>NC_064645.1:102928450-103553450 GCF_023864345.2 Schistocerca serialis cubense
AAAAATTTAGCTGTTCACAATTCAAATTTTGCAAACCGGGTGTGTCAAACTGGGCAGCGTTCATTGTATTGGAACGTGCCGCGTCATCAATTGTTACATTTACTCTGGACATAATTGCATTTGTTTGCTCATCGTTAGGATCAAAATCATTATTAGTGATCGGTACGCACTGATTGTCTGTAAATGGAGGATTATCGTTATTACACTGAGTGTCGCAAGTATTATCGGTCAAATTATTCGAGTCGGCTATTTCACTCATTGCACATCGCGATGTACTGTTAACAGTTTTTCGCGGCATTTTTCACAAATCAAAATTAAGCACAAAATGAAACAAAATCAAAGCAAAAATGGAACAAATAATTACAACAAAGAGCAATAAATTGCCGATGATCTGTGAAAGAAAGAGTGACAAATTAGTAAATGCGTTGCGCCAGATGCAAACTACATTTCAGTAAATAAGAGCAGATATATGACTACTTCTCAGAGATTCACAAGGAAATACGATCCTGACCGGTTGTCGCCAAGTGTAACCTCCCCACACGAAATTATTAAATAAAATAATATGAATAAAGAACGTGATTCTAATTTAGTGTAACCTCTCTACAAATATTTATTCACATTTAACCTCCACACAAAATTTGTTTCCAATTTAATGTACCCACAAAATTCTTTTCTCATTTAATGTAAGCTCGAAACAAAAAAATTTCTAAACCACGAAATAAAAAAATTACCCGGTAAATTTTAGGACGACAGCAGTGCTGCGTCATGGCCCTGTAAGATCATTCTGAATAAAAAAGCCAAAATTCTTACCTCAATAAAAACGGCGAATATATCTGCTCTTACTTAACATTTTTCCGGCACAGCTCCGTGCAATGCTGGCCTATACATTTGTGATTTGTGAAAGGAAGCAAATGATTTTTCTTTTACAACAATCGGAATGATCATGGATTGGATAAATTAGTAAATTCTTTAAATTGAAATGAATGCTTTTGAAAAAAATTACTTTATATTACAAAAATTATTATTAGGGCATTTATAAAACATTTGGATGACAGTTCACATACATTACTAGATATGCGCGAGGCTGCTTTTTTACCTTATACAATAATACTCAGCCTCCAGACTCCCGACCAGAGCAGACTGCAGACAAGCGCAGACTAGCGACTAGCAACAACTTACTGCTACAGCTACACAGATCGTACCCAGTCAACACTGCTCTCTAGTCAGCGATTCTCTTATACCTTGCATATCGCAGGCAGCGCATACCTCTTACAAGTTCGCAGGCTATGTTGCAGTATGCTAGCGCGCATTTTTGCCAGCAGTTTTCTATAGTTCAAGGCAGCCGTGCGGCGGATATTGCGTGTGTATTCAATCCCGAGGCAGGTGATCGTTTCCAAGCTTCTTATTCTTTTAGCAGCACCGAGTTCTAATCCGTGTCCAATGTGCATTAAGCCTGACTTGTGTCGGTTGAGTTCATAATGTCATTACAGACCAGAGTGAACTTACTAGTTAACTGTTGCCTAAAGCCGGCCAGTGTGGCCGTGCGGTTCTAGGCGCTTCAGTCTGGAACCGCGTGACCGCTACGGTCGCAGGTTCGAATCCTGCCTCGGGCAAGGATGTGTGTGATGTCCTTAGGTTAGTTAGCTTTAAGTAGTTCTATGTTCTAGGGGACTAATGACCACAGACGTTAAGTTCAAAAATGGTTCAAATGGTCTGAGCACTATGGGACTCAACTGCTGAGGTCATTAGTCCCCTAGAACTTAGAACTAGTTAAACCTAACTAACCTAAGGACATCACAAACATCCATGCCCGAGGCAGGATTCGAACCAGCGACCGTAGCGGTCTTGCGGCTCCAGACTGCAGCGTCTTTAACCGCACGGCCACTTCGGCCAGCAGACGTTAAGTCCCATAGTGCTCAGAGCCATTTTTTTTTTTTTTTTTTTTTTGCCTAAACGTGCGATAAACCTCGGCGGGTAATCCGTCAGGACCAGGTGATTTATTTATTGGGCTTCGGAGAATGGCGTCTGTTACTTCATCCTCGATTATGTCTGAGGCGAGTTCTTCCGCTTGTTCCGGACCAAGTCTCCCCCACGCCCTTTCCGTAAGGATTGCCTGCGTTGCCACATCTATTGCATTTTCAGCTAGTAACGCTGAAAAATGTTTATAAATTTCTTCTTGAATATCAGTCTGTGTATTGAGAAGGCGACCGTCTGCAGTTTTTAGCTCCGTCAGTATTTTCCTGTTTCTTCTTTTTTGCTCTTGTTTAACGTGGTACATGGATGTTGTCTCCTCCCGCACTGCATTTTGCAGACGTGTTCTCACTTAACAGCCTTCAAATTGTTCTCTCGTCATTGTTAGGAATGTCGCCTTGATCCTTGTAATCTGCAGGTGATTGTCCACTACTGTATTATCGTCTTTATAAAGGTCGCGTAGGCACTAAAAATAGAATTCTATTGTGGTCCTCTGCCAGGCGCATTTCTCGCGAGAGTAACATTTCATCGCTTTTATTAGAGCTGACTTTGCACATTTTATCCATCACCAGGAAGCCGAATTGTACAGTGGGAATTTCCTTTCACAATCTGCCCATGTGTGTTGGAAGACGGCGTGGCACCCTGGATCTGATAAATGGGTAACATTCAGTTTCCACGGGCCTCTTGCTCTATACGTACCCTGTTTTTCCATATTCATGGTACATATATATGCTACATGGTCAGAGAATATAAGTGGTCATCTCTCCACATGCAAAATATTGTGCCGTAAATTGGCAGTTGCATAAATTCTGTTAATGCGGCTGGCAGAATGGCTGGTGACGTGAGTAAAACCGGGCGTGCCGCCGTGTTTAAGTTCCCACGTGTCGAGTAGGTTTAAGTCTCTAACAATGTCCAGAAGTTCTGTGGAAGTGTTAAAATTTGGCGTTTGGTCTTTTGGTTTTAGTACGCAGTTGAAATCACCTGCAAATATTACTTGGCCTGTGCGGGTTGTAAAAAGTGGCACGATCTCCTCCTTAAAAAACTCCGATCTCTGACGCTTCTTTCCCGTTCCAGAAGGGGCGTAAACATTTATGAATCTGGTGTTGTGGATCGCCCCGCGATACCTCTGCTGTTTGGCAGTCTGTCGACAGTGGCTACGGTAATGCCTTCTTTGGTCAAAAGTGCGGTTCCGAGTTCACTGCCAAGTCCCGGATTGAGTAACGCATTGCAACCTGTGATACGTTCCAGATCAATATCGGCGACCTCTTGCAACAGCGCAATGTCGATATCAGCTGCATATAAGAAGTCCGTAAGATTCTTCAGGTTTGACACGCTGCTGATCTTGTTGATGTTGACCGTGGCAACACGGTATGCCTGTAAAGGTGGCATGATGGCAGAGGTATGCGTGGCGTTGAGCCGCTCCCTTAGTGATGACGGAGGGGCATCAATTATAGAAAGTCGGTGTCGGCATCCACCGCCTTAACAGCAGTTTCAGTCTTCCGCTGCCCTTGCGATTCCGTTTCCCGGACTGCTGACACTGTTTCTCGGTGTTGTCCCTGTACTTCGGCCATATCGTTGTCGTGAGAGCATTCTTCGACGTCGTCCGCCCAGTTACGTGGATGGTGAGCTTCACGCGGATCTGCACTGCTATCTGGCAGGTGGCCACCTGTACCTTCTGTACCTACTGACATCATCTTCGTCTGTGATGGGGAGGGTCTGTGGTCGCAGTCAGCCTCTGAGTCGTCAGTACGGGACTTTTTGGACGTCTGGGGAGTTGCAGTGGAAACCTGAGACGTCACTTCGGTCAGCTTCTGAAGCACCTGATTGGCCTTCTCGCGCAGCGGTTGCGCTTTTGTGTCAGCACACTGTTGCGCGATTCTTCGTTTTTTATTCTTTTTCGGGGAAGGGCACTTGGAGTTTTAGCACTGTTCTCTTGAGTGGCACAGTCTTCGTCCATGGGAAAAACTTCCGCCGCTTGCGGCTGTCCGGAGACAACATTGACCTCGCTGCCACCCTGCGTCTCCTTATTTCCCTCCTTAACATGCTGTAAGGAAGGTTCGCGGGTTTCCGGTACGTTACTCGTCTCCATTGCTATGTTCTCCTCTTTGTGGTCAGTGTACGCATCTAGGGTGAAATCGGCGCTGAGCTCTGGAGCGGTGTTTACACGGGCGGCGGCTACGTAAGTGATCGGCAGCGTAGAACTTGGGCCAGGCTGCTCACGCTCGCCAGTCGGGATCTGCGCTACGCGCCTTTGAATACACTGTGCACGGATGTGTGCTGTAGATCCACATCCCGAGCATGTCCGTGGTTGCCCGTCATAAATTACTATGGCCCTGTATCCACTTATAATGATGTAAACTGGAATATGCTTCAGCAATTCGATTTTCACTTGCCGCACACCGTTTAATACTGGGAATATATGTTGACCTGACCATTTCTCAGCAACGTTGCTTACCACCGAACCATATTCCCGTAGTTTGGCGTTAATCTGCTCGGCAGTTACTTCAAAAGGCAATTCAAATATTCCAATGGTTCGCAACCCCAGGCCTGCCTGCGTTATTTGTACGTCGCCAACGTTTCCGTCTGAATGTTTGAACTTAAGAGACCCACCACAAGACTCAACAATTTGCTCCCATCTTTCAGGTGTCACCAATTTCAAGTAGACGGTACTACTAACGTCAAGCGTTAATTTCATAACATCTCGAACAAATAATTCTACCTCGAAGGGTTTGGGTCTAGCAAATTTCGGGTCGAATGTCAATTTAAGAGTGTCTTTCCGTTCTGGTTGATTCATGATTGCGTTCGAGTATTCATTACTGAGGTTAGTGTTAACGCTGTAAACGCGCACTCACCATGCACAGCGACCGCCGCCGGCAGCGACGAAGTAAACACGACCAGCCGCTCCGGACGTCCGCACCGCACGGCTGCCCGCGAGGGAATGCTGTGAGATAATGCACATGGCCGGGACTACACTTCTGAGAGACAAAGAGCTACAGCTTTTCTTTTGCACTGCACGACGTTTTCAACAAACAGAAAGCGCAATAGAGTAGATCAAGTGGAAAGGAACACTTCCTATTTAAATTTCTGCATCCTACACTGTTGGCTGTACTTTGAAGGTGGCAGTTACGTGATTTTATTTCGGTGATTACAAAATAGAGTCGAATGTATGCACTGGGTAGCCGAGGCAGCTAGTTCATGGTGATTCGGTCAACCAAGTAAATTAATTTACTGAACATGCTGCAAATTACTACAGGGAGCCTCTGTGTAAGAATTCTCATTCAATGTGGCGCAACGGCGTTACGATAGAAAAATGAGTCACAGAGAAGAGGATTTGGTGGTCTGTTGGACTGATGATAGGTTCGTATTCATATGGTTTGGGTTCGATTCCAACTCCTGTCAATGATTTTATATAGGAAGAGACGGATTCCTTTCTCTTCTGGCTACACCAAGTGAGGAAGATATAATGGCATTGTGGTCTGAAATTCACATTAAAAATGATATTCCTTCTCTACGAAGTAGACGTTAGTTTGAACCACAATAAAGTCTGGAGTGGCGACATGTAGAAACTCTGTCACTAGTAACCTTTCTTATACTAGTTATTTATGTCTAGTGACGAAACGAACGTTACGTAGGCTCACACGACACTTATTCCATCTTTTATTTGAGCTTCTGTATGTCTATAAAATTGGTTCTGAAACTGGGAATGCAGCTCCGACCGCCCTTAACACGGAATTTAAATCCCTTCGTGACAATACAGCTTGGCTGCAATTTGTTGTTTGTTAAAAACTGCAGATTCCTCAACATCTCCACATGTTGCGCGTAAATGGGTTCGAATCCTGATCCGGCACTAAAGATTTCATTATGTATTATCAAGCTCTAGCATGAGAACACCTATCTGCTGGTGGATAGTAAGTTTGATGTTTAATGTATTTTCATTCGTTGTCAGCACTAACGACATTTGACGTTTTTGACTCCCAGTGAGACACAGACCTATTTGCGAGATCACTGTAAGTTCAAGATGTTATTCCGAGCTGCTGGTGGAGAAAAATTCGGTAGCTGACGTCTCTTTGTGTGTAGTCAACAACGATATGTGTGGGGCTCTATTCCCAGTCAGCACTGAACTCTTCGTCATATTATTTCTAGTTCAAACATGCTAACATGTCGCTGCTGTTGCAACAAACCCATATTTAACGTTCGTTTTCTCTAGAATATAGCAGTGATAGGAGCCGGGTTGGAGTCCTGGGAAGGAAAAAATTAATGTTTCGTCTCGTCATTTCAGTTAAAACATCTAGCTACTGCCGAGAAAATCCGATATGTCACAGTTGATTGTGCTTCGATATCAATCCCATTAGGTTCTGGGTTCGAATCCCTGTCCAACACAAAGCTTTACCTTACGGCATTTCAATTAAGTTACTTGTGAAGAAGCAATTTTAACATCTCTCGTAGTTCGTTAACAGGGACAGTAGATGCTGGGTAGGAATTCGCGTCCGTTAAAAATGTCTGCGTTAAGCAATTTAAAGTTGATATTTGCTGATACTGTCTAATATCGAGATATAACACTCTCTTTATGCGTAATCAGGAATGACTGTTAGTTTCCGTCACTCACGAAATCTTTGCTTAGTCTGCATGACCTGGGTTTGAATCCATATGCAGAACGAGACGGTTCGTCGTGTCATTTGAAGTTCATACATATTCTGAACTAGCTGCTCGTGAATAACTGAAATTTTTAATGTCATTTTGTGTTAAATAATAAGTATGGTATGTTACTTCCAACAGTAGATCATGAATACAACGAACGTACTACGTGCATTACCTATCTGTCGTAACAATGAGAGTGGCAAAGTTTCAGGTATGTCATTTATTGTAATAAATGTGAGCTTACAAGCCTTAAGGACAGTCTTATCTGTGATAAGGTGTCCCTGATATGTGTAGTATCGTGGTATTACTTTACATCTTGAGTTATTGCGATACAGTGCGGTGTTTTCTAGTGGTGACCTGTTGGAACCATTTTCAATAGTCAAACGACTGTACCAAGGAGCGATTAGAGGACCTGCCAGACAGCTGCGTTATGCCGGTTGCATGTGAATTAGGTGAAATGCAATTCAGGTCGTTCGGATACATGCATGTCACATCTATCAATTTCTGTCCTGTTTTAATAATTCCTTCATGGTGGGACTTGTTTCTTCTTAATGTATAGTACCAAGCCTGCCATTTAAAATTATGCCGGAAGAGAAAATATCAAAAAAGGAACAAGAAATTTGAAAAAGATAGAAGGGAAGAAAAGCAGATGATAAGACGCTTAAGTCAGAATCTGTGAAAAGGAAGCTTCAATAGAGACAAGAAAAGCTCAAAATATATCAAATCAAAATTTATACACCAACTGTAACATGAAGAAACAAAGGAAAGAAGAAGAAGAAGAAATCTTTGGTGATGAATGTGATGGGAGCTTTGAAGATTGTTTGGGTACAGCATGAGCAGTGTCAGCAGTGGTGGCATGCTGTGCATCCTGACACTCCAGACTCAGGACCTTGTATTTGTAATCATTGTTAAAACCTAAAGGATGTGTATGTAAACAGCCACTCTGCTTATACTTACCTGACAAAGTGGCTAAAACTGCAAAAGTGTAATTCATCAAAAAAATTGTATAAACCAGTGCTGAGTTTCCTGAGTTACACTTGGGATGCATCCCTTTTACTATCTGAATCCTCCGAAGGAAACAAACTACATTTCATTTGTATCAAATGGTAAAAAAATCAGACATCAATGACAGTATTAGCAAAATCAGGTAATGAGATTAGATTTTGTCCGTATCTGGATCATTTGTAAATGAGATGTTGTTATTCATTTTAGATGTCATGAAAGCCATCCTCACAACCTTTCCAGAATATGACTAGAACAATGATGCATACAATATTATTGAAATTATTTCATATGTGAGTGTTAAGAGCCACAGAAATAAATAATAGTCTTATGTGTTCAGATTTCAAAATATGTTGTGAGGAGGCACTGCTTCCATTGTCATGCGGTGATGATGTAATGTTGTTTGTTGACTTCTGTATTCAGTGTTAAAGAGATTAAGGCAAAGTGTGGAATTCTAATAGCATTTCATAGAGGAATTGGATTTTAAGATTACCCAATATTTTTCATCCACAGTGATTAAAAAGATAAGTTGTTTGAAGGCGATGATGAAAATGGCAGATGTATGAAGGTAAGGAAAACACTGGAAATGGAATCACTTTTGTTGCAAATGTGCCCTTCGAGTGTTGGCCTATGACAGTAAATAGCGTTTCTTGTGATCTTCCAGACTGTTCGACAATGGAACAGCAATATTATGAGCATCACTGCACCTGAAGACTGTTGCCAACTTGATGTTCATCAAACTAATAGGACCTACAACTGTGGAGACCTGATTCCTGAAAGAAAGACACCTGGCTTACAGGCAGCAAAATTCAGGAGTGAAAGCAGAAGAGATATGATAGCTATAGTCTGATGCTGTATGGAACCCACTTTAAGCAATCATGTTTATCTGCAAGGTACCTCTTTTAACCTTAATCCTAGATATTATGTATAAATCTGGATTATTTGCTATTTTCAAAGGACATGTTAAAAGTGTGTTGTAATTTCTTACAACAAACAAGTGGGAATTCCAAGTTCAAGTCCCAGTCTGGCACAAATTTTCATTGTCATTCCATTGTCCATATTCACAACTGGGAATATATTTAATGTTTTCCACAATGACTGTATTTGCTGCAGTGCATGCATGTCTGAAGGAACATTGCATAATACTTCTGAACAACACAGGCACTGAAATATCATAACTATCCACCAACACCAGGCAAGTCAGTTTCAATGGAAATGTCTCTCCTATACAGGAATATACATAATGAATGTACTGAGTGCAACTTGTACACACATGGTTGATGACATATGGAAATTGGGGTCTGGCCATAAGTTGTGCTTGGACAGCTCAATGGAAGGTGATCACTTGCAATAAGCAAGAAATCCAGGTTCAAATCCTGATCTGGCATAAATTTTGATTGTCATCATTCCATTATACAGCTCATGCCTGTCCATATGTATTCCATAACAGCTGTAGTCACTGCATGCCTGTCCCTTTAGACATGCATCCAGGTCTAAAGACACATTGCATTGTACTTCTGAACAAAACAGGCACTGCAACATTGTACAGTATCTGTACATTCATCCTACAGTTATCTGCCAATGTTTTTATTTTTGTAACTTCTTCATGTAGACCTGCACTTGGTTTGGGAAATAAACATTGAGTCATTCATTTCTTTAGTGGAAGAACATCCAGTTTTGTAGCACAATACTCAGGAAAATTATAAGGACAGGATTCATACAAAACTGCATGGAACTATGCATCAAGGAACTGAAAGGCTCATTTCAAAACATGAATGACAATAGGGAAAAATTGCAAGTAAGTTGTGCAACCACTTAAGAATGTTTTAATGTGCGATTTTAAAAGTGTGTTTACATTGAGTTGAATGAATAAAAACCTTCCAAGAAAAATATATTTCAAAAAATACCTGTTTTAAAGACCCAGCTAAAATTTAAAAAAAAAAAGTGATTTACATCTTCATCTACATCTGTATTCTGCAAGTCACCTTATGGTGTGTGGCGAAGGGTACGTTATGTACCCTGTCTCTTCCTCCTTTTATCTGTTCCAAACAGCTATGGTTGTAGGGAAGAACGATAGCTGCTAAGCCTCTGTGTGGGCTGACATCTCTACAATGTTATCTCAATTGTCTTTTTGTGAGGTATGTGGTATATAGAGGAAGCAATATAATGGCTGAGTTTTCTAGGAATGTACTCTAATGGAACTTGAACAGTAATGCAAACACTAATACAGAATGCGTTTCTTATAGCATCTGCCACAGTAGTTGGCTGAGCATTTCTGTGACACCTTAATGCTTACTAAATGAATTTGTAACAAAACATGCTGCTTTTTTGTACCTTCTCTATTTCCTTTGTCAATCCTGTCTGGTATGGACCCCAAACTGACTAGCAACATTCAAGTATTGGTTGAATGATTGTTTTGTAAGCTAGCTCCTTTGTTGGTGGACTACATTTCCCAAGCATTCTTCAAGTAAATCTCAGTCTGTCAACTGCCTATTTACAATACAAATTACTCCATACAGGTACTCCTTTATGGAAGTAATTGCTTCCAGTGATTGTTCTGCAACCATTTAATCATACAATAAAGGGTATTTCTGCCTATGTATTCACAATACATTACATTTGTTTTTGTCGAGGGTAAACTGCCACTGCCTGTGCCAGGTGTCAATCCCCTTAAGGTCTCTGTGCATTTTACTATGGTTTTCTAGCATTCCAACTTTTCTGTGTATAACAGTGCCATCTGCAAAAAGCCTCATGGAACTTCCAACGTTATCTACTATATCATCTACAATACTTTATAAACATAAGAGATTGTTTATGCTGTTACCAAAGTATCGGAAAATTATTGACTGATTTAATTCAGATTTTTACATGATGTTCAAATAAACATTCCAAGGGATATAGGCTATACATTTTTTTTATTACACAGGATGATTATGATTAAAGTTCCAGTTTCATAAAACTTTAAAAAGAGAACTATTGCTCAGAATGATGTCAAACTACAATGGAATATTATCAAAGTAGGGGGAAGTGTTATGGAAAAAAAGTTAACAGAAATTCAATCACTAGATGGCAATGTAAGCAACAGAAAATGCTAAATTAATGATGATGGGTACATGGCTGTTCCTCCGCTTGCATCTGTGATGCTTGGCATGACCATCTCAATGCAGGATCACGTTCTGCTGGCAAAGCTCTTTCACAAGGATGGACAGTCCTTACCAGTACATCTGAAGAAGTTCCAGACACTCAGGGGTATGAAAAAAGTTGTTGTTCCAGTGCCTTCCAAGGGTCTGGAGAGAATGGTAATGAAGTTCAGAAAGACAGGTGCAGTGAGGCAGAGGGAGGAAAACAACTGATCTGATGTCAGTAGAGGATTTGGTTATAGCTTTGCAGGAAGGGTTGAGTTGTGGTGTGCAAACAATCAGTACGCAGGGAATTGGCTGAACTTTGGGCATACCTGTTAGCACAGTGCATAAATTTCCTGTATTGCTCTCCATACATATGCTCAGGAGTTGCTTAATACTGACCTTCCAGTAAGATAAATGTTTGCTCTAGACTTTCTTGCTTGTATGGAATTTTAGATCTCCAAAGACATGTAAATACACAGAATTGTAGAATATGGACAGCTGAAAATGCACCCGTACATCAATTGGTACCACTTCATTCCGCAAAGGTAACTGTGTGGTGTGGTTGACAGCATTGTTTATCGTATAGCCATATTTTTTCGAGGAGATGGGTCCTGCGGCTTCTGTTACCTGTACCATCCATGGTAAATGCTATGAGAGTCTATGGAGCACTAACTTCACTTCAGCCCTTCAACAGCATGAATGTGTGGCGACCGCTTTTATACAAGATGGTACTCCTCCACACACTGGACAGCCAGTGTTACTCCATTCTTGCAGAATAAAATCACTTCTGTTACTTTTAAAGCTAACGTTTGAAGGTCGCATCATGGTGTTCTTAGGTTTCCTGTCAATTATGCCCAAATGAGGTGGGAGGGGGGTAGGTGCAAATGGTGATCTAAATAGTCCTGAGTTCAATCAAAATTTCAGCCATTCACACTAAGCCATAACACCTCAGGCTTTACTACCAAAGGGCCAAATAGTATGTAATAGTTATCCTGTCAACTGAATGTCACAGTAAAAACGTCACATCATTTGGATTAATTGTAAAATACTATTCACAAAACATCCCAAACACTTGTTGATAAAGCCACTTCCTAACTGATTAAATGTAGCTATGTAACTATTACTGTTATGTACTGACACTGAATTTACTCTCACAAGGGAACCTCCCCATCGCACCCCCCTCAGATTTAGTTATAAGGTGGCACAGTGGATAGGCGTTGAAAAACTGTACAAAGATTAATTGAGAAAACAGGAAGAAATTGTGCGGAACTATGAAAAAAATAAGCAAAATATACAAACTGAGTAGTCCATGTGCAACATATGCAATATAAGAACCTCTCACTTCGCAGCCGCTCACGCTTACCACGGGACCACGGCGCTCCTAAGTTCGTCATATCCTTGGTGTTGCCTATCTTGCACATGGACTTCTCAGTTTGTGTATTTTGCTTATTTTTTTCATAGTTCCACACAACTTCTTCCAGTTTTCTCGATTGATCTGTGTTCAGTTTTTCAAGGCCTATCCACTGTGCCAGCTTATAACTAAATCTGAGGGGGGTGCGATGGCAGGGTTCCCTTGTCAGAATCAGAGACTGAATTGTATCCTATTTCATTCTTCACTTTTTTTTTTAAATTGAGCCAGAAAACATAACATAATCTTCACCTTTGTTCTTGCATCTTGCATCATGTAAGCATGTCATTTTTCTTTCTCTCTATAATATTAGAATAATAACAAAATTAATTCAGTTGAGATTTATTTTTTTAGAAAAAGTGCCAGCATCTACTTTTAATGTCGTGTAAAGCCCCTGTCTATACAGCAGCATTTCAGTAACGTTGGAGGACTAAATTTTAATCATCTTCCCTCACAATAATACTCATTTTGAGGGCTGCAATACACAATGTAACAAACAGAGCATTGCTGATCATTTTGCATCCTAATTCTCTGGTATCTTCTCCATCCCTTACGACCCTCATTTTGATTACTCCTTGTTCTCTACCATTCTCGAACACACAAATCCGCTGTCCCATCCCCAGCCCCCAGCTTCCACTACTTCAACATTATAGGAGTACTACAAACAGAATTAAATACACGTATCACAACACTCAACATGGAACAGATACTTCACAAAAAATGCAATGCTCTCAATGCTCATGATCGTATTACCTATCAACAACTAAAAGAACGTCCTCTGTCCTTTCTTGTCCTCTTTGCAATGCTTTGTAATGCTGTATCATCCACAAGTTAGCATCCTGAACTGTGGAAAACTTACGAAATCCAATGTTCCTTCAAACTGCACAAATTACCTACTGATGCGACCTCTTACCACCCCATCCACGTCATCTCAGTACCAGCAGGATATTCGAATCCACCCTCTCCCAATATATTCATAAACACCACCTCCTTCCTGTTAAGCAGACTGGTTACTGACCCAGATTCTCTTCTGATGATCGACACCTGTATCTCTCTCATCCCCTGTCCCACCAACTCGACACCCAAAAATCAGCAGTTTTTTCTCCCTCGACCTGGAGAAAGCCTGATTGTATATGTCATTCCAGTCTCATTTTCAAACTCTAGATGCATGGCGCTGATAAGCCGGTCATTGAATGCCCACTGGCCACAAACACACATAAACTCTGTATTGGTGCACTTCCAGTTACCTGTGTCTGCTTTCTTTACCTTCTTCCTGTCTAATCACCCATAATTGGTCACTATTAACAATGCAAACTGCAAACACCAAAACCTTCCATCCTACTGCAGGCGTCCCCTGAGGATCCAGCCTTTCTGTTCTCATTTACCTCTTCTACAGTACCAAAAAGTGTAAAACACTTCCACCAGTCCACCTCCTTCAGCATGTTGATGACACCACTTTCTTAGCCCTCTTCCCTATGACCTAGAAATCTCAATGATCCCTCGAAATTCATTTCAGTCACTTTACCTCCTGGTGTAACCTATGGTCCCTCAAGATGAACCATTTTGAAACTCAGGCAAGAATTAAAGGAGAAACCGTGATTTACACCTCACCATATATACAACTGTTCTGCCTCTCCAATTAACTAGCACATTAAAATACCTTGAACTAACATTGGAATGCCGTTGAGCATGGAAACCCCCATCTACTAACCGTTCAAGAGCAAGCCCACAACAGACTAAAACTATGAGGGCTGTGCAGAAAGTAATGCACCACATTTTTTTTTCTCAGTAAAAAACAATGCTAAGAATGCGAAACGTTATGTATGTACTATTTGACGTCTCCTACGTGAACACACCAAGCTTCCATCACTTTTGACAGATAGTGTGACTGCAAGACAGTTTCAAAATGGCGTCTGTAGGTGATGTAGTTACAAGCAACGTGCCGTCTTGAATTTATCACTGCAGAGAAAAAAACTGTGGAGAATATTCACAAACATTTGTGCAAAGTCTATGGAGATGACCAAAGTACAGTTAGTTGCTGGGCACAGATGGTGAGGTCATCAGACGGCAGTTTGGCAGAGCTACATGATTTTCAGCGGTTGGGAATACCGTCCATGTCGGTCACACTTGACATGTTGCAGCAAGCTGAAGCTATCATTTGCGAGGACAGACACAGTATGACTTGGCAGTTGGCACTGCATCTGTCAGTCAGCAAAGGAAGTGTGGATGCAATTATCCACACTCTTGGACATTCAAAAGTGTGTGCAAGTGTGGTCCTGTCGTGTCTAACAGTGGATCACAACCTGCGCAGAAAAAACATTTGTCTTGATTTGTTGCAACATTTTGAAGCCGAGGGGGAGGACTTCTTGTCACAGACTGTGACAGGCGATGAAACCTGGCTTCACCATTTTGAGCCAGAAACAAAACAACAGTCAATGAAATGGTGCCATTCCCACTCCCACAGAAGAAAAAGTTCAAAGCAACTGCTTCTGCTGGTAAGGTTATGATCACTGTGTTCTGGGACTATGAAGCTGTGAATCTCATTGATGTGATGCAAAGAGGTAGTACCATTAATTCAGAAGCATATGTCAACACATTAACAAAACTAAAGATGCGCTTCTGGTGACTTTGGCGCCACAGCAATCCAGGATATGTTTTGCTGCAAAACAATAATACTTGGCCCCACACAAGTCTGAGGACCACTGAGTGCATTGCGAAACAGGATTTGACAGTATTACCCCATCCATCCTACAGCCCTAACCTAGCCCCCTCGACTTCCACTTGTTTGGGCCTTTAAAGGATGCCATTCTTGGAAGATATTTTGAGGACAGTGAGTTGATTCACACAGTGAAGCACTAGCTCTGCCACTAGAACAAGAATTGGTATCGACAGGGCATACACACACACCTGTTTCATGCTGTAGGAAGACCATAGAGTGGGATGGAAATTTCGTGGAAAAATAGGGTGTATAGATAAAACACCATTCTTTCATTTGTGTAATTCTCATTATTTTCAATAAAGAATTGTTAAAGAAAAAAATGTGGTGCATTACTTTCTTGGAAACCCTCATAATAACTGGCCAAATTTTGGGATTTCACCCTTCCAATATCCTCCACACCTACACAACTTTGATGCAACTCATTCTCTCCTATGTAAATGTTGCATGAATACCCGCCCCTACAAAGTTCTATCAGCCCCTCCAAAATCTTGAATACCTAGCACTCTGTCTTATTGCCTGCATACATTTACCCTCCTACACATGGATCCTCTACCAGCATTAATTTCCCACCCCTCCTCACCCACATTCAGCACCTCTGCATATCCTTCACTATCTGCAAACTTGATTCCAAGAACCCTAATGTTTCTCATCTGATCATTAATCTTGGTGTGCTACCAAGCCTTCACAAACATATCACACCATGCCTACATCTACACACACTCCATATCCTATACCTCTTCCAGAAAATGAAATCTGCTCCAATATTTATCCATCCTGTCAACTAAAACTCTTCCCCACCTATTCCACTCCAAATCAGAGCTTCCCCATACCTCTTCCCTTCCTATTTCTCCCCATCTGTTCCTCTCCTGATACCACAGGTCCACACACCCGCAAAACTCATCTTTCCTTTCCCACTATCTATCCTACCACCTACCTCTACTTCCAGATACCACCTAATTGTTTATATGTTTACACCTATGCTCTTCCTCCCTACACAACATCCAATGCTTGCTCCTCCTCCCACAACATTTTTACCCAATGCAGGTCCTACAGCTATTTTGTGATAATTCAGTGGTGGTTTTTAATGAATATCACCATCCTTTTCACTACATTTTGAATGTCTTTTTTGTTTTTTTTATCTTTGCCTGTCAAAACACTCATTTTCTTCTCTACATATCTGTCTATATGCTTGTTCTAATTTTGAGGTACTGCTATAGTGATTTTGATAGGATTTTTATTAATAGGTAGACTGATTTTCGCGGCAGGTTTGTGTGTATAATATATAAATATTTGGTTCAATATGGCTGCAGTGTGGTGAATTAAAGTCAGTCACCACCGTGAAACTGGTGCCATTACTGTCTTCCAGTGAATAGCAGAACATGCAGTGTGAGCTACAGCTGTGCACTCAAGAGTGTCCGTTTGATATTCACTACTCCCTGCAGTGGCGACGTTTCTCCAATCACTCTGAGACACCTTTGTTACAGTTGTGTGACCTATAGTCGTTTTCTGATCAGGTATTTGTACATTTTGTGTTGCTCTCACATTCTGATGAATCAAGTTAATGGTAACCAATACAGACATGAACTGGCATCTCACTGCAAGACTTGGACAATGACATTGAGCAACACAAAACTATTATTACCATATTCTATACATCTACAGACGTCTGCTTCTGCTACACATTTTATAAGTTAAAGTTCTCCTTTGTGTTTTTCTCTGAAAATATTAAGTCTAATCTCAGGAACTGCTGTAGGAGACTGAATTACATGGTATCTTGTAGATCCCATCATTGCCACAAATGTCAATCTGAATACCATTTAAATATGGAAGATGTAGCATTTATGCCATGTATCTCGGTGCACATAGCTGCAATCATTTGAATGTACCCAGCACAGTGGATTGGGCCTTGCAGGGGGATGAGTGGTGGGTGGTAACACGTTTGCATTGCTCAAGGCAGAGGGCCAGTGTGGACGCTGGCCATCTGCCCTCGCCCATTCACCCTGCGAGTAGACAGGTAGCTGCTCCTTCAGCAGGACCTGAATAGGCACACAGGGGGAGGGGTTTACCAGTTATTGAAGTGTGTTATGGAGACCCTTAGGCAGACAGCATTCAGGGCTGGAAAGAAGGCCAATTTACGCTAAGCATATCTGCTGGGGACCTCATCAGAGATGTGGAGAAGGCCTTGCCTGCAGCTATCGAGCACGCAGGGTGCAGTCCTCTGAAAATTGTGGCTCACATCGGCACCAACAATGGTTGTTGCTTTGGTTCCAAGGCCATCCCCAGATCATACAGGCAGCTAGTTGAGATGGTGAAAGCTGCTGCTGTCAAGCGTTGGGTGCAGGCATAGCTCTCAATTTGCAGCATTGTGTCTAGAGTTGATTGGGGTCCTTTGCATTGAAACTGTGTGGAGGATCTCAAAAAAAGGCTTTGTTGACTCTGTGATGGGCTTGGCTGATGATTTCTGGACTCACGTTATTCAATGGGAGACCGTAGGACTCTCCTTGATAGGTAAGAGGTGCACTACACAAGGGAAGCAAATCATCAGGAAGCAGAGTATTTGTGAAGTGCACATGGTTTTTTTTAGGCTAGGCGATGGACACATACCAGATGATTTGCAGATAGTGAAAACAGATCGTGTTCAGAGTGAGGACAGATTGACTGTCAAAATTTTATCAGTAAATTATCAAAGTATTCGTAATGAAGCTCCTGAATTCACTGCCCTCCAGGAAACTACTCCTACTCAAATTAGGTTTGCAGGTATGTCAGTGGCTGGAAGACTTTTTAGGAAAATGAGTAGTAATGATGCAGGGCACCCACCTCCACACACCATGTGGTGGCTTGCAGAGTATCTGTATGTAAATATAGACGGAGAAGTTGTACGGTAGTGGTGCTATTAAGTTGTTACTGCTATGCCACACTTCATGTAACCCATGCAAACCTGAGGCAAGTTGCTAGTTTCTTTTCTAAATTTTAAACAAAGAAAAGAACATTACTATTTGTAAACAGGCTGATACATTCATCTTTTTATAGAGTTTAAAAAATATTCTTAAATTTGCATCCATATATCTCATATGTCGTGGGGGGATGAGATCCCAATTACAAAAAAAAGAAAAGGAAGGAGAAGAAGAGAACTGGATGTACTTTTACTTTAAATAATCATCATTCAGTCGAATCAGAAACTAGACTGTTGTTAAAAGTTATATCTCTGATAGAACTGTTTAACAATCTGGCCTCATCTTCATAGTCTGGTTGAGTCATGTACAAAAATTATTAATAAATTATGACTTAAATTTGTATTTATAGCCACTTTTCCCTGTGGTGAAGCTCTTTAGGTGGTGCCTGATTAGTAACCCACCTCAGTAACAGTAATTGCTTTCTGCAGTATGTTGGACGCCAACTGTATTTTGTGAATAGAAAAGAAGTAGTACTTTTGCTACTCTTCCCGTTATAAAGGGCTCACAAATGGTATTGAACAGCTTGTGTATCTATGTACATGTGTGCTCTTGAACTCAAGGGAAGCAGGGAATGAAAGAATAACTGTTCTGAAACTAGAACAAAGTAAGTTTGCAGTGAAAAGAAAGAAGAACCAAACTAAAAGCATTATGGCCAAAATTACTTGTTTGTGAAATAAAAAAAATGCAGTTTTGCTAAACTCGGTGAATGGTAACAAGCTCGGATCATCCTTGGTATGCTGCCGACATGCTGTTAGACGTTGCTACTGAAGCCTGTCCCACTCTTGGATGACTTCCTTCCAGAGGTCATCCTGTGTGTGAGAAGGAGTCCTCCGACTGTACACTGTAAGTTGCAACTCACTGTACGCATGTTGAGTAGGGTTCATGTCAGCGGATATCACAGGCTATTCCATTTGATGGATTCCCACCTTCTGGACGAAGGTGTGCTCAAGCGTTACTGCCTTGGAAGGTCTGGACAATAGGATGGAGGCTACTTTTCCAGTAGTGCACTGCCCTCAAATCAGCGAGAAGAGGCGTCTGACCTCTGTGGACGGTACTGACTCAAAACATGACTGACCCACCTCAGCCTGGGCAACTGAATGCCTGACATGCATGCTGGAACATGGATACTTCCAGTCTCCTCTGCCATGATCATCAGGAGACAAACAATACAGACCTGGAGTTCCTTTGCCCGCATTATTCCCTCACCATGATCCTGGGAAGGGTGAGGATGATGTGTGATCTAGTTTGTAATGGACAGAGGCCAAGCTGATCATGTGGAGACAATTGTGTACTGCCTTGTGACGACACTCCACTCCCAGATGCCTCCAAAGAGGTTGTGTGCAGTTCTCCTGAATTCTCCTCAGTGCACCTACGAGCTATAATTTATAGGTAGGAGACATCAGTTAGCACCCTCGTGATAGCAAATGACCACTATGAGGCAGATGTTCATTGTTTTCTACTTCATGGGACTTTTCGTATGTTCAAATAATGTTGCTATGTGTACGCCAATCTGGCGATCAACTTGCCTTCCTGACAACAGATTTTGCGGTAAAGTGACATTATGTGCACAGTCTGAGCGCCTCGGTTAGTCACACAACATACACTACACAACTGCACTGAGAATACAAGTTAACTTTGCACTGCAGAACATTGGTGGCTGCTCGTAAGCATTGTTCTGTGGGCAAAAGAGTATCAAGATAACGGTTTGCGATCAGAAAAATACAAAGTATGCAGTTTATGACCGTAGGATACATCACTTCTTGAGCGTTTCCTATTAGGACCTATTATCACTGGCTGAATTTCAGTGTGTTTACTAGAACTTGACGAAAAGGAAGCAGTTCCTTCTCCGACGTGTGATTTTCATTGAAGCTGGCTTCGTACGATAAATATGGGCCTTTGACAAGTGCTTGCAAATTGCAAGAAAATTGTGTCTCTTTCACATCTTACTTGAACTGGGTCAACTCAGGACAAAATGATGGGAAGAATTTTCTTCAGAAAATCAGTGTAATGCTGCATCCCATTTGAGTCAGATGTTTGGGCTGTGTGCTTGTTAACAGAGCTCGAGTTGTGTCACCACTGCGTATACGAAGTGTGTTGTCTGTATAGGTACAATGAATCCACCTTGCAGTTCTTTGAGGGTCCCGCGCAGAGCGTCAAGCATCCAGTTTCCACATCCGATGTGTCTCTGGTTCAAGTAATCTCATACTCACAGTCATTTTGTTTACGGCCTAACCAACACGATGTTGTC
The DNA here is from genome assembly GCF_023864345.2 of Schistocerca serialis cubense. NCBI lineage: Eukaryota > Metazoa > Arthropoda > Insecta > Orthoptera > Acrididae > Schistocerca > Schistocerca serialis. The sequence goes on from NC_064645.1 coordinate 102,948,516, forward strand.
CTGCAACGCCACACGACGTCTAATACATACACTGCGAGAATCGCCACCAAGCTCTACACAGGAAAACTGCAGGAGGAACCAGTAAGCCACGTGTGTACCAACTGCTGCATTCGCCGCAGTATAGTCCTGTCATGAACCGGGCAAAGACGATATGCACAGACGCTGGCATCAAACACTGCGATGGATCTGAAAGTGGCTTATGTTATGGCCATACAACACACAGCGTTAATTTACAGTCGTTAGAGCCATCATGTAGTACCATAGGCATGATTTTGACTGCTTTTTGGGTAACAGTTTTATTGTAAGCCAAAAATTTTTCTTTTCTTGGAGTCTGTTCGCTCATTCCTGGATGAGAACGCTCTATGTATACTGTTTTAAAATGATTCCCTTAATACTAGTCGGGCGCTTAAAGCCGTAAACTTCTTTTCCCTGTTGCTTCTACTTGCCCCTTGCTTCGGCAAGGCGTTGTGTGAAATTTTACTTAAAAGGTACCACAATTACTTCACACTTCTCCTGCATATTTCAAAGTTTCGTCATCAGTATGTTGTCACGATTCTGTCTTCTTTATTTACTATATTCTTAAACAATATTAACAGACTTCCGTCAACCGTAGTGACACTTACCCTTACTATTTTATTCTAATTCTTGGCTTTTCAGGAGCTGTGGCCCTACGTAACTATTAATCAGACTCCGATCAGCGGCAATGCTCATCTTGTATCCTGTATTCTTGTCCAGGACTTGTGGACGCTGAAGATGATGACAGGATGTTTTACCACGTACTTGTCATCACAGGATGATGCCATCCTAGATGTGTGGTTCTTCAGTAAAAGAAAGTGAAGTAAAGTATCAGGTGCCTGGTCGAAAGACCATTCCAGTAGTGATGCCAGAAAGACTACCTGACAAGCTGCTTCTTTACATATAGCTATAAAGTATTCTGAAAGTTGCGAAGAAACAGAGGGCCTCAGAGTTATAACATGTAGGTACTTAGCGATTACATCTTGAGACATAACAAGTAACAGGTTCTAATTAGAGTTCAGCAGCCCACATAGAACATGTTAACATGTGCTACGCCACTGTATTCTTCTTCGATGAGATATTAAATGCTATTGAAAAAAGTACATTGTTCCAATAGAAAAAAACTAGAGTTAGTTCATATCTCTATAAAGAAAAAAGTTTTGAGCGTTAGTTGTGTGACAAAATGTGTTCTTTTGATTCTATAGTTTGTAAAAAAAAAAAACTCATCATTATGATATCTTGAACAGTTTATGAAATACCAATGGCGTTACATGCAGGTTATTAATGTTACAGATGCAGAGAAAGGGGCGAAACGGACAATCCTCCCATAGACATTCAAACCATTATCTTGAGAATGGAGGCAGCTATCTTTCTGCCTTCATTGTTAATACAATTTCCATATGTTAGCTAAATTCCATTTACAGCAATGTATGACCTAAAATGAACCAAATAGAACGTTTTTACTGCAGTAAACTCTTAAAATTTCGCGCAATGGGTTAAGTAATTTTGATGCATGACACTAATTGTGATGAATGGTGTACAGAATTACAGTCCATCGCCGATCGCAGCTATCTGATTCTAAGGCTTGAAAATTTATTTTATTTTGCCAAAAAGGTTTTCTTGAAGTCAAAAGAGAAGTATTTGATGGTGGCCAGCACGTCCGTTCTAGTGCTTTACCTGCAATTCGTGCAAGAGGGATTACACCCTTGTCACACTCGGCACGGCCGGTGTGGACGAGCGGTTCTAGGCGCTACAGTCTGGAACCGCGCGACCGCTACGGGCACGGATCCTGTCTCGGGCACGGATGTGTGTGATGTCCTTAGGTTAGTTAGGTTTAAGTAGTTCTAAGTTCTAGGGGAATGATGACCTCAGAAGTTAAGTCCCATAGTGCTCAGAGCCATTTTGAACCACACTCGGCACGCCCTGCAATCAGCTGCACTAACACTTGGAGCGGCAGCCACTGCGGGAAGGTTTGATGTCGAGAGACCGTGACGTGATGCCTGACATGAACTGCCACAGGGGTGTTTCCATGGCAGCCCTAGTGTTCCCATTAATTTTCAAATGTAGAATGTTCCTTTTGAAACCGACCTTCAAGCGAACCGACATTGAAGCGTCAAGTGGGAAAGTTGGACATGAGTGAACCGTGCCACAAGGCAAGAGGCATACTCCAACAGAGTGTGTCTCTGCTACAAACATGTTGCTGCTGCTAACATTTCTTCATGGAATACTCCAGCAGGATCTTGCCTTTATACGGTGGATTCTCACGAAAGGATTCTTGACAGATTCGTAATATCGATCATCGTTGTGACGTGTACCAATGTTTGAAACTACAAGAACAACAACAGAGTGCCCAGAAAGACCACAAAGAGTCGTTTATTTAAAAGGTCTTCGTGAACAGAGCCTGTAGCTACGGCGCAGACCGCCCCCGTGTGTTCCCGACAGCTGCGCGGCCCCCCTGGTGCGGACGCAGGCGCGACGCCGGCGGCTGGGCCTCCGCCTCTCGCGCCGCAACTCCTCGCTGCTGCCGGAGGCGGACGAGGAGCTGCTGGGGGCGGCAGTGGGCCGGCCGCGATGACGCACGCGCAGCTTCCTCCTGCGGCAGCGCCGACTCGGCCTCCACCTGCGGCGCGGAGCCTCCCCGCTGCTGGAGGAGGAGCTGCTGGGGGCAGGAGAGGGCCAGCCACGACGACGCTGACGACGCTTCCCCTTCCGGTGCGGCGCCTCCAAAGTGTTGGAGGCTGGGGGCGTGGTGGCGAGGGGTGCGCCCGCCGTAGCCTGCAAGACAACGTCAACACTCATGACACCTGATAAGGCTCAGTTTTTGGCGTAACTGTAAGATTCACTGATGCTGACATATTCTGTACTCAAGCGAATGTGTTTGACCACAGTTTGCTTCTTCCCATAACACAATCTTTCGACAGTTTTTACAACCATGACCCCGCTTCTGTCTCTGTACATGTAACTCTTCAACCGCTTGCACTGAATCGTGATACACTGCTGTATTACAAACTGTCTTTGTCTCCCGAACCTCTCCTTCCTCGCAGTAACATTCTGAAGCACAAATAGCTATAGTCCCAGACAACTGTGTCTCTAGCCCAATAAAGATTACTAGCTGTTGCATCAAGAAATGTATATACCCAACCGCCTCACAAACAAGAAAAGGTCTCAAAAGTAACTATCCACAATGGCAGGTCACGTAACGTTTTTGGTTAAGTGTGGGGCTAGAGACTGAAGAAATGAATTCCTACACCACTGTGATTTTCTGTGGACTATAGCTAAGAAGTGCGCATCTACCTAGAATATGCAACCTTCAGTTAAGACTAAAGTCTACAGAGTGTGTAGTACTCACCCTTATTGATTCCAGCAGCTGCTCCTCCATTATCCTGCAGTACATGCCAAAGCATTCATCTATAAACTGCTCTCGTTCCTGCGGACAAAAGACTTTATCAGCTACATAGTAAATAACATCTATCTTTGCTTCTGGATTTAACATTAACAGATTTTATGGCACTCTTATCTGCTATGGATGAATTGTAAGTAGTACACATGCAGTTAGAAACTTTGGCGATCAATTATGAGAGAAGTCTAGACACTTAGTGGTACTCACCTCTGAGGAACTTAGAGACAGTTCGTCAGCCAGTCTACTATATGCTGCATAGAACTCTTGCACGAACTTCTCCCACTCCTGTAGACAAAAGGGTTTATTAGCTTCGTAGTAGCTAACCTTACCTCTGTTAATAGATATAACATGAAAAAATTTCTGTGGAATTGTAAAAGTTATATGCCTTTTCAAAAATGAACTATCTCACTTAGCAATACGTGTTTGCACTTTCTTCTCAATTTCTATTCAGACTTCTCAGGTCAATAGAGCGTTGACTATTCGTGATGCTTCCCAGTAGCACGGAGAACCCAGTTCTGCCCACTTCCACTCGCCACCAGAGTCAAATCCATTAGCGACGTTTCAACCCTTCTAAAGCTGCCCAAGTCGAGAGTGGGTGAAGTGGTCAAGTGGAAACGTGAAGGAATATCGACAGCAAAACCAGCACCAAGCAGACTTCGCGTACTGACGGATGGGGACTACCGGTCTCTGTGGAAGGAGGTTGTAAATAATCGCCTGAAATCAGCAGAAGGAATGACTCGTGCATTCCAGACAGCTATCAGTGGCCCAGCAAACACAACGGCTGTGCGTAGAGAGTTTAAAAGGAATGGGACACAATGGTCAAACAGCTCCTCATAAGCCTCAAATTTCTGTAATCAGTACTAAGTGACGGTTCATGTGGAGTATAGATCGATGCCACAGAACAATGGACGACTGGAAACGAGTGGTCTGATTCGGTGGATCACGCTATACCCTGTAACGATCTGATGGAAGTGTTTGAATTTCGCAAATTCCTGCAACATGGTGCCAAATCTAGAAAACCTGGACTATAGAGCAATGGAAGAAACTCATTTGATTGAATGAGCTTTGTTTCACATCTTCTAGCCGAGCATATGTCCCAAGAGTGAAACATGGTACCCATATCGTGATATTCCATGGGTACTATGGTTACTCTCCACTCTCTTATGACTGCCAAGGTTTATGTGACCATTTTCGCTGATCAATCCGTGGTACAATGTTTTTTCCCCAATGGTGATGCTGTGTTCCAAAAAGACAGGGCCCCTGTACATACAGCCCACAGAGCTCAAGACTGTTTTTGTGAGCACCAGGATGAACCGTCTCATCTTCAATGGCCACCACAGTCACCAGATCTCCATATTACTGAGCCTTTGTGGGCTTCTTTGGAGAAAAGTTTCCATGAACGCTATCCACAAGCATCATTGCTACCTGAAGTTGCCACTATTTTGATGGAAAAATTGTATAAGTTTCCCTTGAAACAGTACAGGAGGTGCATTTATCCATTCCGAGACGACTGGATGTTGTTTTGAATGCGAAAGGGTTTCCTACGTCGCACTAGGCATGGCAGTGTGGCGTGTTTTCGGTGCTTCCACACATTGGCAAAACTTCTGTACAGTGAGTCTGCCCCCAAACACTGCTAACATTCTAGAGCGGCGTACAACGGCGACCCTCACCTGCTGCATGACCGCCTCTGGGTCTGGAGGGGCGCCCTCCGCCCCCTGCTGAACGTTCTTCTCCTCCGCCTCCAGCTGGACGCTCTTCTCCTCCTCCTCCTCAGTGCTGCCGCAGCAGCACAACCACCGGCGGACCCTCCGCCACATCTGTGCAGACGAGAACTACATAAGGTCCGAAAGTGCAGACACCACACATTCATATAAAAACAGAGCAACACTACATCATTTTTGGCTTCAACGTGTTTATGGCGGTAACTTTGTTTTGCATTACCAGAAGCTTTATCTGCTTACGAAGAGCACTCACGAGGAGCGGGCTAGAAGCAGGTATTGATTTCGTTCTTCACACTAGACTAACATATTTGTTCAACTGGTCCCTCAGAAGTGTCCCACTGGGGTAAAATTTCCAGCTCTAGGAGCCATATTTCATTTGGAAATTTACATCTCGGTTGAGTAAAGACGGAGTAGCTGCTCATGACATGACGAAACGGAGTAAGGTAGGAACAACCGACTCAGATACAGCAATTGTGGGTAACTGAGCAAACTGAATCGACTTCTGTTCACGTTTTTTGTTGTTAAAAATATGGAGGGATCACCTCTGCCCTGCGCACCAGAACACATATTTCCGTTTTCGCATTATTACTAAATTAACATTCAGCATCTCCTGATAAGATTTGTAGAAGTGTTTATACTGGGCATTCATTAAGAAACCTTATAAACGTGAGAACAAACATACAAATTAATGGGCGCAGGATAGAATGTTTTAAGACCAAGCTAAAAGTGGTGGAATGCGACGAGGTCTTTATATAAAGAGATGCTAATCTCATATTCAAGTGATTTAACAGTGAATTTGTGTCAATATTGCAAGATAGCTTTTCTAAAAAGTACTCTGGAAAATGTATTAAAAATAAGAAAGCCACAGATAACTTAGTGAATTAAAATATCATGTAAGAGTAAGAGGTAAATTTAAATCAAGGCCAGAATATGCCAAGATCTGACATTACTTGCATACTACAAAAATACTGTAGTACTTCAAGGAAAGACATTAAAATGTCGAGAAATATGCAGTTTCTGACAGAAATAAATAATGCGGATTATAAGATTAATAAAACTATTTGAGATTCTGTGGTATGTCAGAAAGGTCACCCAGCCAATGTACAAGATACAACAACATTTAAACTTAATAGCAATGTTGTAACTGATAATTCACGAACTGAAAGTAATTTTAACAATAACTTTCTAAATGCACCAGCAAAAATTGGATTAATTGTTCAGTTGAAGAAGCAAGGAAATATACTAAAAATGTCATTCCACAAAAACTTTAAGCAACTGAAATAGCATTAACATCCATCACTCCGAATCTTACATCTCAGTCGAGCTAATTTGCAGTAGGTGATGCATGACATCACGAAGTGGAGTCAGGTAGGAATGACAGATGCTACTACACTGAGAAATCAAAGTAATGGGATAAAGGCTGTTCTGGTCCAATTTTGATATAAAATTGATATCAAATTAAATTTGTTAATTAATTTACTGATCAAGTAACGAACCCTACCCTCTGATGACATCATGAGTACTCCCTGACATCACATGAGTCACCCTCAGAGAACTCCCAGCCCTTCCCCTACCCCTCCCCTCCCATAACGTAATCCAAGGCACCAGTCCAGGTGAAATGGCAGGAAATTCAAATTTATTAGTAGGAATATCAGATATTGTATGTTGACTTTGAGATCCAGAGACCAGCTGAGTTAGTTCACAGCATCATCGCCAGAGGGCTGTTGGTCGTCCTCCACTCCCATCTCCACGCCCATCTCCCCTCCACCTCCTTCCCTTTCTTCCCCATATGGAAATTGATGGGAAAAGGTTTCAGTTTGTTCTGGGCTGCTTGTTAGGATGGATGCAAGTCTTAATTTTGTAAGTAGTGCAGTACATTGTTTATTTAAACAATTAGATTCGCTACTGATCGGTCACTAGACGGTAACTCCATCCAGTTTCATCAATAACTGCTAGATATGGAGTAGATGTTTTCGCTGTTAGTCTAGCACTAGAGAGTTGTTCCAGCCAGTCTAGCCAATAGCCCTGTAGGAGGAGGATATATGGTAATAATAACAGGACAGCGAAGTACCCCTGGAGTGCAGGGGGCTAACCTCCTGCTGATCTGCATGTGAGTAGCTGATGTTGGAAGAAACGTAAGAATGGGTAATAATAATAATAGAACAGCGACCCACTGTCCCACTGCGCCTGCAACTCCCTGCCCTATATACAGAATTCCTCTAGCCACATCATTTGGGAACAACAATATTGTTTATGATTGTAGTACCCTTTATCTTACCTGAACACATTGTCTCAGGACAAAAAAGAAAACTGTCCAGTCACCTCCTGTCTAGTCCAGCGTCATTTACCCAGTGTATTGTGTACCTGAATAGCTAGTCAGATGAGAAGTCCCCAGAGCTTGGCCTCTACTTCCAGCTGCCCAACCACTCCCTCCGCCAGACACATCTCAATGCGGCCCAACTCGGACTAACTACAGTCCCATCTCTGACATAGACACCCCAGTTTAAAAAATCTAGAACTGGGATGTTCTTTTGTTAATACACCCAGAATTTCTAATGCAAAAAGTACATTTTCCCGTTTTATACGAGTTATTTTTGAAGATAGAAGAAATAGACCATGCACGCGTTTTCACATTGCTAAAGTAATCTCACTATCTGTGAAAATCCTGGACAACACTATGGCAAATGCTATTTTTGCTCTAAGAATTTGCTCATCTGGCAGAAAAATATCTTTTATTGTTTATTATCTGTTACGTCCTGTATCATAGGACTAGAACATTAAATTCACTTTTGGCTCATGAAGGAATGCTAAGAGCGTACTGTACCTCTGTCACAGGATGTCTCTTCACTTTCTAAATCTCTCTTCAAGTAACGTAAACAAATGTCTCATCACATACAACATCTATCAAGGCAACAGCACAGAGAAGTTTTAAATATCAGGTTTATACCACATATCACTTTACAAATTCGGTAATATAGCTAATTTTATTACGATGATCATCTCTCCTTGAGTAGGTGGGAAACTGAAATTCCTGTAAAAGATCTTCCTGTAAAGAAAAAGACTGATTAACGCTCCAACTCTCGCATCATATCAGTGATTTTCTCGCCCTCGCATCCACCTGCCCAGCAACACGTCATTGATAACAAACTGATAGACTAATTAGTTAATTTGAGCATGGGAATCCCTTTGCATGGTGAATAATTTCTTCCTGCAGTCGGATTACACTCGCCAGGTAACTCTTACTGATGCTTCCATGACGTCTCTGAAGGCTTCTCACAGGCTAGTCACTTCCTCCAATACCCAAATGGATGGTAACCATCTTCAAATAGTTGAAGACATTCAACGGTAATTGCATTCTGTCTTTCGGTTGTCTTATCACGCTGTTGGGGGTAATACGGTCGCAGGTTCGAATCCTGCCTCGGGCATGGATGTGTGTGATGTCCTTAGGTTAGTTAGGTTTAAGTAGTTCTAAGTTCTAAGGGACTTATGACCACAGATGTTGAGTCCCATAGTGCTCAGAGCCATTTGAACCATTTTTTTGTTGGGGGTAAGTCACTTAGAATCCACAGTGTAATATTTCTATCTTTACAGCCATCATATGCAGCTACAAGAAACTCGTCTTAGAGCGGTTAAGAAAGCAGTAGTGTGAAGATGACGTAATGTGGTGTGAGGTTCCGATGACAGATAGTTTCTTCGGTACAGGAATCATGAGAAAGCTTAAATGTGGTCCTCCTCTATGACTGGCTGCTGCATTCGGAAGTTGCGCACCAAAATGACGGAAATTCAAACAGTGAATTTCTCGATAGCAGTCTATCATTTCAGTATTTCAGAGGTGTAAATAAAAGGATGAAGTGGTTTGGATGTAATATCAGAGCTGGTTCGTCCATCTCGGAAGACAGATATGTTGTATCGATTGAGAATGAGCAATCTCTGGTTGTCTGAACATGTGACTGAAAACAATTTGATGGTAACTTCGAAAATAGGCTATTCATTGTATTATTTATTTTTTATGAACATGTGAAGAATTTAAATAATTTGAGTTTCAGTAATTGTGCAGTTTCTCACATTCTGTTAATAAAAAAGTCAGTGGCATAAACAAACCAACCGAAAATTTTATTATTCGTGCAATATCAGTCCCTAGCTGAGAGTTTATTAGAGCTTCAACGTAACGGATTCACGACGTATGTGCTGTTTTCTGCACAGGGGACCACCACTATAAAAGACTGCAGTTTTGTGAACAGTAATTAGAACTTATGCATTCCACTCGGGGTAGTGGAAGCAAATAGTCACTTAGAGTGTACTGCAATCTTAGTACAATGAGATGAGTGACACGTAATCTGCGGTAACATAGAGGAGGAACGAAGGAGAGAAATTTATGAGGGAAGGGGTTTATTACATGCATGTATATACCACGCTCTCTCTCACTCTCTCTCCCTGTTTCAACTTGCTGTAACATGTACTCTACCCATGCATAAGGGCTGTACCGCTCCCGGCCGACAACACACTGCTCTCCATGGCGGACAGCTGTTAATGATTACAGTCCCACAAAAGTTTTTCTGTCCTTCTCATAAGGACTGGGTGCTTAAATGTGGCTAGGAGTAACAACGAGGATGTTGAAAAATATGCCTCCCCCCATGCACCATGTAAATCGAAACATTCCGAGATGTTTTCGAAATATCACAGAAAGACTAACATATTGGGAAATAACAAAATACCTGTCTACTGACTACCACATTCCAAACTTGTACGAGTCTGCAGACCTATATTTCTTTCAGAATACATCCCTATAGAAGCATTCTTATTGACTCCCGCCCAATTAGTGACAGGATGATTCGAGAAATCGAATGAGAATCCCTAAAGGAAAGCTGATGTTCTTTTCGAGGAACTCAGTTAAGAACAGACATTTGGAGATGACTACTGCCAAGATTCATTTTGCATAAGGACCACGAAGAGAAGATAAGAGAAGTTAGCGCTCATAGTGAGACATATAGGATGTCTTTTTCCCTCACTGTATTTGCGAGTGTAATAGGAAAGGGAATGGCTAGTAGTGGTACAGGATACCCTCCACCACACACCATCCAATGGTTTTCGGAGTAAACTTACTTGTATAGATATCAGTCGATCCATTTATAGGCACAAGAGGCCCACAGAAGAATGCTGAATCTTATTTATTCAGAAAACAAGAGACAGAACTTCTGCTGCTGATTTTCTCTCTGCAGAAACCTTTATATTAGCGCCTGATTTTCTCACTGGAATCACTTTGTGAGTTAAAAGAAATGGTATAGATCTCACATCTCAACTCTCCTTTCGTCACAGTATCACTTATATGCTGTATTCTCAAGAATCTTCCACACTTCGGTCCAGACAATTTCGACGACTAAGAGAACTCACCCACCATTTTACAGACCCCTGCTAATTCCCTCGAAATCCCATCACGTTCCGACAGCACAGTTCCATTAGTTAGAAGACTGATAGGTGGAGTGTTATTACAAAGAGAAAAATAGCACATTAACATACAAGAGGAAACCAGCAACCATGCAGAGTACACGTGGACTGCAGAAAGATATTCAAAAGCATAACACCTGCAACTGATCGAATTTCAATGATGGTCTATAAATATTACTCTGTACATGTCCTAATCTCCTTTATCATGTTCCTAAGATTGCCACGCCAGAAATACGACAGCGTAATATGATGCCCAAGCCTTCATAGACAGCACAGCGTCTCTCTCTCTCTCTCTCTCTCTCTCTCCCCCCCTTATTATTTTTGTAACTTCCAATGGAGTAAAACTACGAACTATAAGAACTTCACTAACGTTATCTGCTGGAGAACTAAATAAGATCTTGCCACATCTCTCTCCCCGAAAATATCGGAAAACAAATATTATCTGCGTGTTGACAGCAAGCATATGTGGCGATCCCATTAAACATACAGCTATCGGTCCATTGGAGCAGGTGTCCCATGATCGAAATTGTTTACACAGACCATTGTAAAGATTTGTCACCCATACTTTACGAACACCATATCCCACAAACTATCAATCACAAGAGAGGGTTCTTGTGTCGTTGTTTCATATGCAGATTGATACATTGTTTTTCATGCTGTAACACATTCAAGTAGTGTATGACTACCGTTTTTTACACTGCCACACTTTTTTTTTCCACCACGATCTCAATGTTTGTGTCAGGAGCAAAACCAACATTAACATGATTCCATCCATTGATTCTCTCAAAAACCTGAACATTACATGGCGCGAACTATGATGGTTGGAACAACAGACAGAGGCAGTCTTTGTTATTGGCTAACATGTAGAAGAATGTACAACACTTTAACCTCTGTTTTTAATCTCATCTTTCGCAGTGACAGGGTAGCAGATGTCTAGTTGCTCTGTTTTGTAGGGACCAAGAGCATTAATTCCATATGTTGCAGGCATGTACGCAATCACTGTTTTGGTGTTGGCCAGCCCTGGTGGATGTTGCTCCCGCCAAGACTCCCTCCAACTCAAACAAGTGGTCCCAGTCACACATTATGTGGTAATCAACAGTGTACCAGTGGACGGATAGGATGGATAATATACCATCAACATGGAACAATGTACTGTAATAACCATTGAAGTTGATTGTGCTGTAGCTCCACAAATAAATACAGGCATGGATTTAGGAATTCTTCTAAATCTTGTGCCGCTGTTGCTGGAAGGCAGTAGTAAAGGGACAGATTGGCACACCCGATGTTGATATTTTGCATATGACTCTGTGAGGCAGGTTTACAACATCACTTGCTGGCTAGAATTATTGGCCAGGCGGGCACTGTATGCGTATGTGAAGTAATCAGGGCAACATGGAGCACCAACGTGTTTGAAGTACCCATACGTTGCAGTTGCAATAGCGCCTACTGATCTGTGTGTAGGATCTGAAGTGGGCTGAGGAAAGCTGACTTCTAATTATGAAAGAGCACTCCACTTGTCCACTCCAGAGGAAATACGAGAGAGGCATAGAGAAAACACATATAAATAAGTGAGCCAGAAGGTCCAACAGGCCAGTCGTGTCGCCATTTTGTTCACGTCAAGAACCGGAGAGACTGACGATTGCTTAAGTTGCAGGCCAACCATGACAACCTTTTGGTGTGTGTGTGTGGTTTGGGATATTATGGGCGCCCAACGGCGAGGTTAGCAGCGCCCTGACATTCATTAAAACAAACGAATGACGATATGAACGTAAACTGTCGTACACGCATGTACACGACATGACCAAACAATTACTCTATCGCACAGGTACTCTTACATGCACTAAAGCCAATGAGGAGGCAAGATAGCTAATCAAGAAATTAAAACAGAGGGAAAACAAAACACAGAAGCGTTAAATGGACAACACAAGGAAATGTGACTGGCTTACCACCTTAAAAAAAAAAAAAAACAACCAAAAAAAACACCTGGGTTATCCAGCCACCCTGTTGACACATTCAAAACATCTCCCCACAGTCTTGTTAAAAACGTGGGACAATTCACAAAACTTTAAAACGCGAACAACATTCGTTTGATCATTGCATAAAATAGATTGCAGATCCGCCGGTAAATGCGCTGCAGTCCGCTGGTCAGTAAATAAAATGCAGTCCAATAAAACGTGGTGCACCGTGATCTGCACGCCACAAGCACCACACATCGGAGGGTCCTCCCGCTGGGTTAAAAAGGCATGCGTCAGAGGGCTGTGGCCGATGCGAAGACGAGTGAGGAGGACCTCGTCCCGTCGACGTGGCTGGAAGGAAGTTCGCCACGGACGAGTTGTGGGCTTGACGACAGAGAGCTTGCTGTCGGTCACTTCTAGCCACTCATGTTCCCAGCGACACAGGACTTTATACCTCAACAGCGAGGTGAGGGCATGCAGGGGGACAGCTGGTGATGGATATTGGCAGCCTGCTGGACTGCTGAAGCTACCCCCTACCTCCACATCACGGACGCATCATTGCTGTGTCAGGGTGTGTTGCACCTTGGAGCTACACCGGCGTGAGGAGCCCGAGTACTGCTGGCCTTCGCTCTCTGGGTGATTCTGTCCAGCAGACTGCTAGCTGCCATCTGCAGGGGCGGTGCCAGGGCAAAAACTCGCGGGCTTCCAGGTGCAGAGCTGTTTGCAGACACTGAACGAGCTGCCCTGGGCAGATGGCTGGCGCTGCTGAGACTCACTACGACACCAGTGGTCAGCTGCTTCCATTCAGCACTCTACTTGGTGTCCATGAGTTGCGCTTGAGAGAGCAGTCAGCCACGTTCAGTGCCAACGGCATAGTTAATGCATGCGGCAGCCACGTAGCTGTGGAGCAAATAGTATCGCTACATCCGCAAGGCTGGGCAGTGGACCCCGATGCTGCAGATTGCGGCATTCTGGTAGATACTGACCCATGCACACTGTGCAGCACCATCGCTGAGTTCAGAGCAACAATGGGTGTGAACCTTCAATGTAATAAAGTCAATGGCACACTTGCCTGTATTTCTCTGCACCCTTTGGTGGGGGTCATCCCTCTCTACCAAACCATACATATTGGTCGTTTTGACAGATTACAAAACCTTACCTCGGGGGGTTGTAATAATTTGGTGTTAGGAGGAGGTCGTTTCGCTTTCCAAAACACTATATTGCTTCGGTAAGTGTCCTTCCGTATCCATCACTATGTTTTGGTGAAGAGTTGATTTTGGTGAGTGGTGAATGAGGCAGTGACACTTGACATAGGTACAACTCAGCACAATGTGGTGTCGTGAGTCTAAGTTTTATTTATATTATCTTTTATGTTTGCTCTTCTTGTCAGGGTTAGTTGTGTGAGCTAGGGTACAAGATGTTCAGAGTTATTGTCATGAAGCCAGAGGTTCCCGTGAACTTGTTTAGAGGTAATGGTGGATGGAATAACTTAAGGCCAGTGAGGTGTCCATTTTGCATTTTGTCTCGGCACGAGTTACTGTGTACCAGAGCTATAGCAGATGTTTTGTTCTCTAAGTAGGTATAATGGTCATCTGTCTAGTAGTTGTAGTGAGTGTAGACGGGCGATGATTGGCCGGAGGAATTAACTTGTGTTTACATTTTTTGTGTAGAGTTGAATGGGAGTTGGCGTTTTGTCTTGTTTTAAAAACGTCAGTTGCAGTAAGGTGGAAGTACCGTACGCAGAATGGTGGAAAGACGTGCTACTACCACAGATGCCATTGCTTTTTTAACTCAGCAAGTGCAAGCGTTAATGGAGCAGCTTGAGAGCATCAAGGAGAGAAATTTCGAACTTAAACGTGAGTTAGAGGCTCGTGAGGACAGTCATGCTCAGTCGCAATCAGCCTCTCGGGAAAGTAAGTCTGGATTGAGAGTGCCTTCCGAGCCGTATGACCCGGCAGAGATCACACTAATTAATCCCTTCTCGGAAAGGCAACAGGAGATGCGACAAATTTCGTTAAGGATGTCAGGGACGCTATGGAAGCACATAGATGATCAGATGAAGTAAACTTGGACGCTGCTAACATGTGTTTGGGGGTGGATGCCAAATAATATGTTGTCTATCACGAGACATACTTCCAGCAGTGGGCTGCCAGCGGTACCAAAAGCAGGACAATGAGCGATTTTTTCGGGATAAATTAAGCGCGTTTTCGATGCAGTGCATTGCCTTTGTGTAAGCATTCTCGGACAAAATCCATAAGCTACATGTGAATGCGTTTGCACAGACTCAGAAGGCAGAAGCTAATAGGGAACTGTTACGAGAGTAGAAAATAGAGTGGTGGATGTTTTATTGCGTGGTATACCCGCTGAAATGTCACAGACGGTATGGGTGGAGAACCCAGAGGACTTATTCAACTCTTAGGATCGCAACACTTACATAGGAGGTGGATATGGCCACAAGGCAGAGAGTGGACCACTGCGTGTTTCCTTCTGAAGTCAAGTGTTGTAGATATGGTCGGGAGGTGCATGTGAGGAAGTAGTATAAGCGATCACAGTGCTATGCGTGTGGCATAGTGGCCCACCAGTTGTTTCATTGTAGAGGTACGAAAAGTGGCAAGCACCGGCAAGGGAAGCAGCCGCTAAACACAAACAGAATTGCTTC
Source organism: Schistocerca serialis cubense (assembly GCF_023864345.2). NCBI lineage: Eukaryota > Metazoa > Arthropoda > Insecta > Orthoptera > Acrididae > Schistocerca > Schistocerca serialis. The sequence goes on from NC_064645.1 coordinate 102,963,711, forward strand.
ACCTGTCCGAAGACAGTCTTGATGCACTGTAAAACGGCACAAATTAGTGCACATATGGAATGTAGCTCGGTGGTCTTAGTGGATGGCAGGAAACAGGGATTTTTGGTGACCATTGAGGTGAGACCAACTAAACTGCGTACATTTCCAATAAAGATCGATCGACGGAATAAAATACCAGCAGGTGCGGAAAAGATAGTGTGGGTTTCACTAAATACCGATTTGCAGAGGGAAACATTATTTGCGGTTGAACCACTCTTAAGCACTGAAGAATTGGATAGTTCGTATTGTTTTATCCACAGGAGTTTAGCGCATGTGGACGACACTAATGAGAAACAGATGATAGGAACTAGTGTGGATAATTTCTGCAGAGGGGAGGTGTCCCTGTCGAAGGATGCAATAATAGCCACTCTGGGAGTCTTGGAAGATGAGGAAAGCCACAAGTAAACCATCGATGAGGAAGTGTTATGATGGAAAGAAGATAATTTGAAGGGCAGCGATCGAATGGCTTTGTAGGACTTGTTGAGGTTTTGTGATTTATTATGTGGAAACGGAAGGTTATCCGTACGGGACAGTACACGAATTTATAGGAAGCCACACCGCATAGCAAAGCAGCAGCAACTACTGGTAGAAGAATTTACTGAACAACAACTATGGGATGGGAACATGGAACCGAATGATAGTCCCTGGAACGCAAGTATTGACATCGTGCAAAAAAAAAAAAAAAAAAAAAAAAAAAAAATTGTCTGGCAGGAGCCAGAAATATAAATTTTACTGTGACTACAGATACCTAACGAGCAAACCATTTCAGATGCTCATCCAATTCCAAACATCGCGGAAACTTTGGACAATCTACGTGAGTGTCGTTTCTTCACAACGATATACCTCAGGAGCGGAAGACTTGAAGACTTGGGCATCACTAAACTGTCGTATTTCTGGCATGATAGGCCTAATCATAGAAACACGATAAAGGAGATCAGGCCATGTACAGATTTATATTTATAGACCGTTATTCAATATCGATGAATTGCGGGTGTTATGCTTCTGAATTTCTTTCTGCAGTCGACGTATACACTGCATGGTTGTGAATTTCCTCCTGTATGTTAGTGTGCTGTTTTTCTCGGTGTAACAACTCTCTACCAGTCAGCCTTCTATCTAATGGAACAATGCTGTCGGAACGTGATAGAATTCGAAGGAGGTAGCAGGGGTCTGTATCATGGTGGGGGACAGCTCTTACTAGTCAGAATTGTGTGGATTCAAATGCTGTATATCAAAGAGTGGAAGATTTATGAGAACACATCCGATAAGCGATACTATGACGATTGGGGAGTTGATAGGTGAGTTCTCTACAGTATCTTCCAAGTACATTAACAAACCTATTACAACCTCTTGTATACGTCTCGCAAAGTGACTGCAATGAGTAAATCAGAGCCTAATGTGAAGGTTTCTGAAGAGAGACAATCAGCGGCAAAAGTTCCATCTTTTGTTTTCCCGATAATAAGACTCAACATTCGTCTTTGAGTCTTGCATGTCTATAAATTGATGGACTGATATCGTAATACGTGCACTAGATTTACATGTATATGCTCACTTCACAAGCCATTGTATGCTGAATGGTGGAGGGTATCCTGTAGCACTATTAGCCATTCGCTTTCCTATTACACTCGCTAAAGCAGTGAGGGAAAAAGACTTCCTATATGTCTCAATACGAACGCTAATTTCTTGTATCTTATCTTCATAGTCCTTGTGCGGAATGAATGTTGGTAGTAGTCGGCTTCTAATGTCTGTTCTTAATAGGGTTCCTCGAAAAGAACATTATCTTTCCTTCAGAGATTCCCATTCGATTTCTCGAATCATACTCCCACTAATTTCGCGGGAATCAATAGCAGCGCTTCTATACGACTGTTTTCTGAAGGGAATGTATGTCTGGAGATTCGAACACGTTTGGAATGTGGCAGTCAGTAGACAGGTATTTTGTTATTGCCCAGTGTTTCAGCCTTTCTGGGCTGTGACAGCTGTTCATATGTAAGTGGGGAGGCGGCCCCGGGGGTGGAGAAGAGAGTGAAATACCCAACTGCCCCCGTAGACTGACAGGTCGCTGCAGCATTTGTTCAGGGCAGTTTGCTGATTTCTAAGTGGATAATTTCCACCAACATGACAAGACAACTGAGGCAGAATGCAAATGGTATTGAATGTCTTCAGCAATTTGACCACGGTTACCACCCATTTGGTATTGGAAGAAGTGACTACCAAACCTGTGGGAAACATCCAGAGACGTCATGGTAGCATCTGGCAGAGTGCAATTTCACTTAGGAAAAACTTACTCACCATGAAAAGTTACCCTCATGATCAAATTAATTAATTATTGTCTCAATTTGATATCAATGACCTGCTGCCGAGAGGGTGGAAGCGAGGGTGAGAGCGTCACAGATATGTAGCGAGAATGGAGCATCTTTTCGCAGCAGCGAGATACTTTAATGGAATTTCAATCTCCCATCTACACAGGGAGAGATGATCATTGTAATAAAATTAGCTATGTTACCCAACTCTGTGCAGTAGTCTTGAGAGTCTTTGTACATGATGAGATATTTGTTTACTTTAAGATAGACTTCGAAACCGAGGAGGCATTCTGTGATGGAGGTAAAGCATGCTCTTAATACTCTTTAATAAGCCAAAGTGAGTTTAACATTCTAATCCTGTGATGCAGGACGTAACACATAGAAAAAGATTTTCTTCCTTCCTGATGAGAAAATACTTAGAGGAAATATAGCCTATGCTATAGTACTGTACAAGATTGTCACAAAAAGAAATGGTACTTTAGCGATCTGAAAACGAGTGTATTGTGTGATGTCTTCCCTCTTCGAAAATGATAGTATAAAAGGGGGATATCTACATTTCATGTGAGAAATTCTGGGTATACTGTCAAAAGAACACCCTGTGTCAGGGATGGGCTGCACTTGGTCCGTGTCAGGCTGCATTGTGCCACAGACGGTGACGGAAGTGATCAGGCAGCTGGAAGTAGAGGCTTAGTCTGGTCTTAGGCGACCGGCAGCTTCCCAGCTGCCCAGCTCTTCAGGTACACAATACACTGGGTAGGCCAGCCGGAGTGGCCGTGCGGTTCTAGGCGCTACAGTCTGGAACCGAGCGACCGCTACGGTCGCAGGTTCGAATCCTGCCTGGGGAATGGATGTGTGTGATGTCTTTAGGTTAGTTAGGTTTAATTAGTTCTAAGTTCTAGGGGACTGATGACCTCAGAAGTTAAGTCGCATAGTGCTCAGAGCCATTTGAACCATTTGAACACTCGGTAGATGACGCCCGACTGCGCGGTCATCAGCGCCCGTACAAAGTACCAATTCTCACACAGTCCAATTTTTTCACATTCCAATCCAACTACTATCACGAATGATGTTGTTGATGATGATATGATTAGGACAACACAACCACCCAGTCCCCGAGCAGAGAGAATCCCCAGCCCGGCCGAGAATCGAACCCGGGACACCGTGATCCAGAGGCAACAACGCTAGCCACTAGACCACGAGATGCGGTCAATTTGGTTTCTGAAATGTAAAACAGTATTTGCTAATCAATTTGAAAATGAGAAGAAATTATATTTTCACCGATCAGAACGAATATATGCTTCCGGGTGATTCTGTAGGCTTACGCACTATTACAGCATTTCGCTGTAAAATTTGCTATTTTGTCCGAACAGGTGCGCGTAATTAAGAAACAGCTTCCATTCGTATAAACTTTTAAACTGATTGTTTAAATAACACAGAGATTTAGACTATTTCTTGGTAGTTCTATGAAGCGGCCGAGCTACGGACCCAAGACGTACATGTTACCACTGTACTTGGACGATAACATCACTGGAAGACGCCACGTTGGTGAACAAATTAGAAATTCGGGGTTTTCGCTTTGACGCAGCAAGCCAACTAGGCCGTTCATACATCCTGTTACTCCACTACAACGGGAGACATTTACGTACCTTCTGTGGTGAGGAGAAGCGCATTTGCAAGCGCACTGATGACTGACTCTACACTCGTCATTTCCAGCTCCGATCGTTTGCAACCATCGCCACAATAGGCTGGAATACAGCCGTCGTGGCGTGAGAAGATATGATTATTGACGCGACGTGGATCGCCATGTCACGGATTGCGCGTCCCCTCCCGCCGGAGGTTCGAGTCCTCCGCCGGGCATGGGTGTATGTCTTGTTCTTAGCATAAGTTAATTTAAGTTAGTTTAAGTAGTGTGTAAGTCTATGGACTGATGACCTGAGCAATTTGGTCCCTTAGGAATTCACACACATTTGCATATGTTTTGCAACCTGAATTCGTTTTCACTCCAACTGGAACCGCATGTAACACTATTCCTTCGGACTCTTCTAGGGTGTTATCCCAAGCGATCTAAACGGCACAGCATGTTTCTCAGTAGACCCAGTTATCCTTACCGCCACCGCATCAGCTACTCTCCTGCATATTTGTGTTCCACAGCCACTTTACCACATAAAACAGAACTTCTATAGGAGAACCATCTTCTTGTACTCAGAGCATCAGCGAATTACTGGGTCCTATGTGAATGATAACATCGACACCCTAAATTACAGCAAGCTCAAAACACCATTTTCCGGGTACCTCATCTGAACCATTAACGATATATCTGAACAATCATAATCATGAATACTTTATTGTCTTTCTTTGTTTATGAAGTGTATTGTTCAATCAATAATTCTACGATTTCTTACTTCACAACACAAATCGTAGTACGCCAGTATTTCTGTCTATGATTGTTTCACCAACGATATATAAAAAGAGCTAAATTGTGCAGTAAGATATAGCCCATTGCATATCATTCATTACCATAACCATTATTAAGTACGCTTGATCACGGCGGCACAACGAAGATAGTTTTCCAGGCTGTCATAGTTCGAATGCATTCCTAGTTCAACTATGGGATTCAAACAATTTACGGGAATGCAGTCGGGCGACGTCTTTCAGGCGCAAACTCGTCATTTTCGACGCAGAAATGCAGCGAGAGAGCGGTGTACAAGGAAATTTAAAACATCTGTATTGAGGGGGGTGGGGAGGGGGAGATATGCTGAAAGCAAGGCGCACACGCACATGTACACACACGCACACATATACACACAGTGAGGTAGTATTAATTCTATCCCTCAGTTGTTTGACTAGTGAGTAGAGCTGGATTCCAAGCAGATTTTATTCAAACACCTCTATCCCTTTTTATAATATCACTCGTTAACTTAATCTCAACTGCTTCCTTAATAAGACTATCCCAATAGTTTCAAGTGTTGGTGATGACTGATGGCATCATTAAGTTCTGCAATAGCAGATTATCTCAGCTGTTGTAAGTCTGTGGAATGCTCGTTCACAGTATACTGGTCCTCCGCGGTCCTTATGGCGTGGCCATGTACGACGTCCCACAACTGCAAGGGATACGATGGATACCACCGTTAGGCAAAACAAAGGCCATCCCTCACGGAACGTAAAAGGGAGGAAATTAGTGTTTAACGTCTCATCGACGATGAGGTCATTAGAGATGGAGCACAAGCTCCAATTAGGGAAGGAAATCGGCTGCGCGCTTTCACAGGAACCATCCCGGCATTTGCCTGAAACGATTTACGGAATTCATGTAAAACCTAAATCAGGATGGCCGGACGCGGGTTTCAACCGTCGTCCTCCCGAGTTCGAGTCCAATGTGCTAACCGCTGCGCCACCCGCTCGGTATAAATGGGGTCCTACCATTGGTGGTGGTCCAATAACCCATTTCACATCGTGTTTACACAGAATACGACCAGTTCTGTTGGAACTCTACTTCCGTAAGGGACAGAGGCCGTGCACTTTGGCATCACATCTTTATTTTCATCACTAACTAAATTCCAGGTTGGGCATCTGGTCTGTCTTCCACTGAAACCATTATTACGAAGTGTCACTTCCACGTAGGCTAAATCAACTCACAAATATTCGGGCTCTGTCCTGAGTACGGCATGTCCCAACGTACCACCAACAATCCTGCTAACCAAAGCATCAAGCAGGGGAAGGAAGCCATCCTTTTCCACTTCCATCGTGAAGGGAATGTTCAGGTGGACTGAATTCAGGTGCTCTAAAAGGTCGTTTAATTTGTCGCTTTGATATGGTAAAATAACGAAAGAGGGTGTAAACGTGTGAAAAACGTGTATGTTTCATGCTACCGACTTCAGGGTCCGTTCCTAGAAATCATCCTGAAGAAGATTGATCATACTAGGTGACAAATGACACCTCATCGCAACTTCATCTGTCTGTTCACGGAATGCCCATAGAATAAAAGGTAAGAGAAAGTCAACACATGTCGAAGTAAGATGGTTAATTTTATAGCAAACATAGCCTCAATTAACCGTAACGAATCAGACAGATGTAGACACGAGTAGAGAGAGACCATATCAAAACTTTCTAAACTATTAGTGTGTTTCAAATACAACAACATGAAGAGTCTGGCATACGCTTCAGTTGTTGACGTAGCGTCATTAAGGAAACAGTTGAGGTTAAATTAAGTAATTACCTTTCAAACAGAGATGGATGCTTGGAATCCAGCTCTCCTCCCAGGTCGATCGACACAGGGAGAAAGTGTAATGCTTTATCGTCCGTTGCTAATTACTGTTCACTGTCAGTAAATTCCGACGTTGGTCATCATTGGTTGTGTGGTGAGCTGGCGATTACAGTGTATGTGTGGTGTGTCTGTGTGTGTGTGTGTGTGTGTGTGTGTGTGTGTGTGTGTGTGTGTGATGTGCTGTAGTCTTCTTTCTGAGGTCGCTATGACATGAGATATGTCATAATTCTTTAATACTATAGAAACTCTCTAACGTTTAAAAAAATTGTAACAGCTTGTAAGAGTGGCATGAATGCAACGGAGTTCTCATAACGCATAGCGCATCGTAATCTCAAAAAGTTATTACTGGTAAGAGACGGTGTTCTGAGAAGATCCAACAAGTCTATGTCAAATGACGCGACATCAGTGCCCGAACGAGTTGGAATGGACAATATGACACACCTCCAGCTGCGGGTTCTTCATGCAGTGGCATTTCGGTACGTAAAAGGCATGATGCTAGAACTGTGATGTTCACGTGTAACAGATGGGCATATTTAACTGAATGTGATACAGCGAGCGTTAAGGAAACAATGCTTGAAACGTTAAGTCAATCTGAAATCAATCTGACGAAAGTTCCATTCACATTGCAGATACTTTGACCTATTCAATCAACAGCTAAAAATTATCCAGAGCACTTTTCCAGACAGAAACAAATGTGACGACAACTATTTACAATTACTTTTAAGTATCACTAGACCAAAATAATTAAGGATCTGAAGATTCGACCTTAACGAACTCCTGCTTAAGAGTGATTTGTAGACCTACTACCTCTGAAGTAATATTTCGTCAGTTTATGTCTACAGCTACTGCATCTACTGTCACTTACAGATTTTCATGCTGATTCTCTATCGAAAAAGGAAAATGATAAATTAAATGATATTGAGGAACTAATTTCCAAGAATGATTACATCTAATATCATCCATCATTAAGAGGCTGTGATGTCCTGTATGCCAAGAATCCAAGATAGCTTTCCGTCAAAAAAAGTCAGAAATAAGTACCTGTTTAAAATCTTCACTTTTAGTTCTCGTTCTTGAAATTATCTCATAATCTCACAGCGAACACTTCCCTCTGTATATGGTGGTGTCATTGGAAGGATGCTGCGAATATACTGTCTGTCTACAAAGGACATTGCTAACAAAACACCACATTAGAATATTGCTCAAGTGTCTGGCGTGCATATGAAATAGGGCTATCAGAGATACTAAACGTATAAAAGGAAGGGTGGCATAAACAGTTGCATTCTGTTTCGTACCCGAGACAGCATCAAGGAAATACAGAAAAACCTGAGTTGGCAGACGCCTGAAGTAGACGCAAACCGTTTCTTGTAAGGCTATAGTACTTACAAAGTTTCAAATACCTGGGTCAAGTGAAGTGTCTATGAATATACTACAGCCTCCTTTACGTCCCTCCCACAGTGATCGCAAAGACAAGATTAAACCAATTATGGCTTGCGCAAAGCATTTAAGAAGTCGTTATACGCACGTCCCACACGCGGGTGGAATGGGAAGAAGCTTTAATACTTGGTACAATGAAAAGTACCCTCTGCCAGATGTTTCACAGCAGTTTGTGGCCTATGAATGAGAAGGGCCAAACAATGGAGGCGCGTTTAGTCAGGGGTTCACTTAGTAAGTCCATTATGACACGTCTGATGTTAGAAAGACGATAGCGGGTATTCCAACAAGAGCCAGGCAAAACATTACTTCCTGCTATAAACGTAGCATTGGATAGCTATCACAGGAAAATCAGATAAGTTAAAGCCGACACGGGGATCTGCCGATAGTCGTTCTTCTCACCCACCATTCGCTGATGGAGGTGGGATTGAGGAACGCGATAGTGGCACCGGAAGTACACATCGCCACACACTTCTCTCTGGTCTGCGTCACAAAGCTTAGATTTACAAGTTCATTTCAGTTTTATTTATGCTTCTTGTTGTTCCAGTTGTCGCCAACGATAGAGTGGTTTATGAATGCACTATTTCAATGTACATACATCGTCACCTACTCATGCGATAGTCAATGTTTGCATATCCTGCTGAATCTGAAACCACCGAAGAGGCTGAGAGTTTTCGCTAAAATTCAATTTCTTTTCAAAAACATTTTAGTGGCTATTTCACGTCTTTGAAGTGTTCTCAAAAACGATTTAGCTGTATTCAGATTACAAGGGCATCTAAGAAATATTTGAAATACAGACCTTGCAAGGGGGCATCGCTAACAGCTGCCAAAGATAATTTTTTATTTCTGTCGCCATCGAACAGAACCATTTTCACATCGATGGGATAGTTTTTAGCGTTCCAGTGTTGGCTCCTTATAAATCATAGGCTGCACTAGGTACAGTACCAGGGTCTCACAGAGATAACACTCACACTCCTCTTAATACAGATATTTAGGTGAAGATAGTTCCTGTCTGTCAGAGACTTGCATCTTAACACTACTGGCAACAGGCGATGATGGCAAGTGCACTTTGCACAGTGCCATTTGATTTTAGTGTGCCAAAGAAATTTGTGTCTAAAAAAGGAGATACTTTTGAGTCTTGTACAAGCTATTTCCCAATTCCCTATGGGCTGTTTTATTAACTGGTGTGCATGAATCCTAGCACTCAACATTGCAAAAGAAGAGCTCCTTAGGTACACATAGAAAACCGATTAAGCAGTCCACAAAATTCTGCCCGGAAAAGGAAAAGTTCACAAAAAGTCTACCTTGGTATTAAAATTACAGCAATAAGCGTTACAGGAACTGGAGGGGATAATTTATGATGCCGGTGAATTTAATAGGCATGTGACCTCTATAACATCGATTTTTTAATAAAACTTAGAAATCCATTTCCCCATAAGTTTCTGTTTCTAAGTTCAGTGCCAGTTTTTAATCCTAAGTATTAAGCTATCTCAATGAAAGTTTTGCAGGATGTAGTCTTGAAGTATGTGCAAACTCCTATGCAGCAATATCTTCTAAATGTAGTCGTCTATTTTATCATCACATTTATGTACCAATCACTAAAGAATATTTGAGTTTGAAATTTGGGAAAAAATACCGTAAGTAAATTAATAACATTTCCATAAAATGAATGCAAAGAACTATTGAAGTCTGTCTTGTGAATGAACCTGACAATCTGGAATGTGAAAATTAAGGTCTGAATAAGAAAAGTTAGTTTTCAAAAAACATTTAAATTCAAAACTAAAAAAAAATGAATTTCTGGACTTCAAAACTTGGGTATTGCTACATCTTCACATGACAGAAGATTTTAAAATTTGTCTGAACACGGAAAAATAGAGGAAAAGTTAAATTTTTTTTGATGAAGTCTCCCCGTAACACAGGTCTGCTAAGTGTTTGGACGAGGATCACGGGCCGCCCCACAGGTTCAGTCCGTCAGTAAATCTAACCATCCCTTCCATACTCAAAAGACACCTTCTGACATCACACTCACGACTTAACATCCATGGAAAAAGGACCAACAAAGGATACTGCCTAGAAGAGGTAATAACTCAGTATGCTACGAAATGCGCAAACGAGGTTCTTTGTATTGGAGATTTTATTCGTGTTGCGGTGTTTGCTCTTCGTAAAAGACGTATCTCTGGACACAGTTTCCCGATCGGCAAACGGTTTTAAAATGTATGCGGTTTCATTACAAAGAATACTGGGTGTGGAGCGGAAAATTAATTCTATAAGCAAAATGTTAGTTATATACCATAAGTTTATTCCATCGAAACAAAATTCTACGAGGCGTCGTTCAATAAGTATCGCTCCACATTTTTTTTTGTTCTCAGAACATAATTATTGTTAAGAGTCGGAATTTGGTGATAATGTACATCAACATGTCTTGTCCATGTCCTATTTCTCTACGTAGTCTCCATTACGTTCTGTCGTCATACGCCTCCCTGCTGATAAAATCTCTTGTCCTTTAGGCGTAGCTATGTTTTAACTGCATGACTGACACTCTCGTCATCTTGAAAGTGTGTTCCCCGTATAGATTCTTTAAGCGGTTCAAAGAGATGGAGATGGAAGTCCGAGGGTGCCAGGTCTGGACTGTAGGGTGGGTGAGGCAATGAGCATTCGTGGAACCAGTCGTGAGCACCTCCTTGAATATCCGCCAGTCTCGATCCTTGTAGACGCACTTTCACTGCTGACCGACAACTGTGCTGCTAATTGTCGAGTTGTGATGCGTCGGCCGGCACGAATAATGGCATCCGCACGATTCAGCATGTCTGGAGCAGTGGCTGTGACACGACGTCCCCAACATGGCTGATCATGAAGCTCTGTTTCTGCGTTTCCCGAGGCTGTAACTTTCTTTACTCATCGCTCAGATGTACTGTTGTCAACTGCATACATTGCACACAAACGTTTATGGATGTTCACCAAGGTTTGTATTTCTGAACACAAGAATTCAATAACAGCATGCTGCTTGTAACGTGAATCGTGTGTATACGCCATTTTGACGCTGTACTATGGTTCTGTCCTCTGCCAGACCGATTCGAAACTGTACCCGCGCACAGAACAAAAATCAAATGTTGAAGCACCAACAAGGACGTTTGTCTATGTATATTAATGCATTTTTTTAAAACAATGTGAAACATCACTTATTGAACGACCCTCATACATTGTGGATTCAATCTAGCCGCATTATAAATTTAAATCCCCACCGCGTTTTTCTGTCTGTATCGGACGGCTATTCTCAGGAAACACTGTGGGGATTTTAACACAGTTTTCACTGATAGATAGGGTGACTCGCGAGTACGGTTTGTGTACATAATTAATAAATATTTCATGAAAATTGCCTGAACAAAGACGCTGTTTCTCGATTAGGTCATGCTTCCTGAGAAATTTCCTGGCATGCGCTGCCTTAAATCATTTTGAGTCATGTAAGAATTTGAAGTTAATAATTAGTTACCCAACGCTTTGCTCTGAATTACAGTGATAACTCTACGCAGTGACCTATAAACAAAATTATTTCTCGGCCAGACAAGTCAACCGGTCGTAGGTACAGACCGTTAACACGGCCAAGTCACAGGAGAGCTGGGTGACGCGGAGTTGTGTAAAATAAATTAGACAACTGTAACTGCAGCGGCTGTGCAAATAACACGAAATAAACTGAAAGTTTTTCATAAAAATAAGAATTTATCTACGTGTGAAGCACACTGTATTCTAACCCTTTTGAAAACCGGACAGATCAAAACTATTTTACTTGGAACCAAACGTAATTGCAATTAAATTAGAAAAAATTACGAAACTTATCGTAGCGTAAAATTTGTAGATCAAACGTGCTTACTACACAATTAGTAGAATCTCAAAAAGAGTAAAAATATTCGCTAAATTTGCCGAAAACGTAGAGAGTTCAGCAACATGGTTGACCCTGTATCGTACGTCTTATACCAATTTATGCTCTTGCAGCAACTAAAATTTAAAATCACAAACGCGCAGGTGGTGTAGGTACACATTGCTGAAAGTAAGTTACGGATTTGACAGTAATCTTTTCATACGTTTTAAATGGCTGCAACTGTCTACTATTAACGTTAACGTGCACAGCTGAAGAGTTTCGTTGGCGATCCCGTGTGTTAGCAGACGGTGCCTTTCCACTGTGAGCATGGACGGTAATGATGGTTGGTGACGTACCTTATTCAGCTGACTTGCAGCCCCGCCTTGAGAGACTGTGTGCAGATACTCTTCAAGGTTCGAAACGAAGCGGCTGTTCGCTTTTCGATGGAACTCTCACGTTTATTACGTAAAATAAAGCGCTAGATTAATAGTTCGCGATTCACCTCGAAATCGAATCAACGTCGAAGTAATGCTAGGCAACAGAATCAGCCGTTTGGAGCGATGTTGTATTGTTGAAGGAATGCCTCGAGACCGATGTTAAGCCAATGCTCTTGAGACCATTCCTCAATGACTCACTATTCATAAAGGAATGTGATTCAACAAACGCATCTATTTAGAATAATGATACAAACGGGGAAAGCTATACCCATATTACTTGCCGCTGTGAACAAGCCTTTGCGAAATTTAAACTTTTATCGATAATTCTATGATTTTCCAACGTATTAGCTAACGAAACATCTGTATCCTGACAAGCAGTTACATTTGTCTACATCAGAAATAGATACGCGAATAATGTATAATAATTACTTTCAGTTAATCAGGGATTCCTGCATGGAGTACAATATTAATAGCAACGATCAGCTTCAGCAGAACTATGATGCTGTTTCTGTATTTGTCTTTGACTACAACGATCTCCAGCAACAAGGATGGACATACAAAAAATTATTGTACTTGAGGTTACTCGGAAGTAATTTTCCAAAGACGAAACTCAGTGGCCGGCCGTGGTGGACGAGCGGTTCTAGGCGCTTCAGTCTGGAATCGTGCGACCGGTACAATCGCAGGTTCGAATCCTGCCTCGGGCATGGGAGTGTGTGATGTCCTTATGTTAGTCAGGTTTAAGTAGTTCTAAGTTCTAGGGGACTGATGACCTCAGATGTTAAGTCCCATAGAGCTCAGAGCCATTTGAACCATTCGAAACCCAGGGCACTGAAGATGTTCCATTGCGATATTCAGTGACGACTACACCGGTGTAAGTTCTTCTGCTTGCTCTCAATGGCTATTTGCCGCAAAGAACGCGTTCGCTCACTAAAAACGTTGCCACCAGTTATCTCTGTATTCACAGGCATCAAGCCCAGTCGCACATTTACGCAATGCTACTTGTAAAAGTGACACACTAACCTGTGAATTAAAGTCATTTCACGCACATCAATGACCATGAAGTTTGATGTCACCTTTCAAGATGACAATAGCTAATTGCTATATGAGTTTCAGTTCCATACTCGAAATGATTTTCTGAGATGTTTAAAATCACCTCAAAACTAAATTTTGTAACTTCCCATTAAAAGAAACATCCTGACGCAATACGTTTTCCTGAATGCATCAGAGCAAGGCTGGAACGAAACATTTAGTTGCTAAATAATTAGGTAAATAATATTTTATTCATAACTATTATTTTCATTTGTTTGGTATAACTATTTACATTTATTATCCTGTCCGAGTGACTAGGATGGTATGTCTACATTTATATCTACATTCATCATCCACTAAGAATTATAAGGTACATGGTGAAGGATGCATTGTACCACAACTATGCCTTCGCTTTATGTTCCACTCGCATACAGAGGGAGGGTAAAACGACTCTCTACACGCCTCCGTAAAAGCCCTGATGTCTCTTATCTCGTTCGCGGTCCTTACTCGAAATGTACGTTGGCGGCAGTAGAATCGTCCGGCAGTCAGCCCCAAATGTAGGTTCTCTAAATTTTGTCAATAGTGTTTTGCAAAAATAACGTCGTGTGACCTGCAGCGCTTACAATCTGGGTCTATAAAGCATCTTCGTAACATTGGCGTGTTGATCGAGCCTCCTGGTACCAAATCTAGGAGCAGGCCTCTGAACTGCTTCGATATCTTCCCTTAATCCTATTTAATGTGGATCCCAAACATTCGAGCAATACTGAAGAATGGGTCGTACCACTGTTCTATACAGTGTCTCCATTACAGATGAGCTACACATTCCTAAAATTGCCCCAGTAAACCAAAGTCGATCATTGGCCTTCCCTACAGATGAGCTATACTTTCCTAGAATTGACAGTGTGGACAGAGGCTTTTGTGGCTCAAGAAAATTATTTTATTTGAACTCAAAATATGTTCAAAAATTACTGATGTTAAGGATATTGCTCTGTAATTTTCAAAGCCCTTCCCTTTACCCTTTCTAAGCCTAGGAGTAAACCTCCAGTTTTTCCCGTCGATTGGTACTTACCGCCTGACTACAGATCTATACTACAACACCCGGTAGTCAGAAACAACTTGAAAAGTTTGTAAGGTTATTGCAAGGTAGGTTGTGCTGCGAAATAATTATTAAGAAAAATGTTCGATACGTTGCGCCGCTTCCGAGTTAATTAGCGCTGAAGTTAGCCAATCAGGACGTTGCACTCGCAAATTCAAGCTGCCCGTCAGGTAGAATTAGTGTCAATTGTTCTGATAACGTTGATGGTAGTGCACTAGATTGCTCAACCGTTGCCTCGACTACCGAATGAAATGCGTACCTGTGAGGTGACTATAGTTCAATGGGGGAGGTTTACTAGTCCCTGAAAAGCAATAATATCAACCATTTCCATTATACCTCTTGATCCCAGCTGATGCCATCAGTGATGTTGATGTGGTGCCAGGAGGTCTCAATGTATAATGACTTGTCACCCCGTAACACCTCCTATTTGTAGCCTAAAATCGGATGTACCCCCAATTTCGTGGTAGATTAGATCAATAGGAAACAATTATTGTGACACGTGTGTCGATGGTTCATTCCTGCTGCCACAAAGCGGTGCATTGGTGTAGTTATAACACTTGGCTGTCAGTTCTGTTCACAGAAAATCATACATATTTTAATAACGAGCAGTGGGTTATCAAGGAGAGAACAGGAGGAGATAACGATCTTACCTCAAGGTCACTGACATCCCTCTCAACGGGGAAACCAATGGGAATCGACCAAGTTTTCCCACGGGAAGCCCACACAGGCATTAGGAAATTGTGCGGGTTATATTCGTGGTCATGACACAGTTTGATAGCTGATAGCGAAGCCACCATTCCATTACTAATAAGTGAGTGTGTGTGTGTTTGTATGTGTGACAGCATAGTGTACATATTGCGTTAGTTTAAATTTGGCTACGAAAAAGGGGGGACAAATTTAAACGGATGAAAAATCTCCAAGATGGGCTATCTTTTACAGAAGCTCGAAATCTATCGAGGACTTCAATGCGACGTGCTTATAATAGTTCCCACAACGAAACTTTGTCTCGAAACCTCGCAGAAAAAAATCCGAAGAGATTCTGTTCGTGTGTAAGGTATGCTAGCGGCAGGACAAAATCAATGCCTTCTCTGAGCGATAGCAATGGAAACAATATCGATGACAGTTCTGCTAAAGCAGAGTTACTATACAGAGCCTTCCGAAATTGCTTCACTAAGGAAGACGAAGTAAATATTCCAGGATCCGAATCAAGGACAGCTGCCATGCCAGCATCAGTGACTTAGAAGTACAGTTGTGCTCAAAAGTGTCCGAACGACCTGAATTGCATTTCGCCTGATTCGCATGCAACCCACATAACGCAGCTGTCTAGCAGGTCCTCTAATCGCTCCTTGGTACAGTCTTTTGACTATTGAAAATGGTTCTAACAAATCACCACTAGAAAACACTACTCTGTATCGCAATAACTCTAGATGTAAAGTAATACTACGATACTACAAATATCAGGGAACACCTTATCACAGGTAAGACTGTCCTTAAGGCTTGTAAGCTCACATTTATTACAATAAATGACAGTCCTGAAATGTTACCTCTCTCATTATTACGTCAGATAGGTAATGCACGTAGTAAGTTCGTCGTATTCATGATTTCCTCTTCAAAGTAACATACCGTACTTATTATTTAAGACAAAATGACAGTAAAAACTTAAGTTATTCACGAGCAACTAGTTGAGAATATGTATGAACTTCAGATGACACGACGAACCGTCTCGTTCTGCATATGGATTCAAACCCATGTCATGCAGACTAAGCAAAGATTTCGTGACTGACGAAACTAACAGTAATTCCTGATTAGGCATACAGATAGTGATATACCTCGATTTTAGACAGTATCAGTTAGCAAATATCAACTTTAAATTACATAACGAAAACATTTTTAACGGACGCGAATTCCTACCCAGCACCTATTGTCCCTGTTAACGAACTACGAGAGATGTTAAATATTGCTTCTTAACAAGTAATTTACTAGAAATGCCGAGAGGTAAAGCTTTGTGTTGGACAAGCATTCGAACCCAGAACCTAATAAGATAGATATCGAAGCACAATCAACTGTGACATATCGCATTTTCTCGGCAGTAGCTAGATGTATTAACCGAAATGACGAGACGAAACATTAATTTTTTCCTTCCCGGGACTGCAACCCAGCACCTATCGCTGTTATATTCTAGAGAAAACGAACGTTAAATATGAGATTGTTGCAACAGCAGTCGAGCACAACAAACAAATAAAAATATAAAAAAATAATGTGTGTGTGTGTGTGTGTGTGTGTATGTGTGTGCGTGTGACAGAGAGAGAGAGAAAGAGAGAGAGAGAGAGAGAGAGAGAGAGAGAGAAATCAAAAAGAATGAGAGAGAGAGAAACTAAAAAATTGTTGTAAAGAAATTAAATCATGGTATGTAAAGAAATCTTTCATTAAAATAACACGTTCACCATCATTACGAAATGTATTCATGATCTATGGAACAAGAATTAATCTAATGTAATCTAATGTAATCTAATCTAATCATATCATATTGATGACTAGCCATGAAGAGTCATGAATTACCGAATTTTTTGCCAATACCAGTAACCAAATCTAAACTTGAAAATAAAAGGCGACAATTTTTGTAATAAACCAGGACTTCTGTCAAGACCCTGTTAATTAACCACGCAAGGTGTCTGATATACCTCTACTCAGAAGTAACTAAGTGTGCATGCATTTAATGATGAAGTGCATGATGTGAAGTTCTGTGACGGAGATACGAACCCAACACGGTTCTTTCCCTCTCTACGGAATCCTTTTCATGTGAATATCAAACATCAGCAATTACTCGTAGATTACATTAAAACTAAAGTAATTGATGAAGATGTTACTTGATAGCAAAAACTTGCTGCCTGTCTTCATTTACTTGCGCCTAGAAATGGCTATCGAGCATTGCCAAACCAAAAGGCAAGAGATCTTACTGCCTTCCGATATACGTCGCTGTCAGTTCTTCCATATGATTTGGTCGACATGACCTGTTTCAAGTTGTGTATGACAGACACTGTTTTAGAAAATCAATTGTTTTCCTTTGCAATAAACAGAAAGATTTTCATACTAAGCTATCCAAGTACAAAATTTTCGCAATATTAGTTCAAATTTAATATTCGCTTTTATAATGTAGGAAAGTATTTCACAGTTGTAAAACTCGCATCCGACTCATTGACCTTACACTTAGTCGCTGACCATAAATTCTAGCTCAGAGTGACACCAGATTAAGTAACCTACTGTATCGAAGACTGTTTGCCATCTTTCTCACCGGAAAATACGCAATTCACTCATTGGGCTCCATAAGTACACTGTAACAGTAATTTCTGTGTGTATGTAATCCATACGGATTAGAATTTAGTGGTGCTCTCTCTTCCACTTCTGTATACAATATGCCTGACCTAAACGGGCCTTTTATCATTACAGGCCCTGGGCAGTGCAATATCATACTGACAACAGTAATGTGCTTATACTGACAACCTGACTGTTCGTTTTACCTGATTTTGTAATCATTTAAATAAAACAACATGACCTTCCAGATGGAGACATTTCGTCCCACTTTTCCTTCTGTGAAATTTGTCAGTAAGCTTTTTGCCTTCCCGCCAGTGAAATGCGGCACAGTACGGCCGGTAAATGATTGACAAACCACGATTTAGTGCCGTTAAGACGATCTCTTTGTGTGTAGTCAACAACGATATGTGTGGAGCTCTATTCCCAGTCAGCACTGAATTCTTCGTCATATTATTTCTAGTTCAAACATGCTCACATGTCGCTGCTGGTGCAACAATTCCATATTTAACGTTCGTTTTCTCTAGAATATAACAGCGATAGGTGCTGGGTTGCAGTCCCGGGAAGGAAAAAATTAATGTTTCGTCTCGTCATTTCGGTTAATACATCTAGCTACTGCCGAGAAAATGCGATATGTCACAGTTGATTGTGCTTCGATATCTATCTTATTACGTTCTGGGTTCGAGTCCTTGTCCAACACAAAGCTTTACCTCACGGCATTTCAAGTCAGTTACTTGTTAAGAAGCAATATTTAACATCTCTCGTAGTTCGTTAACAGGGACAATAGGTGCTGGGTAGGAATTCGCGTCCGTTAAAAATGTTTTCGTTATGTAATTTAAAGTTGATATTTGCTAACTGATACTGTCTAAAATCGAGGTATATCACTATCTGTATGCCTAATCAGGAATTACTGTTAGTTTCCGTCAGTCACGAAAACTTTGCTTAGTCTGCATGACATGGGTTTGAATCCATATGCAGAACGAGACGGTTCGTCGTGTCATTTGAAGTTCATACATATTCTCAACTAGCTGCTCGTGAATAACTTAAATTTTTAATGTCATTTTGTGTTAAATAATAAGTACGGTATGTTACTTTGAAGAGGAAATCATGAATACGACGAACTTACTACGTGCATTACCTATCTGACGTAGTAATGAGAGTGGTAACATTTCAGGACTGTCATTTATTGTAATAAATGTGAGCTTACAAGCCTTAAGGAAAGTCTTACCTGTGATAAGGTGTTCTCTGATACTTGTAGTATCGTAGTATTACTTTACATCTTGAGTTATTGCGATACAGAGTAATGTTTTCTAGTGGTGACTTGTTGGAACCATTTTCAATAATCAAACGACTGTACCAAGGAGCGATTAGAGGACCTGCTAGACAGCTGCATTATGTGGGTTGCATGCGAATCAGGCGAAATGCAATTCAGATCGTTCGGATACTTTTGAGCATGACTGTACCTACGTTCTGCATTTTAATTTAAAAAACCTACCTGTTACCAAATGTTCGTCTAAAATTGTGAGCCGTATGTTTGTGACTACTACAGCGCCATCTATCACAAAGCGAAAAAAGTGGTCCAAGTGAAACATTCATATTTTTTTACGTGCTACACGAATATGTAATAAAAATGGGGTTCCCATTTAGAAAAAAAAAACGCAGTTGATATCCGTTTGACCTATGGAAGCGCCATCTAGCGGGCAACCATAGCGCCATCTGGTTTCTCCCTTCAAGCTAGACAAGTTTCGTTCTTTGTAGTTTTTTAATTTCACGCATATTTCGTGAGATATTTGGCCTGGTCACGATCAATGGACCACCCTGCATACCTCACCAGCATCCGAAAGCCTATCATGAAGTTTGTTACGCAATCTACCGAATCCACTTTTTGTTGATTCGCCTGAAATTTTTAAGGTACAAGAATCGCGTGTAATCCAACTTTTTAATGTTTTAGTGGGAGAAAAGCTTTTTTTGAGAACAAAAGTAGCAGTTTTTAGCGGGACTACGAAAAAACAAGCCACTGCATCGTCCCGTTTTACAGCGGCACAGCACTCGACCCAGCTGCTGCTCAAATTGGTTCAAATGGCTCTGAGCACTGTGGGACTTAATATCTGAGGTCATTAGTCCCCTAGACTTAGAACTACTTAAACATAACTAACCTAAGGACATCACACACATCCATGCCCGAGGCAGGATTCGAACCTGCGACCGTAGCAGCTGCGCGGATCCGAACTGAAGCTCCAGGAACCGCTCGGCTACAGCCGCCGGCCCAGCTCCTGCCTCCATATCATCACAAGAACAAGCATCTTAGTGGCCTGTCTCTGTCTCTCTTCCCAGAAAAGAAAAGCCTTTTTGGATGTGGGGGCTTCTATGTAAGAGCACAGGAGCATGTGAACACTCTAACTTTCGACACTTTACGGCTTTATTGGTTATTTTTCTTTGAATGCTGTGAAACGTAACATAGTTGCTGCAATCTGTAAGATACGGCACTTAAATCTACTGCGCTGCTGCTCCTCTGGACTCCGTGAAAGCATCAGGGTCGTGAGAACATCTTCAGTCGTGCACGTTTTAAGGTGCTAGTGCGCATGCGCGGCTCGCATGACGCATTTGCCTTACAGACCAAATACATACGGATTTGACAAACAACGTTGACGGTTCACAATGTGCACAGCTAACCCTTGCCGTTCAACCAAAAGTTTACGTCAATGCCACAGTGCGGCAGGCCTTTATCCCCATTCGCTCGACATAAATCCTGCTATATGATAGCACATTCCTCAGATATGATAATTCATTCACTATATACTGCAGTAAAATTAGATCAGATGTCAGTATATGTTACAGTTGAAACGAAAGTAAATCCATTTTGTGGGTTTCTCAATAAAATACATTAAGATATGAATTTTATCACACAGTAAACCATTTGAGGCGCTGTGATTCTGGAAGTATTTTATATGATCTTTTGACTGTTCAGATTTACTCAAAAATAGTCACAGTGAGAAGGAAATTACCATTCAGTTTGTGACTAGGATGATAAATTTAACAGATAAGTTTCTATAATCGAATCTACTCAATAGTTAGGGATGAAATTTACGACTGTAATACTCGTTGCACTTCTATTCACTTCGACTTCATAAGAAATCTTGCGTTATTTATCGTAGTTGATGCGCTGCTGTAGTTGAAGATTGCAGAATGGTAACTGGCCAGGCTCTTTGGATCTACAGTGATGTGGAATTAATTTATTAATACCACAGTGCTTGCGCCTTCCTTTTTGTTTGGAATTTTATCGGCTCCAAATTCCATTTTAGGATAGTGGTGGATACTCTTGCTTTCCAAAAATTACAATTTCTGGATACGACTTTTTCGACACAAGTGTCGTTACCACACCAACTTTCACTGCGAAACCTGACACTATTTCGTATGCACGCCAGCCTATCTTACCTGCGACTGCTGTCTTTTCGTTTCGTTCCGTCCTTTCTTTGCCGCTCAGTGCCAACGTCATTTACAAAATCGTCGGTCGAAAATCCAATGTGGATCCCTGCCTTTCATGTTTTCTTTGTCAAAAGTATTACACGTTTTCAATTAACGTATGAATATTACAATCGTCATAATTATAAAAACCATTAATTATTATGCTTTTTGTTTATTTAAACAATATCTATAATTTCATGTACTTTTAACAGATTGTCAAAGAAATTTAAAACAGGAAATATCAAAACATTTAACATTTTTCGAAAACATCGATACTTTTATAAATCGATTTCTATAGTCACTGTTCAATCGAAAAAGTTTAACAAATGTTTAGTCAAATTTAAGCTGTTACATTACAAACTCTTCCTTGTGTCTCCTTAGGCATTCAGACTTGTGTCTCCTTAGGCATCCAGACTGTTTGCATCTGTTTAAAGGTTCTAGCTTAAATCACCACATCCATGTAACTTCAGTCGTCAGATGGCTTGTACTTCTCCTCACTTATCAATGAACTATTTGCCTTGGCATACCTGTGCACACTCCGGCAAAGTCACCATGTAACATTCATCCCACGAAAGCCCTGGCGCAGCTTAATAGATGACAGAATCCATATAGTGGGTGCCCAGCAAACAGCAGAGAAGTTGTCGAAAATGTCCACGAGCTGGTGTATATATTGGCATTCATGTATTACTTAGCAAATCCTCCCAAATCAGAGGCCTCGAACTCCTTCTTATGCTCTGCATCCATTATGGCAGTGCCCATTAGTTTACAGGACAATGTGGTTATATCAGGTAACACGAATTCATGAAGTCCCTCCATCAAATCCTGGTATTCGCATGGAAACACCGCAGTCTTCATCACAAGCTCAAAGTTTGCATCATCGGAATATGTTGCTCCAGGTGCACTGTCTCAGCACGTTGCTGAAGAGACCTGAGTATGAAGTGAGGCAAATCGAATAAGTGAAGAGATATTTTTTGATTGATCCTCTTGTAAAAATAAATTTACTCCTCAATGGTCTCAGGAATGATACTTATCGTCATTCAAGCCCAAATCATCCTAATGTTGAACTCGAATTGTGAAAAAAAACTGGTATATGTCATGGTAGTTACTACTTCAAGTTGCATGCGTTGTGAGCTGTGATGTAGAATATCGCTGTTAGTTGACAATGATCTCTATGTGGAGTTTCCATATCTCTATACAACAGCAGCCCACAAATATGACTCTCAGCTGTCTGCTTGTACAAGACATCAGTCTCCTGTGATTCAGCCATGGGACTGTTGTTGCAATACATCCCTTCAACTTCCTATGCATGTTTATCCAGTTCAGCAAGCAATCATCTGACAGTATTAACCACTATGTTTGATTCGAATCTGTTACGACTGAAGTCATTCGAGCATGCAACCTGACATGCAACTATTTATGCTACATCCTGTTCCGTGAAGGTAGGATGGGAGTACAAGTAATTGTCTTCACAACTCGTCACAAGAGCAAGGAGCAACTCGAAGTCACCATATATGACGAAAGGACATCGTTCTGGGTGGCGGGTGCTCTTCAACTTTAAAAACTTTTTATCACTTGTAAGCATTTGTGTACGTATCGCTTTCTGATCTAACAATCAGAGGGGTGCCTTTAAAGATATCCATTCCTGGCAAACGATTTGGGGCATCTATGGCAAGAATGCAGTGTGCCACAATGTTCTGGTAGTTGGGAGGATAGCGGGTGGGACATGCTTTTGATCTACACATACTGTTGCTTCTCACCCTCAGAGGATAGCTACAATTCTACGTGTTTGGGGTGGTGACCAGCTAATTATGAAAAGTAGAGGGGTCCATCTACTTCGTGCTTTACTTATTTGTTCTTTCCATCATGCTGATGGTCACCTGCTTCATCTTCTAGATTGCTATCATCAACAACCAGTGTGTATAAATGACTCGAATAATCAGGGTTCTGCCTCTCTAATTTTGATAGGCCCTCGGGTTTTTCAAGGAATGGTAAGATTTTTAAATTATAATGCTCTCGAATGTCAGATGTTTCTTATTTACTTGTACATTGTGCATCTTTCAGTAATGCCTGTCACTAGCGAGAAGCGACTGTGCAAAGCAATATACATCTATCTCATTTAGAGTCTGGACATTAATACAAGTATGTTGAGCAGCAATTTCTTTTGGGAGAGGGATGAAACTGGAACCCCCATTAGGTGATAATAGACATGGAAGTATACATCAACGTGGACTACATGGCTCTGTGCCTTATCCGACCCTCTTTCCTGTTCAGAACCACTCTGCAATTAAATCACTCCACGATATCATGCCAGTTCTTCCCCTAGTTTGGGTGATGCTCTTCTCCAAGCCAGCATCACTGCCATCTTTTTTGTGATAGGGTTGGGGAGTTGATCTCACAGTATAGAGCTGTGTTGCACTTAATTAACGAGCTAGTGTCATCAGCTCATACCACATTGTTGATGATGTCCCCAGTTGTGGTAGTGTTCTACTGGTGCAGTGAATACATTGACAATGAACTCGGCTATGGTGGTAAGGCGTCCTAGTCGTGTTAGGTAGTGGAGTGGATGAAAACCTAAGCCTGTGTACAAGTACAGTCTGCATCTCATCTGCAAAGAAAGAAAATAATTGATAAGTATCAAGCATAGTTAAAACTAATGATACATGGAGGCATCTGTAGTATTTCTACTCATGCTCTAAATTAGCAGCTTCCAGTAAGTCCATGAGCCCCTTGTCACATGGTTATTTGCAGCGATGGTTTGTAATATCATATCCTGCTAATCCATCACAATATTGTCATTGTGTGCATCTAGAAGATCTATGATCAATGTGACATGGTCCAGGGCATTGGTAAACAACCTGGTGTCATCAGCCCATACCACAGTGATGATGATGGACTGGACCATCTTGGAGTTTGCAGGCAAGTCAAATACATAGTCGACAAACCCGGCTGGGGCGACGAATACATCATCATCTTGTCAGGGCGTGGAGTAATTGCTGCAGGTGCCACCTCGAGTCCATTACATCTGTAACAGAAGAAGAAGAAGAAGAAGAAGAAGAAGAAGAAAGTAATCATCAGAATGCAACTATAAAGAGCACACAAAACTATGATGGAAAGATACAAAAAATCGCGTTAAATAAATATTTGTAGGATCACTGGTGTGAAATCAGTCTCTAATTAGTCCATGATGAACCATCATTCAACTATGGCGTTTCATCTCTGCTTATTTTGTCAGCACTGTTGGTGTTGCACTAGAAAGTCCCAGACTGGAGTGACTTCTCACATCGAACGACTTGTATTTATAGCTGAAAACCACATTCCTAACCTTATTCCAGCCAATAGGAGACGAGTATTCTTATCTGTACTCACATGGTTGTAAACGGTATGGCGTTAGCTCGTGGCTGTGCGTAGATGGCATTATCTTACACTGCTCCATCTTGGGAAAGTCGCATTCACTAATCAAATAGAAGAATAATTTTTGCGATTCTTGAAGACTTGCTGTATGCCGAAACCACTACCTGCAGATTACTACCCATGCATCAGATGCTGCTGGCGGCTTTATTCAAAGAATACCTTATGTACTTTAGTAATGTGCTTTTTCCATGTGTCCACTAATGCCTAAGTCATCGATGTAAGCATCAGGCTCGGCTCAGATCACGTTGCCATCACACTGTGCACTGGTTCCACAACAATAATAGTCGTAAGGGAAGATAGTGAGAATAACTTCTTACTCCACCAGCGAGTTAACACCTTAGAGCTGCACAGTACCCAGTAGCAGATGGCACCTGTTGTCACAAGACCTACCTCCGGCCTGGCATAACTATATGGAAGTACAGGTGTGTGACTGTATCAGACATTACCAGCATTTAATGTGTGTTTAAAAAAATAATAAAATAATGTTTTTGCCGATAACACTCTGGCAGGACTGTTTATTTTGTATCAGCACACCAGCAACATGAGTTTGTGTAATTGATTTCCTCCTTAAATCATTAAAATTATAGACAGACAGACAATATTTTACATTAGACTCCCACCTGTCAAACATAGTTTCATCAGTTATCCATATCAGTAACAAAAAAACCTCTGAGTAATGACAAAATATGGCAGCACTTCCCGTCGCACCATCTAAGTGCGGATTTAATTACATTATTTTATGTGTGTACTTTGATTTGGATACCCCAGAGGCAGGTGTTGTAAGTAGGCTGTTTAGGTTTTCATGTTGGTAACGCCACGTAGCGCTCTGTATGAAAATCACTGGCTGTGCTGTGTGCAGTCTGTGGCTGGTTGGCATTGTTGTAATATACGGTATTGTAGTGTTGGGCAGTTGGCTGTTAACAGCGCGTAGCGTTGCGCAGTTGGAGGTGAGCTGCCAGCAGTAGTGGATGTGGGGAGAGAGATGGCGGAGTGTTGAGAGCGGATGATCTGGACGTGTGTCCATCAGAGACAGTAAATTTGCAAGACTTGATGTCATGAACTGATATATATATTATTACTTTTGAACACTATTAAGGTAAATACATTGTTTGTTCTTTATCAAAATCTTTCATTTGCTAACTATGCCTATCAGTAGTTAGTGACTTCAGTAGTTAGAATCTTTTATTTAGCTGGCAGTATTGGCGCTCGCTGTATTGCAGTAGTTAGAGTAATGAAGATTTCTGTGAGGTAAGTGATTCGTGAAAGGTATAGGTTATAGTTAGTCAGGGCCATTCTATTGCAGGGATTTTTGAAAGTCAGATTGCGTTGCGCTAAAAATATTGTTTGTCAGTTTAGTGTTGATCAAAATAAGTAGAGAGAGAAATGTCTGAGTACGTTCAGTTCTGCTCAGCTGTTTGAAAATCAAATAATGTAAGAGGTTTTCCAGCACAGTAATTCATTAATTTTTCTAAGGGGACGTTTCAGTGCAAGGTGGATGTAGCTTTTTTGCATATGCATGGTGATACTCAAAAGCATACTAACGGAAGAAATTCACTTTAAAAACCATTCAGTTTCACGTTATAACTTGGGGGTAATTTCTTGTTTAAATAATAATTATGTATGAAGGTAATACGCTAAATATTAAAACCATAGGGTGGCGACAGGTAGTTGTAGAATGGCAAATAGAGCTTTTTGGCGACCCCGGTGTTTCAGCTGCGAGAGACGTGTCCTACCACACTGTAGCGTTGTGATAAGGGCATATCTGTGCTGACTGCATCTCGATTATCTCTCTCCAACATGCGTTCACTCACCTCAAAAACACTCAGTTGTATTGTATCAAAAGCAGTAAGTTTCCCACAACTAATACTACCAGGGAGAACAATCGAAAGAATGGTTAAATATAGATTTAATGGGTTTAAAAATTAGACATCGAGAAATAGTATTAGCTGCTAATCTAGGTCGTGTAGGGGTACTTAAAATTATGCTACCTGTGATCAGAAAACTTTTCGTGGTTTTATTTATAGTAACACAATATGTGACCCTTGTGTATCACTTTTTCGTTCTAGAACTGTACCACTTTACATTGCATACAAACATACTTGCAGCTCGCATGCATCGGGGTAAAATACCACAGCATTCGGAATAAATAACAGTACCATTTCTTCACGCACACAGAACTAGCGGTAGTATGACAGATTCGTCTTGTCACCATGTCTCTCTCTAGAATTCACCGTCTTACCACTATTAAAGCATATGTGGTGTCATTCCCTATCCTATATCTAGTCATTACAGATCCTCTCTACCGATAACTCATTCTTTATATTGGTTTTTTCATTCCTAAGTCATTTTTATTCCTAAGTCATTTTTATTCCTAAGTCATTTTTATTCCTAAGCCATTTTTATTCCTAAGCCATGTCTCTTCGTCCCACCTTCTGAATAAATAACAAACCCCTTGTATTTTTTCCCAAGGCGACTACGAGCTCTCTACGTTTAGCACAAATCTCTGACATTTTATTGGGAGATGATGGTGCTGTGATCCTGGTAGTTTTCTCTTCCTTGGTTGAAACTTGTAGCTTCCTTGAAAGTATCCAGATATCTCCAGGCACTTTCTTCCAGTGCTTACACCACAAAAGTTTCGACTACTTCCCATGTATAATACAGATATCCTGTATGACCAAGTTGTATCCAGATTTTACACAATCTTTTTACATTTTTATAGTTTTTCATATATTTTTCCTATAATTTTCCATATTCGATATGTAAATGTACAAGTGTATACACTTATCAGCCAGAACATTATGATGGTCGGTTGGTTGGTTTGGGGAAGGAGACCAGACAGCGAGGTCATCGGTCTCGTCGGATTAGGGAAGGACGGGGAAGGAAGTCGGCCGTGTCCTTTGAAAGGAACTATCCCGGCATTTGCCTGGAGCGATTTAGGGAAATCACGGAAAACCTAAATCAGGATGGCCGGACGCGGGATTGAACCGTCGTCCTCCCGAATGCGAGTCCAGTGTCTAACCACTGCGCCACCTCGCTCGGTATAGAACATTATGACCACCGCCCTACATACCATGGAAACCCACCCAGGGAGGTAGCAGCACCACCTGGCGAGGAATGACTGCTACTCAGACATGCAGTATCAGTGAGCATGCCGTCCGTGTGTAAAATAGGGAAGGCACGCAATCTATTTGAGTTTGGCCGAGGGCAGATTGTGATGGCCCAGAGGCTCGGCATGAGCCTTTCGGAAACTGCGCAACTGGTCGAGTGTTCGAGGAGTGCTGTGGTGAGTGTCTTCAACACGTGACGAAACCAAGGTGAAACCATGTCCAGACGTCGTGGGGTTGGGCGACCACTCCTCATAGCAGATGATGGACGTCGTAGGCTGGGCAGACTGGTAATGCAGGACATGCAGCGAACTGTGGCGGAATTAAAGTCAGACTTTAATGCTGGGCAAAGAACAATTGTGAACACACAGTGCACCGGACAATTCTAACGATGGGCCTCCACAGCCGACGACCCATGCATGTGCCAACGTTAACACCACAACATCAGCAACTACGACTGAAATCGGCACTGAACGTTTTCGCAGTGGCAGAGTGTTGCATGGTCTGATGAATCCCGATATCTTCTTCATCATCCCTATGGGAGGGCGCGAAACTACCAGGGGAACAGATCTTCACACTTCTACTGCAGGACGCAGACAAGCTGGCAGCTTCACCACTATGCTGTGGGGAACATTCGCATGGGAATCCACTGGATCAGTGGAATTCGTGCAAGGCACCATGGCGGCCAAGGACTATCATACATTGGCTGTAGACCACGTACGCCCCTTCATGAAGATCGTGTTTCCCGACGCAATGCCATTTTTCAACAAGGTAATGCCCCATGTTACAAGGCCAGGAGTGTGATGGAGTGTTACGAGGAACACAGTGGCGAGTTCTGGGCTGGCTCTCCAACTCTCCAGATCTGAACCCGGTCGAACAGACCTGGGGTGTGATTGAATGTGGCGGCTGAACTCATTGCCCCTCTCCCCTGAATTTACGGGCATTAGGTGACTTGTGTGTGCAGATGTGTTACCAACTCCCTCCAGCGACCTACCAAGGCCTCATTGCTATCATGCAATGATGCGTCGCTGCTGTTACATGTGCCAATGATGAACATACTGATTATTAGGTAGGTGGTCATAATATTCCAGCTGATCAGTGAATACACTCTTATTGTTTACGTAACCAGGTGTCTGTTGCTATTTTTACCATCCAACACTAATACAGAGTCCCAAACCAGCCTGTGTATCTACAGACCACATTTCTTCCAATGCTAACACGCTAACGCTAAGTGCCACAGCAAATGTTAAAACACACAAACATACTTGGATTGCTTTGGAACTTCAGTGTTGACATTATTCTGATGTAAACTCACACGTAGCTCAGTTATGTTATTCTGTGTGATTGGTGCCTGCTACCAATGGATGCTGTGCAGCTATTACTATTACTGTTATTATTGTTATTATTATTATTATTGTTGTTGTTGTTGTTGTGGAAACGGTGCATAGTGTGATAGCTACCGGATCCGAGCGACACTTGATGCTTACATCAATGACTTCTGCACTAGCGAACAACTGCAAAAGTCTTGTTTCTAAAATGTGTACGAAATTATTAAAATTTTAAACATGACTGCGTTGTCAGCGACCGTTAGAACGTAAAATTAAAGCAATAAACAGCCCTAGGTCGGAAAACTGAATCTTTTTGACCTGGGTTTCGGCCACTTCTAAGAGTGCTTTCATCAGAAATAAAACGTTTAAACTGACATGTCACGTATAAAATAAATAGCAAGCTTGCTATTTATTTTATACGAGACATGCCAGTTTAAACGTATTATTTCTGATGAAGGCACTCTTAAAGTGACCGAAACCTAGGTCAAAAAGACTCCATTTTGCGACCGAAGGCTGTTTATTGCTTTAATTTTATATATGGAATTCTCCGAACAGAGGCAATGGCAATGCCTGATGCATGTACTAGTCATGGCAAGCAGTAAGTCTGAGAGCACTGGAAAAAATACTTGTCTCTTTGGATAATGGATGCGACATCTACATGATAGACCAGCTCATGCACCTGCACTAAAATATAATCCTATATACCTATAAGGACAGCAGTGGAACTTGTGTAACATAATGTCACCCAACTACAGCCACAAACAAGTGCCGACCTGTCTACAATCAAGTGACAGACATATGAATACTCGTTTCCTGCTGTCTGAAATTAGGAAGGAAATGTGGTTCTTGGCTATAAATACGAGTCGTTTTGGTGTGAGAAGTAATTCCATTGATCCTACAGGCATGTATTTCAGATGTTTGTGTGTGTTCATTATAGCTACATTCTAGTGACCAATTTCTTCTTCTTCAGTTGCAGACGCGATGGACATAAGCAGATTGGGTGTGGCGCCTGCAGGAACTGCTCCACGGCCTGGCAAGGTGACGGTCGTAGGTTTGTCGCCCTAGCCCAGTTTGTCGACTATGTATTGGCCGCGCTTGCAAACACCACCACATGAATAACCATTAGGAAAACATAGTTACGTAATTTCATGTAAGCTGTGGCTAAATAAAAATAAACAGAATATGAAGCATGTAGCAGACAAAGCTCCATGTCAAATGTAATGTGTGATGTCAAAGCAAAGATAATCCTGATATAATTCAAACACTACACGAGAAAAAGAACATATTAGTGAACTAACGCCTGTTCAGGAAATCCAAAACAAATAATGCGGTTTCTCTATTCCGTCAAACTTTTCATACATGGGCGACGCATCATCGAAATCGAACAGCCTGCAATACTGCTCACCATCACAATGTTGCAGACAGATGCGTTACAAGGGCAAAAAAACCTATCTAAAGTCCCAAAAGTACTACAAATGCAAGGAATATATTATGATACAACTGGACCGAGGATACAACTCTCGATGACACCTTATTTCCAGTATTTTGTATGTTAATGAGGGTGTGGGTGTTAATAGGTTTAATGATCTGATTTTACATCCATTCATCACGCAGTGGCACGAACTACAGTTTATACCTTCACATCGATTGTGGAATATACAGGGTGTCCCATTTATCTTGACCACCCTAAATAACTGTTTGTCCAGATGCAAATTACAAATTTTCTTTAGCCGTCGTGGGGACATCAATCAGCATGATTCCCTTAGTTGTAGTTTTGTTGTTTACAAAGATATGAACAGCTGTATGACTTTTTTAAATGGTACCCTGTATTTTTTATTCGGTACTTCATTTCCTCTCCTAAAGACCAATTCAAAAATGTATCACAGTGTACCATTCAATGAAACACAACGTTATTAATTACATAACACAACACTGACGTTGAAACTCCCAGCGTTAGTGCAGGTACTCGGGATAATGGAACACATCCACGTGATGACGTTGACAGAGGACAAATGTAAACATAAGTAGAATGCACACCAGTCACTCCGTCAGCCATCGTCAGTTTAAGAGTTGTGTGAGTAGAATGTACATCAACGAAGAGAAGGTAGAAATGCTACTCATCTATGGCGAATGTAAGTTAGCAGAACAGTAATTGCAATACTGTTTTCTTATGTACGGGTACATTTAGTACAGTAGTTTAGTCCTTTTAAATACTGTTGTGTAGAGTAGGCATACAGTAAATGCTGTACTTCCTACAAACTGCATCGACATAACGTTTCTTTTATTGTTGTTGTTGTTGTTGTTGTTGTTGTTGATGAAGGTAGGCGAAATGCTACGCAGCCGCAGAACTGTACAGAGAGCGATATCCTGACAAGAACCCACCTTCCCGTCGGATGTTTTCTCGTCTTGTTGCGACGCTTCAGGAAACTGGAAGTTTTAACCAACGACAACGCAATCGTCGTAGCACTCGCACAGACGAAGCTGCCGGATTTACTGTTTTGGCTTCCGTTGCTATGAATCCACATGTGAGCAAATGACAGCTTGAACACGAGATTGGTATTCCTGAAACCAGTGTACATCGTATTCTTACACGTCACCGGTTCCATCCTTACCATGTACACCTACATCATGAACTGCATGGGAATGATTTCCAGAATCGTGTACAGTTCTGTCAGTGGGCACAGCAGCAAATCCTCGCCAACACGAACTTCTCCAATGTTCTATTTATCAATGAATGTTCCTTCTCAAACAAAGGACAGGTAAATACAAGGAACATGCATTATTGGTCCAGTGACAGCCCACGATGGCTTAGACAGGTGGAACATCAGCATCAATGGAGAGTTAACGTCTGGTGCGGGATGCTTGGTACTGCAATTACTGGCCCTTAATTCATCAGTGGTAGTCTAAACGGCACAGCGTATGCCAACTTCCTCTGACGAACTCTTCCTCCTCTTCTGGGTGAAGTGCCGCTAAGAACTAGGATGCTCTTGTGGTATCAACACGATGGATGTCCAGCACATAATGACTTACGTGCACGTCGTGTTCCGATCTGAAGGTATCCTGCCAGATGGATTGGTCGCGGAGGAACAGTTGCTTGTCCTGCTACGTCTCCTGATTTAAATCCCCTGCACTTTTATCGTTGGGGATGCATTAAAGACAGTGTCTATCGCGATATTCCAACAACTTCAGAAGACATGCAAGAATGTATCATGCTTGCTTGTAATCTTCTTCAGCAGGCAACAGTGGAAGCAGTAAGTAATTCAACGGATGCACCAGTGTATCGCTGTCAAGGGTCAACACTTTGAGCACCTTTGAATGTTCTACTCCTAGGCAATGGTACAGGAGAGTCAAAGCCAATTTTCTGTTATGTTTTTACTTGGTTTTCATTTGTTTTCTGACAACTCCAGCAAGTGGGCGAGTTTGTGATTCCGGGCTCAAAGTCAGTGTTATGTTATGTTATTAATAACGTTATGTTGGAGTTAATGGTAGACTGTGATACATTTTTGAATAGGTCTTTAGGAGAGGAAATGAAGTACCGAATAAAAAATACAGGATGCCATTTAAAAAAGTCATATAGTTGTTCATATCATTGTAAGAAATAAAGCTACAACGAAGGCAATCATGCTGACTGATGTCCCCCTGACGGCTAAAGTACATTTTCTTGAAACACTTTGTAATCTGCATCTGGACAAACAGTTATTTAGGTTGGTCAAGATGAGTGGGACACCCTGTGCATTCGTTACGGCCTGATGGCGTAGAATTGAAGGGTTTGTACCATTCGGTAATTCCGATAATACGTTTATGTATCGTGACCTACTCGGTATACAGGTTTTTTAATGTGTATCCATTCACAGATTGTGATTGCGTGGTGACATGATCTATGGCTTCATGGTTTTTACTCTGGAAAGCAGGTTGAATACATGTATGTTCCTTTCTATTTTTGTATGATCCTGATCCTTATATAAATTATCCCGGCTACATGTACGTCTTGTTTCTCATCTACATGCAGGTGTGATCGAGAGATTGACCCTCTGTTCCTTTACTCCATCAGATATTTCTGGCGTTTCTACTATTTTTGGGGTTTTTGACTGCGGGATTTTTACCCTGTACGACGTCAAGCTGCTACTTGGTGACTTTTTAATGTTAAGCAGTGTTCCAAACCGTTCGTTCAGTGTTGCGGGAACTGAGAAGCCACATTATTTGTTTTCTTGCCTTCGGTTTCCTTTACCGGGAGTTAACACACCAGTATGTTCTTTTGCTCGTGTAGTGTTTCAATTATCTTTCCTTGACGCCATACACTACATTTGACGTGGAGCTTTGTCTGCTACATCGTCCATATTCTGTTTACTTTCATTTAGCCACAACTTACATGAAACTACATAACCATGTTTTCCTATTGGTTACTTCCGCCTGTTACTTTTTATGACTCGCTGCTTTTATCGGTTCAGTTTTTAGGATAATAATTTTCTTATTAACATCTTATTCTATTTCTTTTAGTAAGTAATATATTTGGAGCCTGCAGATGTTGCTATTTTTGTGCAATACTACTTTTAATTGTACTATGTGAAATTTAGTTACGTGTTCCTTAATTCAATTTTCTATAATATAATGCGAAGTTTGTTACCCATAGTTGTATGCAACTTCAGCTGTTGTATTGTTGTTACAACGTAGTTCATAGGGCCTAATAATAGCACAACACAATAGAATGCCGAACCCAGTTCAAAATGGCTCTGAGCACTATGGGACTTAACATCTGTAGTCATCAGTCCCCTAGAACTTAGAACTACTTAAACCTAACTAACCTAAGGACATCACACACATCCATGCCAGAGGCAGGATTTGAACCTGCGACCGTAGTAGTCGCGCGATTCCCGAACCCAGTTGCCTCTGGAATAAATTAGAGATGAAAATATAGATGTTGTTTCATTTATTGCTGGTATATATCGACTATCGTCCTACCATCGCTGCTAGCAACGATGGCTAACGAAATTATGCAATAAATTGCGAAAAACCGTCGAAGTTGCAATATTAATTTTCTCATTATCATATCATCAACTGAGCTATACAATACCTCCCATTACGACAGTCATATGGATGGTATTGCATAGCTTAGTGGATGATTTGATAATGACCTTAGGGCTTGAAACTAGTGACCAATAAAGAAAATGAATATTGAAACTTCGATAGTTTTTTGCTGTTTATTTCATAATTTGGTAAATCATACAGTTGCTGACGTCATGCCTTTCAGAATCCTGGAAATTAGTAAAATTAAGATGGATAAAGTTAAGGTATTTAATAGTGTAGGAGATGGCACAGTAGTTGGAAGAGTGGTTAAACGTAATGTATCGTGTCTTGAAAAGAGATTATGAGAACCAAGAAAATTATAACAAGGGTTATGGAATGTGGACGAATTAAATCAGGCAGTGCTGAGGGAATTTGATGAGACATCGAAAGCAGTAGATGAGTTGCATCGTTAAGGCAGTAAAATAACTGACGATAGCTGAAGGAGAGGCGATATAAAATGCAGGTTAGCGATACCAAGGTAAACATTTGTCAAGAAGATAAATTAACGCTGAATACACACTCAGGTGACAAAAGCCATGAGATACCTCCTAATACCGTGTCTGGGCTCCTATTACCTCGCATAGTCCAGCAGCTCGACGCGGCATGGACTTTACATATCGTTGGAAGTCCCCTGCAGAAATGTTGAGCTATGCTGCTTCTATAGCTTTCCACAATTGCGAAAGTGTTATCAGCGCAGGATTTTGTACACGAGTTGGTCTATAACACTTACTGCTCAATAGATAGTACTGTAACGGGAAAAGCCAAATACAGCACTAAACTGCGCCGTTTGTTATAATGGCACAACGTGTATTACCGAATATGCTATTACGTTGCAGTAAATCTTACCCTCTGGGAGGATTTAAGTAAATTGACCGTGAGTTACCTAATGGATTTGGATAATCGAACCTGAATTTAATATTACAGTAGAAACTAGAAATCTAAAGATTAAAATTCGGAAAATTTCTTAAGTAACCACATTTACTTAAATGAAATAAAATACGGTCTCCAGCCTAATTAGGCATAGTAATATGAAACATTACTTTTAAAGAATCTGTATTGAATTAAGGTAAAGGAAAGCTACCATTACTTCTTTCCCAGAGAAGTTCAATAAAACTCTACTAGCAGTTATAAATAGTATGTGCAAGTTCTCACAGGAACAATTGACACTTCTCTTCTCAGCAGTAATACATTGTCATATATAAATTATCTCATCATCAAATGTTGTGAAAGACACTACTAGGCCAAAAATGGACATGGACATAGTCCTGTTTCAATAGTTACTTTTCATATACTGCAAATATAATTAAAAATCACTGTCAACAGGATTTTTACGCTCACTATGAAGCAATCTTATTTCTATTTTTATGAATAAAAATAATTACTGTAACTTTATCTTTCATAGGCAAAGACTTAGTTGGGGCCCTCAAACTACCTTTCCAATGTTTTACAACACAAAGCGCACAAAACCCAAAATTTACTTCAACTGCAATTAATATATTCATTATTCAAGAATGTTTCTTCTTATTAAGCAACACTAAAGTGGAGATTCTCAAACTGACCATTACACTAAAGCAAACTAAACACACTTTTCTGAGACGATTTGATAGATGCAAATTTAGGTATTACTTTTTCACAAATTTCACTCGCCTTGCATGGCTTTTAAAACAGTTAATCCAGGAAATTTTCTCTATATAATTTTAAGTATGACTTCAACTCCATTTACACTCTAACTAACTTCACAACAATGTGCTGTCTTATTGCCATTAACACAACCAGTAACTTTCACTAACAGAATTTAATGCAGTTAATCTTTTAAGCACAAACACTTTGTAACAAGGCAAACCAATCACTATGGAGGTTTTCATAAATGCAACCCTAACTTCCTCCCTTATCTTCAATTGAAACTAGAATATCTCTTGACATTTTTTTGTATTCAGAATTGTACAAATAATCAATCATTTATTTTCATTAGATTTTAACACACAGGGTACTCGGAT
This sequence comes from Schistocerca serialis cubense, assembly GCF_023864345.2. NCBI lineage: Eukaryota > Metazoa > Arthropoda > Insecta > Orthoptera > Acrididae > Schistocerca > Schistocerca serialis. The sequence continues at coordinate 102,999,835 of NC_064645.1, forward strand.
GTCAGTATTTGTGTGGAGTAGATCCTAAGAGATATCACGAGAGGAACCAAATCAAGGATGGAATACAAGTTTCACAGAATTTGCCTTATTATTGCAAATTAAACAACACTTACACGCACTGGTTCATACCGGGTGATCAAAAAGTCAGTATACATTTGAAAACTTAATAAACAATGGAATAATACAGATAGAGAGGTAAAAATTTACACACATGCTTGGAATGACATGGGGTTTTTTTAGAATGAAAAAAAAGTATTGCTAGATGCGTAAAAGATCTCTTGCGCGCGTCGTTTGGTGATGATCGTGTGCTCAGCCGCCACTTTCGTCATGCTTGGCCTCCCAGATCCCCAGACCTCAGTCCGTGCGATTATTGGCTTTGGGGTTACCTGAAGTCACAAGTGTATCGTGATCGACCGACATCTCTAGGGATGCTGAAAGACAACATCCGACGCCAATGCCTGACCATAGCTCCAGACATGCTTTACAGTGCTGTTCACAACATTATTCCTCGACTACAGCTATTGTTGAGGAATGATGGTGGACATATTGAGCATTTCCTGTAAAGAATATCATCTTTGCTTTTTGTTGCTTTGTAATGCTAATTATTGCTATTCTGATCAGATGAAGCGCCATCTGTCGGACATTTTTTGAACTTTTTTTTTTTGCTCTAATAAAACCCCATGTCATTCCAAGCATGTGTGTCAATTTGTACCTCTCTATCTACATTATTACGTGATTTATTCAGTTTTCAAATTTATACTGACTTTTTGATCACCCGGTACTTTGACATAAATGTGACCTCTTAAATTTGCTGAAGTGATGGCACAATATTGGAGGCGGCTACATGGCGGCCACCTGGTCTTTCCTCTCGATGTAATTTGCTCTATTAACTTCTTCTTGGCGAAGATACTTCCAACAATAGAGCCTTTTTCATTAATAGAGCACCATTTTATAGCCGTACACACATCCGAGGCCTTTCCATATTAATCCAGGTACTGGATGCCACCCTCGGCACTTGCGCTGTTCACTCGCTAGCTGCTCAGACCAGACTGTCCAGTAGCTAGCTGCCGACTGACTGTGTCCTCTCATGTGTTCTCTCACTTGGCGCGCAGACTGAGCGCCATATCCACCTCTTCCTAGCGCGCCAACTCACTTCCGTTGCAGATGGGAAGTACTGTTGCTTTTCATTTTATACAATGCAAGTCTCTAGGTATGAACCAGCTTATACATAGTTGCAAGAAAACATATTTAATAAAATTCCAAAATTTAAACACATTAATAAGTCAAAATAACATAACCATAATTAAATACTACTTTTCTCCAATTAATACAAAGAATTTAAATGGTGAAGAGAAAACATTTTACAGAACTTTCCACTTCATTACAATAGGTCAAAGACATTACATAGTGAAAAATACATACTTGACATTGAACAGAATTGATCAGTACAAAATATTTGCAGTATTAATTATCATTTCCCATAAATGTTCGATGGGATTCACGTTGGGTGATCTGGGTGGCCGAATCATTCGCTGGAACTGTCCAGAACGTTCTTCAAATCAATCGCGAACAACTGTGGCCTGGTGATATGGTCCATTGTCATCCATAAAAATTCCATCGTTGTTTAGAACATGAAGTCCATGAATGGCTGAAAATAGTCTCCAAGTAGCCAAACATAATCATTTCCTGTCAATGATCGCTTCAGTTGGACCAGAGGACGCAATCATTCCATGGAACCACAGGCCAAACCATTATGGAGCCATCACCAGCTTGCTCAGTGCCTTGTTGATGACTTGGGTCCATTGCTTCGTGGGGCGTGTGCCACACTCGGACTCTGCCATCAGCTCTTATCTATTGAAACTGGTGGCTCATCCGACCAGTCCACGGTTTTCGAATCATCTAGGATCCAACCGATATGATCACGACCGCAGGAGAGGTGCTCCAGGCGATGTCGTGCTGTTAAGAGAGGTACTAGCGTCGGTCGTCTGGTGCCATGGCGCATTTACGCCAAATTTCGCCGCACTGGCGTAACGGATACGTTCGTCGTAGGTCCTACATTGATTTCTATGGTTATTTCAAGGAATATTGCTTGTCTACTAGCACTGACAACTCTACACAAACGCCGCTGCTCTCGGTCGTTAAGTGAAGGCCGTGAGCTACTGCGTTGTCTTTGGTGAGAAGTAATGCCGGAAATTTGGTGTTCTCGGCACACTCTGATAGTGTGGGTATCGGAATACTGAATCCCCTAACGATTTCCGATATGGAAAGTCCCTTGTGTCTAGCTCCAACTATCATCCGCATTCAGAGTCTGTGAAACCTTTTCACATGAATCACCTGACTATAGCTTCGTCAGTGCCCTGGGCTTTTATAGGTTGTGTACGTGAAACTACCGTCATCTGTATACTACCGTCTGAATATCACTAAGCCATCTCCGTGTAAACTTAAGTGTTACGAAGCCTTTTCTGAACGTTTTTTGTCTGAAGTGTATGAAAGTGAGACGTGGACATAAGCAGTTAAGACAAGAAAAGAATAGAGGCATCTGAAATGTGGTGTTACAAAAGAATTCACAATATAAGGTAGGTAGATCGAATAACTAACAAGTTCAGTACTGAACAGGAGTGGGGAAAAAAATATCTGCCTCAACTGGACCAAAAGAAGAGATCAGTTGATAGGACACTACCTGAGGCATCGTGAATAGTTTATTTGGTACTGGATGGAAATGTCTGTGAGTGGAAGAAGGGGGGCGAGGGGGGGGGGGGATGAAACTTGTAGAGGGTGACCGAGGCTTAAAAACAGTAAACACCTACTACTGCATGTAGGTTTCAGTAGTTATTCACGTTTGTACAGAACAGACTAGGGTACAGTCCTGCATTAGATCATTGTTCCGACTCACGATTGCAACAACAGCAGCAGGTAACAACACTGATCATGTTATGAGATTCTCTTATTATCGCCTTTGAATCAGTTGTATGTTACACATAGTTTTTAAATTTCTGGACGAATGCTTTACAAAAACAGTATGTCCCTGAACTGCAATTTCTTGGATGTTAACCTTAAAGCAAAGCAGTAAGCAGTAATGTAAACAAATTATTATTATTCCTATTGTGTTAAAATATTTTCTATATTTTGTTGTTATTATTATTACACTGATCTGCAAAACGTAAGAACGAAAGTAACTTTCGTATGATGTGTAATTCTCAAGAAACATAGCTCGATGAAATTTGGACAATACATGGAAAGAACTGCTACAGCATAGTACGTAAGATAACAGGAACAAATAGTCAATGAGACGAACAGAAATGGCACTTTTATTCAAAGACAATAATTACACTGAAGTAACCACGATTTACGATGTTCGCCTGGACATTTATAAAGGTGGGACACGGTTCTTGATAGGTGCGTGATCAGTACGGACGGCAATACGTGCTCTGCAACGGAGATCTTGTGGGAGTGCGTTCCATTCTCCACCACACCGATTGACAAATACTGGATGATCGTTGGTGTATGTGGAAGTGCTGTGGTACGTCTTCCTAAACCATACCACACGTGCTGAGTGGGATTTCAGTCGGGACAACTGACAGGGCAGTCCATTCGCTAAATATCCTCTCGTTCCAAGAGCTCCTCAAGCTGCTCTGTTCGATGTGGTCACCCATTGTCGTCGATAAAAAAGAAGTCATGGTCGAATGCGCCCCTGAAGAGAACCACATGCGGAATCAGTTCGGAGTCACAAGAAGTGGGCGAGTGTACTGTGTTCAAGGATCTCGAGGTCAGTATGCCATTCAGCATTATTCTTCCTCGCACCGTAACGCGGACCACCAGAACGATTATTTCCGGAAATTTTCCTAGACGCACTACGAGTTCCTGCCGTCCACAATATGAGGGTGCGTCCAGAATCACTACTGAGGCTGAAACTGCTGTCTGAGAAGCGCATGTAACCCCACTGCTCGTTGGTCCTGTCCCTATGCTCTTGACACCGTGGAAAACGATGCCGCCGATGTGCGGGTGTCAACGAAACACAACGCCCTGGTCGTCCGGCAAGGAGACCACCCCCATACAGTCGGCGTGCCTCTGTGGAGTGTGTGACTGCATGCCTTTGCGGTGCTGTTAAATGTGGTTGCAGTTAAAACAGCTGTTTGACGTGGGTCGCCTCTTGTCTGTTGCACAATGTATCGGTCACCTATTGCTGCAGTTGACCTTGGTGGACCACCTCCTCCTCTTTGGGCAGCACTGCCTATAGTTCAGAAAACTCCCCATGCACGATAAGGCCGTCGCCACATGGACCGTGTATCCGAACGTTGAGCGTTGAGCGTGCCGAGTTTCTGACGTCATAGCGTGCAATAGCGCGTTCGGGAGTCTTTCCCAACGTGCAGAGCAATATCTGGCATGTCGGATATTCTGAGCGTGCGTCTGAGCGTTGACCAATGAGATGGCACAACGCCACCTACGTCACATGCACGCCGTCTCCCTTCAGTACAGAGTTGTGAGGTGCCATATTGGCATACATTTCAAGCCTATATGTACCGGGTGATCAAAAAGTCAGTATAAATTTGCAAACTTAACAAACCGCGGAATAATGTAGATAGAGAGGTAATAATTGACGCACATGCTTGGAATTACATGGAGTTCTATTAGAACCAAAAAAAAGAAAAGAACAAAGTATTGCTAGACCCGTGAAAGATCTCTTGCGCGCGTCGTTTGGTGATGATCGTGTGCTCAGACGCCACTTTCGTCATGATTGGCCTCCCAGATCCCCAGACCTCAGTCCGTGCGATTATTGGCTTTGGGATTACCCGAAGTCGCAAGTGTATCATGATCGACCGACATCTCTAGGGATGCTGAAAGACAACATCGGACGCCAATGCCTCACCATAACTCCATACATGCTTTACAGTGCTGTTCACAACATTATTCCTCGACTACAGCTATTGTTGAGGAATGATGGTGGACATATTGAGCATTTCCTGTAAAGAACATCATCTTTGCTTTGCCTTACTTTGTTATGCTAATTATTGCTATTCTGGTCAGATGAAGCGCCATCTGTCGGATATTTTTTGAACTTTTCTATTTTTTGGTTCCAATAAAACCCCATGTCATTCGAAGCATGTGTGTCAATTTGTACCTCTCTATCTACATTATTCCGTGATTTATTCAGTTTTCAAATTTATACTGACTTTTTGATCACCCGGTATATATGCCGTTTCTGAGCACCAGCAAATTGAGAATCACTGGAAAACCCGTTGTTAACTGTGTGATTCGTTCCAATAAAATAATGAGAAATATCATATTCGTGGCAAAAGAATTATTGTAACTTGCGTGTTATGAGAGTAGGCTATTTAAAGCCAGCGACACACTGAAGATCCACCCAAAACGCATTGATCTTGGTACAATTTGTTATAATTAAATTTCAATTAGTAACATATCTACGATTAAGGTTTTCTGCAGGAGGTAACATACTATGATTAGAAATTAGGAGCCTGTTATCGGTGCAGCGTAATAAATAGCGTCAGTGCCCGCTGTAGAGTTGTTTCATGGGGCGGTGGTTCGCGTTTTGCCAGTTCCAAATTTTTTCCTAACATTCGCGTTTTTATTGTGTCCTGATACTTTATTATTGGTTTAATATGAGTATATACTACAATATTTGATGTAAGAGTAAGTTCGCCTTTTTTTTTGAGGGGTGACTTTGTTCGATTGGCTTAACCTAAAGGACAGCTTGCGCTACTTGTATAAACATATTTTGCTCCTTTTTCTTTTACGCTTCGTAATTCACATGTTGCAAAGATTCTGCTACTGGGTAGGAACACTTGGGTTGGGTTGTTTGGGGGAAGAGACCAAACAGCGAGGTCATCGGTCTCACCGGATTAGGGCAGGACGGGGAAGGAAGTCGGCCGTGCCCTTTCAAAGGAACCATCCCGGCATTTGCCTGGAGCGATTTAGGGAAATCACGGAAAACCTAAATCAGGATGGCCGGACGCGGGATTGAACCGTCGTCCTCCTAGGAACACTGATCAAATAAGACTGACCTTGGGGTTTTTACTAAAATGTGGGAATGATGAAATAATGTTTATCTTATGTGGAGAAGTATTCCAAATTTATACCGCACTGTTTGCATTGGAACTTTTATAAGCCTGTGTCCTTATTGATTGGACATGGTACTTTCCTTTTCGTGGACGATGGAGGAAATGTGCGTTTTAATACAGCTAATGTGGGAATTTTACGCGCGCCCGTTGAGTAAACAATGTGATTTACGAACTAGAAACATCCCTCAACTGCCGCTGGAGTGCGTTGCGATCGCGTATACCACGTTGGGGCGCACTTACCGTATGCACAAGTCATATCGTTCCTGAGCGTTCAGCAGCACGTTGAACTTGGCACGTTTAACGTTAACGTTCGACAGCACGGTCCGTGTGCCGACGGCTTTAAGCAATGGTGTGAGCAATACCAGACTCCTGGGCTACACTTCTCACACTTCATCTGTCTTGCAGTTTTCCAATGATTCATCAACGTTTGAAATCACATAAATGTTGATGGCCGACTTTTAACGTGTGGATGTCCATTCAGTATCTTCTCTGAGTTTCGAAGGATCGCCAACTGTGTTTTTTAACTTTCTGGTGAATTTTTTTTTCTAACTGTCCTCCATGAACGTCCCTGTGTTAGTCTATTATTTGCCTCCATTTTGTCCCATTAGTCTGTTTTAAGTTCTCCTTTATCGCCTTATGTATGTAACATTTTATTCTTATTTTAAGTTGTCATGTCACTCGGCTGAAGAGCGGCGGATTGTGCCGCTGACAGCCCTCTCTTGCCCATATGGGGCAGGGGAATGAAATCACAATAAAGGAGAAAAAAACATAAATGTCGTCTCCAGGCCAGGTTTTAATGAAAAATAACACCACAGTTCACCTTAACTGCTTGTTAATTGACAAGCAGCTTTTTCCCATTCGTCCAACCGCCTCGTCTTGCGGGGCCAGCCCCATTTGGCGTTACAGTCACGCTCGCGTCAAACCACGTGACGATCAGCTTTCTGTGCTCGACTAGGAGAACTCTGACAACATGCTACCGCACTTTCACTGAGTAGTTAAAATATTATGTTACTTAATCTGTCTCGTCCTTAAGTTCTGGAGAGCAGTGCATTAGAATAGAAGCTGTGCCACGTTAAATGAGGGAGCGACTTCAAGTAACATTTTTGTGGGCGATGGTTAGGGTTGGGAGCAGGGGGAGATAGTATCAAAATGTCAGTTCCTCCTCCCTTCCCAACCCAAGAACCGAACCCTACGCCCGAGCCTGCAAGTCGTGCTCGGAAGTAAATCGAAACACAACCAATGGACTACAGTTCTTCTACGTGGGAACTGAAGCGTGAAACAACAAGCAGCAAAGTGCACAAATACCAATAAGAGCAGTCCAGGGAACAAAAGACGGGGACGGACAGGGGCAATTAAGTGACTGGGAGCGCACTCAACGAGAGGCGCCCCGATCCGGTAGGTAAGACCAGCTGCATCTCCGTCACGGTCGCATTCTTTCCGCCGCCCTCCTTCTCCTCGGCTGCTCGGGCAGTGGAGAAAGGAAGTGCGCCCTGTCTGAGCTTTTGTCAGTGCGGGGTTGGGGGGTGGGGGGCGGGGGCGCACTGCAAGCGGAGGCTAATTAGCAGAGGGCCGCCTCCGCCGGGGGCGGCAGCGGAGATGGCGGCAAATGGAGCAGAAGAGGACGGCCTTCCGCCTCCGGTCGTGGCGGGCGGGGGCGGCAGCGGCTGCGGGCTCACTTCCTCGCCTCGAGTAACTCTCCACTCGGCAAAGACATTTGTAATGTCTCTCCTCCAAGACGAATGGCGACCGGTGGCTCGTGAAACGACGTTATTAATCACCGGGACGCAGACATGGACTTTGCTGTCCTTTTTTTTCTTTTTTGATAAACTACAGGCTTTTTGTGCGATAATATTGTTTAATATTTGTCCAGTTCTATGCAGAATCGGAGAGGAAAGGAATATGTGGAAAACACTGATAAGCAGAAGGGACAGGATGATAGGACATCTGCTAAGACATGAGGGAATGACTTCCATGGTACTAGAGGGAGCTGCAGAGGGCAAAAACTGTAGAAGAAGACAGAGATTGGAATACGTCAAGCAAATAATTGAGGACGTAGGTTGCAAGTGCTACTCTGAGATGAAGAGGTTAGCACAGAAACGGAATTCGTGGCGGGCCGCATCAAACCAGTCAGTAGACTGATGACCAAAAAAAAAATTGTCCAGTAAATACATTTAAAACGCATAAACATGCAGAACATTTTGAAGTAATTACATACAGTATGATAAGAATAATAAAACTTTGAACATAGCTGCTAAGGTTCAGTGACCGTGTCAGAATTATATTGTAACAAATAAGCCCTCGCCGGCCGCGGTGGCCATGCGGTTCTAGGCGCTGTAGTCAGGAACCGCGCGACTGCTACGGTCGCAGGTTCGAATCCTGCATCGGGCATGGATGTGTGTGATGTCCTTAGGTTAGTTAGGTTTAAGTAGTTCTAAGCTCTAGGGGACTGATGGCCTCAGATGTTAAGTCCCATAGTGCTCAGAGCCATTTTTGAAATAAGCCCTCGGTCACAAATATTAAGTCAAAATTGACCTGGTTTCGACGATACTATGAGCGTCGTCTTCAGAATTAGACTGCATGAGGAAATCTGAATCAAAGATCAAGCAATGGCTTTATACAGTCAAAAAAGTTTTTATTTCGCAGCTGCAGCTGTTCGTTGAGAATGAGGCCATCATGTCGAGTGAGATGTTTGAAAATCTCCAATTCCTCTAAGACATCTCATGCCATCATCTCATGCAGTTTACCGAAATGTTGTTTTCCTGTCACATCTTTGCTGTTTTCTTGTATGTCATAACTAACGTTTTTACGTTACAAAATGTATCTCTACTTAAAGCAGATAAATATGTAACTTCATCCTGTTATTATTAATGCTTACGTTATGTCTGAATCAGCTGCACCACAATTTCATATGTCTAATTTTGAATGTACAGTAGCCTAGTTGTTTCTGCGGCTACTAGATGGCGCTCGTAGCAACACCATGTTTACTTGCCCACACTTTCTAAAGTGGGCACCTCACTCTTGTTGCAACCCTTGTCCACAGTACGAGCAGCCCTTAGCGGCTCGCCATCTGACAAGTGTTCATGACGTCGCCTTTCCGGCTGAGATCTTTTTTAATATGTGACTTGTAAGTACTGCATCTTTTCGAGTCAGTACACACTTTAATTGTATTAATGTACTATATACCTAATGTTTTAGTACAGTTAGCCTAATTCTGAAGACGACACTCATAGTAGCGTCCAAACCAGGACAATTTTGACTTAATATTTGTGACCGAGGGCTTATTTGTTACAATATGATAAGAATAACATTTTGTCTCGTATCTTATAACTACATTCACACACGTTGGCTACTAAGAGGTAGAGTGTACATAGAGAGGCTGTAGCACGTACAACTGCCCACGTCGTGTTGTGCCGACTCCACTGTAGCTTGAATGGATTTTTAAGTTTGTTTTATATGCCCGACTTCTAATTTCACCACACAAGACTCCAGGGTTGAGTAGTTATTGCCCGATGACGACACGCAGTACAGTTTGTTAAAGCGGAGTTCGCCGTTATTAATTATGTTTTTAGATTTAATTTTATTACCCGTACAGAGACTCAACGTTCCTTTGTTTCACAGCGCGTCGTCAAAATAAGTATGAAATGCTAATGTCTTTGCAATACATAATGTCGATTATTGAGTTAAGGTTCGTACCTATTTTGCCATTTTAGAGAAGAGAAACCTTAAATGCTTCTGCTTCTATAGTCTCAGTATCAAATGTTCACTAATTTCAATTTACTTCCTATCTCAGTTCAGTATTTAACACAAATTATATATCAATGTCATTTCAGGGATATTACGTCGGTTCCACACTAACGGAATATCACGTAATTGTCATCTAACATCACTTTTATTAATAATCGTTTTTCTTATGACGTAAATGTTAATGAATGATCACTATCTAGGAGGAAAGAGGGATTGACCCTAATCATGAGATAATAGCTTTTAATGAGCCCGCAATCGTTAATTAAATAAAAAGTTACGTTCAAGGATGATATGCGAACAACTTTCGTTACGTCCGTTTTCACGTATCTGTCAAAACTAATCCTGTCGCCCACAATTCAAATTAACACTGACGTTAACCCCTTTTGTCGTAACATAGAATCGTAAATATTAAGTGAAAGTTTATTCTAGTCCCCGAATTAATTCCTTTCAGATACGCGCACGACCGAACAGCAGAACGGAAAAAAAACGACTTGTTATAACAACCGAACAACGCAATGACGTTACATTACGACAATGTCCGCCCAATGAACATCTCTTTGACTTTATCTTTTCTACTCTGCTTGATTAAATTATTCCTAATTACAATTTATTCAGCTATTTAACGAAAACATCTAACAAAAAATAAAATAAATTTATCCCAACGTAAGAGATCCGTTATACACGTTGTTTAGCAATCCTTGCAGTACCGCAGTGCACTATTAGGCTGGTGCATATGTTCGTGGCGTTTATCCATAAGTTTAATAAACACAGCAGATGCACATATCAGAGACTTTAGTCATCAATTATATATTCTCCTTCTCCGTTCACAGCAGTATGACAAAGCCGGAGTAAACACAGAGGTGTCCAAAAGAATGTATCCACTGTTTAAAAGTCCATAACTTACAAACTAATTGACGGATTTGTCTCATTTTTGGTGAAAGTGTAGCTTAAAGTCCAACTTAAAGATATCACTGTAGGTGTTCGAAATGGTCACCATTAACATCCACACACAAACGATGTCGCCGAACTGCAGAACGAACTACTGACTCCAACGTGTTCAGTTGGATATTTGTACATGAATGTACGATGGATTCTCGAAGTTCATCCAATGTGCGTGGCTTTTGTCGATAAACGACGTCTTTTAGTGTTCCCCATGGGCAAAAGTCCAGAGGAGTTAGGTCTGGGGAACGTGATGGATACTGCACAGCACCTCTACGGCGTATCCATCTTCCTGGTAGATTTTCGTCGAGATACGCCCTAACACGATTTTGGTAGTGGGCTGGGGCACCATCTTGTTGAAAGTAAACTCTTCCGTCTCCACACAAGTCTCGAATGGCAGGTAAAATGGATGTCGAAGCTTCTGAAGGTACACCTCACCGGTAACTGTGCCGTCAAAGAAGAATGGGTAAGACAATCCACACCACACATTTACTCCTGGCTACACCTCACCGGTAACTGTGCCGTCAAAGAAGAATGGGTAAGACAATCCACACCACACATTTACTCCTGGCAAATTCACGGCTTTGTCCACATGGACGTTAGGATTTTCGGCGGCCCAGTAGATGCAATTGTGGCGATTTACTATGCCATTGAACTGTGCCTCATCAGACCACTCAATCATCTCTGCAAACTCTTCATCGTTGTGCACCATGTTAGTAAACCACTCGCAGTACTTCATTCTACGATCTGGGTCGTCCTCATTCATTTCGTGTAGGAATCGTGGGATGTAGCACTTCCACATTGCTGTATTCAAAATTCGCCGAACACTTGAGCGACTCACTCGAGTTTCACTGGCACGCTGTCTCACAGACTTCTGTGGTGAGCGAGTGAATTGTTGTAACAGACGACGGGAGTTAGCTCGATTTGTTACTGTTACAGGTCGTCCAGATCGTTGTCTGCATACATCTTTAACACAGCCTTCGGCTTCAAATTTGTCTCGGATGCGACGAATCGTTAAACGTGTCGGTGGCTCTGTTTGATACTCATTTCGCCATTGCCGTTGAACCTCATTAATGTTTTCGTACTTAAAATACCGCTTCAAAACTGACTTCCTTTCATCGAATGTAAGCCTTGAGCCAGCCATGTTTATTCGAGTAACTAGGTGCAACTAAGAACAAAACACTGACTATCTGGCGACTGTCATCTGACAAAACAAAACAACGCAGTGACGATTGCCGGAACTACAAACTATTACACTACCAAAGATGAGACAACTCCGTCAATTAGTTTGCAACTTATGGACTTTTAAACAGTGGATATATTTTTTGGACCCCTCAGTATTCGATTCCGCGACTGTAGAAATCACGCGAAGAACTCATCGAGCCGAGTTCGGAGCGCATTCATCGGGAAAGGTAACTACTTGAAGATTGTTCCATAGAGAGTGGGAAACGTGACAGTCTGAGGGCGCAATATTAGATGATTAAGGTGAGTGTGGAATAACTTCCCAAACCAGCTCCTGTACAGTGTTTGTTGTCGGTCTAGCAGAAAGCGGGCGGGCGTTACCATGGAGTGGCATCACTTCACGCAATCTTCCTGGTCGTTGTTCTTGGACTGCGTCTGCAAAACCTCTCAAATGTTGACAGTCGGACACGGTGGCCGAGCGTTTCTAGTCGCTTCTGTCCGGAAGCGCGTGACTGCTACGGTCGAAGGTTCGAATCCTACCTCGGGCATGGATGTGTGTGATGTCCATAGGTTAGTTAGGTTTAAGTAGTTCTAAGTTCTAGGGGACTGATGACCTCAGATGTTAAGTCCTATAGTGCTCAGAGCCATTTGAACCATTTGAATTGTCGAAACTACGAGGGGTGTTTGAAGAGTCCATACAAAAATAAAAACTACTTACTTGTTTGGGGTAAACCTTTATTTTCGATTTAGTCTCCTTGTAGACTTATACACTTCGCCCACCGATGTTCTAACTTGTTGATCCCTTCCGAATAATAGTAATTGTCCAAGTCTGCTAAATAGCTATTATTTGCTGCAATTATCTCCCCATTTGAATAAATTTCTTCAAATTTGGGAACAAATAGTAGGCCGAGGGAGCCACCTCTTGAGAATAGAGGGCATGTGAAGCGAGTTGGAATCCTGTTTGCATTAATTTTGGGTCCACAACTGCTGAGGTGTGTGTTGGTGCACTGTCGTGATGGAAAAGGACTTTTTTGTGGTGCAATCGCCGGCGTTTTTCTTGCAGCTCGGTTTTCAAACGATCCAATAACGATGAATAATATGCACCTCTAATAGTTTTACTCTTTTCCAGATAGTACATGAGGATTATCCCTTGCGAATCCCGGTCGCCATAACCTTCTCGGCGGAAGGACTGGTCTTCGCCTTTTTTGGTGCAGATTCTCCCTTGGTAAACCAGTGTTTATATTGTTGTTTGGTCTCAGGAGTATAGTAATGTATCCATGTTTCATCCACAGTGAAGAAACGACGCTTAAAGTCCTGCAGTTTCTTCCTGAACAGCTGCAAACCATCCTTTCAACACTTCACACGATCCCGTTTTTGGTCAAACGTGAGAAGCGTGAGCAATCGCGGAACCCATCTTGCGGATAGCTTTCTCATGTTCAAATGTTGGAGCACAATATTACGTACCCGTTCATTCGAGATGCCCACAGCAGTAGCAATCTCACGCACCTTAACTCTTCTGTCATCCATCACCATATCATGGATTTTATCAATGATTTCTGGAGTCGTAACCTCCACAGGGCGTACAGAACGTTCAGCATCACTTGTGACCATATGGCCACTCCGAAAATTTTGAAACCACTTATAAACTGTTGTAATCGAAGGTGCAGAGTCACCGTAATGTTTATCAACCTTCTCTTTAGTCTCCTGAGCAGTTTTCCCTTTCATAATGTTTAATCACTACACGATATTCTTTTTCGTCCATTTTTAGACAATCACTCGACTTCCTTGATTCACACGAATGCCAAACACAAAGAAATAGACCAATATGGCTGAAACTTGGTGTGCCTTCTTTCCAAAGATGCTACTAACAGAACATGAAATCGATACGCGCCGGTGGTGCCATCTCACGGACTTTTCGAATGCCCCTCGTATATGTCACCAGTGATGGGTATACCTCGGTGAAGTATTTCGTAGTACACCAAATCGTCGCGGTTCCACCAGATGCCTAATATCTTTTGTAGATGCGCAGTTGTCTTTATATGGGGAGTTGCTGCTTTCGTGTGGGCTCAACCATTCCTTTCTTTTCCTCACGTTAGCATAAAGACATCGTTTCTCGTCACCAGTAACGATACGGGACAGGAATGGTCTGTTGTTCACGAGCCAAGGGATGATGAGCAAGCAGAGATGTACATGTGGCCACCCACAGGTTCTTGTGGTTTTGGCTTTGAGCATGCAGTATCCATAAGCCCGACTTTTGAACCTTCCCCATTTCATGAAAATATCACACGCTGTTGAAATGATTACAGTTCACCGCTTTTGCCAGCCATAGCAATCGCAATACTAACATGCAGAATAAAAACGTTACCAACTCATGCACCTACCTAATATTATGCACCATATTTTCTGCAGCTTTTCTTAGAAGCGAAATAGTATGTGTCCGACCTCATAAGATAAGCTATGACAGAATTCGTTTTCGAGACCATGCCTAACTGGGGGGGGGGCTTCAATGTTTAACTGTACACACAAAACAACCAATACATCATTCTTAATGCATCTTATTTCAAGTGAGTACTGGTTAAAAATATTATCTGTAAGTGGTTTGGTACATTTGTGTTATATACCAGCACAGAAAGAGCTTCTGCGTTTTTAATTTTACTGAAAACGTGACTTTATTACCATGCCCCTTTGGTTTGTCTTTCAAAAACATGGCGAAGTGTTATCAGTTTTCATAGTGTTGCTCAGTTGATTTACTCAGGCAAAAAATTGAAGATATATTTTTGCTTTGTCTATAATAGGATATATGAACCCATGTTAATTTACAGGGCGAAAAATTCTGTGTATACATATTTGTAGAATTATTAGTAGAGACAAGAAGAAATACTTCCTTTATGTGACACAAATGTGATAAATGCAGCGTTTCACCGCTAAGAGTCCTTGATGGGTTTGATGCTAGACTTCCCTTACACCAACGTTCACAGTTGTATTGACATTCATGTGCAACACGTTGACAGTGGAACCTGATTTGCAACACGATCGCTTCTTATTGCTAGTACATGTAAGTTTTCAGTACTGCTAGCAAAATTCACATCCCTGGACAAACAATTGCATTATTGTTGTTCATGTTATATGACATTTTCATCAAATATTCTACTGATTTTTAGTAGTTCTTGACAGCTGACTAGACTCTGAGTCAGCACACATGCATCTCATTCACGCGGAGCCACGATGTAATAGTAGAGAGTAGTGGGGCTGAGTATGTTCTGCCTCAATGGGCCCATTGTTCTCCTTATCTAAACGAACCAGTCATTTATCATAGTGTCCCTATGTAAACAAACCATGCAATTTATGACCATAATGTAAATAAACCACTCACTTCTGCTGTTATTTATGTTTATGCAAGTCAAATTTATGACCAACGCTTTTCACCTAATCATAATGACCATAACTTGTGACAGACTATAACAACATGACTACCAGATGCTTTACAATTATCTTAATTATCATAATTTATGACCCAAGAAATGGCTTCCTCTCCTCCTCTACTCTGGGGGCATTATTCTATTGGTGGGATTTGACCATCACCACCAGTCCCCACGACCAGTCCTCAGGGAATGGTAGCCACCATTAGGTCATTTGTGCTCTGTGCATCAATTGATCACCATGAAACATCAGGTGGGACCAGCCACAGCCCCACTGCGGAATAAAAAGAAGAAGTATTGTTAATCCTTCCACCTCTCTCACTGGTCTTTATTATTATTAAGTGTGTGTTCCTTTATTATTTTTCCCACCATACAACAGACCCATGATGATGTGGTGGAGCACTAAGTCAACCAATAAGAGTTATGGAACTAGGAGAAGCAGTCATTCGAATTTGCAGCATTGGTACCACAGCAGCACACCAACGCCCTACATGATTTATCATCACACATCAGGTTCCCACTCCCACAGCAGCAACACCCATCCGATTTATCGTCAGACTTCGAGCCTGCATCCCAGCACCAGTAGCAGCATATCAATGATATATCATAGCTGGACACATAAGAAATCTACTTCAGGGACTTTGAGTTCCTACCATCACCAACATCAACACTGGTTATCGGCAGTTACAGTATCGTATCTTGCCTGCTAAAGTGGTGTTATTCTCTGTAGTGTGCAATCAAAATGTGAATGGGAGTAAATGTGTGTGACTTCTAGTGATGAGTTATCGTGCTAGTGTATGAAAATTCTCAAATTAGCGGCATGAAAGTAGTGATTTCATCTTATGAGTGGTACAAGGTATACCAGAATTTCGCGAAAATAACGACACTGTTCAATATTCAAGCACCTCTTGTGTTACTGGGCTGTCATGCAACATCTTTTGGGGACTATTAACAACCATTAAAATATACAACAACATTAATATTGCAAACTACACTCACTTTCAGTAATCAACTTTCAGAAGCTTGATGCCTACTGTCTCTGCCATCCAATGTGCTGTAAACGACTGTGTCGAGTGATGCAACTATGTACTAGGATTCTTTGTAAATGCGCTATATGCGATTACAAATCTCATCCATCAGAACAATGCAGATGACGTTTTTACTACTAATATCGATGTGTGTTAGGCTTCTGTAAATAGTATGTATGATACATCATCACTACCTTACGTTGCTAATGAAATATGTGAGTACAGGTACTTGCTTGTGCACCCTATAGTGTTTGCTGAAATCAAAAAAGAAAATAGATGAATGCTTATCTTTCTAAAATTTTTCATTTCTACTAGAATAATATGTGGACTAACCACGGTAGGTAAAGGTGTACAGTCGTAATAGCTCAGTCAGTAAGGTACTTGCACTAAAATACAGTGGCCATAATGACAATACATATATATATGAAAGAAAAACACAAATAAACTACTTAGAAAAAATTACTTTTTCCTTGTTACAGCAGTCACAGTGCAGTTTAAAAGGAGGAGGTCCATCAAGCCCACACTCCACACTCAACTGTAAATCCATAACACAATACTCAGGAATAAATGCCTCACTGTGAAACATGTGAGGTAAATTGTTCAAATCTGTACGTAATTGTACATAAACAGGCATCAGATGTTGAGGAAACAAATAATAGTCAACAGCCTTCAAATTATGACAAGACAAGAAGCACAGAACACACACTTTTACATTTAAGCCACACAAATATGTCATATGCATAAGCACTCCTCTTCCTTCTGATCGGATCCATAGCCTTGCAGTTGTAGCATCGTCATGTATCCAGGAATAATTTGTCCCAGAATACTTAGGATGACTGTAATTAGTAGATGACTCGAAATCACAATGTGCTGCAGTCATCATTTTCTGCTAGCAGTGACATAATTACTTCAAATTACTGAATGGTCGCTTCAGTGCTCAGAACACGCCGAATACACTCATTGCCACCTCTTATATTAACAGTTGACATTACTCTTACTACATCTGGCGTTGAGTATGATTCCCTTTTCATATTTTCAGACAGTATCTATGCGAGAACAATAACAATGAACTGACTGGAGCTCCATTTGTGATTCTTTCATACCTGAAAGTAGAGATGTTATACATTTATTTTTTTCGTTTTTTAATGCATACACTACTACATTACATATTAACAGAGACTGAAAAATTATCATGCTAGCCGAGCAAGAACTCTCAAAGATGAACCTGTTGAAACATACACTGCAGTCCTCTTCCGTCTCTATGAAGGTGGCAAGTAAGTGTTAGTGGCGATGTTTGCAGTTTTAGTAGGGGAATGTAATCACACGTATGGCCCTGACTCGCTCGAACAGATTAGGCAAAGCCATACGAGACACCTGACATGAAAACAATATTGTTTAACTCAACCTACAGTTTAAACATCAGTGATACTCAATGTGTCAGTGTGGGAATATCGTCAGATAGTGTGCTCTGTCGAGTGGTGGCTTTTCAAAACCATCAGTATACTGACACAAAAGACGTATTATCCCTGGTGGAATAGATTCTCCCATGTAATACTTCAATACAAATTACTCACATGTTCCATGGAGGTGCTCAAGCTCCCTCAGTGATATTAGGTGATCATACAATCTCTGCAGGGGACTTCTCACAAGTGGTTAAACTTCTTAAAGAGAGAAAAAGAGAATTCACTTGTCTCCAGGAGCAAAGACCTAAAAATATTAAGTACACCGATAATGCAATCCAGCATGCTCTAGACAAAGGACCTAGCTGGCAGCCATATGTATACAGATTCTACTAGAAAATAGGGACCAGTCTGATGGAGTTACCATGTAGAACTTTTCATCTGAGGGAAGAAATCATTGCTCAGCTCTATGACACATGCTGTGCACCAATACACGGAAATATATATGAACTGCCCATAGCTGATGTGGATACTGAACTACATATGTACATAAATCCAATCATGTGTAAGGACTTATAAATAAAATTGTAAGAGTCACACGAATGTTTCACTTTTCATTTTCTATAAAAATCCCTGGATGCTAATGAACATATATATAGTCACCACAGTGGATGATCCTGTAATGATACTGAAAACGAAAAAAAAAGAAAAAGAAGAATGGTTTGCTCCTTCCCAATACTATACAAGCGACAACAATAGACAACAGCAAAAGACCTCTATACTGGATCCAAAACAATAAACCATTGCTAAATAAGGCTAAAATGGCCTTCACGGTCTTTAGCCACTCATGGAGTAATGGAATCCCCATTGAGTCCATATGTTTTTATATTGAGGTAATAAAGCATGTGAAAGAAGTAAAGTTTCTTGAACTTGGCAACAGAAGTGGAGATATCTTAAAGCAATGGTGTTTATGTTATTAAGATTGCCACTAAGTCAGTAAGAAGCAGAAAAAGAACTGAGCGTTTTGCAGTTCTTGGCCTTGGCAAATGGATACAGAAGCAAGGACGTGGTAAAAAGTTATGATAAGATAAACAAGAAGCAACTTGACAAGTAAGTTGAAGTCAATCACAGCTAAGTATAACAATAATAAAAAGAATGTGGTTTTGACTTAGAATGGAAAGACGTCAGACTAAATCAAGAGATGTTTTTGTAGAGCAAGTAGTAAAATAGGTATCAAACAAATAACACGTTAAATTCAGGCTCTGTCATAAAATCAGCAATTGTAGGAATATGTTTCAGGATTTGAGTGTATATAGGATCAAATGCAGTTACTGCAGTAAACAGCACATAGGACAAATGGGGAGTAGCTTCAAAACTAGATTCAGGGAGCACACACACTCTTAGATCAAAACAATGAATGAGTAGAGTGAGTTCAATGAAAACACTTATTTTCGTATATATGATGACTTATTACGATGAGGATAGTTGCGTATGGATGTCAACAGTGACAGGAGAGAGTATGTGATGGAATATGTGTGCCGCATCTGTAATCGGGCTAGGAGCCCTCCTAAACAGCCAGTAATGTACATATTCCGCCTTTAACCCACCCTTGCTTGCCTGGTAGCCAGGCAGGCAAGCTGTCACACATTATCAGCAGAAAAAGCACGCTGCTTTATTCCCATCCAAGCCAAGCTACGCCGAACTCAAGCGTCTAAAAGTATCTTGCTTGCCTGGCCATACGCCCACTGTGCTACGCTAAACAGTAGTTTATTCTGTACATTTTCACTTTAATTTTTTTAATAGGTCTCAAAAGTCCTTTTTTATCCGAGGTCCAATGTAATATATATTCATTTTGGGTAATTGTTGGCCAGAAAATGGTGGATTTAATTTGTCCGTTTTTTTTGTCAGTATTTTTGGACGTATTTATTTCAGATGTGATCGGTTTTCCCTGCCGCATCACCTTCTTTTGACTAGTTCTGGCTATTATCAATGCATGTTTTCTGTAGTAAGCAGAACCATCATTGAAAATCTTCCACATCGCTAGACACTAACTAATGTTAGGTATTGAAAGTCTCGTTTTTGTAACCCTAGTGTGTTTCAGCTAAATAGGACCCCAGATATACCAATTTTAATTACTTTTCCAAGTATGCATATTGTAGGTTCGCTGAATTCATTAGAAATGACCAAAATAGCTCATTCTAAATACTCCACAAGCCTCTTAGCAAACACGAAGTTATTTTCTTATATCATGTTAATCTAAGCAATATATGTCCGAAAGAAGTAGTTTTTCAGTCATATTATGATGATTTTTTGCACTGTTTTGCATACCACCACAAGTATATATTTTTAGTTTGGCTTACGTTTTTTACCTTACTTTCCAGGCTTTAGATCCTTAGAGAGTGTTTTAGGTTGTTTTTATATTTTCAGGCTACTTATTAGGCCTCCATTAATATACAAATCCGGGAATGAAATTTATTTCTGGAATGTATGTGGGACTCTTACATTCAGCAACTTATAGCCTGTATTGTGTTAATCGATAGGAAATGAATGTGTTATTTTGCAGAACAGATTTAAATATTTACAAAATATTTTTCAGTTCCACTAAAAGAATTATTTCAGCCAAACGAGATCCTCCAAAACGTATTTCACTACTTTAGCAAACATAAGTATTTCAAAATTGTTTCTCAGCAACAATAAATATCATTTGAGACGATTAAAATCAAAAGGTTTAATGTCAAGTAAACATGAATTGTGTATATAATACGTTACAATGCCCTCCCTCGGCAATCCTCTCCAAAAAAGCGTAACAGAGGTAACTGCACACTTAAATACGAAATTTTAACTCATATTTTCCTATTTACTGTTTATGGTTTTTAATTCTGATGCATTATATTCTTAACGTGTGTACTGACTAGACTTTGAGTGAATTACACTGAGATCGTTAAGTCTTTCTGGATGAGAACGTGAAGATTTCACACTAATCATGTTTCCCACATAACTAACGACCCTCTCGCTAGAAGCACTCATTTCAGGTATATTTAATATTTTTCTTGCCAAACGAACAAGTTGAATAAGCCGTTGGGAGTTGTTCTACAGGGTGATTATAATTAAAGTTAAACTTTCAAACCGCTGTATTAATAACACCACTGGTCAGAATGACATCAAATTGCAACAGAATATCATCGGAGAAGGAGTAAAATGTATGGAAGAAGAGAAATAAATAGTTACAAAATGAAGCAACAGATGGCGCTGTAAGCATCATAATTTAATAGTGGTCGACTACAAATGACAAATAAATCATACAACAATGCCTAAGGTATACGGTTGACGTTTAACGAACTGTGCTACTCAGTGTGTATGGGTGTACAGGGTGTGACACTGTTAGTTACGCAAGCCCATCCACTATGGCACACGGGACGGGAAAAATCCGTTTTTAATTGTCCTTAGGCCAAAATCCGCATAAAAAACATCAATCACATGGTTTTTAATTGTCCTGAGGCCAAAATTTGCATAAAAATCATGAACCACGCCGGTTTTTAATTGTCCTGAAGCCAAAAACCGCATAAAAAGCATCAATCAGATCGGTTTTTAATTGTCCTGAGGCCAAAAACCACGTAACAAGCATCAATCACATCGGTTTTAATTGTCCTGATGCCAGAAACCGCATAAAAACCATCAATAAAAAACAAATTGGATTATTAATTTCCGTGTGATTGTCGCAAAACATCTTGAATATTCTGTCCACCGTTTTCTGTAACAAGTTGAAATCCAGAAACAGCTTGTTCCACAACTGATCGAAGTGTTTCCAGGGTTACGTTCAGAATCTGTTGCGCAATGCGTGCCTTCAATGCAGCTAAGTTTGCAATCGGAACACAGAACACAACATCTTTCAGGTAGCCCCACAGCCAGAAGTCACACAGATTAAGATCAGGTGATCGGGACAGCCAGGCCGTAGGGAAATGGCGGCTGATAATCCTAGCATTTCCGAAATGGCGCTTCAGCAGCTGCTTAATTGGATTTGCAATGCGCGGAGGTGCGCCATCTTGCATAAAAAAGATCCCATCCACACATCCACGCTGTTGGAGAGCTGTAATCACGTCACTGCGCTAAAGACACTCATAGCACTTACCAATGACGGTACAGGTAACAGGACCAGAAGCACCTGTCCCTTCGAAAAAATATGGCCCTATGATAAATGAGCGGTAAGCCCACACCACATAGTGACCTTTTCAGGACGGAGTGGTAGTGGTTGATTTGCGTGTGGACTTTACGTTGCTGTATATTGACATATCCTATCAGATTGAAGTGAGCTTCATCTGTCCTCAAAATCTTCCACGGCTAATCATTGTTCACTTTCATGAGAGCAAGAAATTCTAAGACAAAGATCTCTCTTGCTGGCAGGTCAACAGGAAGCAACTCGTGCACATGGGTAATTCTGAATGGACAGCAAAGACCGATTTTTCGTACCATGCTCACGGGTAAGTCTAATGTTCGGGCAGTTCTCTGTACACTACACGTTTTCACACCACCACTCGTCTCCTCCTGCATTGCTCTGGCCACTGCTTCCAGTGACGTCGAATCAATTCGTTTCCTCCCACTATCAGGTTGCATGCCCAAGGAATCCGTATTTTTCGGATTTCCGAATCGTTTTCTCCAGACTCACGGCAGTCACCGGACATACGCCGTTTTTCAAACCCTTCAGTGTCCCAAACTTCTGCAGAGCGACGCGCGTACAGTCATCATTCTTGTAGTAGAGCTTTACAAGCAGAGCGCGATTCTGCATTGAGACAGTCATGGCGAACGTTGCATACGAGAAAGGAGGAAGAGCCGTATAGCCAGCGTGTCTACACCAATTTCAATGGGTCGTGCGCATGACATGTGTTTCCATTTCCGTATTCTGACACATACAGCGCCATCTAGTGATCAATTTTCACAATATTTTTTTTCTTCTGCCATATGTTTTCTCCCTTTCTACAACGCTTTGAAAGTTTCATTATAATCACCAAGTATACCACTGTAGAGTATTGTTACGGCGTAAAGTCAAGAGCCGGTACGCCGGTCGGGAACGATAGAGCAGACAGGGCTGTGAGAAGACGTTAGCCAATAGCACGCCGACCGACCCCTTTCCAGGACGACAACGCGACAGCAGCGGCCTCTGTGCGAAGAGAACATAAGCGCCGCTCCCGACTGGTCGCGGCCCAGTTAACAAGTAGCTTCAAGATTAGCGAGTCGTATAGCAGCATCCATACAAGTACTTTGCATGTCCAATCTGTGCAACATGGACTTCGGAATTGTTATACTGAAGACGCTTGTTTACTTCGTATGTCGCCCTTTGCTTGCTACAGTTCTGCGTAATCGTCAAAGTTAAGTACTATGTCTATTCGTTTGGTAATAAAACTCATTAATACGGTTTGTCTGAATGTTGTCTAGTGATCCGAGAAAGCATGTTTCCTAGACACCGCATATTTAACGACGTGGCTGGATTTAATAAGTATTTTCGTCGCTTATATTGCTTTCTTGTAAGTACCTACTGAATTCGTGGTCTAGGAGAGGAGAATCTCGTGCCTAGTCCTCAATATCGTCTTCTTATAATGTCCTGCATTTGCTTCTTCGCTGCTGTCGTTGGGTACTTGCACTGAAAATAAATATACTCAAGTTAATATTTCCAAAATAATATTAGGATCCTACTATTACTTAAGCCACACATTATTAAAGTAATATTTACTTAACCTTAAAAACTTACCAGCTGCACACATCTGTCGAGCCTCTTGATAAACGTACATCTTTTCATTGTTCAAAAAATGTTCAAATGTGTGTGAAATCTTAGGGGACTTAACTGCTGAGGTCATCAGTCCCTAAGCTTACACACTACTTAACCTAAATTATCCTAAGGACAAACACACACACCCATGCCCGAGGGAGGACTCGAACCTCCGCCGGGAGTAGCCGCACAATCCATGACTGCAGCGCCTTAGACCGCTCGGCTAATCCCGCGCGGCTTTTCATTGTTGGTTAACTTTCTTAATGTGCGGTATTTAGACACCACAAACGTTGTAATTTTATGTAATTTCTGACGTCCAATTTCTGTATTGTGACAGATATGTAATGCACACCTTTGTAATTGTCTGTCCATAAATCATTTGTACTTGCACAGATACCAGATTGAATAGTACGCGCTATGTAGGGGAGTATTTTGCCGCTCCCCGTATCAGTAAGATTTGGACTTTCCTAGCTACTGTCAGTCGAGAAGGCATAAGATTTTTAATATCCACCAAGCCAAACTTTCCCTACTGCTGTCAATGTCTACCCTAAATTTAGAAAGCCTTATCCCTTTTTTATTGTTAAAGGGCTTCAAGTCCTTAGCACTCATTTCAACATGTTAGACAGCCACTGAGTTTTCGTCCGCTTTCAAAATATTTATAGAGTGAGGAAACTGCTGGTCAGTTTTACAGACATGTCGTAACATACCCGAGGTTTCCGAATGAGTGCAATTTTTTGCACAATTTTACATTGTGAGACACCTACCGACTTATTTGAAGCTGCCTCATAAAGCCCCGACAACTTTTCCTATGCTGGATTTGAGCCCTGTTTCATGACTAGCTCCTTAGACGCCTGGAAAACCGTGGCATATGAGTCTCGATTTCAGTTGGTAAGAGCTGATGGTAGGATTCGAGTGTGGAACAGAGCCCACGAAGTCATGGACCCAAGTTGTCAACAAGACATTGTCTAAACTAGTGGTGGCTCCATAAAGGTGCGGGCTGTGTTTACGTGGAATGGAATGGGCCCTCTGGATGTTCGGCTATTTGGAGCCCATTTGCAACCACTCACGAACATCATATTCCCAAACAACGACGGAATTTTTATGGATTACAATGCGCCATGTCACCAGGCCACAATTGTTGCCCACAGGTTTGAAGAACATTCTGGATAATTCGAATGAATGCTTTGGTCACCCAGATCACCCGACATGAATCCCATCGAACATTTATGCGAGATAATAGACAGGTCAGTTCTTGCACAAAATCCTGCACTGGCAAGACTTCCGCAATTATGGACGACTATAGAGGCAACAAACCTAATATTTCTGCAAGGGAGTTCTAATGACTTGTTGAATCCATGATACATCGAGCTGCTGCACCACTCCAGGCAAAAGGGGGTCCGGTACAATATGAGGAGGTATCCCTTGACTTCTGTCACCTGAGTGGATTGCATACTCCTACGCATATCTTTGCAAGGGAGTTCTAATGACTTGTTGAATCCATGATACATCGAGCTGCTGCACCACTCCAGGCAAAAGGGGGTCCGGTACAATATGAGGAGGTATCCCTTGACTTCTGTCACCTGAGTGGATTGCATACTCCTACGCATATCTTTGCAAGGGAGTTCTAATGACTTGTTGAATCCATGATACATCGAGCTGCTGCACCACTCCAGGCAAAAGGGGGTCCGGTACAATATGAGGAGGTATCCCTTGACTTCTGTCACCTGAGTGGATTGCATACTCCTACGCATATCTTTGCAAGGGAGTTCTAATGACTTGTTGAATCCATGATACATCGAGCTGCTGCACCACTCCAGGCAAAAGGGGGTCCGGTACAATATGAGGAGGTATCCCTTGACTTCTGTCACCTGAGTGGATTGCATACTCCTACACATATCTTTGCAAGGGAGTTCTAATGACTTGTTGAATCCATGATACATCGAGCTGCTGCACCACTCCAGGCAAAAGGGGGTCCGGTACAATATGAGGAGGTATCCCTTGACTTCTGTCACCTGAGTGGATTGCATACTCCTACGCATATCTCACGAAAAGACCGTGAAGGTAAAATCAGAGAGATTCGGTCTCACACTGAGGCTTACCAACAATCGTTCATCCTGTGAACCATTCGCGACTGGAACAGGGAAAGGAAAAAATGACAACGGTGTACAAAGTGTTCTCCTAAACACAACTTATGGTGGCATTCAGAGTATATACGTAGATGTAGGCTGCGGTAGTTATAGAGACACGAAGAGACTGGTAGAGGATAGACTAGCAAGTGAGCTACATCAAACTAGTCTTTGGACGAAGACCACAACATTGGTTTTAAAACAATAATGATTTATTTGACGAGGCCACGACCTTGCCGCAAAGGATACTCCGGTCCCCGTCAGATCACCGAAGTTAAGCGCTGTCGGGCGTGGCCGGCACTTGGATGGGTGACCCTCCGGATCGTCATACGCTGTTGCCATTTTTCGGGGTGCACTCAGCCTCGTGATGCCAACTGAGGAGCTACTCGACCGAATAGTAGCGGCTCCGGTCAAAGAAAACCTCGTACAGATTCCCGTATGGAGGACATAGTGATAGACATCCCTGGGGTTGTGAAGCAGCTGAATGGGTTGAAAATAAATAAATCGCCAAGTCCTGATGGGATTCCAATTCGGTTTCTACTGCATTGGCTCCTTACTTAGCTTGCACTTATCGCGAATCTCTTGCCCAACGTAAAGACCCGAGCGACTGGAAAAATGCGGAAAAAAGCGCAGGTGACGCCTTCATATAAGAAGGGTAGAAGGACGGATCCTCAAAATTACAGACCAATATCCTTAACATCGGTTTGTTGCAGGATTCTCAAACATATTCTCAGTTCGAATATAATGAATTCCCTTGAGACAGAGAAGTTGATGTCCATGCATCTGCACGGCTTTAGAAAGCATCGCTCCTGCGAAAGCATCGCTCCTGCGAAACGCAACTCGCCCTTTTTTCACATAATATCTTGTAAACCATGGATGAAGAGTATTAGACGGATGCCATATTCCTAAACTTCCCGAAAGCGTTTTACTCGGTGCCCCACTGCAGACTCCTAACTAAGGTACGAGCATATGGGATTGGTTCACAAATATGTGAGTGGCTCGAAGACTTCTTTGGTAATAGAACCCAGTACGTTGTCCTCGATAGTGAGTGTTTATCGGAGGTGAGGGTATCATCTAGAGTACCCCAGGGAAGTGTGGTAGGTCCGCTGTTGTTTTCTATCTACATAAATGATCTTTTGGATAGGGTGGATAGCAATGTGCGGCTGTTTGCTGATGATGCTGTGGTGTACGGGAAGGTGTCGTCGTTGAGTGACTGTAGGAGGATACAAGATGACTTGGACAGGATTTGTGATTGGTGTAAAGAATGGCAGCTAACTCTAAATATAGATAAATGTAAATTAATGCAGATGAATAGGAAAAAGAATCCCGTAATGTTTGAATACTCCATTAGTAGTGTAGCGCTTGACACAGTCACGTCGATTAAATATTTGGGTGTAACCGGTGTATCCTTTGCGGCAAGGCCGTGGCCTCGTCAAATAAATCATTATTGTTTTAAAACCAATGTTGTGGTCTTCGTCCAAAGACTAGTGTGATGTAGCTCTCTAGCTAGTCTATCCTCTACCAGTCTCTTCGTGTCTCTATAACTACCGCAGCCTACATCTACGTATATACTCCGAATGCCACCATAAGTTGTGTTTAGGAGAACACTTTGTACACCGTTGTCATTTTTTCCTTTCCCTGTTCCAGTCGCGAATGGTTCACAGGATGAACGATTGTTGGTAAGCCTCAGTGTGAGACCGAATCTCTCTGATTTTACCTTCACGGTCTTTTCGTGAGATATGCGTAGGAGTATGCAATCCACTCAGGTGACAGAAGTCAAGGGATACCTCCTCATATTGTACCGGACCCCCTTTTGCCTGGAGTGGTGCAGCAGCTCGATGTATCATGGATTCAACAAGTCATTAGAACTCCCTTGCAAAGATATGCGTAGGAGTATGCAATCCACTCAGGTGACAGAAGTCAAGGGATACCTCCTCATATTGTACCGGACCCCCTTTTGCCTGGAGTGGTGCAGCAGCTCGATGTATCATGGATTCAACAAGTCATTAGAACTCCCTTGCAGAAATATTAGGTTTGTTGCCTCTATAGTCGTCCATAATTGCGGAAGTCTTGCCAGTGCAGGATTTTGTGCAAGAACTGACCTGTCGATTATCTCGCATAAATGTTCGATGGGATTCATGTCGGGTGATCTGGGTGACCAAAGCATTCACTCGAATTATCCAAAATGTTCTTCAAACCTGTGGGCAACAATTGTGGCCTGGTGACATGGCGCATTGTAATCCATAAAAATTCCGTCGTTGTTTGGGAATATGATGTTCGTGAGTGGTTGCAAATGGGCTCCAAATAGCCGAACATGCAGAGGGCCCATTCCATTCCACGTAAACACAGCCCGCACCTTTATGGAGCCACCACTAGTTTAGACAATGCCTTGTTGACAACTTGGGTCCATGACATCGTGGGCTCTGTTCCACACTCGAATCCTACCATCAGCTCTTACCAACTGAAATCGAGACTCATATGCCACGGTTTTCCAGGCGTCTAAGGAGCTAGTCATGAAACAGGGCTCAAATCCAGCATAGGAAAAGTTGTCGGGGCTTTATGAGGCAGCTTCAAATAAGTCGGTAGGCGTCTCACAATGTAAAATTGTGCAAAAAATTGCACTCATTCGGAAACCTCGGGTATGTTACGACATGTCTGTAAAACTGACCAGCAGTTTCCTCACTCTATAAATATTTTGAAAGCGGACGAAAACTCAGTGGCTGACTAACATGTTGAAATGAGTGCTAAGGACTTGAAGTCCTTTAACAATAAAAAAGGGATAAGGCTTTCTAAATTTAGGTGACGCCTTCATATAAGAAGGGTAGAAGGACGGATCCTCAAAATTACAGACCAATATCCTTAACATCGGTTTGTTGCAGGATTCTCAAACATATTCTCAGTTCGAATATAATGAATTCCCTTGAGACAGAGAAGTTGATGTCCATGCATCAGCACGGCTTTAGAAAGCATCGCTCCTGCGAAAGCATCGCTCCTGCGAAACGCAACTTGCCCTTTTTTCACATAATATCTTGTAAACCATGGATGAAGAGTATCAGACAGATGCCATATTCCTAGACTTCCCGAAAGCGTTTGACTCGGTGCCCCACTGCAGACTCCTAACTAAGGTACGAGCATATGGGATTGGTTAACAAATACGTGAGTGGCTCGAAGACTTCTTTAGTAATAGAACCCAGTACGTTGTCCTCGATAGTGAGTGTTCATCGGAGGTGAGGGTATCATCTAGAGTGCCCCTGGGAAGTGTGGTAGGTCCGCTGTTGTTTTCTATCTACATAAATGATCTTTTGGATAGGGTGGATAGCAATGTGCGGCTGTTTGCTGATGATGCTGTGGTGTACGGGAAGGTGTCGTCGCTGAGTGATTGTAGGAGGATACAAGATGACTTGGACAGGATTTGTGATTGGTGTAAAGAATGGCAGCTAACTCTAGATATAGACAAATGTAAATTAATGCAGATGAATAGGAAAAAGAATCCCGTAATGTTTGAATACTCCATTAGTAGTGTAGCGCTTGACACAGTCACGTCGATTAAATATTTGGGTGTAACATTGCAGAGCGATATGAAGTGGGACAAGCATGTAATGGCAGTTGTGGGGAAGGTGGATAGTCGTCTTCGGTTCATTGGTAGAATTTTGGGAAGATGTGGTTCATCTGTAAAGGAAACCGCTTACAAAACACTAATACGAGCTATTCTTGAGTACTGATCGAGCGTTTGGAATCCCTATCAGGTCGGATTGAGGGAGGACATAGAAGCAATTCAGAGGCGGGCTGCTAGATTTGCTACTGGTAGGTTTGATCGTCACGCGAGTGTTAACGGAAATGCTTCAGGAACTCGGATGGGAGTCTCTAGAGGAAAGGAGGCGTTCATTACGTGAATCGCTACTGAGGAAATTTAGAGAACCAGCATTTGAGGCTGACTGCAGTACAATTTTACTGCCGCCAACTTATATTTCGCGGAAAGACCACAAAGATAAGAGAGATTAGGGCTCGTACAGAGGCATACAGGCGGTCATTTTTCCCTTGTTCTGTTTGGGAGTGGAACAGGGAGAGAAGGTGCTAGTTGTGGTACGAGGTACCCTCCGGCACGCACCGTATGGTGGATTGCGGAGTATGTATGTAGATGTAGATGTAACGACCGGGAGTCCGGTGTGTTGCCCACACGCCCCTCCTACCCGCATCCTCAGCTGAGAATGACACGGCGGTCGGTTGGTCCCGATGGGCCACTTGTGGCCTGAAGAGGGAGTGCTTTTATTTGACGGAACGTGGAGTGTTTTCATTGATTTGCATGACGATGGAGAAATTTTGTGAACCAGAGGCACACACATTGTTTCAAAAAAGCATTGAAACTAAACCAAAGGTTGGAAGTCGAGAATGCGTTGAATTCTAAAACTCTTGGCGGGCGCTTAGGTGGCACCGAGCTGCCTTAACCTATCCCCAGAGCTCCCGCTGGGACGTCGCTCTTCATTCCTCTAATACCTGGCCTTTAATTGACACTCAAGACGGACGGTGGGAGCTGCTGCTTGTTTGGGCTGCCCAGAGGCAGCCTGAGGCGATTAATGCCCGTCGTGACGTAAGCCTCGCAGTGCGCCTGACGTTTCCATTTCCGCGCCGGAGCCCCCTGTAAGCCCCGGCAAACAGCCACGCTAAATCACGAGCGGACTCGTTCCAGTCTGGAGCTCGACTGCCGGCCCGTCCCTCAAATTCCAGTCGTTCTGTCTTCCGTGCTCACCTCTCCTCCTTCCGCTGTCCCGTCCTTTCCGTACGCTGAGTGATGCAGCAAGCAGGGCAGGGTAAACGTTTTTGATAATTTGACGTAACACCTTTCGCCCCAAACGTGACTGCCTCAGTACGAAACAGAGTACCCGAACTGTTTGCATACGTACTATGGTGTCACGTCGTCTGTTGTAGTTTTTACTTCTCATATTCTATGTCTCAAAGATCTTTTGAGCACTGCGTAACAATTCAGGCAGCAAAGATTTATAAAGAATACGTTCTCTTCCGTACGCCAAAAGTCTTCATTCTCTGATTACATTTATTTCCATTTCTACACTGGCAGTTCGACATTGTACCCAGTGCCAGAAAGAAAAATAATAGGACACATGTAGCAAGGATGACGAGACTGATAATCTTCTGATATACAGGGCGGTCCATTGACAGTGACCGGGCCAAATATCTCACGAAATAAGCATCAAACGAAAAAACTACAAAGAATGAAACTCGTCTAGCTTGTAGGGGGAAACCAGATGGCGCTACGGTTGGCCCGCTAGATGGCGCTTCCATAGCTCAAACGGATATCAACTGCGTTTTTTTAAAAATGGGAACCCTCATTTTTTATTACATATTCGTGTAGTACGTAAAGAAATACGAATGTTTTAGTTGGACCACTTTTTCGCTTTGTGATAGATGGCGCGGTAATAGTCACAAACTATAAGTACGTGGTACCATGTAACATTCCACCAGTGCGGATGGTATTTGCTTCGTGATACATTACCCGTGTTAAAATGGACCGTTTACCAATTGCGGAAAAGGTCGATATCGTGTTGATGTATGGCTATTGTGATCAAAATGCCCAACGGGCGTGTGCTATGTATGCTGCTCGGTATCCTGGGCGACATCATCCAAGTGTCCGGACCGTTCGCCGGATAGTTGCGTTATTTAAGGAAACAGGAAGTGTTCAGCCACATGTGAAACGTCAGCAACAAATGATGATGCCCATGTAGGTGTTTTAGCTCCTGTAGCGGCTAATCCGCACATCTGTAGCAGACAAATTGCGCGAGAATCGAGAATCTCAAAAGCGTCGGTGTTGAAAATGCTACATCAACATCGATTGCACCCGTACCATATTTCTATGCACCTGGAATTGCATGGCGACGACTTTGAACGTCGTGTACAGTTCTACCACTGAGCACAAGAGAAATTACGGGACGATCACAGATTTTTTTCACGTGTTCTATTTAGCGACGAAGCGTCATTCACCAACAGCTGTAACGTAAACCGGCATAATATGCACTATTGGACAACGGAAAATCCACAATTGCTGCGACAAGTGGAATATCAGCGACCTTGGCGGGTTAATCCATGGTGCGGCATTACGGGAGGAAGGATAATTGGCCCCCCATTTTATCGATGGCGTTCTAAATGGTGCAATGTATGCTGATTTCCTACGTAATGTTCTACCGATGTTACTACAAAATGTTTCACTGCATGACAGAATGGCGATGTACATCCAACATGATGGATGTCCGGCACATAGCTTGCGTGCGGTTGAAACGGTATCGAATAGCATATTTCACGACAAGTGGATTGGTCGTCGAAGCACCATACCATGGCCCGCACGTTCACCGGATCTGAAGTCCCCGGATTTATTTCTCTGGGGAAAGTCGAATGATATTTGCTATCGTGATCCACCGAAAACACCTAACAACATGCGTTAGCGCATTGTCAATGCATGTACGAACATTGCGGAAGGCGAACTACTCGCTGTTGAGAGGAATGCCAAATGCATTGAGTTTGACGGCCATTATTTTGAGAATTTATTGCATTAATGTGGTATTTACAGGTAATCACGCAGTAACAGCATGCATTCTCAGAAATGATAAGTTCACAAAGGTACATGTATCACATTGGAACAACCGAAATAAAATGTTCAAACGTACCTATGTTCTGTATTTTAATTTAAAAAACCTACCTGTTACCAACGGTTCGTCTAAAATTGTGAGCCATATGTTTGTGACTATTACAGCGCCATCTATCACAAACCGAAAAAAGTGGTCCAACTAAAACATTCATATATCTTTACGTAATACACGAATATGCGATAAAATAATGGGGATTCAGACAAGTTTCGTTCTTTGTAGTTTTTTCGTTTGACGCTTATTTGGTGAGGTATTTGTCCCGGTCACGATCAACGGACCACCCTTTATATAGGATGTCCCATAACAAAATAGTATGTCTCAGTCTCGATATTGAAGTAGCAATGAGTAGATAATAGTGACATTAAAAAAGCATTTTGCTACCTGCTTATAAGAGATGCTTAAAGTGGTGGCCAAGGGCATCAACGCATCGCTGATTTCGCTTGATGACTTTACCAGCAACACGCTATAGTTCTGCAGGGGTGATGTTAATTTGTTGCACTAATTTTCCATTTAAGATCGTCTATGGTGCAAGGATTGTTCAGCACACACTTTGCTTTTTAGTGTGCCCCATAAATAAAAATCACGCGATGTTAAGTCCGGGGTTCTTGGGGGCCAGAGGCCCTTACTGACAAGACTGTCTTCAGGGAACGCGTTCGTGATGACGGCCATACTTTGGTTCGACGTTTGAGCGGTTGCTCCATCGTGTTGGAATACTGCATACAACTTTTCTGCATCTGTTAATTGCGCGTAGAAAGAGTCAAAGATCTCTAGGTATCTGGGATTGTTGAAGGTGTAATTGAAAAATGTGGGGCCAATAATCCACATGCCAGACAACGCATACCAAACACCTATCTTCTCTGAGTAGAGAGGTACTTCATGCAAAATATGTGGGCTGTCCTGCGACCAGTGTCTACAATTCTGGGAGACTACATAACCTGACAAATGAAACAAGGCCTCATGCGATATGAAGCAAAGCAAAGGTTCCAATTACCATAAGCGATTGATGTTAAGAATCACCTCGAAGGGAACGATCTATTGATACGTAATCAGCATGATTTCAGAAAACATCGTTCTTGTGCAACGCAGCTAGCTCTTTATTCGCACGAAGTAATGGCCCCTATCGACAGGGGATCTCAAGCTGATTCCGTATTTCTAGATTTCCGGAAAGCTTTTGACACCGTTCCTCACAAGCGACTTCCAATCAAGCTGCGGGCCTACGGGGTATCGTCTCAGTTGTGCTACTGGATTCGTGATTTCCTGTCAGGAAGGTCGCATTTCGTAGTAATAGACGGCAAATCATCGAGTAAAACTGAAGTGATATCAGGTGTTCCCCAGGGAGCGTCCCGGGACCTCTGCTGTTCCTGGTCTATATAAATGACCTGGGTGACAATCTGAGCAGTTCTCTTAGGTTGTTCGCAGATGATGCTGTAATTTACCGTCTAGTAAGGTCATCCAAAGACCAGTATCAGTTGCAAAGCGATTTAGAAAAGATTGCTGTATGGTGTGGCAGGTGGCAGTTGACGCTAAATAACGAAAAGTGTGAGGTGATCCACATCAGTTCAAAAAGGAATCCTTTGGAATTCGATTACTCGATAAATAGTACAATTCTCAAGGCTGTCAATTCAACTAAGTACCTGGGTGTTAAAATTACGAACAACTTCAGTTGGAAAGACCACATAGATAATATTGTGGGGAAGGCGAGCCAAAGATTGCGTTTCATTGGCAGGACACTTAGAAGATGCAACAAGTCCACTAAAGAGACAGCTTGCACTACACTCGTTCGTCCTCTGTTAGAATATTGCTGCGCGGTGTGGAATCCTTACCAGGTGGGATTGACGGAGTACATCGAAAGGGTGCAAAAAAGGGCAGCTCGTTTTGTATTATCACGTAATAGGGGAGAGAGTGTGCCAGATATGATACGCGAGTTGGGATGGAAGTCATTAAAGCAAAGACGTTTTTCGTCGCGGCGAGATCTATTTACGAAATTTCAGTCATCAACTTTCTCTTCCGAATGCGAAAATATTTTGTTGAGCCCAACCTACATAGGTAGGAATGATCATCAAAATGAAATAAGAGAAATCATAGCTCGAATAGAAAGGTTTAGGTGTGCGTTTTTCCCGGGAGTGGAATGGTAGAGAGATAGTATGATTGTGGTTCGATGAACCCTCTGCCAAGCACTTAAATGTGAATTGTAGAGTAATCATTTAGATGTAGGTGTAGATGTAAGAGCCAGTTAGTAAACTCTTTTTTCCTGAGCCTCAGATTTCAACTCTTGCATCACACCCACACGACAGGCTTTTAATTTCATATCTTTCAGTACAGGATGACACGATGTACAAGATACACCAGCATGCTGCAATAATCTTCCTAGTGACTTGTAGGAGATTCTCTTAATGTGCAAGCGAATTCTGTCTGTGGTTTCAGAGGTCCT
Source organism: Schistocerca serialis cubense (assembly GCF_023864345.2). Lineage (NCBI taxonomy): Eukaryota > Metazoa > Arthropoda > Insecta > Orthoptera > Acrididae > Schistocerca > Schistocerca serialis. The sequence goes on from NC_064645.1 coordinate 103,034,595, forward strand.
CACTGTCGGTCGTCTATTCTTCTGGAAATTTTGAACGGATCCTACAGCTCTCCAATTCTTCTACAGATCTTGAAGAGTGCTGGTCCTATCCTATCAGGATACTTCGCTTGAAATATTTCTGTACGTTCCTTGATGGAGCCTGTCTTTATATAACACTCGACAATATCAATTCGTTGTTTCTAATGGAAACTGCATTATGTCTCTAACAATTCAACAAATCGAGCTTCTCACAACAACAGACTCACAAACACATAGCTGGACTCAAATTTCCGATACGAGGCAGTACAGCCAACTTTCAAGACAGTGTTGTCACTGTAATATATTGATTATTCCTTGCCACTGTAGTGTTATCTTGAAGCTGTAAGAAAGGAGGACAGGCGTCCCATGGCGCGGAAGCAGAGACGATGCTGAGGGCAGACGAAACTAGGAGAGATATTGTTAAATGAAGTAAACAGTAAGGGGAGAGCCTTGCGAAAATGCAGACTCGCCAGACGCGGTCCCAGGGCGTTAGTTACTCTTCAAAGAATTAACATGTAACTTCATATGTAGTCTAGACGCTGTAGTAGGTTGTCACCGTAGAACTTCGTAACCAACAGGCACGTACTAGTGTATAAGACCAGCTTGATACGAGCCATGAGAACAGCAACGTCAGTAGACTCACAAGGGTTAGAAAGAGAGCGAAAACACCAAAAACTGTTGACCTAGCAGCCCCTACTCCTGGGAGCCCGAGAGGCGGGGCTAAATGACGTATAACAATAATGCTGTAAGCCTTATTTGGCAGAGCAGTTACGTTTAGCTTTCAGCTGAACAATGTTGATACCAAATACGAACTTAGTTAGTGCAACTGCATTAACATCCCCGCCTTAGGAGCAGTAGAGGGGGCCTTTCTAAACCATGATTGGCAGGGACCTGCAAGAAACCTAAGCGATTGGCTAGGTGGCTTTAAGTGGGAAAAACAGTGTCCCCACGCGACTCTTTAAAACCCCTAGATTCCTCATTTTGGCGGAGCTCTCAGTCAGACGATCTGGGCGCCGAATCCGCGTCCGTCAACTCCAGCCTCGGCCCAGCTCCGCGTAAGTCTGCTCTCTCTCTCACTTCGAGTGCCTCAGTGAACAGTCTCACATTCATTATGTTTTGTTTTGCAACTAAGTTGTTCCCTTAAGATGGTTGAAATGGCTCTGAGCACTATGGAACTTAACTTCTGAGGTCATCAGTGCCCTAGAACTTAGAACTACTTAAACCTAACTAACCTAAGGACATCACACACATCCATGCCCTAGGCAGGATTCGAACCTGCGACCGTAGCGGTCGCGCGGTTCCAGACTGTAGCGCCTAGAACCGCTCGGCCACCCTGGCCGGCTACCTTAAGATGATGCTAGTGTTTGCCACTGTGGTTAGCGTCCACTCCTGGGACTTCTGCACTGGCTTCCGTTGTAACTGTGTTATTCATGCTTTTCCTAACCCTAGAACTAGCCTCCAGTGTATTAGTTAGTTCTGTCTGGAATAAACAATTATTTCAAAACCCTGTTTGTCCAAGAGTCTCCACAACGAGTTCCCTACCGAGTCTTTCCACCTGCATTTCTAGAAAATGCCTGTATCAGTGTTGGCTCAGAGAGAAGAAAACAATCAAATGCCTTCACTGTGAATTGTCCTTCTGCTCTGTACCGCTCTGGAGCGCAGACTGACCAGCAACCCCCTTTTCCCTCTCCCACCTATGTCAGGACACGACATCACTTCACAAGCAGTTCGACTAGAGGTAGTTAACCGGTACGTGAGGGGCGCCGGTTTTATGTAGGATGCCCTGTACATCGTCGATAGCTTTCGTTAAACTGCCGTAATAATCAAATTCTTCTCTCGCCTAAAATGTCAACTCTTCTAAAAACTATTACTTTCTGCTTAAAATACTCTGCAACTAGTGTATCTGTCTTCTCAATTTGTAAAAATAAAATACATCGATGGACATTTAATAAATCAGTACATTACTTTCCATTAAAATGCACTATCTGATCAAAAATATCCGAACACATTTGTGGACGTTAATAATGAATGTGCCCACTCTTCACCTTTGTGACGGCTTGAAGTCACTTTCAGTGAGGTGTTTCAATGTCTGTGGAGAAATGGTAACCAGCTCTTTCTCAAGAGCCGAAATCAGAGACCCTGGGGTATGGAGTGAAGTCGACGTACTAACTCGACCCAAAGCTGACCCATTAGCTTCAGGTCGGAACTCTGGGCAAGCCACTCCATTTCAGGATTGTTACTGTTCACAAACGATTGCCTCATAGATGCTGCTTTATTACATGGTGCTGACACAAAGAATCATCGTCTGTTACTCTACTGTACCCAGTACATAGTGCTGTAGAATGTGTTCATATCCGTCCACATCAAGTGTTTTCTTAAGCGCAAAAGGGGACAACAACTTAAACGTGAAAAACACCCCCATTCCGTAACGCCACCTCCTCCACACTTAACCGTCTACACTAAACATGATGGCAGATAACATTCTCCAGGGTTTCGCCAAAACCAAACACTTCTGTCAGACTGCTGCAGGGTACAGCGCGGTTCATCACACCATATCACTAGCTTCCAGTCATCCACTGGCATTGCTCCTTATAACACCTCAAGTGTCTCTTATCATACAGTACAGAAATGTATAAATTATGAGGATGTGCTCAACTGTTGCACCTCATTCGTCTTCTACATCTACATCTACATACATACTCCGCAAGCCACCGTACGGTGCATGGCGGAGGGAACCTTGTACCACAACTAGTCGTTTGCTTTTCCACTCCACTCACAGATAAAGCGAGGGAAAAACGATTTCTTACGCACAGCCATTGTGCTAATTGTACAACTGGCAGCACTTTAAAACTCACAAGTGATTCTTTCCTCTAATTTCATGCGATTTTTTTTACAACCTGTAACCTCCGCGCAGAATTTTGAAAAGACAATATAATAAAAAAATGAAAATGGAGCCAAATGTTTGGTCCCCACAAAAAGTATAGAATAATAATGACCCAAATGTAAACTCGACACAAAAATTGAGAAATGAACATTAATCATTAAACCCACAATAATAGGGCAGCATCGCTGACCTTAGGCCCTGTGCAATAATTAATCTGATAAATTGATTCTGGGAGGAAAAGCATAGGAAATATTGTTTCAATTGTAATGATTCTTTTCTTAAAAACGATTGCTTTGAAAACAAAATTATTATTGGGGCATTTCTTGAACAAATTAATTACAATTAACATACATTACATTATCAGATGTGCGCAATGCTGCTTCATTACCTCATTTAACAATATACCTCGTCCTGAATCGTGACCAGAGACCCATGTCGACGCCCGCCGACTCCTCACACACAACTCCGACTCGCAACTGCCTACTCGCTACTTACTACTACATGCTCTCGCGACTCGCTACGTACAACAACTGCACTCACGCGCGGTCAAGCGCAGACTAGCAACGATAAATAACTCTCTGGTCAGAGATTCTGTCATGCCTCGCCATCGCTGCTACTGAATACATACGTGTTTCAAACCATTATCCGAAATGCTCGACGGTCCCTCCGCGTCAGTATCTAAAGTACGCATGGTATAACTTTAGTTGCGGTTGTTCCTTCCAATTGTAACTTCACAGTCATATGACCAACAGTTGACAGCTTGAGGAACTGAAGTGTCCTTGATGGATTTGTTGCTCAGGTGACATTCAATGACTGGTCCCCGTTCGAAATCACTAAACTGTCCTGAGCGATGCATTCTGCTGTTAATGTTTCTCTACTGACACACAATACTCATTGTCTGTTTTTATACTGGTGGGCCAGATCTCATGACATCTAGTGGTCAATCCCACTTTACACTGAAGTGTCCGGATATTTTTGATCAGATATTGGGTGACTTGATGTTAGTAAACATTAACGATTCTGGCTAACCTTTAACTTTTATTCCCTGCGAAGTTAAACTGACAAAGTCTCAACAACACCTCGATAATAACTGAACGAAAGTGAGCCAGTTCTATTAATACGAGGGTGTGTCAAATGAAAACCTTTAATTTGTAATAACAAATCGAAATTTCATGCTGTTATCCTGTAAGTTGATAAGCGTACTACAAACAGCGTTCAGAATGGCCTGTAGGTGGCAGCATAGTGCAGATGATAACATACCGTCGCAGTATCAGTATAAAGATGGCCGCCCCAGTTGCGACTTGCACCAGGGAAGAACAGCGTTCTGTTATTACGTTTTTGCCTAGTGAAGGTGTGAAACCTATTGAAATTCATCGAGGAATGAAGGTTCAGTACGGTGATGCATATTTGTCACAGCAGCAAGTCTACGAATGGAGTAGGAAGTTCGCAAATGGTGTGACTTCAGTGGAAGATGCTCCCAGTCCAGGTCAGGCACAACAAGTTGTGACTCCGCGGAACATTGCAGCAGTTGAAGCCACAGTGAAGGAAAACAGCCAAGTGAAACTAAATGCCATTGCAGCATGTTTACAGATTAATCATGGATCAGCACTTAACATTGTGCATGACGTGCTCCAGTTTCAAAAAGTGTCTGTAACATGGATGCCACGGCAGCTGACTCCTGAAATGAGAGAGCGACGTGTTGATACTTGTGAAGAACTTCTTCGGCGCTTTGAAAGACAAGGTGATGGCTTCCTTGCAAGAATCGTTACTGGAGGCGAAACCTGGATTCACTTCCACCAACCGGAAACGAAGAGAGCGAGCAAGGAATGGCGCCATTCCTCATCACCAAAACCAAATAAGTTTCGAACAGAACCATTAGCAGGGAAGGTTATGCTGACTCTCTTTTGGGACGAAAAAGACGTCATTTTGGAGCATTACATTCCTAGAGGGACCACTGTCACCAGTGCATCATACACAGATCTCCTAAAAAATCATCTGTGGCCTGCAATCGAATCAAAGCGACGTGAATTGCTGTCAGCAGGTGTCCTGATGCAGCATGACAGTGCAAGGCCCGACAATGCCCGTACAGCAGTTGCAACCATCACAGACCTGCATTTTGAATGTCTTCCTCATCCACCATATTCAACAGACCTTGCCCCAAGTGATTTCCATATGTCTGGACCACTCAAAGACGCAGTAGGAGGAAAGAAGTTCCATTCTGATGAAGAGGTACGCCACACGGTGCATTAGTGGTTGTTCGGACTACCAAAAGAATTTTTTTCTAAAGGAATTTATGCACTTTGTAAGCGATGGAGGACTTGCATTGAGCGTGGGGGAGCTTTTGTTGAAAAGTGATACAGCTTTGTACCACTTCTGCACAATAAATAATATTTTTTTAAAAAATTTAAGATTTTCATTTGGCTCACCCTCGTAACATAAAGTTACTAAACTCACAACCCATCCTCACAGTTTTACTTCTGCCAGTACCTGTCGCCTGCCTTTCAAACTTCACAGAAGCTCTCCTGCAGTAGTAGCAGAACTAGCACCCCTGGAAGAAAGGATTTTGGGGAGACATGCCTTAGCCACAGCCCTGAGCGATGTTTCCAGAATGAAACTTGCTCTCTGGAGCGGAATTTGCGCTGATATGAAACTTTCTAGCAGATTAAAACGTGTGATGGACAGAGACTCGAACTTGGGATCTTCGAGACTCGAAGGCCCCGTGCTCGGGTCTCGGTCCGTCATACGTTTTAATCCGCCAGGAAGTTTCATATCAGCGCACACTCCGCTGGACAGTGAAAATTTCATTCTGGAGAAAAAGTTACGAATTCACGATCAAAGTCTTACGGAAAAAGCAGGGACAAAACATAATCGTTGCTCTGTTGGACGATGTCTTTGGCACGCTACAGTTTGTGACCTGATATTCGGCAGCGTGGCCCACCTTGAAAGGTGTCACACATCCCGCTCGTGACCAGCCGTTACATGAAAACAGAAAAATAAATTTCTATAGTCACATAAGATAAAAACATATACCTTAAAAGTAATAAACTGTGATGCACAGCCGGCCAGAGTGGCCGTGCGGTTCTAGGCGCTACAGTCTGGAAGCGAGCGACCGCTGCGGTCGCAGGTTCGAATCCTGCCTCGGGCATGGATGTGTGTGATGTCCTTAGGTTAGTTAGGTTTAATTAGTTCTAAGTTCCAGGCGACTGATGACCTCAGAAGTTAAGTCGCATATTGCTCAGAGCCATTTTTTTTGTGTTGCACATACACAACTTCAGCGGTAGCAAAAACGAGTGTTATAACCCTTCTAGATTCCAGCTCTCTACTATATCGTGTCTGGATCTATCTTGCGCTGCTCTAGACCAATAATCACACAAGAATGAGTCCTCTGATTCCGTACACACCAGTGGTCGCATTTGTGTCAAAGTTTCGCCCTTGAGGTAAGCTCATGCAAATTCCACATAATGTCTTAGTCGTCACTTAGGAGGCACAGAGTGGTCGAAATGTTAAATCTAAGCCTGCTGGAGCAGTGCATACCCATTCCCCTTAAAAACTTGAAATTTACACACCAAAAACAAGTGCTTGTAGCCAAAAGATTCATTTCTTATGCTATTCTTATGCTTATGTTCGGATGAGGCGTGAGAACATTCCCATACAAGGTTTCTTTCTAGGCCAATGCAGTTTTGGGACAAACCCTCCTCTGCCCCACACAGTGCCCCAAAAGTTCTGTGACGATTATGTCATCCAAAATGGCGGCGATAACGTTAGCTGATGACATTTTCCAAGCTGAAGACCATGACGTCATTGAATATGGCGGCTGTTGGCGGTGAGTTCGAATTTTGGCAGGAAGATAGGTCAATAGGGCTACCTCCACAAACGTAACCCCATCCACCAGAAAATGGCAGGAACTTCAAACTCCATCAGGACAATGCAGCCTCTACTTACATAAGAAAAATGGTTGGAAGGAAAGGGCAGTTGGGCTACCCCCACTAACCTAAGTCATCCAACTGCCATCTCTTCCTGGGTCTGGTGGGAAGTCTGCATTTTGGCGGTACGAAAAGTCAATCAGGCTATCTCTACTAACCTAAGAAAATGGCGGGAAAGAAAGGGCACTTGGGCTACCTCCACTAATGTAAGTCACCTGACCACCACCTCATCCTAGGAAATGGTGGGCAGAGGACTCGACCTGTGCTAGACATAAGTCTTTATTTTGCATGCAGCGGTCTTTATTTAAACAATTTGATACAGCACACACATCAAGTATGATCACCATGAGGTCTGGACCTAGTACACAGTACTGCCACCAGAGGGCACTGTCGTCCATTATGCAATGTAATCCAAGATGGCGGCGGGAAAATGGCGGAAAACAGTGTGGTCACCACAAGGTCTGGACCTAGTACACAGTACTGTCACCAGAGGGCTCTGTCCTCTGTTCCGTGACATAACCAAAGATGACTGTCTCGAGGTGGAAATAACTCAGCCGACACTGGGCTACTGGAGAGAGGAAGGAGTCTACTTTATTAATTTTGGAACAATTAATTTATGGATGGATTTTGAGAGATAGTATATTGTCACACTGATGCAAAAGACATACTCTGACTTGCTTGGGGTCATGCCACACAGCCCACAGACCTGTAAACTACTCCTAAATAACGCTCTGCAGACACACAAATAAGTCCTGAATTAAGGAAATAATTTCAGTACAGACATGCAAACTCCTCCTAAATAATGCAGTACACAGACGTGCAGACACGAAATCAACTTGTAAACTGTCCAAATAATGCATAGCACAGCCTACAGACCAGCTCGCAAACTAATGCAACAGACATGCAAACAACGTATGCAGGCACCGTCCACCGCCCTCTATCCACTGGGTCACATAGAAGGCTACCACACATGCTCCCAAAATTAGGGAGGCACCGGCAGCTGCCAAGCCACTCACAGGTGCCCATTCGGGTCCTGCAAGCATGAGGCAGTGACATCCCTTTCATACCTACAGCTGAGAAAATCCTATCGAAATACGTGTTCACCTAGGCACCGTTGCTGACAGGAGCGAAGACCTATTTGCAGAGTATGTCCTGTCACTGCAAGCCACCACCAGATGCAAGCCAGCATGAGCCATCACTCCCACTCCACTGCCAATGGCATGTGAAAGTTCTTAGAGTGTTATACTGACATCACATGTCTATCTAAAGAAGCGCCAAATCATCCTCCACCAGGAACATATTTACCAGTATAACTACAGTTAAATATTACGATTGCTGCTACAATCTTACACCGATCGATGCACAGGTAATGTCTCCTCTTGACAGCTGTGGTTATGGAATGAACCTCAGTATCTATAGCATACATAATTTTCCACATAAAAAATCTCTCTCATACCCTCGCGGTTATCGATGTGCTAGATCGATCCATCCCTCACGATACTACACACTCGTCTTCTCTGATCATGCCGCAACATAAGCCACAGTAACTGAACACTGCAATATATACACATTTGTCACAAACAGTGCAGTTATCTTTTATATCTGTACAGCACCCGAAAAAATTATGGTTTGCCTATACTCACACCAGCTAAATGTCTCGATTCTCTGTAGTCCTAGGAAATTATCTGACAAAGTCTTACAATCAGCGCTTCTGGAAGGTGCTGCATCCTGCCAAGATTCTCTCAAACAAGTGTTATGAAGGACAGTCGTCTGGCACTATGTGTGACAATGAATACTGCACCTGCAGACATAATGCTTGGAAAGACATCACCAACGCAGGTTGGTGTACTGTGATCATCATCACTATCGATAGAACAACAAGGAAAATGCGAATTCGTTTTTCCTCGCGATAATAACGTGGCACCCCGCCCATCACAGTCCAGTTTAAATGTTGAGCTCGTGGATCACCTTAGGACTGCAGTTTGGAAACTCTCCACAATACGACCAATACACTGTGCGACATCTAGTTTTCTGTGAGAGGCCATGGATCAGAATGTCTTAAAATCAGTTTAGAACCTGACACAGACCTCGAAGTCATGGTAGGAACACAAAATGTATAGCGGTGTACAAAGCGTGCTATAGCAGGAAAAAATAATGTTTCAAACAATGAGACAGGGGCACAGGGAGGGTCTCTTGTGATTTACAGTATAGCCCACAGGATACGATCATCGTTCTACAGTACAGGTGATGAAACTTAAAAATTGGCCTCTGCAGTGCATCAATACCTGTATATTTAATAGGATGGTTCCACACTGGCAGCAGCAGCAGTTTGACGGGTGCTTTCAGTGGCCGATGGGCTGTTCCATTAGGATTTCTAGGTGGAACACATCCTTTGCTATTCTTCGAAGCATTGCAACATCTCTCTCTCCGCACTGGACCCCCACTGCAGCTATGTATCATCGCGCCATCATCGGTGCCTAGGTGAGGTCTATATTGGATGCAGTTAGTGGAGCTTTTATAGTTCGTAATTTTTCTCTGTAGGATGGTACAGAATAACAATGATAGCATGTTGGGCTGATAGATGTGAATGGATGCAGATCTGCTTCGGACTTTAGTATCTGTATCTACACTCCTGGAAATTGAAATAAGAACACCGTGAATTCATTGTCCCAGGAAGGGGAAACTTTATTGACACATTCCTGGGGTCAGATACATCACATGATCACACCGACAGAACCACAGGCACATAGACACAGGCAACAGAGCATGCACAATGTCGGCACTAGTACAGTGTATATCCACCTTTCGCAGCAATGCAGGCTGCTATTCTCCCATGGAGACGATCGTAGAGATGCTGGATGTAGTCCTGTGGAACGGCTTGCCATGCCATTTCCACCTGGCGCCTCAGTTGGACCAGCGTTCGTGCTGGACGTGCAGACCGCGTGAGACGACGCTTCATCCAGTCCCAAATATGCTCAATGGGGGACAGATCCGGAGATCTTGCTGGCCAGGGTAGTTGACTTACACATTCCAGAGCACGTTGGGTGGCACGGGATACAAGCGGACGTGCATTGTCCTGTTGGAACAGCAAGTTCCCTTGCTGGTCTAGGAATGGTAGAACGATGGGTTCGATGACGGTTTGGATGTACCGTGCACTATTCAGTGTCCCCTCGACGATCACCAGTGGTGTACGGCCAGTGTAGGAGATCGCTCCCCACACCATGATGCCAGGTGTTGGCCCTGTGTGCCTCGGTCGTATGCAGACCTGATTGTGGCGCTCACCTGCACGGCGCCAAACACGCATACGATCATCATTGGCACCAAGGCAGAAGCGACTCTCATCGCTGAAGACGACACGTCTCCATTCGTCCCTCCATTCACGCCTGTCGCGACACCACTGGAGGCGGGCTGCACGATGTTGGGGCGTGAGCGGAAGACGGCCTAACGGTGTGCGGGACCGTAGCCCAGCTTCATGGAGACGGTTGCGAATGGTCCTCGCCGATACCCCAGGAGCAACAGTGTCCCTAATTTGCTGGGAAGTGGCGGTGCGGTCCCCTACGGCACTGCGTAGGATCCTACGGTCTTGGCGTGCATCCGTGCGTCGCTGCGGTCCGGTCCCAGGTCGACGGGCACGTGCACCTTCCGCCGACCACTGGCGACAACATCGATGTACTGTGGAGACCTCACGCCCCACGTGTTGAGCAATTCGGCGGTACGTCCACCCGGCCTCCCGCATGCCCACTATACGCCCTCGCTCAAAGTCCGTCAACTGCACATACGGTTCACGTCCGCGCTGTCGCGGCATGCTACCAGTGTTAAAGACTGCGATGGAGCTCCGTATGCCACGGCAAACTGGCTGACACTGACGGCGGCGGTGCACAAATGCTGCGCAGCTAGCGCCATTCGACGGCCAACACCGCGGTTCCTGGTGTGTCCGCTGTGCCGTGCGTGTGATCATTGCTTGTACAGCCCTCTCGCTGTGTCCGGAGCAAGTATGGTGGGTCTGACACACCGGTGTCAATGTGTTCTTTTTTCCATTTCCTGGAGTGTAGTTTGGAGACGTACCACAATGCGCGCATTTCCTCCTAATGGTCAAAATACAGTCCTGTTGCACTAACTCAGATCGTTCTGTTTCTACATGGGTTGCAGAAGATGCTGGATATGGCTTTCTCCGACTTCTGTTCAGTTCTGACTTAAATTGGAATGATCAGACGCGCAAAGCTGCAGAAATGGGAGCAGTTGCAGCAGGCGTAGGGACTGACTAAAGCCACGCTGGAATTTTACTATAGCAGATAGGTTCGAGAAAGGTGACTCGTTTTGAGATATGAGAGTGCAAGAAATATGATTCACTTGTGGCTGTGATCCAGCGCAGGTATGTGGTTGAATGGAGAGACCTATTTCCAAATGATTGACATCATTTCTAGCAGAAAGCGTAACACTACAGATCTGAAAAGCTAGTGTACATTTCTTACGACCTCAGTCAGCACACCATCTACTACTGTTTGTGATCCTTCTCAATCCGTCATCGCCTGTAACTCAGTGGATATATTGCAGAACCTCTGACATGGTATCAAGACAAAATACGTCATACATAATGAAGAAGTATCCAGCAGCATGAGGGAGTTGCAGATAGCGGGTTCATACCACGCTCCTTAGCCGAATCACTTTCAAAATTTCATAATTTTATTACGAGGGTGTACAGTTGGTGACGTCTAGCCCCACTGCTGGTGTGATAATAAACACTCCGACGATCACCACCTCAGTATTTGTCCGAAAAAACCAATTCATTCGGAGGTAATTCCATATCTCAATTTATAAAGCCAGTATAGCTTTTAACATGGATACTTGTGTGCATTCTCTCAGTATTATTTCGGATCGTCTGGAATCATTTATTGGCCAAGTATTATACATGGTAGTAGTTGGGACTGCATGATAGGTTCACCTTGAGCATCAGACTTATAAAGTATGTGTTTGTGTTTCGACCTTTGCAAAGGAGATGACTGTGGAATACTGTGATAGCAAAGGAAAGAGTATATCACATCATAAGAATGGTACACATATTTCTATTTCCAAAGCCACAGCCGTTAGCAAGGTGTATTTCCGATACATCGCTCATTGTCGGATGTCGTTCAATTGAGACCGCGATCGTAACATTTAATTGTAAGTACAATGATAAAACATGTATGTGACCGATGTCGTAGGATGATTCCGTCTATGCATGGCCTTTGGTGGGAATGACTCGCATTTCCAGCTAACGACAGAGGCCGTCCGAATGGAGGCAGCAGAATAGTGAACTAATACTTAGTATGTGTTGGATAGCTTTCGTGATCGCGTGGAAATTTGAAAAGATTGAAAATGGAGGAGTGTTTACACTGGACCATTATTCCCTCTGATGTAAATTGTTCAGTTGATTGCTTCTGCACATTTCGCAGATTTATTTAGTTGAGAGATGATCGATTGTGGTGTGTGCATCTAGCATGTGGAAGACATGTTTGCCAGTTCTCTAGACATGAGAAACACATTAGGTGAATTTGTAAATTGTGGGGATGAACTGGAATCTACTACATTACTGACATTGTCATTCGCAAGTGGAAATATCAGTTTTCTCTCTTTTGTTTCTGCGTTAATGCCTTCATAGACGTGACAAGTTTCTGGTTAGTCAGTGGTTTACAGCTCGTCCCACGTAGGTAAAGTTTCAGGTTTGTAGAGAAATAATTTCAAGCCTATATCTTCCGAATTATGTTACACGAGAAATTGGTAGGATACTGCTGTATGCTTGATATCGAAAATGGTATAGTATTATGGCAAACCATGTGTAAATACTTCTTGTAATCCCAGAGTCTGGAGATGGGTGTAGAAGAGCAAGCAAGCAATCAGGTCCGGCCAGAAACAGTAACGCGTTTGTGCCAATGGGGAACGAGCCCGAATTTGTAGAACAGTTCTGAGAGTAATTCTGGTCCATTGAGGGCGCTCTGGTCACTCTTCGGGAGTGGATGTCTGCCGACCTCTCAGGGAAATATCTAGTGCTGTGAGGGGTATATACAGTGCTGTCTGTCTTCATGGTATATGTATGTATGATGTAAGAGAGCTGATTTTGTGTGGTATAAGATACGAATTGCATGTTTACTACATCGACACGGTACACAGTGTTCCTGGGTTGGCAATCGGTTACACGCTGTAATATTCAAGCTCCTGTCCTCAGTGGGAGAGCAGCGTAATTCAGTAAGAGTCTTTCCGTATTTGACGATATGTAAGGCACTTTCCAAGGTTTTGTTGTCGGTGCAGTGTGGCGTTCATTGTAAAATAGTTTTTTGCCGCTGAACGTCTCGTCTGCAGAAAGAAACAAAAAGAAAGGCGGACGATGTTTCCACACCGGCGGCATCAGTAATTCGGCGGATAAATTCGATAAGAGCCAATCATAATCCCCCATTCATTCGCGCGACATCCTTTGTGCTGGGATATAGGAGTCTCTACATAGTGGTGAGACGTTTGTGTATGTTCAAAGCAGGAGGGGTAACACATGATGGGCGGGTTACCACGTTATTATCACGATGAAGAACGAATTCGCATTTTCCTTGTTGTTCTATCGATAGTGATGATGATCACAGTACACCAACCTGTGTTGGTGATGTCTTTCCAAGCATTATGTCTGCGGGTGCAGTATTCATTATCACACATAGTGCTAGACGACTGTCCTTCATAACACTTGTTTGAGAGAATCTTGGCAGGATGCAGCACCTTCCAGAAGCGCTGATTGTAAGACTTTGTCAGATAATTTACTAGGACTAGGGAGAATCGAGACATATAACTGGTGTGGGTATAGGCAAACCATAATTTTTTCGGGTGCTGTATAGTTATTAAAGATAACTGCACTGTTTGTGTAAAATGCGTATATATTGCAGTGTAAAATTACTGTGGCTTATGTTGCAGCATGATCAGAGAAGATGAGTGTGTGTCCCATCATGAGGGACGGATAGATTCAGCACATTGATATCCACGAGGGTATGAGAGAGATTTTTTATGTGGAAAATTATGTACGCTATAGATATTGATATTCGTTCCAGAACCACAGCTGTCAAGAGGAGACGTTTCCTGCACATCGGTTGGTGTCAGACTGTAGCAGCAATCGTAATATTGAATTGTAGTTACACTGGTAAACATGTTCCTGGCTTCCAATATCCTTGTGAGTCTCGTATGTATTTGATGATTTGTAGACAACTTTTGAGGGTTTACCTGTCAGTGCAATTTAGCGATCTGCACAAAATAATTTTACCGCTGAAAGTCTCGTCTGCAGAAAACAATGGCGAACGGTGCTCCCACTGGACCCACACCTCAGCTATGCATCATTGCGCCAGCAATGGTGAACACATGCCCGTGGTCCAGAGGATGACTTGGCGCTTATTTAGATAGACATGTGACGTCAGTACAACGCTCTAAGAACTTTCACATGCCTTCGGCAGCAGAGTGGGAGTGATGGCTCGTGCTGGCTTGCGTGTAGCGGTGGCTCGTGGCGATGGGACGTGCTCTGCAAATAGGTCTTCACTCCTGTCTGGTCCCATCAGCAATGGTGCCTAGGTGAACACGTATTTCGAGAGGAATTCCTTGGGTACAAAGTATGAAAGGGATGTCGCCGCCTGATGCTTGTGGGACCCGAATGGGCACCTGTGCATGGCTTTTCAGCTGCCGGTGCATCACTATTTCTGGGAGCGTGTGTGGTAGCCTTCTGTGCCACCCAGTGGACACGGGGTGGCAGGCGGTGGCTGCATACATTCTTTGCATGTCTGTTGCATTAGTTTGCGAGCAGGTCTGTAGGCTGTGCTATGCGTTATTTGGACAGTTTACAAGTTGATTTCGTGTCTGCACATCTCTGTACTGCATTATTTAGGAGGAGTTTGCATGTCTGTACTGAAATTATATTGGTAATTTAAGAGTACTTTACAGGTCTGTGGAATGTGTGGCGTGACACAAAGCATGTTAGAGCGTGTGTTTTTCATAAGTGTGATAAATATACTGCCTCTCAAAATCCATCCCTAAATAAATTGTTCCAAAATAAGTGAGGTATACTCCTTCCTCTCTCCAACAGTCCAGCACAGGCTGTCATTTACCCCTCCAGACAGTCATCCAGTGTTATGTCATGGAACAGATGACAGCACCCTCTGGTGAGGGTACTGTGTACTAGGGCCAGACCTCATGGTGACCACACTGTTTTCCGCCATTTTCCCCCTGCCATCTTGGATTATGTCACAGAATGGGCGACAGCGCCCTCTGGTGGCAGTATTGTGTACTAGTTCCAGACATCATGGAGAACACACTGTTTCCCACCATCATGGAGAACGGTACTTGTGTCATCGGCTGACGTCATGACCACCATCTTGGCTTATGTCTTGGATGAAAGTGCTCTCTGGTGGTGGTACTGTGTACTAGGTCAGTTGGAGTCTGGACCTCATGGTGAACACAGTTGATGGGTGTACTGTATCAAATTGCTTATATAAAGACTGGTGCATGCAAAATGAAGACTTATGTCCAGCACAGGTCGAGTCCTCTGCCCACCATTTCCTAGGACGAGGTGGTGGCCGGGAGACTTATGTTAGTGGAGGTAGCCCAAGTGCCCATCTTTCCTGCCATTTTCTTAGATTAGTAGAGATAGCCCGATTGACCTTTCTTTATCACTAAAATTCAGACTTCCCACCAATCCCTAGGAAGAGGTGTGTGTGTGTGTGATTTGAGGTTTTCGGGTGCTAAACAGCGTGGTCATCAGCGTCCAAATGCATAGAAACAGTAACACATGAAGTGAAGGGACGAAGGCGGAGAGTGAACAAGGAGAACAGCTAAAAGACACAGACCTGATGCAGTTCCAAATCCTCACATACAGAGGCAAAACAAGAGGTGAAGAAACGCACTAAAAAGGAAAAGAAACACAAGAAAAAGAGAACAGAAATCGAAGTGAAACAAGTAGGTGATCGCCATTGGCGGACCTCTTACCTAAAACCTGGGTGAGCCAGTCACCCAGCAGTACATTAAAATCCTCTCCCAAAAATCTGAGGCAACAAATTGGGCACGACACAAAACCATAAGACCTTAACCACAGTTGTTGCGTCGTCTTGCAAAATAGAGAGCATATCCGGTGGCAAGGAAACCACCGCCTTCTGGTCAGAGAATAAAAGACAGTCAAGTAAAATGTGGCGGACAGTAATCTGGACTCCACAAGCACTACAGATTGGGGGGGCCTCCCGCCGGAATAAAAAAACCATGCGTTAAGGGACCGTGCCCGATGTGGAGGCAAGTGAGGAGAACCTCATCCCACCTGCATGACTGGTAGGACGTACGCCATGGCCGCTTGGTGGCCTTGACCAGACGCAGCTTATTTTCACCGACTGCCAGCCACTCCTCTTCCCATTGACTCATAATACGAAAACGCAAAAGGGAGGTAACAGCATGGAGGGGAACGGCACATTCAACAACGTGAGGGAGGGAACATGCATATTTGGCAGCCACATCCACCAGTTCGTTTCCCCTAATATCCACGTGCCCCCGCACCCAGCAGAAAGAAACCTCCTTCCCCTGCCGTTGCAGGTGGAGTAGGGCATCATGGATGTTCTGGACGACTGTATCCGCTGGGTACAAGTGTTGCATGGTCTGAAGGACACTCAGGGAGTCAGAACACATGAGAAACTTAAGACTGGGAACACATCTCATCTGCTCCAAGACCCGCAAGATCGCAAACAATTCGGCATCATAGGAAGAGGTGGCGGTCTGATGACTTAGGTTAGTGGAGGTAGCCCAACTGCCCTTTCCTTCCAACCATTTTTCTTATGTTAGTAGAGGCTGCATTGTCCTGATGGAATTTGAAGTTCCCACCATTTCCTGAGGGACGGAGTTAGGTTAGTGGAGGTCGCCCAATTGACCTATCTTCCCGCGAAAATTAAAAATTCCCGCAAAATGCCGTCATCTTGAATGCTGTCATGTATGCCATCTTGGATGACATCATCAGCTGATGTCATCGCCGCCATCTTGGATGACGTCATCGGCGCCATCTTGCTAACGGTACTTTGGGGCCGTGTCCTCCTTGCCCCAATACTCAACACATCCTATTCCACACCGAGCGAGGTGGCACAGTGGTTAAGCATACGGACTTGCATTCAGAGGACAAGGGTACAATCCCACGTCTGGCAATACAGATTTAGGTTCTCTGTGAATTCCCTAAATCATTCCAGGGAAATTCTGGATTGGTTCCTTTGAAAGGGCAAGGCCAACGTCCATACCCTTCCCTGACACAATCCGAGCTTGTGCTCCGTTTCTAATGACCTCGATGTCGACGGGACGTTAAACCCAGTCTTCCTTCCTTCCTTCATTCCTGCCTATTCCACGTTTATATTTTTCTGTAAACTAAGCACAGTCATATGCGCCATTGGCGTCTTCTCGCCACAGTAACATCTGCGCCACCTTTGCATAAAACTCTCCATAATCATTATCCAATGTCTCGCTCTTTTTGCGCTATCGTTGGTTTATCCCTTCTTTTCTCTGTTTAAATGCGAGAAGCGGTTGCACTTCCGCAGTTTCCGCTGCAGGTACTGGAAAGTACAATAAGTGTAATAGACTTAACGCCCATTTCACACTTATTGCCCTGTTATCTCAAGACTGCTGATCTTAAGCTTTTCTGTTGCCTCACAGAACCGACTTTCAATTTCATCATCAGGCATCTAACTCGCTCCCTTACCTCTTTTATTCGTTTTTCTACCCTCACAGAATGGCCCTCTTGCACCCCTTGCCGACGTTCTGCACAGCTAATCTGCTGTTGAATTATCGAGATTTGTTGCAGATGGGTCCCAATTTCAAGCTAACCTGCTTCCTAACGAAAGAAATACCCGTCATTTCGCTGCACTGGGGCACTGAACGAACTCAACGGCGACGTATGAAAATTTTCACTGGACGAAACTCGAACCCGGGAGTCCCGCTTTAAGCAAGCGGTCACCATAATCATTTAGGCAATCCGAGCACGTTCCCGTCTGACCCAAATCTCCAAATGCAGCACGCTACAGAGTAACGCTTCCGATCCATTAGTCCACTACCTCGCAGCCTAACTGTATTCCGGCATGGATCTGGATACTGTTGGGCCTCCTCACTGAAAATCGTAAAGCCGTCTGGCGTGTATATATTACATGTGGATGGTGTCTGTTCTTTCGGACATGTAGCCTTCTGCTACAAGAGAAAATATCAAGTCGTGTTGGCTAAACAAACTGAAAAGAAACGAATCGAAATCACCTAACCAATGTCCTGCCGTGATAGCCCACACCACCAGCTATTCTTCCTGGAAGTGACAGACAGTTCAGAGCGACAAGACCTGCGCCCGCTGCGGCCTGCTGGCAGTAACAATTCGTCAGTCATGGAGTGATGAGCTCATTCTCCAACACAAGTCGGTGTCCCTTATTCGCATCTTCTGACCGAGTGTCTCCCGCTACGTTCCCTCAACAAATCCCTCTAAAATTTTACATCCCTCTCCACTGCAGAGTCTACCGCAATACTCCACCCAAACTTTACTGCACTAATGGGAAGGCTCACCCAAAGACAGTTCCATGAAATTTTGGAGTTGAAGCTTCAACACCACACCTATAAAATATTTTTTTAGTCACACAATGAGGTGCTTTCTCACGTTGCAGGAGAGAATTTTTGTTGATCACGTGGTTGTGCGTCTGTATGGCGCCACTCCTCTCTCGCAGAAAAGGGGAAAAACTTTAGCAGTAATTGGCACATAGATTTCTAGCTTGAAAGAAGCAAGATCTCTATCTTTTAGGAATGAGCAAAAAATTTCGACACCAAAATACCGCTGTTGATAATAGTATCATTGTATACCGCCAATATTTAAGTTATTGACATATAGAAAAAGGTATTTTTTTTTAAAGTCTTCTTTTGACTCATAGGCGCTATAGTTCTCTTCGGCAGCTTTGTTGCCCATTCCAGCTACGGCAAATCTTCGTAGTCTTACAATGAGCTTAATTTAATTTGATATTCAGTACTACAAATCAACGACAGATTTTAACATGACCGTATATGTAGTGCATATTCATGAACGTTTGCTTACATGCTTTTGTCATTTCTACCATTACAAATGATAGCTGTGAGATGCAAAAACACGTTTTGTGATGGCACTACAAAGAGAATGGTGGAAATTACCACTCCCTGCTCCCAACTATGAAACAGAATGTGCCCTCCCCTTATCCATTGAGTACCTGAATAAAGAAGAGATAGACGCTCTGTAAAAGTAACGTAGACTCGACACAAAGTCACACACATTACTGCACTGGTATTTAATGAAAAATGAATTCTTGTTGTCTGAAATGTTTATGGTAAGCGCAATACCTCATGCTCAAAACACATATCAGAAGCGTGCAACTCCCGAAAGGTATCTAGCGTAGATAAGAGATCTAAAAAAACCGAGATATGAAAGTATCGATATTTCTTTCTATATAAAATCACATCTTTTTAAATATCGATACAACATAAATCGATATGTCTAAATCCTGTACTATCTTTTGGTTAGAACGGCTTCCTGCAAGTTTCTCAGAATGCCGGTCAGTGAGAAGTGCACCACCATGGCGTTCTTTTTAATAGGGATACTGGCTCGTAAAATAATGTATTTTGCATTGACTGGACGCACAATATTTGATAGGTATCATGTATAATTTTGGTATGAGAATTTTTGGTATCTGAATCAGCAATGTGGTAAGCTGTATCACAGAAGTTAAGCTAACAACTTTGAGCTGCGCGAGGTCGCAGGGGAGCAGTCGAAGTTTAGCTGTGTTTGAGTAAAACAGACAATGGTTTAGCTCTTGTAGCGAGTGGAGTCGAAGTACAACTGTGTTGGAGCTAAGCTGATAATTTTAAGCAATGCTAGTGAGGAACCTACGGCGATATTATGATTCAAGTTAAAATTTATCTTTTCTTCAATCAACATGACTATGAAATTGATTTCTGAATGGAAAAATCTAATGGAATTTGAGGTAAACACAATAATGATGTTATTATTTTTTACTATTATGCGCCATCGAAAGAACTGGGTTTTGTACTGGAAGTTGTTAGATTTGAGAGATAGAAAAGTTTATTGTTTGGATGTTGAGGAGTTCACTAAATTTAAAATCTGCTTTGAGCAATTGTTCTCATTACACAAAACCAAACAAGAGTGTTGTCATTTATGTGCATATTTCATTTTCTTACCAACCAGTTCTCTTTAATGGATGATGCAACCAAGTGTGTTCTATTTGCAATTAACAGAGAACTCATTGCACATCTCGAGTCTCTCAGTGCAGATACAGTAATTTGCAGCTTTAGCATTGCGTTGCGCAAGACAGAGCAGTACTGCGAGGCGTTATCCAGATTTGCATAGCTTAGAGGTAAGGAGAAAATATATTGATTGTTTGATTTATTCAATCACGACCAACTTACGTTATACAGACAGTTTTTCTGATCAAATTTTTGCAAAACTAAATAATCTAGGTTTCATATCCAAGTCATTCAGGCAATGTATACTGTTGAAAATTCTTGCAGTCAGACTGCTAACTTCTGCAGTATGAAAGCCTTCCCATTTCATTATGACAATTAATTATTGTTACAGTGCAGCTTTGCTTTCACATTACGACACTTCATTTATTATCACAGCTCAGGTTTAAGATAAGAAACAGAGTACTTCAGTCTATATTTTTATTTATTGAGACAACTTTCACTTGGCGATATCCTTGTACACTACGGCTGATGTAGGAATATTTTGAGAAACAGTCAGAAATTGTATACTGCTCTGTCTTACTTGAAATATTATTGTACTTTGCCACAACGCATGTTTTGCTAATACTGTGTTTTGCCTTTCAGCGTTGAAATTATTGTTTTCGACGCTGTCTTTTGCATCTATGATTTTATGATTTGTTTTTACATTTCTCTGTTATCGTGCTGCATATTACGTTTGTCAGCAAATCACGCAAAAATCTGATTTGCAAAGTGCAACCGACAGCAACAATAAATAACTTTGCTGATCTTTCTGTTGCTGCTAATATTAACAATTTTTCTGGCGTAATAATGAAAGGTCCTGTGTCTTTGCAACCGTATAGTCATTGCACGAACATTGTAGACACTCTTGATTGTGACATAACATTCCGATCATAATATTTGTCGTAATACTGATCTTTTATTTTCTGAGAATAGTAAGTGCACACAGATAAAATATGCAAGATCCTCTATTTTTGTCAAAATCCGACACCCAGCCTTTACGAAATTTTTCCGACAGAACTGTCACGCAACAGCTTCATTTGACGTCCGACAATATGAATTTCTCGTGGCAAGCTCAATTCTATCGTTTGTTTCAGTTGCTGGGTGATATACAAAAACAGAATAATGAACATTTTGAGGATCAATCCACTCGTTTTCCTGTGCAACTCAAAGAAAACAACAATACGCTTACGAAAAGTTTTGATGAACAATCCAAGCGTTTTGATGAACAATCCATTCGTTTTGATGAACAATCCACTCCTATTGATACTCATTTCGACGATTTTAAAAATAGCAACGAGACCCTTACAAAGCTATTTCAAGAACTTAATGATAAATGTACTAAAAATCATGAATCTCTTATGGAACATTTTGATGCGCAGGATGCTCATTTGGATGAGCTTATCACAAATTCGAAGAGCATAAAAATTCTTTAGATGCTCTCCGTGACAATCACAAAGCACTCTCTGATGAATTAAAAGACAGTCACAAAGCTTTAACAGATCGCGAAAATGTTATTTCAACAGAGGTTACCAATGTCACATCTCGTTTAAGCGAACTAACTACAGCTCCTGACAACCTTATTCAACGTGTGTCAGACAACTTAATATCATTGAGAAACTCAGCGCCAAGACAAAGCCCTACTTATAAATTAGAAAGTCGGTACCCAGTGAAATTGTTGCTACTCTGCAAAAGAAAATACGTACTCATGCCGTACAGTTAGTCACTTAAAGATAATACTACGAAAATTCACGACCAATACGACAATCTGAAAGCCGAATATTATGAAATCGTCGACACTGCAGCACAATTAAAATTAAATCATGAAAATCACTCTGAAGGTGAACAACCGTTACACTTCACTGACACTGAAGAATTTCATTCACTTGAAAACTTTCTCCAGGGGCAGACGCAAATTAATCGTCAAATTAAACAAGAACTCAATAAACTTAATGCTCGGTTGTCTAACAATAAGAACGATACAATTTCTCAGGACTGCTCACACTACTTCGCCACGCATTGTACCGATAAGAATATAGAACATTCTCCGCGACCTCAGCATACGAAACCGGTCAGACAAAGACTTTTTACAATCACATGATAACTCTCGCACTTTTTTCAGTCGACAGCATCCTTTTGATAATTTTGTAAACGATCGATTTGACTACAAGCAAAAAAATGAAAATATTCCAAAAAAAAAGAGTCAAAGAATAACATATGTTTTTGAGAGGGGTCCGCCTTTACCAAAATACAATTTTGTTTTTTGTCCCAGACATGTTTCACTGCAGTGGCAGCATCATCAGTGTGTTTTTTTATTATTGTGGCTGTTAAACATAAGGAATGTTCTTTAGTGTTTAAATACATATAAATATTAGTTTCTAAATCGTAATTACAAGCTTTTGAACAGCACACAAAATTGTTTATTCTTACCTTTTACCATATGGTGTGGTTTTCCTGCTGTATTACGTTTTTACAATGACTGTTTTTTTTTATAATTTGTCACCTGCAACTATACACAACTTAATGTAAGCTAAATATTTACGCAAAAATTACGATTTCTAAACTGTTATGGCTATGCCTGAGATTAATAATTCATGTGAAAGGTTGTGTGTGTGTGTATCTATTTACATTACGTTTCACTTATGGTGTCTTTTTTCGTCATCTTCTTCATTGTCAAGTTCTATATATTGAGTTGACACTGTCACTGTCACTGTTTACCAGCTGTAACAACAAAATGGCGGACAGTGGAACAGTAGAAGGTGTGAAAATAAGATGCCAGACAGTGGAACAGTTGAAGATGTCTCTGGCAGTTGGTTTGAATTTCACAGAGGTGTGTGAATGTGTTGTGCGTGTGTGTGTGTGTGCCTGTGTAGGTATGTATGTTTGTATGTATGTATGTGTCTGTGTTACATGTGGGGGGTGGGGGGGAGGGGGAGTTCTACAGGGCAGAGAAGAGTTCCGTTGCATAGAGCTGTATATTCTTTTATCACTTGCTTTCCTTCAACTATGACTTTTTGTATTTGATAATTTTCTTCAATTATTGGTTTTTGTGGGGGGGGCTGATGCTGCATTTGAGAATTTTCAAATCAGTGTTGATGTCTGTTGGGCTGTGTTTATTATCCATAAGGTGTTCAGAAAATGTGGAATGACAGCTGTTACTTTTTAATGCTCTTCTGTGTTCTGCGTATCTGGTATTAAAGTTTCTGCTTGTCTGTCCTATATAAACGGATTTGCTGTCCTGAGATGTTAATTGGTAAACATCAGAAGTGTTTGTCTGTGCTTGTGTTGGTTGTCCTTAGTCTCCTCTGTGTTGGGTTGTCTGTCCTGTAGGCTATTTTTATGCCATGTTTTTTGAGTATATTGCCTATTCTGTGGGCTGCTTTGTTCTTGTAGACGAGAGTGAACCTCTTCTTTGTTGTTGTGGATGTTTCTCGTTCATGTGTGTTCGTTTGTGTGTTGTGAGTGTTTGCAAGTTGGTGAGAAGACTTTTGTGTGTTGGGTGTCTTTTTTAATTTTGTTTTAATTTTGTGGTTCAGTTTATCAATAATATTTGTGTCATATCCATTCTCTACAGCTATTTGTGCGAGTGTCTGTAATTCATTGTCATAGTTGCTTTCAGTGAGTGGGGTTTTGTTCAGTCTGTGTAGCATATATTGTAAACGAGCTAGTTTGTATGTAGTCAGATGATTGGGATGTTTGTGAATGGCTGTGCTGGTGGTGGTTACTTTTCTGAATACAGATAATTGGTGTAGGTTGTTGTGTCTGTGTATTGTGAGGTCAAGGAAATTTAAAATTTTGTTGTTTTCTGTTTCTAAGTTGAATGTTTTTTTTGGGTGGACTTTGTTCACATCACTGTGGAGTTGTTGGATGCGACTGGATGTTTCATCTAGAAGGCATATGACGAAATCTACATAATGATATCAGTATATTATGAAGTATTGTTTGGGTCCTACTATTGTTTCAAATATTTTATTTTCTCTGTGATTAAGAAAAATGTTGGCTAGAAGTCTACTGATTGGTGACCCCATTGGAAGTCCGTCCTCTTGTGAGTAGAACTGATTGTCAAATGAGAAATAGTTTTGCTCTGTGATTAGTTTTAGAATGCTAGCTATTTCTTTTATGTGGGGTTTGGGAATTTCTGCCTGTTCTTCCAATTGTTGTTTGATGTTGATGGTTTCTGTGGTGGGGATATTGGTGTACATGGATGTGATGTCAAATTATGTGAGTGTGACTGTTGTGGGTACATTGATGTCTGTCATTTTTTTGTATCAGCTCTTCAGTGTAGTGTATGCTTCTGTTATTTATGTATATGTAATGTATCTGTAAGTATGTGTGCATTTCTCTGTCTAAGTGATATGTGGGTGCACTTCTGAAATTGATAATGGGGCATATCGGAATGCCCTCCTTGTGGAGCTTTAGTAGGCTGTTCAATGTGAGTGCTTGGGGGTTCTTTTGTTTCAGCCATTTCGCCTTCTGTTCTATGAATATGTGTGAGATATTTTTTAGAAGTGTTTGTATGTTTTCTGGTATCTTTGCGTTGGGTCACTGGTTAGCTTTGTTATGTTCTTGTCTTCCAGAAATTTTAAGGTTTTGTCTTTGTATTCATCCTGTTTTATTATTGTCATGGTGCTGCCCTTGTTTGATCTCGTAATGAGTGCCTCGTTGTTTTTAAGTTTGTGTTGTATTTTTCTGCATGTTTTTCTTCTTCAGTTTTTGTTCCTGTCAATATGTTCTTGTTTTTCTTTATTATGTATCTTATTTATTCTGCAACTAACTCCCCTGTCAGACCTGCATTGGAGTTTTGGTTACTGTTTCTTTATTGTTGTTTTATGATGTATTCACTTTCTGTGATAAGATTCTCCACTCTCTTATGTGTAATGTGTGTGTTGACATTGCATTTTGAGCCTTTTTCTAGAAAATTTATTTCTTGGTTAGTTAGTTGTATGTCAGTAAGGTTCACCAAACGTTTGTGGAATATGTGGTTTGTTTGCTTTCTATTTTTATGTGTAATGATTTCATTTTGTTTTAAGAGGGCGTTTGGTTTTTGTTGTGGTTTATTCCATTTTGTTTTTATTTGTGTTTCTGTGTTTTCTTTGACTGTATTCATGATATCATTAAATATTTCAGAGATGCAGATGATGCTGATGTGATTTCCTAGTTCCAGGTGAATTTTGAACAGTTCAGCATTGAGTTCCTGCTTTTTTGTATGTAGGTATCTAATTTCTTGCTTCAGACACTCAAATTCAGCTTTGTGTTTGGCACGTTGGGCTGCAGGTGACATACTGTTTACATTTACATGTATATAGTTAGGTATTACATTATGTACTACCCTTTTTGTTTCATAGCACTGAGATCCGAAAAACCTGTCGAATGATGAAACGTTATTCTGTCCACTTTATCCCAGTCCTGGGGTGAGAGAGTTGCCACCAGTGAAAACCAGATCAATTAAAATGGAGCTAACATAATTCAAGTCTCCGCGTATTTCCTGGATTCTTTCACGAGGAAGTGATTGGTTCACCCTTTGGTAGATCCTCCTGGCTTTCACTGTCTGCACGTTGTGGCTAATTCTGGCGAATTTGGGAATAACATCACTATCACGACACCGGGAGAGAAAGACAAGATCGCTTAGTAATTTACCTCTTCTTCTGTGAAGGTTCTCCAGTCTTCTGATAGTGGTATAAACCTCTTGCCCCTACAAGCGTTTTACGTAAGTATGCAGGATTTCGTGGCCGTTTATACTTAAGTTAAAATATTCTGAGTTGTTAGGCCACATCATATTTCCTTCTAAAATAATCGACGTTTCGACCCCTCTGCTGGGATCGTCTTCAGGACGTTTCGGTGTCCCCCATTGCTAGAACACCGTCAGAGACCAGTGTAGTGTTCTCTTATAAAGGGGAGTTTTCCCGTCTTTGTGCTGGAGAAGTGGGAGTATCGGTTAAAATTCTCGTGGCTATCACTGGTGGGCCATCGTCATAGGCTACTATTCCCGAGCTGATGCAGAAGAATGGGCGTTATTGGCTAAACTATCATGGATACTATTGGATAGAAAGGCACTATTCCAAACTTAAGCTGGAGAAGGTTATTGGTTGAAATTCCTCCTACTGCTATTGGTCGGTCATCATCATTGGTTAGATGCGAAACGGACAGAGCAAGAGAGGGGGAATATTTGCCCAAAATATTATTGTCAGCTGAGGTGACTTGCAGCGCATCGTTTGTATTGCTCGCACACCACGGCCGCATATTCACTTCTTTGAATTCTATGCACAGGCTGACGGCCTTGCTATGGGCTCACCCATGTCGCCAGTTGCAGCTGATATTTTTATGGGACATTTTGAGCGACAGGCATTTGGCAGTGCTCCTTTGAAGCCTTCTTGTTCGCTCCGCTATGTGGACGATACATTCGTTATATGGCCACACAGCGAAGAGGTACTTATGCATTCCACAATTTCTCAAATGGAATCCACCCCAACATGAAATTTACCTTGGTGGTTGAGAGTGAGGTCGACCTCCCGTTCATAGGTGTGCTGGTATACAGAAGATCTGATAACACTCTAGGTCACAGAGTGTATAGAAAGCCGACCAACACAAAACATGCATTTATATGCCACTTCGCATCACCACCCAGCCGGGAAGAAAGCAGTGCTCAACACTCTGTCTTCACGTGCCTTCCGTATCAGCAATGACGAGAACCTAAAATCGGAGTTGGATTTTTTAAAGAGGACAATGAAGGCAAGTGGCTATGGTAGTTGTTCAAACGACATGGCTTTTAGACGGAATATTAATCAGTCTAATAAGAATGATGGGGAAACGCCTTCTCGCTCCGTTAGGTTACCGTTAGTTTCTGGAGTCACTGCCGGCATAAGTCGAATTCTAAAGAAAAATGGTAGCCAGACATCTTTCTTTAGTCAAAATAAAATAAAAGACTTTTTCCGGCGAAAAACGGATGCGCCTGATTACCTCCACAATGCAGGCGTCTATCAAGTGACATGTGGCTCCAGCAAAGGGTATAAAAGCGAAACGGAAGAACATGTAAAGAACGCATTAAGGAACGTGAACGACACAAGTGGTTAAAGAAAGTGTAAAATCGGCAGTAGCGGAACATCATGAGAACTGTGGCCGTGACATCAATTTTAATAATGTACGTGCGCTGGCTAAGGAAACTAAAATTTATAGAAGAAAGGTCCGAGAAGCGGTTGAAATTTCCAAGAATGCATGTAATTTCTATAGAGAGGACGGCTATAGGCTTCTGGCATCATGGCTCCCCACCATCAAGGAAGTGAATATGCGGCCGCAGTTTGCGAGCAATACAAGCAACGCACTGCAAGTCACCTCAGCAGACAATTATATTTTGGGTAAAGTTTCCCCCTCTTGCTATGTCGGTTTTGCATTTAGCCAATGATGATGACCGACCAATAGCAGTAGGAGGAATTTCAACCAATAACCCTTCTCCAGCGTAAATGTGGAATACTACTTTTCTATCCAATGACGATGGGCCACCAATAGTATCCATAATAGTTTAGCCAATAACGCCCATTCTTCTGCATCAGCGCGGGAATATTAGCCTATGACGATTGCCCTCCAATGGTAGCCACAAGAATTTTAGCCGATTTCTCCAGCACAAACGCCGGAAAACTCTCCTATATAAGAGAACGCGACACTGATGTCTGACAGTGTTCTAGCAGTAGTGGACACCAGAACATCTTGAAGAAGGTCCCAGCAGAGGGGTCGAAACGCCGATTATTTTAGAAGGAAATATAAAGTGGCCTAACAGCCCAGAAGATGTTAACTCAAGTGACAACGGCCGTGAAAGGCTGAAGACTTACATACATGTACATTAATATAAAGTGTAACAACCCATACTGAAATTAACCCTGTCCAGAAAGATACGTTTATTTCAGTGTATAAATTTTGGTACGTAACCACACTGGCACACGCAACAAATAATTTTCATCACATTTCAGGTTAATGTATGTGTAAGTGTAATGCACCCAATGATGGCAGTATGCTGCCAAAACGCATTGTGCATATATACACTCCTGGAAATTGAAATAAGAACACCATGAATTCATTGTCCCAGGAAGGGGAAACTTTATTGACACATTCCTGGAGTCAGATACATCACATGATCACACTGACAGAACCACAGGCACATAGACACAGGCAACAGAGCATGCACAATGTCGGCACTAGTACAGTGTATATCCACCTTTCGCAGCAATGCAGGCTGCTATTCTCCCATGGAGACGATCGTAGAGATGCTGGATGTAGTCCTGTGAAACGGCTTGCCATGCCATTTCCACCTGGCGCCTCAGTTGGACCAGCGTTCGTGCTGGACGTGCAGACCGCGTGAGACGACGCTTCATCCAGTCCCAAACATGCTCAATGGGGGACAGATCCGGAGATCTTGCTGGCCAGGGTAGTTGACTTACACCTTCTAGAGCACGTTGGGTGGCACGGGATACATGCGGACGTGCATTGTCCTGTTGGAACAGCAAGTTCCCTTGCCGGTCTAGGAATGGTAGAACGATGGGTTCGATGACGGTTTGGATGTACCGTGCACTATTCAGTGTCCCTTCGACGATCACCAGTGGTGTACGGCCAGTGTAGGAGATCGCTCCCCACACCATGATGCCGGGTGTTGGCCCTGTGTGCCTCGGTCGTATGCAGTCCTGATTGTGGCGCTCACCTGCACGGCGCCAAACACGCATACGACCATCATTGGCACCAAGGCAGAAGCGACTCTCATCGCTGAAGACGACACGTCTCCATTCGTCCCTCCATTCACGCCTGTCGCGACACCACTGGAGGCGGGCTGCACGATGTTGGGGCGTGAGCGGAAGACGGCCTAACGGTGTGCGGGACCGTAGCCCAGCTTCATGGAGACGTTTGCGAATGGTCCTCGCCGATACCCCAGGAGCAACAGTGTCCCTAATTTGCTGGGAAGTGGCGGTGCGGTCCCCTACGGCACTGCGTAGGATCCTACGGTCTTGGCGTGCATCCGTGCGTCGCTGCGGTCCGGTCCCAGGTCGACGGGCACGTGCACCTTCCGCCGACCACTGGCGACAACATCGATGTACTGTGGAGACCTCACGCCCCACGTGTTGAGCAATTCGGCGGTACGTCCACCCGGCCTCCCGCATGCCCACTATACGCCCTCGCTCAAAGTCCGTCAACTGCACATGCGGTTCATGTCCACGCTGTCGCGGCATGCTACCAGTGTTAAAGACTGCGATGGAGCTCCGTATGCCACGGCAAACTGGCTGACACTGACGGCGGCGGTGCACAAATGCTGCGCAGCTAGCGCCATTCGACGGCCAACACCGCGGTTCCTGGTGTGTCCGCTGTGCCGTGCGTGTGATCATTGCTTGTACAGCCCTCTCGCTGTGTCCGGAGCAAGTATGGTGGGTCTGACACACCGGTGTCAATGTGTTCTTTTTTCCATTTCCAGGAGTGTATATTAGTTAAAAAGTGTGTGAACCATTAAGAATTATTTTTATAAATTTATAATACCGTCACTGACTTTAACAATTACATACAGCATGTACAAATTTATGTTTAAAAATTAGTTGTTTAGAATGAAGAGTGCTAGTGTGTACAGCCCAATTTTTATGGTAACAGACCAAGGTATTATTCCCAATGTGGATGTCACTCTGAAGAACAGCAAATGATGTCTGTAATTCATGTTTCATTAACTCAGATGAGAAGCTTTCAAAAGCGCTTATGGATACAGTAGTCAGGAAAGGCTACTGCTGCTTGTGTAGCCTAATATTTCAGCTCAAAACGTTCCAATTTTGAGTTAGTTCATAGCCTGAAATGCAGTAGAGCCTAATGTTTCTGTACAGAGTGAAAGAAGGTCCCCAATAGTCGGCAGTGGTGTTTCCAGCTTCCAGGTGTAAGTTCCAAACCGATGTCGTCATTAATGCCTGAGAAACACAGTCGCCTAAAACTGTGGCAACACTGAGCTGATACCACCGAAATGTAAGTATAGTTGTGTTATGTATCTGGCAGGTCCTCGAAGCATCTGTGCCAATCCTCTGTTAACTGGCGGGGATCTTCATTAATCACTTCGAAAGTTTCACTAATACACACTGAAGCGCCAAAGAAACTGGTACAGGCATGCGTATTCAAATATAGAGATATGTAAACAGGCAGAAGACGGCGCTGCGGTCGGCAACTCCTATATAAGACAAAAAGTGTCTGGTGAAGTTGTTAGATCCGCTACTGCTGGTACAATGACAAGTTATCAAGATGTAAGTGAGTTAGAAGGTGGTGTTATAGACGGCACACGAGCGATGGGACGCAGCATCCCCGAGGAAGCGATGAAGTGGGGATTTTCCCATGTGGCCATTCCACGAGTGCACAATAAACGATTCACCGAATTATCATATTTTCTTAGCTCCACGAGCGCTTCCAGACGATTCCTGACATCGTGCAGAGGCGTCATCCGATCGGCCTCTCTGTAATATTATCTCATGTAGATCTAGATTTACATGTTGCGTTGATAGATTTGATATGTTGTGTACAGTGTTTGTTATGTATTTATGTATGCATGTTTGGAATCAGGTTTACATGTAATCTGTGTGTGTGTGTGGTTTGAGATTTTCGGGCGCTAAACAGCGTGGTCATCAGCGCCCAAACATGTAATCTAACGTAAATTTTGGGTGGTTGTAATTAAACTGACGTTGTTCCGAGTAATGCAACACGACCTATATATATATATATATATATATATATATATATATATATATATATATATATATATATCGCAGAATGTTGAAACATTGTAGGTATATTCATTACTCAATGCACTCGTGGAGTATGTTGAAGAAATAATAGTTCCAACTTCTGCCGCCAATTGAGAAACATGGAACTATAAGCAGTCAGAATGTGAAATGTTTCCTGTTTTGACGTTAGTATGTTGTTTGTTGCTTGGTGATGCATGCTGATTTCTTTTGTGAAGTAACTGTTCTTGTAAAGGGTTAAGGAGGCTGAAGTTTCCCGTACGAAACGCAGTGGCTGTTGAGACGAAAGATCGTGCACTGCTAGTAAAGTTGCTTTATCAGAACGGCAGCAATAGCAGTGCTGCAGTGCGGAAATATCGCTGACAAAAACAGCTGTGAAGAGAAACCTAGTTAATAAATGGGCTAAAGAATGTGATCAATAAATTTGAACAGGTGAATTAAGTAGTGCAGCAGGGAGAGGGAGGCAGACCATCCCCCTGGCAGTTGTTGAAGAAGTTGCTGTAGCTATAGCCGACCGTGCAGCACACGTCTCAGATTCTGCAGCCTTTGCTCGAGGTGTGTCAGGAGAATTGTCTCTCCCATCGTCAACAGTCCAAAAGATTTTGCAGTGCATTTTACACTGGAATACCTACAAGATGCAGAATGTGCACCAAATGAAGCCCCAAGACGGGCTACAACGCTGTGACTTTACCCTTCCTTTTTTTACACTCATGGAAATGGGTGACATGTGGCTGGAGAATATTCTTTGAATGGACGAGGGTAGTTTTACTCTGTGCAGTGCCATGAATGTGAAGGACTGCCCCATATGGGGCTATATTCCGCCACATGATCTGCAGGTGCATCCACTGCACTCAGCTTATGTGACTCTGTGGTGTGGTTTCACAAGCTCCTTCATTCTCTGATGTCACTTACCATCTGAAAGATTTGCTTCGACAGAACTTCGGTAATGGCTGCAGCATCTCTAGACAATTTCAAGATGCGTGACTATCGAGATCCCCTGACCTAAGCCCATGCGATTTCTGGCTGTGGGGATATCTAAATATATATTGGACTCTTTCTGATATGTAGGATAGCATATGGCAACATATTGCTCTCATAACACAGTATATACTTCGAGCAACTATCAACCATGCCTCGTTATGGGTGCAGCATGTAACTGAGTCGGGACACCATATTGAACATATGTTGTAACTTGTGACCATATCCTAATACTTGTGTCAGAACCACCGTTATCAAGTGTTTGACTGTTCCTTTCCATTTCCTGCACCAACACACCTGGTGACCGAAAATTGAACTATTATTTTTTCAGCATGTGACTGCACTGATTAGTGAACATTCATACGATGTTGGTACTTGTATACTATTCATTTCTAGCACACCAACAAAACACACACTGAATTAGACTGTACTGCAAACACTCTCTCTCTCTCTCTCTCTCTCTCTCTCTCTCTGTCTATCTATCTATCTCTCTTTCTCTCTCTCTCTCTCTCTCTCTTACAGATAGCACAGAACCTTGGTGATATTTCTGATAGTCCACTGAATTTTTCATGTTATCCGCTTGGCCCATCCAAGTCGAGTTAGCAGCTCACCACAGTGAAAGAGATGCTGAGTTCAAGAATATGGAAGGAAGTTAGGATTAGCCACCACAGACTTTGGGCATGTGATTTTACAGTAATATTCATTAAATTATTATAGCAGAATAACAGATTCTTCTAATTTTAAATGATGTATCAAATAAAGATATTTTTTTAACATTCTTACACTATGTTATCCAAATAATTTTTCGCTTTGTCATACAAATTATATAAGAGACCTAATTAGCAAGACATTTTAAATATTTGAATTTCTGTTGGCTCCTTAATCCCCTTGGACAATTTAGTCCCTTGTAAAAAGATCTGTTTTATGTTTGTTTACTTATTGTAAATGTAAGTTTAGTCCAGCTCTTGTTGCACTATCATGAATGTTGCTGTTTGTGAGATAATTGCTAGTGCTCTTCTTCATGTGAATAACAGAGTTGTAGATGTAGTCACATGGTTCATTTATAATCTGCAGCTCCTTGAAAAGATCTTTCCAGGCAACTTGGTTTCTGCTTATTCTGAGGGCCAATACCTGTGGTTTGAAGACAGTGTCCATATTTTGTGTATGTGATCCCTAAAAATATTTCTGTAGCTAAAGACAAAGTTTATATGCATAGGAACTGTATGTAACTATAACCCATAGACTGTTACAGACTGATGACAGGACTTTAAGGGCACAGCATGCCAAGATATATTGTTTTCCAGTATATTTGAGGGTTCATTCCATTTCAAGTGACAGTCAATATTAATTCCTAAAAATGTTGTGTCTACTACATTATCTACAAAATTTTCATCAAAATTTAATTTTCCAAAATTATTTTTCCTGTTTGAGTAAATATTCATTCCTTTGTTTTAGGATTTCTGGCATTTTTAATCTATGATTACAATGTTGCTATCATCAATCATCAGCAAAAAGAAATTTCCCAATGTCTGACTAGTCTCACAAAGCATTGAGGTATAGCAAAAACAATATTCAGCTTAAGATGAAGACCTGAGAGATTTGTAACATCTTGTGTGCTTTCTGCCTTCCATTGTAGGTAGGAGTTATATTCTTAAATAATTTAAATACATTTTGAAAGTATTAATTAAATGTATCACCTCAACCTGAGATAATGTTAATTCGTAGCTATGGTGTAACATACATTTTGCCATCATTAGAAAAAAAGCGGAAATAATAGTTGATAGCTGCCATTTACTAGTGTGCTAAATTAAGAGATATAAGAGATAATCAATAATTATTGTGTTAATGACATAAAATATTACATACTGCATACTCAGTTTTCTGTGAGAACTCAAGAGAAAGTGTAAAACTAACTGAAAATTTCATAGTTATTTTAGAAACCATGTTAATCCTATTTAAAGTTGTGTTACCAGATCCTGTGTCAATCCCACTGTCTAAATAATTTTTATACTATCTCCTCCATTTTTGATCACTTGTCCTGGAGTGCACAGTTCGTAATTTAAAAAGGCAGAGGTGAGCTTACAAAAAACTGGTGATTGCTTGGGAGGACTTTATCCAGTGTATAAGGTAATTTGTTGTGACTGACATGTATTTTTTCCATTTATCCCACACACAATTATATTTCTATGTTTTTGTTGTATGGAACACAGCTTAGATGGCAGAAGAAAAAGAGGAAATGAGAGACCAAAGAAAAATATCCAAAATATAGAAAAATTAGATCAACAAAAATCTTCATTGGATCCAAACACAAATCCATAATAAAATTCATTGAAGTTGCGAATTCTGCACTGAGCCATAGCTGCATTTATAGTGATAGTTATGTGCAGACTTTTTAGTAATTAAGTAAATACAGTAATTTTCCAGAATTTTCTGGAGCACAATAGAATGTGTCGATGGTAGGATCCATTGTTGACACCAGTACTACCAGATGATCAGCTAATTGTACACAGCTAATAAGTATCAAAGAAGTAGATTGTACTTATTTTGAAGACTACTTTTCATGTAAAGGTAGGATAATTTTCATTTTGTTTTGAAATTTTATTTTTTGTTTTACCATGGATTTGCATAGCCGAAACTGATGAGGTCATAGCTTCTGGGATGATGTGCAATTGCACAGGTCCCACAAGAAAAAATACTGATATGTTATCAAAACTAGAAGCCATTCTTGCTGTTGTAACTGTCATGACACAAAATGTAGAAACGTAAATGCCTAGTAGTGGAATAGAACTGCATGGCTTGGAAACTAAAAACATGATAAGACTGTAGCAGTACAAAACCACATTCCTCCAAAGAATTAGATACTGTTGCTGCAGAGCAAGTTCTATTAAATCAGATGACTGCCAATTTATCCCACTGCATTGCTAAAATGATGACAGAGCTTGAAACACATATTCACATGAAACACGATGAACGTATTTCCAACATGAAGAAAGAAATATCTGGCTAGACGGAACGAGGAAACCAGGAAATTCTAGAAATAACACGCATAAAAATTCTAAACATTAGAAAAATCACAAACTGAAGAAGTAAAACAAATAAATTATGAAATCAGAACCATGCTCTGAAGCTGATTAAAGAAAACGGAAATCTTAGATCGAATTAGTGACTAAGTAGCTGGGCAACAGAAGAATATTTATGATGACAATAATGTTGATTGTATCCAAAAAGAAATTAATATGTGAATCGTGAAACAGTGGAACTTAAAAACAATTTGAAATTATTAGACACAGGTGCATTTGCCTTCAGTGAGGGCAATGTGTCTAGTGTATGTAGACACAGTGTCGAAACAATTTATAGTAGTCTGTGTGACATTGATATCCCATGCAATATTGAAACACCTAACTTATCTTATCCTGAGGGACCATGTACCGTTTAACTTCTAAAAAGTAGCCTTTCCCTCTATTGTGTGGAACGAAATGTAATTCATGAAAATAAAGATTAGTCATATAAAAATATATGCAACTGTATTTTCAAGGTAATTTCCCTGCACCTAACTGTCAGTTCACTGTACATCGAAACGAAGTCATAATGTGTCTTGCCCCATTTTGATGGGAACATATTGCACGATCACAGAATATACTGTATTGGATGGTGTGTGAGAATAGTTTTTCTACTAGGAATCACTCCACAAGCATTTTCCTCTTTATATGAAGAGATGTCTCGTATGCGTCAATAATTTCACTGCCCCAAAGCAGGTGCGTATGCAGCAGTACTGGAATCTATCTAATTTTTCTAATAGCTTGCTGGTCGAATATACATCTTTAATCAATCCTAGATCGAACGAGAGAACAGTACACAGGTAGCAACACAGATGAATGTGTCCCCCATGCTCCTACCCATCATGTGGTAATGAGAAAACTAACAATATTAAGTATTGTAAGTAGGCTGTTTAAGTTTTTTTATTGGTAACGCCACAAGTAGGCTGTTTAAGTTTTTTTATTGGTAACGCCACAAGTAGGCTGTTTAAGTTTTTTTATTGGTAACGCCACCTCTGTATGAAAGTCACTGGCTGTGCTGTGTGCAGTCTGTGGCTAGTTTTGCGTTGTTGTCTGCCATTGTAGTGTTGGGCAGCGGCAGCTGGATGTGAACAGCGCGTAGCGTTGTGCAGTTGGAGGTGAGCCGCCAGCAGTGGTGGATGTGGGGAGAGAGATGGCGGAGTTTTGAAATTTGTCATGAACTGCTATATTTATATATGATGATATCAAGGTAAATACATTGTTTGTTCTCTATTAATATCTTTCATTTGCTAACTATCCCTATCAGCAGTTAGTGCCTTCAGTAGTTTGAATCTTTTATTTAGCTGGCAGTAGTGGCGCTCGCTGTATTGCAGTAGCTTGAGTAGCGAAGATTTTTGTGAGGTAAGTGATTTGTGAAACGTATAGGTTAATGTTAGTCAGGGCCATTCCTTCGTAGGGATTTTTTGAAAGTCAGATTGCGTTGCGCTAAAAAATATTGTGTGTCAGGTTAAGCACAGTCTTGTATAATTGTTCAAAGGGGAAGTTTCATATGTCGACCCTTAGCCGAGGATACCTCACTGAAATCTTCTGATTTTTTTATTGTAGTTTGTGTAATTAGTGTAGATTTTGTTTATTGCTATTGCGTAATTGTAGAGAGAATCTCCTTGGTAGTTGTGGTTTTTCATTGTTGCACAGTAAAACAGTTGTGGCATGCATGCAGATTTGCACCAAGTATTTCGCAGCTGCAATTAACTAGATATTATTTTCAGTTCTATGTTAATGTGTTCTCTTATTTTTGCTCTTAAAATTGTGCTTTTCTGTGTTGTCGTGTGAAATACTGTGACAATAATGGCGTGTGAAAAACGTAATACTAGGCTCCAAAGTAAACTGAGAAATGACAGTGAAAATGAAAGCAGTGTGTTAGCGCCACCGAGTAATGAATTAACTGATGTTCAAAGTAGTAATTTGGTAATTGTACATAGGGAAATGGAGCGGGCTGCAAACAATGGTGTAGACAGTGAAACAATTAGTGAACAGGGAAGCATTATCGATCGATCGGTCGGCAACAGCTCGCCTCAGGAATCCGAAATGACAGGACACAATTTTGCAAATACTGTAGATTCAGGTTTTGCGTCCTCACCGTTTTCTCAAATGAGTCAAGACACATTTTCCGCTTGTCAAAATGTGAATGTTGCCGGTGCAAATTCACTGCCGAAAAGCACTGAGGAACATGTTTCAGACACCAGTCCATTGTTATTACAATTAATGCAACAAATGGGACAAAAGCTTGAAAAGTTAGACACAATGGAGCAAAATCAGAGACAAACACAGCAAAAGTTGGACACAGTGGAACAAAATCTTCAAAAGTTAGACACAATGGAACAACACCAGAGACAAACACAGCAACAGTTAGACGCAATGGAACAAAATCTTCACACCACACTTGAACAAGCACGTGAAGATTTAACTACTGAGTTACATAACATTGAATCGAAATGTCAAAAAGTCTGTAATGACGTAAAAACACAGATTTGTGAGCATTTTCAACCTATTTTTTCGCGGCATGAAAATGCATTACAGAATCACGAAGCAGCCATAAAAGAACTGCAAACCATTGTTCATGAAAATCATGAGACCTTGTGGGCTAAAATTGACTCAGTTGCATCTACCGATTCGGTTACGCAACTTGCAAAAACTCAGGAAAACTTAAAGGACACAGTAGATTCGATCTCAACACAAATGGACACTCTGAAACTTGGTTCAGAAAAACACACTGAGGAAATGTGTTCACTATCGGAGAAAGTAGCCGAACTTTCGGATCAGGTCACTTACTTATCTACAAAGGTAGCTGATGATCTGAATGACACAAGACCCATAGCCTTCACTGACACAGAAGAGTATGAACAAATAAGAAAATTCAAACAAAATCAAAATCAAATCAATACACAGTACAAAAGAGAAATCCGGGAAGTACAAGATCAGTTGACGCAGGTGATACAAGAATTACATATTTCAGAGGACACTCGCGCTCCAACACGGGAAGAGGAACTTAGAAATACGGAAAAGCCACAAAATAATAACACAGGGCATTTCGGTAATTATGAAAGGAATTGGCAAGGTGGACCGAATTTTGAGATGGAACCGCCGACACGACGTAACAATGACCGATATGCTACTCGCCGACACGATGACTTTGAGTATAAGCTGTTCATTACTACACGTAAATTCAAAACATTTAAGAATTCTGCCAACGACATTCATCCACAAGCGTGGCTCCATCAATTCTCTCATTGTTTTTCTCCCAACTGGTCATTAGAACACAGATTAGAATTTATGTGTGGCTACTTGGAGAATGAACCAGCTGTAAGAATGCGATCGGTCATTCACGATTGCCACAGTGAAGGAGAGTTTTACCATGCCTTCCTCTCAGCATATTGGTCTCAAGCCACACAAGACCGAGTAAAACATAGCATCATAATGATGAAACGTTTCGAACAATCTGAATTTTCCAGTCTTATGAAATATTTTGAAGACATGTTGCATAAGAATCAGTATCTTTCAAACCCATACAGCCCCTCAGAACTTATCCGCATTTGCTTATCCAATTTCCTGAACATTTACGACACATTATTTTGGCAGGACGTTGCAAAGACGACATTGAAGTTTTTCAGGGACTGTCACAAGAATTGGAAATTGACACTGACAATCGCGGAATGCGGAAACAGGAACACAACAATTACAGGTCACATCCGTCACAATTCCTCGATAATAGCTGGACGCGACAAGGCTATTCTCACAACACAAATCGTGACCAAAACAGACACCACCCGTATGACAACCGTTGGCAGAGTAGTAATAATTACAGGGAAAGATCACCTCTCCGCGGTAATGACTATCACAGAGACAATCAGAGAAACAGACAATTTGGGAATCAAAATAATTATTATCAAGGGAGACAGAATAACTTTAGACGCAACGGTCCAGCGCGCAGTTACGATTCAGGGAGAAATTCTCCACCACTTAACCAACAAGAAAGAAACTACAGGAACTACCGACATGACGACAGACGATGTGATCGTTAACGACAGACCTGAACTGCATCAGAACTGGCGGGATTCTCGTCACGGTGAATTTGTAGAAGTTAGGTCTCCAAATCCCAATAACGACGCGCGCCAACAAAGAGACAATAGGCAATGACTCACGCCGCTGGCAGCCACAAAACGTACGTATGAAACTGACGACGCAGCTGCCGTAGCTAGTAATTACGTAAAAATGGAAGACATTAGGGACATCTTACTCCAGGAACACGACGTAAAACATAACAACATTGCATATCCTGTGATTCACATTACAGTAAATGACATAAAATTTACGGCAGTACTTGACTCTGGCAGTCCCATTTCAGTAATTAGTGAAACAGCTTTTAGCAAATGCAACAAATCGAACGATTGCCCCACACTTCCGTTACGTAAGATTAAATTACAAGGTGCAATCTTTGGAAAAAGTGTAGATGTACGCCAACAAACCAATTTAGAATTCTTTTGCCAAAGCCACAGCTTCTCTATGAACTTTCTTATTGTTCCATTATTGTCGACGGAAATTATACTGGGAGTAGACTTTTTGAATGAATACAAAGCAGTCTTAAGCTTTCACGATTCTGAAATAAGTTTAGAGAAAGAAGGTAAGTCAATAGCTTTGAAATTTGAAGACTGGCTCTCAAACCATGATGAGGAAATTAATCGGCTTTACGTTCTGTTAGACAACAGTTCGGAATTTTCTACGGAACTAGACACTAACAATCACTCTGCATGTACTGACAGGGATGACATCGACGGCATATTTGAAATTAATGAGTTAATTCAGAATAAAATTTAAACAATTGAGAATTGTAATGACACTGATAGGCAGGACCTTTTTGAGATTTTACAAGCACATTCCACAGTTTTTACTCACAAAACAGGAACAATCAAGGGATTTCAATACCAATTTCGTGTTCGTGAGCATACTAAATTTTGTGTTAGACCATACGTAATTCCGGCGCATTATAGGGACCGTGTTAGAACAGAAATACAATCTATGCTCGACGAGGGCATTATTGAGCCTGCAGTAAGCTCATACAACAATCCATTACATGTTGTTGAGAAGAAAAATGGATCGATCCGGCTTGTCTTAGATTCGAGACAAATCAATACGATCATTATTCCTGAAACAGACAGGCCGCAAACGTTGGAAGAACTTCTTCAAAATTATAATGGTGTAAAAGTGTTGTCTTCCATTGATCTCAGATCCAGCTTTTATCAGATCGAACTCCATCCAGAATGTAGAAAATACACAGCTTTCCTTTGTTTCGGCGTTTGTTATCAGTTTCGGAAACTTCCCTTTGGTTTGAACATTTCTTCAGCAGCATTCATTCGCGGGTTAAATTCCATATTACCTGAGTTCTTAAAACGTCACATCACCTTATATGTGGACGATATTCTAATAGCAGAAGCTTCATGGGAACTACATAATCGCATCCTCAACAGTTTGTTACGTATTTTTGCAGAGGCTGGAATTACAGTTAACTTGGAAAAGTCTGAATTCGGTAGGACAAAGGTGAAGTTTTTGGGACATATTATTTCTTCTGAAGGCATTCAGCCGGATCCTGAAAAGTTAGAAGCAATCAGAGCCATTCCAGTTCCATCCACAAAAAAACAAGTCCGCAGTTTTCTAGGTCTCGTAAATTTTTACCGTCGTTTTCTGAATATGCAAATTCTTGTTACACCAAAACTTTGTTCTCTCACTGGAAAAAATACTATTTGGAACTGAGACGAACAAGCACAGTTGGAATTCAATTCTTTGAAAGAATCGCTACTTAATGCGCCAATACTAGCTCATCCAGATCTGTCACAAGATTTCTGCCCTAGCACGGATTCTTCCAAAGTCGGTCTTGGTGCTCATTTATTTCAAGAAGCCATAGAAGATGACATTACTGTTCAGAAAACCATTGCTTTTGCTAGCCGAGTGCTAACAAAATCTGAAAAAAATTATTCCGTTACTGAATTAGAAGCTTTAGCTATCGTTTGGGCATTTAACAAATTCCGTTTCTTTCTTTCTGGTAAGCACGTAAAAGTATACAGTGATCATCGTGCATTACAATTTCTTATGTCTTCAAAATTAAATCATGACAGGTTAAAACGTTGGGCATTGTTTCTGCAAGAATTCCACTTTACAATAGTCTACATTCCCGGCAAGGAGAACATTGTTGCAGACGCGCTGTCACGCGCACCGGCTGGGCTTGAGAAAAGTAACACACAAGGCAACCTCGAGAAAAATTTCAGTATTCTTTACATTCAGAAAGTCGCCTTTGAAAACTTCATCACCATATCTTTAAAGGACATAGCTCATGAACAAGATAAAGATCCGATTTGGAAAGACATCAAAAGTAAATGGCATGAAAAGACATACACTCAGATTCGGCGTTATTACCTGGTTAGAAAC
Source organism: Schistocerca serialis cubense (assembly GCF_023864345.2). Lineage (NCBI taxonomy): Eukaryota > Metazoa > Arthropoda > Insecta > Orthoptera > Acrididae > Schistocerca > Schistocerca serialis. The sequence continues at coordinate 103,075,891 of NC_064645.1, forward strand.
AACATACTCTTCAAACGCTGCACTGTTGATGACAAGCTATGGGTACTTTGCATTCCAGACGATTTTGTTAATAAGCTCATATGGTACATTCATTTCAGCTACGCACATTTTGGCCCACGAAAATGTTATCATATTCTTCGAACGACTTGTTATTTTAACAATATGGAAAAGCGAGTTCGAAGAGTCTTGTCTATTTGTAAACTTTGTCAAAAGGCGAAACCATCTACTATCTCACATCGTGCTCCGTTGTTTCCTATTATTCCTTCTAAATTAAAAGAATTTGCTGCTGTTGATCTCTTGGGACCCCTTGTCAGAACATCGAATGGATTTTCGTACGTTCTAGTCGCTGTTGAACTTACTTCAAAATTTGTTTCTTTCACTCCGTTACGTAAAGCCACTGGACGGTCTGTATCCAACGCCTTTGTTAAAAATTTCTTACGTGAAGTTGGACACGTTAGTAAAGTCATTTCAGATAACGGACCTCAATTCAGATCTGCTGTTTGGTCACGCATGCTTCGGAATCATAAAATCAAACCTGTTTTTATTTCATTGTACTCACCACATTGCAACCCGTCTGAAAGGATTATGAAAGAAATCAATAAGCTTTGCAGACTTTATTGTCACAGAAAGCATCAGCATTGGGACAGATATTTACACTTATTTCAAAATGTGCTCAATGAAATGCCTCATGATTCCACTGCTTTACCACCTATTCTTGTACTGAAGAATGAAGAACCACCGATCAGAATCAGAGAGCTTGTACCTTTCCCGAATACACGTAAACTTCGACACAAAGACATAATTGATTTGGCTCTTAAAAATATAAAATCTGCAGCAGACAAAAGGAGAAAACTACACGGTAAAGCAAATGCAAAGAAATTGTATATTGGTCAGAAAGTTCTCATTAAAGCTCATTCATTGTCACATAAGAAGAAACACTTGAGTCACAAATTCTTTCTAGTTTACAATGGACCTTACAGAATCCGACGTATACCACATGATAATTGCGTTGAAGTTGAAACTCTGCGTACTAGGAAGAGTAAAGGTTTACACCACATTTCACATGTAAAACCGTTTATTGAAAGATAATCTGCTTTTTAACTTTGTCTTTGCCATAAAACGTTTCACTTCACGTTACTAGTATGCTTCAGAAACTGTTACCATGCAACAATGTTTGAAGTTAAATATCCAGTCAAGAACCAAGAGAACTTATTTAAACAGAAATTACGAATGCATTGTTATTGCGAACAGACGACACAGTGTAATTGTGTGTGTACATTCTTGCTTGTTAGTTGCGCTATTAGAACATTTACCAGTACTGCTAATGCGATTTTAATGCAACATTTTGGTTTACTTGAAAATACATTTGGGATTTAAAGTACTTTCTGTGAGATTAAAGATGACTTAGTATTTGGTTTCTTTGACAGCTACACGGTTATATTACGACACTACTAATGTGTGACATAATTTACATTGTTTCTTTTGTGGTGTATCTGTTTTATATCTGCACAGTTTTTCTGAATTCTTCTGGAAAGCAAAACATGTTTTATTAGTAACTTTTGTGGTATAGCTAGAAGGAGACAGCCTTTTCCATAGCACAACAATACGTTACAGCACAGTACTTTCATCATCACAACAATAAGCGTAATAACTAAGATATCTCTACGCAAAGCATTTCACTTTTGTTTATCATGAGGTAAGTACATTGGCTTCTGCAGAACTTAGCTTTCGGAGGAAAATAACTACGACACTTCCACAGAGATTATCTTACAACAAGATGCACATTTAGCGCTACAGGACACGCATTTCAGTGATTAATTTTGTACTTAAAACATTTATTTTTAAAAATTTTTGAATTACAAAGAAAGTTTTCTGTGATACATTTCATTCCATTGCTGTAATCTGTAACACCTGAGGGTATAATTACATTAATCCTCAGGGGGGTACATGCTTACTTTGTGTACCATGTGTTTGGCAAGCACAAGGAACCCTAGCTAATATGGTATTTGCTTATACAACTTTACACATCGGTACCATATTTCTCTGAAACATAAATTACACAGCTATCTGATCATTTAACTGAGAGATAAACTTTTTTTACTACATCAGTGACACATGTTTACGCAATTACACAGTTGGGTAACTTCACACTTATGAAATTGTATTTGTCTGTACTTTGTGAACTGCTCATATTTTTCAGAACCATTGTGATACTACAAGAGCTTTGAATGATGTATTTGGTATGAGATCATGATTTTTAAAGTACGTTTGAGGCAGATGACACTATTGAAATGAGCAGAGAATATTTTTTATGGTTTGAAATTATTGCAGAAAGCTACGACCTTTTTGAGATTTGACTGAGGTGTTATGATGTTATTTTTACGACGACGATGTGTATTATGCTGTTGAGGTATGTTTATGTCAATAAGATGATGCTACCATATATGAGGAATGTGATTACGTGTTTATATGTACATGAATAATGAATAGAAGTTAGGGACTCTTGACTTGTGAAACAGGATGTTGGAAACCAAGAATCGTACTTTAAGAGTTATGAAATGTGTGTAAATGCGTGAATGTATCACAATGCCGGCGAAAATTTTTTTGGACACTGTTATATTCATAGGATTTTGTTTCTACACATTTGCAACGTAAATTCTCGACCTGTGAAATTTTTATATGAGACTGTCACTGTAGCGGAAACTGCTGTCGTAAATATTTCCGTAAGAAAGTTAAGTGACCACCTGCACGTGCGTCGTCGGCACACTGCTGTGTCAGACACCTGGAGAACAAGCCATTAGGGTGTGCCTTTCCGGAAGCACAGGTAGAAAAAAAAAAAGGGGAGGCCATTATCCTCGCTATTGACATTTCCTTGTTGAAAGCATACTGTGAAGCTCGTAATTTATGATATTTACTGAAATGCCTAATGAAATGACGAGAAATATTTTTACATCTACACACCTGATTACGACAAGCGTCTTTCGACGAGAGTTGAGAGAATTTCTACTAACTTATGAAATGTCACATGACTATTGAATGATATTTGTATACTTTGGTTTGCGTAATTGCTTATTTCATTTGATACCTGTTTTCCAGCTGTGTTACAGCATTAGTTTTATAAAATAAACTTAGATGCATTTGCTAATGTGAACACTTTCTGTCAACAGATCTATTAAATGATAATTTTGTAATCCACATTCTTTAAAAAAAGGAGCACTTGGAAAGGAAAGAACAATAAGAAGGGACTAGTAACAGTAACTGGACACATAATTTTCTTTTCAAGTACATGGTAATATTTTTTTTACAATAAGTTGTTGTGGTGCACCACTTTAATTACATAGACATTAAGATGTGAATATACATTTCCCTTATCTGCATTGTTGTTTTTACTGTAATATTTTTTCTGCTTGAGCTATGTCATGTTTAGGTATAACTTCCTGCTGTTTGCCAGGCATAGTGTTATTGAATTTGACTTTACATTATTCTGTTAAGCCAGTTTTACTAATGATTTATTTTTATTGTTTGCTGCACATTGCCTTAGATTAGTTGTAATATTACAATTGCTTTGCTAATTTCTTAATGCTGCTTGCTTCGCAAATCTGCGTTTTTTTTTTCATTGCTGTTTATATTAATTGTTTTATGTGATGCTGCATTGCCTCGTCCCTTAGTTTAGCATCTGAGCTCAGTAGATTTAAGTTATCTTAAGAGGGGGTAGACTATATAAGAAACTGACTATAGACAATAGGAAAAAAATGCATTGAGAAGTTATATGAAAAAGATTTGGACCACAATGAGTATTGTGCAGTGGAGAAAAACTATTTTGAAAGAGGATGTGAACAGAATACAGACAGCAGGCTTAGATAGTACAATTGGGAATAATGATGAACAAAGGGAGATCTCCATGCAAAATACTGCAGTAAAACAAACCCTGTCCTTTCCTTTTGTGTCATCCCTCTATATGTTTGTGTACCCTTGTGTATTTGTGTTTTTCCTGTCTTTATGTGTTTATCTGATAAGAATTGTAGAATTTTTCTAATACTAGGCTACATTCACTATGATGAGGAATACTGTTATCCTCCAATATAATTGGCATTAATAATATGTTATTTACCTTGTAAATATGCTTAGACATTATTTATTCTGGTTTGTTGCTCACATGTGAAGGTGATGTTTCAAAAGTTCTTGTGATGTATTTACTTATGTCATAATTCCTGTAACACTGATGTATATGTCTATTTCTATTCTTTTGTAAAGCCTGTTTTACTACAAATGTTATCTGTATTTTGTACCTTTGGAATTGTATTCTTATGTTATAAAATTGTAATTAACGCCAGGTCATCAAATTAAGTAACTTGTCAATTCCATTTCACTGCACACGTTTCGGTTGGTCATAGTATATGGACAATATGTGAGAAGTAGGGACTGTTAGTGTTTGCACGTGTGTTAATAATTCAGCAAGGGACTGGAAAACAGCATTGCTCGTTCTAAGGACAATTCCAAAAAACTTTGTGAGTGCACAAGTGGTGGTTATGGACTTGCTATATTCTCCGAAAGACTCTTCGATGGTGATTGTGCACCTGCACAGTCGCAACAGATGGCTGCTGGCCGTCTCTACATGGACTACAGTGGGTCTGCACCTTCGATGGCCCACCAATACCGTAATCTCTACAAGGACTACAGTGGGTCTACATCTTTGATGGCCCACCAATACCATACTCTCTACCAGGACTACAGTGGGTCTGCTCTGTGATGACCTACCTACCAATCTTCTTCAAACTGTCGAATGACTCTGCTGTGGGTTTGCTCTGTTGTGGCCCATTACCTGTCAGCATGTCAAGAGTCAGCACTGTCTTTCAGTTGGAAGGACAACAGTACTTCTTCAAGACTGCATGGAAATCCACTACTTCCGTGTGCATTTTCTTCTACTGCTCAGACTTTGAGAAAAACACTACTATTTTACCGTGATGAATGATTAGGACTGTCTTTATGGACTGTGAGAAAATTTTAGCTTTTGACCAACATTGTATCAATAAGTGTGTGCATTTGATATCTTTGTTATTGTAATTATGAAAAATTTTATCAAATCATTATTGGGCACTGCCCAAAACAATTTGTAAAATTTTTTTGTGGGGAGCATGGGGGCTATGTAAGTAGGCTGTTTAAGTTTTTTTTATTGGTAACGCCACCTCTGTATGAAAATCACTGGCTGTGCTGTGTGCAGTCTGTGGCTAGTTTAGCATTGTTGTCTGCCATTGTGGTGTTGGGCAGCGGCAGCTGGATGTGAACAGCGCGTAGCGTTGTGCAGCTGGAGGTGAGCCGCCAGCAGTGGTGGATGTGGGGAGAGAGATGGTGGAGTTTTGAAATTTGTCATGAACTGCTATATTTATATATGATGATATCAAGGTAAATACATTGTTTGTTCTCTATTAATATCTTTCATTTGCTAACTATCCCTATCAGTAGTTAGTGACTTCAGTAGTTTGAATCTTTTATTTAGCTGGCAGTAGTGGCGCTCGCTGTATTGCAGTAGCTTGAGTAGCGAAGATTTTTGTGAGGTAAGTGATTTGTGAAACGTATAGGTTAATGTTAGTCAGGGCCATTCTTTCGTAGGGATTTTTTGAAAGTCAGATTGCGTTGCGCTAAAAAATATTGTGTGTCAGGTTAAGCACAGTCTTGTATAATTGTTCAAAGGGGAAGTTTCAGTATCAGATAAATAGTTTTAACAATGGTATTGATAGGCGCTGCCCATGTAAATTTACAGCACAGTATCATTCCTAGGAACTGAATATGTACCTTCATGTGTAGTACTTTATCTGCCATGCATATTAGACAGTGCCTTCGTATGTCGCTATTTTTGGTAAATATGGCTACTGAAGATTTCTCTGACACCATCATCGGACCATTTCCCAAGAACCACTGGCTTAAATTTGTTATTGATAAGGTTAGTGATATCTTGTGTTATTGCATGGGAGGTAAAAGGATACATGTTTCCTGCAAACTGAATGACATTAACTGACTGAGTTAAAACGTTTTCCATGTTTGTTGCATGTGTAAATTGCGTATAAGAGTTGCTAAAGGACCAAACTGTCCAGTATAGATGTGCCTTTGAAACCATTATCCACTCTGATGTATAAATAGCGTCTGTTCACTAGTAAAAGCTCATTTTCCTTTTACTAGTAGTGACGCATGATAATAATGTGATAGGTCTGTAGGATGTAGCTAAAAATTGATCTTTCTCCTATTTGTAGGTGGGACTTACAATCTGCTTCTTTCAGTCTTGAGTTAATTCTTGCTGCATCCATATTCCATTACACATCTGGAGTAGCAGTTCTACAGAATTCTCAGACATCTTTTGTATCATGGTGTAAGAGATCTGATCCAATAATGGGGCTGAGTTTGGGTTGTCTTTCATGACCAATGACAATTCGTCAATACTGAAATGTGCAATTAGTAAGTGTTGAGTTGCTGGTACTTGCTTTTACATTAAGAATGGCTTGCTGCAAATAGTTGCTGAAGCAATAAGGTCACAGGATTCTTCTGTCCATTCACGTGACTGTATACGGTAGTTGAATGTAGGGACCGTATATCTGAATCTGTTGACTTTGCGCGATATCCCTGATGGATTAGCGTTTCTGAATATGCTGTGTCAATCCAGGTGCTGTGTTAATCCAGGTGCTTCTCTTGACCAATTAAGTATCTTCTTGGTTCTAGCTGCCGTTTTTTATAAATCATGAAGTTGTTCTTGTTGGGTTGTTAAACATATTTTCTTAATGTCATTTCTGTTGTCTTGTATTATTTTGGTGCAGTCTTTATTCCACCATTGATTGCAAAATCTTCTTTCTTTTACTGTAAAAAGTCTTGTCGGAATGCCACGAGATATATGTTGAACAGAAGCTGTGAATAAACTCTACATCTGCATCTATATCCATACTCTGCAAACCATCGTGCAGTACATTGCAGAGGGTACATCCCATTGTACCATTTATTGGGGTTTCTTCCATTCTTGTATGGAATGCAGGAAGAATGATTGTTTAAATGCCTTTGTGTGTGCTATAATTATTCTAATGATGTCCTCACTATCCTTATGTGAGCAATAAATAGCGGGTTGCAATATATTCCTAGAATATTCCTTATTGAAACTTCGTTAGTAGACTTTCTCAGGATAGTTTATGTCTATCTTCAAGAGTTTGCAAGATCAGTTGCTTCAGCATCTCTGGACATTCTCCCATAGGTCAAACAAACCTGTGACCACTCGCTCTGCCATTCTCTGTATACGTTCAGTATCTCCTGTCAGTCCTATTTGGTATGGCTTCCACACACTTGAGCAATATTCTAGAATGGATTGCATAAGTAATTTTTAAGCAATCTCTTTTGTAGACAGATTGCACTTCACCAGTATTCTGCCAATAAATTGAAGTCAACCACCTGCTTTACCTATGACTGAGCCTATGTGATCATTCCATTTCATATCCTTACAAAGTGCATAACTAGGTATTTGTACGAGTCGACCGGTTCCAGCTGTGACTCATACGTTTTTTTCTTTTTGTGAAGTACATAGTTTTACACTTCTCAACATTTAAAGCAACTTGCGAGTCTATGCACCACTTTGAAGTCTTCTCAAGATGTGACTGAATACTTATGCAGCTTCTTTAAAACTGTATTTCTTTACAGAAAACTGCATCATCTGAAAAAGTCTGAGGTTACTATTAACATTGTCCGCTAAATCATTAATACACAACATGAACAGCAAGGGTCACAATAAACCATCTTGGGACATACCCGAAGTTTCTTCTACATCTGACGTTGACTCTCCATCCAAGATGACATGCTGTGTCCTCCCTACCAAAAAGTCGTCAATCCAGTCACAAATTTCACTTGATAACTTATGTGATCGTAATTCTGACAATAAGCGTGGATGCTGTACTGAGTTAAATACTTTTCGGAAATCAAGAAATGTTGTACCTACCTGACTGCCTTGATCAAAAGCTTTAAGTATGTCATGCGAGAAAAGGGTGGGTTGGGTTTCACATGATCGATATTTCCACAATCCATGCTGGTTGGCATTGAAGTGGTCATTATGTTTGAGATACCTCGTTATGTTTGAGTTCAGAAGATGTTCTAAGATTCAATAACAAATCGGTGTCAAGGATACTGTGGGTCACTTCTACCACCCTTCTTGCAGGTAGGTGTGACCTGTGCTTCCTTCCAACTTAGAGGTTCTTTGTTCGAGGAATCTGCGATAGATTATAGGTAGCAGAGGAGCTAACTCACCTGAAAATTCAGTGCAGAATCTGATAGGGATTCCATCAGGCCCTAGAGCTTTGTTCAGTGTTGATGATTTCAGCTTTTTCTCAACACCACTGCCACTAAAACATTTCATTCATCTTTTCAGTGGTATGTGGATTGAATTGGGACACTTCACCTGGGTTTTCCTTTGTAAAGGACACATTTTGAAACAGAGTGAAGTACTTTGGCTTTTGCTTTGCTGCCTTGAGTTTCAGTTCCTGGCTCATTCACTAGGGACTGGACACTAACTTTGATGTCACTAACAGCCTTTATGTACGACTAGAATTTCTTCGGGTTTTGTGAAAGATCGTTTGACAATATTCTGCTATGTAGTCACTGAAGGCTTCACACATTGCTCTCTTGACAGCCAAAAGCATTTCGTTCAGAATCTCTCTATCTGTAGTCCAAAATTTTGTTTTGCATGTATTACACCGGAGTCTATGTTTCTTTAAAAGTTTCCTTACAGTGACTGTATATCATGGAGTGCTCTCCCATTACGAACTGTTCTATTGGTTAGATATCTGTCCAGTGCGTGGACAAATATTCTTTTAAACTTGAGCTATGGTTCTGCTACATGCACCTGCCCTGTGCTGAAAGTTTCACTCATCTCATTGAGATATGGCAGTAGTATACTGAATAGTTAACTGAACATATATATCTTTCTTCTTGTTTTAGTTGTCCTTGTTGTTACTGTTCTCACAATCATGTCATGTAACAGTTACCAGTTCCAATGTGGACATCCTCAAAGAGATCAGATCTATTTTTTGCAGTTAGAGCCACTGTATTTCCATCATTTCCAAACTACCTGTTCTGAGTAGTTTTCAGAGGAGGCATTCAGTAACATTTCACAGGATGTCTTATCATGCCCACCACTAAAAACACTTTAATTTTACCAGTTGATTGTTGGATGATTAAAGTCGCCACCGATTATCACAGTATTACTGCGGAATTTACATACAAGCAAACTGAGATTTTTTCTGAAGTTTTCGGTTACATCAGGAAATGAGCCCGGTGGGCAGTAAAAGGATTCAATAACCATTTTATGCTCGCCCCTGATACTGAGTCTTTCCTAAACAAGCTCACTCTCAGATTCAATTTCTGTCTCGGTTGATCTAAGTATCTTGTCTACTGTGACAAATACACCACCTCCATTTCCCATTAGCCTATCCTTTCGATATACACTTAAATTTTCCCCAAAAATCTCACTGTTATCCATTTCAGATTTCAACCAGCTTTCTGTGCTTAATATAGTGTGAGCTTCGCTGTTTTTCTGGGGCACTGTCATTTTGTTTTGTGAATGCATCAGCAGTTAACCACTAGGATCTTAAGACTCTTACCTATGGAAGGAATTCTTTCAATCTTTACTAACACTTCTGGATTTCCTGCAACTATTTACCTAGACTTGATAGAGAGTCATCTAATCAAAAAAGGTACCCTTGTGTGCACCCCACATGCATTCAACTGCATGGGTAGCAGCCTCTGACATGCAGTGCACACCTGATGCATTTAGGGGAATCTTACAGTTCCGAACCCTGTTGCACAAGTCCAGGAAGTCGTTGTCTAGCTTACCACAGAATGTTTGAAGTCTATGGTCCAGTCCTTCCACTCGACTCACAACCAAAGTTCTGAGGACAATACTGAAAATGGTGAACTTTGTTGAAACTCTATATGCAAGACTGGTCTTCTCAATCTACTCTGCCAGTCACTGGAATGATCAAAGTATGATCTTGGAGCCCAGGTGACAGGTATCATTTGCACCAAGAGCACGTCAATGTGCAATTGCTTGCACTCAGTTTTCTCAGTGCCTGCCGGAATAGCCTCTTCGACATGTCAAATGAGGCCCCCAGGCATAGACACTGAGTGCACCTGGTGTCCTTTCCTGTCCCTTACGGCCATTTCGGCGAGGGGAACCATCAACCGCGGTACATCTGAACTGTCGACGATTGATAGACTCCAACCCTGTTGCTTTTGCCTCCTCTTGACACTGGACGGAACAGGTTGTCCCAAAACAGATGAAGTGAGTCCCACTGACTCATTTTCAGCGAAAGACAACAACTCGAACTTGTTGGTTCCGTGTTTGGAGGTTGGCTTTTTGTCAGCTGATTGTACCTATGATTCAAGGCTTTGGTGATATTTACGCCAATCAGTTTTGTCGACATTCGAAATAGATTTATTAGAGAGATGTGTGTTTATTATTCGCATAAAGGATATTCATTGTTGTGGGAAAGTGATCTGTTCTAGTGGTACTGTGCTCAAAAGACCCATACTGTAATTTGGTTCAGGCAGAGTGAAGCTCATATTATACCCACTGCTGTTCGCCTCTTACACAGGCTTTGGTTTAAAATTACAAATTCATCATCATATGTAATCCTGATGTAATCACATACACAATAAATTTCTGTAATTTGATTCAAACAGGGAGAGACTAATATTATATCTGCTGCTGTTGGCCTCATACATAGACCTTGGTTTAAAGTTACAGATGTATTTTTGTATATAATCTCGTTGTAATCATCCATGTAATACAGTACAATCTCTCTTACTTCATCATTCATATGACACCCCCATGCTGTGGGGAGGACACTGAAGTCACCTAAAATTAGGAATGGTTTTGGTAAGAGTTGTAGCATTGTTCATATTAGCTGTTCAGAATTCTGACAAGTCGGAAGAGTATACATATAAAATGGAAAATCGGTAGCTGTTAGCAATTATTTCTGCTGTTATTGCTTGAAGTTGAGGTTAAGAAATGGAAGCAAAATCAGTAATGTTGTATTAATAAGTTAAGATGCTTCATCTTTTTCCATCCTATTGATCTTATCTAATATTTGGTCTTATGTAAGTCTCACTCACTACAACAATAGAATAATCACTACAGTAGAGTTCACACATAGCGACTATAGAGCAGGCCACTAATGGTTTTTGTGTGGCCCGCCAAGACAGTCAAATTTTTTAAGTAACAATTTATACCCTTTCTGAAATGCAAAGTTAACTAAAGCATCCCATCATTTTAAAGAGTGTGGCCTTCTGTTAACCTCTGCTTCCACAAAGTGGCCGCCAACCCGAAACTATTGTTCACCCCTGGTAAAGAGTGACTGTGCATTCCTCTGGAGAATTTTTTAATCCATTATTTTATTTCTATGTGCAGGAAGTAAGTATGGGCAATCTTTGTTTAGACACTTTTTTTTATAATGTTGTAACAGTGCTACTGTATAGAGCTGCATAGTGCACACTGTCTTTTTGAAGAGGTTAACTGTGTTACAGATTTACTTTCCCAGAGACCAGCTGTTCAATCAATACTGTGTTCTTGTCCTCCCTCTCAGATGCGATTGACTGTTGTGGCTTAGGGGTATGTGAATATGGTCTATAAGGATTTCTTTAATAAGATATGTTGGTAAATTTATATTGACAAATATTATATTTGCTGGATTTGGTCTAGTGTGGCATATAATTGTCATGAATCTGAGTTGTGTGTTTTGTTAGAGAGGAAATTACTTCTCCCAATTCACTTTACCCCTAATGTAGTTTCCTGCCACAGAGGCATAAGGACTGCAGTTTCTATATTCTTTGGCTTTCTTAAACGATATGTTAAGTGTAGCTGACTCTTTTTTAATCTCCTGCTGCTTAAGGTATACTGGACAAGGTTTATCCCTCGATGTTACATTTTCTTTATAGTATACACAGCATGTTATTTGACTTCTAAACTAAGTTACCTCACAATTCTCTCAACATATATTACTGTGAGCCTCTGGCTGGCACACTATAGAAGCATTGCCTCGCTAATATTATCTATGAACTAGAGTACCTCTCATCCCATATTTTCTCATGTACTCTGGCAGAAACTGGGATGAAAAGTTGACAATACGTTTCTCGGGCTGGTTGCTTGTTGTACCTAAGTGATTTATTTGTTTGATCATACTATGCATAAGTGTAACAGCAACTGCAGACTGAGTAGCATCCTTCAGATCTGTCTCTGACAGTTCAGTTCCATATTTCTTCAAACTTTCTGGTGGTGAATCCTGTAATTCGATATGAGGGCTACCATCTGTTTGTTACTTACAGTGTTGTCTTCCATAGATTTATTGGCAGCCTCTCTTGTTGACAGGACAGTTTGAACCTTATTCTTTCCAACATCCTTCAGATTAGTGATTGTATGTCTATATACACAATCTGAGGTAAGCATTACTTTCCCCAAAGCCATGGGACGTTGCTTACTGACATTGCCACTGGGACCCTTAACAAAGACATAAACATAGTCAATCGTATCAATATGATACCTATTGGTTTTATTCTTATCATAGAATATATTCATATTTGTTGCAATAGTAATTACCCTCCACACTTTTTTAGTTTCTTGTAGATGTTTATTATATGAGGTAACACTGAATGACAGCAGTAAAGTCCCCCTGTGGGACAAAGTACTTGGCGCTACATTTCAAGAAAAAGTGTCAGACATACCTATGGTGAATGTTGTCAGATTCGTTACCTCCTTTGTTTCTCGTTGCTGCTGTTGTTGAGCAGCGATCGCTAGTCGCTTCTCCCTCACTTCCTCGTTCGATTCCAGTGTAGCCTACATTTTCCCTGCAAATTTTGTCGATTAATCAACTTCCTCTGCTCGTACTAAGAACAGCTTCAGTGCTGTAAATGGCGAGTATGTAACTCAACGTGGAGGGCGGAACCAACTCTTTCCCAGATAATCCATTCTCCATATTTATTGCACCACAATCTATTCAGACTGTGCAAAGTTCTGATCTCGATTTAAAAAACTGTACTCACACAACCTGTAAGTATCTTAAGTGAGTTCTTTCTGTATTCATGACAAAAAAACTTGGGAAAACAACTATTGCGATCGTGTTTATACGGTTGTTAACTAAAGAACCTCCCCCCATGAACCATGGACCTTGCCGTTGGTGGGGAGGCTTGCGTGCCTCAGCGATACAGATAGCCGTACCGTAGGTGCAACCACAACGGAGGGGTATCTGTTGAGAGGCCAGACAAACGTGTGGTTCCTGAAGAGGGGCAGCAGCCTTTTCAGTAGTTGCAAGGGCAACAGTCTGGATGATTGACTGATCTGGCCTTGTAACAATAACCAAAACGGCCTTGCTGTGCTGGTACTGCGAACGGCTGAAAGCAAGGGGAAACTAAAGCCGTAATTTTTCCCGAGGGCATGCAGCTTTACTGTATGATTACATGATGATGGCGTCCTCTTGGGTAAAATATTCCGGAGGTAAAATAGTCCCCCATTCGGATCTCCGGGCGGGGACTACTCAAGAGGATGTCGTTATCAGGAGAAAGAAAACTGGCGTTCTACGGATCGGAGCGTGGAATGTCAGATCCCTTAATCGGGCAGGTAGGTTTGAAAATTTAAAAAGGGAAATGGATAGGTTGAAGTTAGATATAGTGGGAATTAGTGAAGTTCGGTGGCAGGAGGAACAAGACTTCTGGTCAGGTGACTACAGGGTTATAAACACAAAATCAAATAGGGGTAATGCAGGAGTAGGTTTAATAATGAATAGGAAAATAGGAATGCGGGTAAGCTACTACAAACAGCATAGTGAATGCATTATTGTGGCCAAGATAGACACGAAGCCCACACCTACTACAGTAGTACAAGTTTATATGCCAACTAGCTCTGCAGATGACGAAGAAATTGAAGAAATGTATGATGAAATAAAAGAAATTATTCAGATTGTGAAGGGAGACGAAAATTTAATAGTCATGGGTGACTGGAATTCGAGTGTAGGAAAAGGGAGAGAAGGAAACATAGTAGATGAATATGGATTGGGGGACAGAAATGAAAGAGGAAGCCGCCTGGTAGAATTTTGCACAGAGCACAACATAATCATAGCTAACACTTGGTTTAAGAATCATGAAAGAAGGTTGTATACATGGAAGAACCCTGGAGATACTAGAAGGTATCAGATAGATTATATAATGGTAAGACAGAGATTTAGGAACCAGGTTTTAAATTGTAAGACATTTCCAGGGGCAGATGTGGACTCTGACCACAATCTATTGGTTATGACCTGTAGATTAAAACTGAAGAAACTGCAAGAAGGTGGGAATTTAAGGAGATGGGACCTGGATAAACTAAAAGAACCAGAGGTTGTACAGAGATTCAGGGAGAGCATAAGGGAGCAATTGACCGGAATGGGGGAAAGAAATACAGTAGAAGAAGAATGGGTAGCTTTGAGGGATGAAGTAGTGAAGGCAGCAGAGGATCAAGGAGGTAAAAAGACGAGGGCTAGTAGAAATCCTTGAGTAATGGAAGAAATACTGAATTTAATTGATTAAAGGAGAAAATATAAAAATGCAGTAAGTGAAACAGGCAAAAAGGAATACAAACGTCTCAAAAATGAGATCGACAGGAAGTGCAAAATGGCTAAGCAGGGATGGCTAGAGGACAAATGTAAGGATGTAGAGGCCTATCTCACTAGGGGTAAGATAGATACCGCCTACAGGAAAATTAAAGAGACCTTTGGAGATAAGAGAACGATTGGTATGAATATCAAGAGCTCAGATGGAAACCCAGTTCTAAGCAAAGAAGGAAAAGCAGAAAGGTGGAAGGAGTATATAGAGGGTCTATACAAGGGCGATGTACTTGAGGACAATATTATGGAAATGGAAGAGGATGTAGATGAAGATGAAATGGGAGACATGATACTGCGTGAAGAGTTTGACAGAGCACTGAAAGACCTGAGTCGAAACAAGGCCCCCGGAGTAGACAATATTCCATTAGAACTACTGACGGCCGTGGGAGAGCCAGTCCTGACAAAACTCTACCATCTGGTGAGCAAGATGTATGAAACAGGCGAAATACCCTCAGACTTCAAGAAGAATATAATAATTCCAATCCCAAAGAAAGCAGGTGTTGACAGATGTGAAAATTACCGAACTATCAGCTTAATAAGTCACAGCTGCAAAATACTAACACGAATTCTTTACAGACGAATGGAAAAACTAGTAGAAGCCAACCTCGGGGAAGATCAGTTTGGATTCCGTAGAAACACTGGAACACGTGAGGCAATACTGACCTTACGACTTATCTTAGAAGAAAGATTAAGGAAAGGCAAACCTACGTTTCTAGCATTTGTAGACTTAGAGAAAGCTTTTGACAATGTTGACTGGAATACTCTCTTTCTAATTCTAAAGCTGGCAGGGGTAAAATACAGGGAGCGAAAGGCTATTTACAATTTGTACAGAAACCAGATGGCAGTTATAAGAGTCGAGAGACATGAAAGGGAAGCAGTGGTTGGGAATGGAGTAAGAAAGGTTTGTAGCCTGTCCCCGATGTTGTTCAATCTGTATATTGAGCAAGCAGTAAAGGAAACAAAAGAAAAATTTGGAGTAGGTATTGAAATTCATGGAGAAGAAATAAAAACTTTGAGGTTCGCCGATGACATTGTAATTCTGTCAGAGACAGCAAAGGACTTGGAAGAGCAGTTGAATGGAATGGACAGTGTCTTGAAAGGAGGATATAAGATGAACATCAACAAAAGCAAAACAAGGATAATGGAATGTAGTCTAATTAAGTCGGGTGATGCTGAGGGAATTAGATTAGGAAATGAGGCACTTAAAGTAGTAAAGGAGTTTTGCTATTTGGGGAGCAAAATAACTGATGATGGTCGAAGTAGAGAGGATATAAAATGTAGGCTGGCAATGGCAAGGAAAGCGTTTCTGAAGAAGAGAAATTTGTTAACATCCAGTATTGATTTAAGTGTCAGAAAGTCATTTCTGAAAGTATTCGTATGGAGTGTAGCCATGTATGGAAGTGAAACATGGACGATAAATAGTTTGGACAAGAAGAGAATAGAAGCTTTTGAAATGTGGTGCTACAGAAGAATGCTGAAGATTTGATGGGTAGATCACATAACTAATGAGGAAGTATTGAATAGGATTGGGGAGAATAGAAGTTTGTGGCACAACTTGACCAGAAGAAGGGATCGGTTGGTAGGACATGTTCTGAGGCATCAAGGGATCACCAATTTAGTATTGGAGGGCAGCGTGGAGGGTAAAAATCGTAGAGGGAGACCAAGAGATGAATACACTAAACAGATTTAGAAGGATGTAGGTTGCAGTAGGTACTGGGAGATGAAAAAGCTTGCACAGGATAGAGTAGTATGGAGAGCTGCATCAAACCAGTCTCAGGACTGAAGACCACAACAACAACAACAACTAAAGAACTGATATATCTTTTTTTTTTACTTCTGGTAGACCACATTCAGTCACGTCTGTATAATAATGTCTTTGTTCATTCAGTGTACGCCTGTTTAGTGTAGCTTCACTTCTCTTGTCCCTTATAATCTACTATCAAACTTGATATATTTATCTCTCCGTTACACACAAATTCTATTATCTTATTATAGGTTAAGACATGACTGTGAATGGCTGTGGAGTTTTATTCTTGATAACAAATGCTAAAAACTTGTTCCTTGCCTCACTATATTTTCTGAACTGAGGTAATATATGGTTCGTTTCTCCCTGAGTATTATCATCACAGTCACAGGCTGATGTTTGGTTTGTACACAGTTGTTATAAATGCTCTGTAAATGTCCTATAATTGAGCCTTATTCTACCTCATGTGGCTGTTGCTTGTCGGGGTACACAAACGTATTCAAACCAAGATCATTTCTGAACTCATGGTTCTATTTGCACATAGTTGCCTCCGTAGTATAGTGAGCTCTGCATCAGAAATTCTTCCTGACAGGATTTGACTGGCCTTTTCCAAACAAGCTGTCCATATTCTATATAGGGAAGCTTTGTGTCTAGTGGTGTCTTGTTTCTCGTAGCCTGCTTTGCCAATTGATCTGCTTTTTCATTGCCTGGGATTTCACAGTGGGCTTTCCTGCACATAAAGGCATTCATAATACCAATAACAGACTTGGAATAGGTATCCATTGGTGGTTTTTGAAAATTTTATACTTCATACAGCTTACAGTATTTTCGAGTCTGATAATATCACATAGGATATGTATTTGTGATTCATACACCACTGTATCGCCTTTAATATTGCGGTTGTTTCGGCCAGATAGGTAGAGGTAATTTATATTTTTGGGCTCTCTCCAGTTGTGGACTGTACATAGCACATTCTATATTGTTCTCTCCTGTTGTCTTTGATCCATCTGTGTATATGTGGATTACCCATTGTCTTGTTTCCACCAGTTGCCTTTGTAGTGCTGTAATCGTCTCCTAGAAATCAAACTTCCCTCCATCACTTGAAATGATGGAGGGAACCCAGATGATAAAAGAGTCATATTGGTAAAAAGGCCGCTATACACTTGTGGAAATGTCTTTGCACTCATCTGCCAAGTCATTATACGCCAAAAAGAAATTAAAAGACTTTTTGCTGCAATTTCCAGGGAAAGGACAGAACAAACATAGAATATGATGAACTGGATGCTGTAAGCATGATAATTTCTCTACTATGTATCGTTCCATGTGCATCTTCCTCCTTATATGGAAATGCATCTCTTGTCTTCACTAGGAGTGCATTTGTTGGTGTGAATTTCATCACTTCTAAGCATGTGTATATACAGTGGTACTGCAGTCTATCAGGCTTCTCAAAAATTTGCATCTAATGAGGGAGCGATATAGGAGCAGCAGCACTGAAGGACCCACTCCCTCAGCATGTTGCAGTATGTGATTGAACAATATTTAGTGTTTGCTCACTGGTTTCGATTAATGTATTAATATGTGCAATCCAAGTAAGCTAATGCCCAGTGTTATTCCTGAGAACCGAGTAAGTGCTTTAACTTGTATTATTTTATCGTCTACACGCATTTAACAATTTCTGGGCACAAAACCATTCCTAGTGAACATGACTACCAAGGATTTCTCTGGTGCCATCATTAGGACATTTCCACTAAACCATCTGCTTAGATTCTTTATCGATTATGTAAGGTTGTTCATAGCTTCCTACAATACCAAATAGGAAATAAACACACATGTGTCATATGCAAACCGTATAATTCTACCTTATTGAGTTATTGTTCTTTCCAAGTCATAGATATATATTGCACATAGTAGTGGGTTGAGTATCGATCCTCAAGGCTTGTCACTGTCCAGTGTGTGTGGGTCCTTGAATACAGTATCCTTTCTAATATCTACTGATTAATGATGAGATACCTTCTGCAAACTGAGATGGAGCTCCTAAATGTAGTAAGTTATCTAATAGTATATGTGTCTGAATCATATCATACGCTTTTGCGATATCAGAAAATAATGCTGCTGTATATTTGCTCTCACTAGAGCCACCTAACACTGAGGAGACTAATATTTAAATGTCCAAGTGACTCCTATCTCTACAGGGGTCGAATTGCAACCCAGCTAGTAAGGATGAAGATCCTACCCACCATTCCAGTCGCCTTTTTATTAGTTTATTTCCAGAGTTCTAGCTGTACATGACGATAGTACAATCGGTCTTCAGGAAGTGGCCAGTAACGGATCTTTCTTTCTTTTTTTTTATATATGGAGACTGATCTGTGTCTTCCATTCTGACATTAATTCTTGGTGCATGCAGGTTCCATTGTAGATTTGAAGAAGTAATTCTACAGCATTGTCTGGTATATTTTGTATCATGAAATATATGATGTGATCCATTCCTGTGGCAGTGTTAGGGCAGTCTATGATGACTGATGTCAACTAGTCAATCCTGAACTGTGTAGTTTGCACATAGTGAGTTCCAGAAGTTTCCCTTTGTCTCCTGAATAAGTTATTGTAGGGAAATAAGATCATAGAATTCTTCCGTACACTCATATAATTGAATGTTATTGACTGCAAGGGCGATATCCCTAAATCTGTTAGCCTTCTGCATACTCTGATGCTTTAGTATTCTTGGTCAAACTATTACAATATTTTATCCAACTTCTCTTCTAGATGGCTTTCAGCATTTTCTTGGTTATAGCTGCCTTTTGCTTATAGAGCAAGAAGTTGTTCATGTTTTATTGTTTAACATAATCGCTAATGCTGCCCTTCTATTTTGTATTGCTTTATATGGTATTCATTCCACCATGCATTACTCAGATGTCTTACTTTTGTAGATAAAGGTCGGTTTGAAATAGATTAATTTGCTGCATTTTATAGGCTGTTCTGCAGTTGCGTATAGATTCTGTGAGGGGGCTGCTTTTTTTCTATTGATTTTACCTCTAATTCAAGACTTTGGCGATATTTATGCCAATCTGTTTTGCTCATTTTCTGAGTCAATTTGTTGATAATCTGTGCTTGTTATTTTTCTTGCACTGTACATTCATAGTTGCAAGGAAATGATCTGATACCATGGTATCCTGCAGAACTGCTGCTATTTGGTTCACACAGAGAGAAGTTAACGTTATATTAACAGCAGTTGGTTTCATCCATAGTTCTTGGTTTAATGTTAGAGATCCGTCATTGTATATGATCATGTTATAATCATCAATGCAAGGCATTAAGCGCTCACCTGCCTTGTCATTCATATGACACCCCCATGCTGTGTGGTGGGCACTGAATTCCCTACAGATTAGAAAGTGTTTTTGTGTGTGTTGCAACATTGTGTGCATGCACTGTTCGTAATTCCTACAAGTTGAGGACGATATTCAGATGCAATGGAGGATCGGTATTTCTTAGTATTTACTTCTACTGTTATTGCTTGAAGTCAAGGTTAAGTAGTGGTACAGTAATTGGTTTATAGTTGAGTTTTGTGCTAATCAATGGGGCTGCTCCACCTTTCTCATCCTCGCGATGTGCTCTTATTACTTGACATCCCCAATACATAATTGACATATTTGGTTTAATCCAGGTTTCATTTATAACAGCTATAAAACAGACATTAGCGTAAAGTTCATGAATGAGCCACTCTCTATTAGCATATAATGATCTAGCATCCCACCGGAAAACTTTAATACCCATTATTCTGTTAATATGAGCAGAATGTAAGTATGGTCTGTTTCTGTTCTGGTCCATAGTTTTTTCTGATCCTATCGAAGCAACTACATTGTATATATTAGCTTCATGAGAACTATCTTTACCTGATGAGGTAAGCTGTGTTATTTGACTTGTTACTCCAGACACAAGCTCTCTGATTACTGCCATATTGTTATGCTTCCCTCTTGGTACAATTGCCTGTTGTGGTTCAGGGGTGTGTGGTTGTGGTCCATGTGGGTTCTTTTAATAAGATATTGGTAGTTTTACATTTGCAAAAAGAGGTCTATGAGGAGGGAGGAGGAACTCCTTTTCCCACCCCAGTTTACTCCTACCAAGATTCCCTGGCACAGCAGTTTAAGGTGTTTGGCTAACACATTCTTCAGCTTCCTTAAAGGATATATTGTATGTAGCTGACACTTTCTTAATCTCTTGCTGTTTGAGATATATTGGGGTGACTTATCTCTCACTGTATGGTTCCCTTTACAGTGGGCACAGCACGTTATTTCACATGTACACTGAGCTATGTCATGGTTTCCTCCACATTGATTGCATCGAATCTCAGACTAACATTGCTTACTAAGATAATCATATCGAAGGCATCTAAAACACTGCCTCACTAGGGGTGTGCATGGCCTAACATTATATTTCATCCCATATATTGTCACATACTCTGGTAGGAACTGTGATTCAAATGTGACTATCACATTTGCCACAGTATGCAGCTACTAATTTCTAAATTACTTCTTCTTTTGATAATTCTGCTTACATAAGTGACTGTAATTCTAGATTGAATAGCGTCTTTCAGCGCTAACTCTGTTAGTCTGGTTCTACATTTGTAATAACTCTCTGCCAACATGCCCTGTGGTTTGGTATGTGTGCTACCATCTGTTTATGATGGAGCAGATTGTCGTCCACAAACTTGTTTGCAGCTTCCCATGTCGATAAATAATTACAAGTCCTGTTTGTTCCCATCACCTTGATATATTTGTGATTTTCTTCTTGTACTCAGAATCTGACATTAATAGTATCTTCCCTGAGGCCATGGGATAGTATTTATCTAGATTACCGTTAAGTTCCTAAACAAATTCCTATACCTATTGCGTTGCTATGATATTCATTATCATTATTTTGATCATATATTAACTTTACATTTTTTTGTAAAGTATTTTCCCTTGGTATATTACTCTTTTCTTGGCTAAGTTGTGTGCTAGATGACCTACCAACCAGTGCTATCCTCAATGTCCCCCTGTGGAGAAGGGGATTTGATCCTTCATTTAAAGTAAAGGCGTCAGACATACCTGTTTGTGTGTTGCGAATTCACCACCACCTTTGTTAATTGTTGCTCGTGTTGTTCAACGGTGAGTGCTCGTCTCTTTTCTGTCAGATGTACCCGTGTTGAGTGTTATCGAATTCGTTACCTCCTTTGTTATTTGTTGCTGGTGTTGCTGAACGGTGAGTGCTCGTCTCTTTTCTTTTACTTCTTCCTTCCTCTCCAATTTGCGTTTTGCTGCAGAGCTTGTCGTTTCCTTGATATCATCTGCATCTGCAGACACATCACTCTTCCAAGATTTTAGAATCTTATTGTATTCATTGATATAGGCATTTCGAGTAACATATTTTTAGTTTAACAGCTGCTACATTAGACTCGGGAACTATTTCCTACTTATAATCCGAAATTTATGTTATGTTTGGTCTCACGAAGTTTATACAACACATGTTTTTGGCTACATATATTAAGTTTATGTATTTATTCATCCAAAAATCTTTGCAGAATGTGGGAAACGTCATTGATTTCTAAATATTGCCTCCCCCCCCCCTACACACACACACACACACACACACACACACACACACTACTGCAGAAGATCGAACATAGGCTGCTCTTTTTGTAGTACCAGACGCTCGAAAGTGTACGTGCCGACCAATGTTTTCACTTTTTCCAGTAATGAAATGAAAACACACTGAAGTCAATGGAGTACAGCAGCAATTATTCCACAATAACTGCGACAGAATGCTCGTGTTTCGAAGTTCTGCTATCAGGGAGCAGTAGTGGAAGGAAAGTGGCACAACAAAATACAACCAAGTTGAACTTTACGTGGCATGAGAGAAGTTTCATCTCTTAGATTGCGCCACTAAAAACTGGGAGTTCACTCATACAACTTTATTGAAACTGCAGTCTACCATTAGCTGTGAAGTCACTTTTGTCGCGTGTGTGAATCCGGCTATACTCAAGTTCAGGAGAGATTCCACTCCCTGGAATTCTCAGTTTTATAAATGTGGAGGAAGTGGGCGAGGCCTCCTCCCTCCCCGAATGGGCCACTGTTCATATACATTGTACCACTATTTGTTCTGATTAAGCAGTATTTTGGTCCTGCTTTATTTGTTTAATGCACTCGACTTGTGTCCTAATAACGTATTACTGTTTTTTTCGCAAAAAAGTTGGAAATCTAACGATTTCAACCCTAATTACTCGCTTGCTATACAAAGGTCGATATATCTTTCGTATATGCACATTCAGAGTGTATGAGTGCTGCAGTTGTTGTCGTTAGGTAGAATCTTTGCATTGTGTGTTTACAGCATGTGTATATAATTGTGGAAGAGAGAATGAACGAAAAGGATAATATACCGCCTAAAAAACGTCGCAAGGGTACCTCCGGTGCGTCATCAGGTTCGGTAAAAGTTTCTGATGGGGATATATATAAGGTATTACGAAGTAACTGCTGTTTTCGCTTTTTTATTGTATGAGCTGAAATGAAACAACACTAATTTTATTTTGCATTTCCACGAAATGACAACGTTTGCTAGAGTGAAGTTGAATATTTCAACCTCAGATCTGTTTCGAAACATATGCCTTTTGCAACCAAACATATTCTTGACTGTCACATAAGACTATTGTTTTGAATTTACATGCCCGTCTTACTATATCGTGTATATTTGCAGAATGTCATTGAATTTGAAGAGACGGAAGTACAACTGAGGGATGCTACATATGATAGGAAACGGTTTTATGAAATATGCGATGAATATCGTAACTTAATGGTTGAGATTAGCGAGCTAAAGACCCAGGGCAGTCAGGCCGCCGATAAAATAAATGAGAAAAGAATACAAGGATGTTTGTTGTTCGTTCTTTTGAAAAAGTTGAATCGTCTAGAAAAGTTTAGAACCAAGCAATCAAGAGAGACACTGTATAAAGCTAAGCAACAGCTAGATAGCTATCATCTCCAGCTGCAGAACCTTCTGTATGAAATTCTACACGTGAAGAAAGAAGTTACAAAATGCCTCCAGTTCAAGTAAGTACTATCATGTAATTAAACTTTCTTGTTCCAGCGCCCCGTTTTATATAGATATAGTAAGACCTGCCGTAAAATTTTTACCTTGAGCAGTAATATAACAACTTACATCACCAGTTTAATTCAAGAGCGATAGTTACATAGTGGACCCCTTTCATTTTTAGAACGGTCAAGTGTCCTAAATATGGTGCAATACAACAAAGCTTGTTTGTACTTTTTAAAAGTTGAAAAACATGTTAATAATAAAGTATAAGTTGTTTTAAAATGAAAGTATATTTAATTCTGTAAAGTCACAAATGTAGCCTAGTGCACTGCTTCGTTTTACTGACTGGAACTCACAGATGTGATATGGTTGGTCCAGAATACCATACAAGACTGACGTTCTTATTGTATACCGAATATAGACGGTTGATGTCTCCGAAATGAAATAGGGAACTGAAAGTCGTATATATGTATTTGCTGACTGGAATTTTTCTGCGGAGAACATTTTTGAAACATTTATGGCATGATACTTATTTCAGAGTGAACTACAAAAGTTTCTTTATTTATTTATTCTATTTTAAGTAATAGTAGAGCCAACCAACATTTGGTAGGAACTGTTTACAATTACTACCTAAATATGACACTAATACAATATAATAATAATACAAGAAAATCACTTTTTTTTTTTTTTTTTTTTTACATCAACAGGACCATTCAACACAAAGTAGATTCCTCAACTCATATATCCCATCCCAGTAGCAACATGAGCAATTAGCTATTTCCCTGTCACAACACTGTTTTTTATAAAAAAAAAGTCTTTTAATGTAAAAATTTGTCTGTCCTTGCCTCAAACTGTAGAGCCACAACTTACAGATCATTTCACAGTACATTTTGTATGGTACAGAAATATGTGTAGCTGTGTGACTTCCTCTTTTCTACTCCTCACCAAGTGAGGTGACACATTGGTTAGCACACTCGACACTCATTTGGGAGGAAGGCAGATCAAATTCCTGTCCAGCCATCCATATTTAGGTTTTCCATGCTTTTCCAAAATGACTCCTAGGTAGATTCCGGGATGTGTCCTTTGAAATGGCTGTGGTTGCTCTTCAAAGAGATGTCAGAATTGGAATCGGTCTCCTCAGTTCCCGTTTTGTATACTTGCCATAGCTTTTGTCAAAGGCATAGCTTTGCCTTTTGGTTTGGAGGCTTTTCTTTCTCAGCAGTGAGTTTGGTGTAGTCCTCTGAGGTTTTATCTGTGATTATGGGTCTGTCTGATTGCACTTGGCCACAAGTTCATGGAAATACGGAAGCGTCCGATCCCGCCCATCTGCTTTGACCCATGACGTCACAAATATGGCGGAAACGACCATAAACCACGATTCCAATATGACGCATATAAAGTCGTTGCGTACACATTATGAGGACGAAAATACATCGAAAAACACACACACACTTTCCACAAAAAGCCTAATGACACTAATGGAACAAGCGCAGGAAATAGGGTGTTTTTTGGTGGCGGCAAACTAAATATAAACAAATTTAGACATCCACCTCCATACAAAACCACACAAAATGACGAAAAAAACCGACATCACAAAACTCCCCAAATACCACTAAACACAATCATCTGGAATCGGACACTTCCCTTGACTTATACAGCTCAACAGCAGCTCCCGATCCCATAAATTAAGATCAAACACTTCCCTTGGCCTCCCGATACCAAGACCAACATACACAGCCACACATTGGGATCTAACACTTCCCTTGACTTGCGCACTGTTAATTTTATTCGTCATATCCATTCCTGAACAAACACAACAATCAATTAATTTAACTAAAATTACCATCCGACGTACAGCGAACAACGCTAAATTAACTTCACACAAAATCGTTAACTCACTGAAACGAATTCCACTACAAACACAGCCAACACTCGAACAATTCTGGATAATCAACACTCGAACAATTCTGGATAATGAGCAAAAGCAAACTGAGCCCATTACACCACACAAACGAAAACCCTGAACATACCACCAGAGAGCACAAGAAACCACAACACGATGACATCTACAAACACGCCACACTCACAAACCAAACTCCGCGCCTTCATGACGTGACACACGACAACACCCTTACGTCACGGGTCAAAGCCAATGCGTGGGATCGGATGCGTCTGTCAACTCAGGTTCATCACCTTTTTTACGCCCTGAAAGAGAAAATTCTCAGAACTTGCTGCAGATTTTCTCTTGCAAATAGAGATTGTACTACTTCTTAAAGAACTAATAGCTTCAACTGCTCCTCCATCACAACAAGGTGGTGTGGTATCATTTTAAGAAGGGGTGTGATCCACCTAAATACTACCACCAGTGGCATTAATTAGTTCATTCAGTTTTGTTTTGCCTTGCTTGGTATATTTCTGAACTTTTTTGGTATCCAGTCAGTGAACAGGACACTCTGATCACCTTTTGTAGGGACAAATTAATGCTTTTCTTAAGCCTGAAACTGTTTTTCGGCTACAAAGCATTTGGCCATACTTTGCAGATAAGATCCATAAATTCTGATTTAGCCAATGTTGCCTGATTGCTTCTTTGCCATTGAACCAACTCAGTATTCCACCTGTCCTTGAATGGCATGAAGCAACACTAAATTTTACAATCAGTTCCAGGAATCAAATGTATCACATTTTGGAATAGAGCATTTCACATTTAAGGATTATATTGACTGTTAGATAATTGTCTCCAATAAATGTGACAGAAATGAATAATCCCACAAATGGAACACAATTTTCTATGCACACAAAGTTGGCGAATACAAAATCGGTATTTTCATAACTGTGACTGAAGTTCAGGATCTGCTTGCACATTTATTGTCAGTCCAAAACTGGTGTTTGTCAAAATTATTTCTTTCCTCAAAAGGGTGAAGTTAATTGGAAAAACAGATGATGACAAAATGTTCCTAAATAATGGCAGCATATATAACACTAAGGACATTTATGATACGTATGGTTTTCTTCTTGCCCTTTTTGGCAAATTTCAGCTCTTATCAGTTTTAGGACCTTAATTTATGTGGCATAATCCATATCACTTCAGGCAGGTGGTTTACCTTCATAGTCGTTGATGTTATTGGATTTAGCATTGAGGAATAAGTAAGAAACAGGCTTCCCCCCCCCCCCCCCCCCTCAAAAAAAAATTGTGCCCTGAGATACAGGCCTCTAAAGATGACATTGCGAACACCATTTTGAAAAATGCGAATTTTGGAAGAAATTGTACAATGCTATATCTCTGCAACAGTTTTTTTTCTGAGAGAGAGAGAGAGAGAGAACTGCTATATGATGACAAAGAAATCCTCCATTTGGACTTATCTCTCAAAGTTCTTTTACTTTAGTGTTCCGAACTTTTGTATAATTTATGGATATTTTTTTTTTTTTTTTTTTTTTTTTTTTATGCCAATCCATAAAATTTTGATTTTTTTTCTTTTTTTTCCTGTGATTAGTACCATATGATTCTATATTCCCTGAAAAAGAAAGCTTCCACTTTTAAGTTGGACAGCTTTATTTAAAAAAATCATTTTTTTAACTTTCTAGTGTAATGTATGTCTTTGCTGAAGTTGTTTCTTACTATTTTCTTTGTTACAATGTTTATTTCTGTTGTCTTTGTTGTAGTTATTTCTTATCACATTTTTTTGCTGCAGTTATTTCTTTTCACTCTCTAGAAATGTTGGAACATGTGAGGCAATACTGACCCTATGACTTATCTTAGAAGATAAAGGAAAGTCAAACCTACATTTCTAGCATTTGTAGACTTAGAGAAAGCTTTTGACTATGTTGACTGGAATACTCTCTTAGCGAAAGGCTATTTACAATTTGTACAGAAACCAGATGGCAGTTATGCGAGTCGAGGGGCATGAAAGAGAAGCAGAGGTTGTAGCCTATCCCCAATGTGATTCAGTCTGTGTATTGAGCAAGCAGTAAAGGAAACACAAGAAGAATTTGGAGTAGGAATTAAAATTCATGGAGAAGAAATAAAAACTTTGTTGTTTGCTGATGACATTGTAATTCTGTCAGAGACAACAAAGGATCTGGAAGAGCAGGTGAACGGAATGGACAGTGTCTTGAAAGGAGGATATAAGATGAACATCAACAAAACCAAAATGAGGATAGTGGGATGTAGTCGAATTGAATCAGGTGATGCTGTGGGTATTGGATTAAGATATGAGACACTTAAAAGTAGTAGATGAGTTTTGCAATTTGGGGAGCAAAATAACTGATGATGGTTGAAGTAGAGAGGATATAAAATGTGGACTGGCAATGGCAAGAAAAGCGTTTCTGAAGAAGAGAAATCTGTTAACATCTAATGTAGATTTATGTGTCAGGAAGTCTTTTCTGAAAGTATTTGTATGGATTGTAGCCCTGTATGGAAGTGGAACATGGACGATAAATAGTTTAGACAAGAAGAGAATAGAAGCTTTCGAAATGTGGTGCTACAGAAGAATGCTGAGGATTAGATGGGTAGCTCACATAACTAATGAAGAGGTATTGAATAGAATTGGGGAGAAGAGAAATTTGTGGCACAAGTTGACTACAAGAAGGGATAAGTTGATAGGACATGTTCTAAGGCATCAAGGCATCACCAGTTTAGTATTGGAGGGCAGTGTGGAAGGTAAAAATCGTAGAGAGAGAGAGACCAAGAGATGAATACACTAAGCAGATTCAGAAGGATGTAGGTTGCAGTAGGTACTTAAAGATGAAGAAGCTTGCCCAGGATAGAGTAGCATTGAAAGCTGCATCAAACCAATCCCTGAAGACCACATAATAACAACACTTTCATAGTTGTTGATATTTCTTACTCTTTGTTGTAGTTCCTTGTCAGTTTCTTTGTCATGGTTGTTCATTGCAGGTTTCTGTATTGTAGTTGTTGAGTACTAATCAGTTTGCTAAAGAGGCTTCTAAGAAAGGTGAGACCATCCAGTGAGTTCTGTGTTTTCGCCAGGAATTTGCCAATTGACACAGTTGCAGTGTGTTTTGTGAAAAGGACTGTTTGAAATGTCTTCTGACTGGGGCCACAGGTGAGTGAAGTGTGCTGATTATTTGCATATCCACAAAAGAGTGATATATACAACAAACGAAAAAACAGACATTGTTCAGGTTGGGAAGAAGAGTTCTCATCTGATGGCTCTGTTTCAAAGTGAAAGTGTTTCCAGTGATGACTTTTTGTGTTCTAAATGTTTTGACAGAATTACAACAATGATAGTATCTGAACAAGGTGAATCCTCCCATGGTGCAGATTTTGCATCAATAGAGGGAGAATTAAATACCGTGAATCAGTCAACCACCAAGGTAGGTGTTAGTCCCATTGAGAAACTGTGGTCAGTGAAGTTGAGTCATAAGCTCTATGCATCAATAAAGTGCAGAGAAATTACTAAAGCTATGGATGAATACGCTGCAGCAAAACTGACGACACTCTTCAAAGTAGGAATTCCATCTTCAGAAGAAGATGAACCATAGCTCTCTTGCCAGGAACTTTTCACAAATATCAATTCTGCTGTTGAATATTGTGCACCCTACATTGAAATGGTGCAACTATTATTTCAGGGACATTTTCAAAGAAAAGAATTTTGAACCACGTTCCATCAGTATAAGAGTACATGGGATACAATAGTTAAAACTTGTACCATTTTGCTGTAGGATGCACAATATTCAACAGCCAAATTGATATTTGTGAAAAATTCCTGAGGAGAGGTGAAAGAGTGCTTTGGTTTATTTTCTTCTGAAGATGGAATTTCTACTTTGAAGAGTGTGGTCAGTTTTGCTGTAGTGTATTCATCCATAGCTTTAGTAATTTCTCTGCACTTTCTTGATGCATAGAGCTTATGACTCAAATTCACTGACCACGGTTTCTTAACGGGTCTAACACTTACTCTGCAGTTGACTGATTCAGGGTATTTAATTCCTCCTCTATTGATGCAAAATCTGCATCAGTTCCACCATGGGAGGCTTTACTTTGTTCAGATACTATCATTGTTGTAATTATGTCAAAACATTTAGAACACAAAAAGTCATCACTGGAAACATCTTCACTTTGAAACAGTCTTCAAATGAGAAGACTTATTCCCAACCTAAACATAGTCTGGTTTTTGTTTGTATTATGTATCACTCTATTATGGATATGCAAATAGTCAGCACACTTTACTCTCCTATGGCCCCAGTCAGAAGACATTTCAAACAGACCTTTTCACAAAACACTCTGCAACAGTGTCAACTGACAAAATCCTCACAAAACCCAAAACTCACTGGATGGTCTCACATTTATTAGAAGCCTCTGCAGTAAACAAATTAGCACAGAACAATTACAGTGCAGAAACTTGCAATGAACAATGAACAACCATGACAAGAAGCTACAACAAAGAGTGAGAAATATCTGCAACAATGAAAGTGGAAAGAAATAACTGCAACAAACACAGTAGTAATAAACATTGTAACAAAGAAATTAGTAAGAAAAAACTTCAGCAAAGACATAAATTACCCTTGAAAGATAAAAAAAATTATTTTAAAAAATAAAACATGTCCAACTTAAAAGTGGAAGCTCTTCTTTACAGAGAATATAGTACTATGTGGTACTAATCAACAGAAAAAAAATTGTAAATTATAAAAAAAATTCGAGTGGCAACAGTAAAAGAACTTTTGACGGATATATCCAAATGGAGGATACCATTTTAATCAATGGCCTAAAGCAATTATCTTTCAAATAAAAAGACCCTAACAAAATATCTAGAACTGTTACACAGATAAAGCATTTTAAATTTTTCTCTGAGTTGGCATCTTCAAAATGGTGTTCACAGTGTCATCTTTGGAGGGCTGTATCTCGGGGCAGGAATTTTTTTGGAGAAAAGAAAAAGTATGTGTTTTTTATGCTAAATCCAGTAACATCTGAGACTATGAAGGTAACCCCCCTGCCTGACTGATTATGCCATTCAAAGCTGTATCAAAAATTCTGGTCAGTCATAGATCACTATCTGCACTATGAAATGCCTTTGTGCAATCCTGACACCATATTGCCATGTTCTTTGATCATCGGGAGACAAATGATACCAACTGGATTCAGGTATGTAGGCTCTGTACTGTTGTTGGCCAAAAATATGGAAATGCTGCAAGAAATGCATACTTGAACATAAATGCAGGTCCTTGCCAACCCTACAGGTTGTGCTGTTGTATTTGACCACTGACAACATCTGTGCAATGCCCTCAATAAGTTGTAAGTGTCAGTCTTGTTCAGATCAGTGTTCTGTGAGGTTCTATGTGCATTATGTCAGAGTTAAGCGAGTTTGAACTTGGGCTAATTGTTAGTGCTTGTATGGTCTGTGCTTCTGTAACCAAGATAGCCGAAGTGCGTAGTGTTTCAAGAGGCATCATGTTGAAGAAAGTGGAATGACATCATCCAGTAAGTCACAATACAAATGAAAATGTGGTTTGAATGACCATGAGGCATGGTCATTGAAGAGGATTGTGACAAAAAGTAAGAGGACAACAGCTGCAAAAGTCACCACAGAACTAAAACTAAATGCTGCACTGTCAAATTGTGTCAGCACCAAAATAACATGAAGGGGGCTCCGTAAGCAGGAAATTGCAGAGTGAGCTGAAATTCCAAAACTACTTATCAGTGATAGGCCGAAGCCACACTGTTTCCAACTTCCGGCAGAGTTTACATCCCAAGAATGCAATATGGAGGGGCTTCGGTGCTGATTTGGGCAGCCATATCACATTATCCCATGGGCCCCATGATCTGCAATGTCACATTACTGCCAATGGTTATTTGACGAATTTAGTTGACCAGGTCCATCCATTGGTAAACACTGTTTGTTCCCCAGTGTTGATCCTGTGTTCCACGATGACACGACCCCTGTTCACACAGCTCACATCGTCCAGGACTGAGGACTGGTTTTGTGAGCACAAGGATGAATTGTCCTATCTCCCTTGGCCACCGCAGTCACCAGATCTCTATACTTTTGAGCCATTGGCGATAAGGGTGCACGATCATTATCCGGCTCCATAATCATTATTGGACCTAGCCACAGTTTTGCAGGAAGAATAATATAGCGCTACCGTGAGAACCACACAGAACCTGTTTTTATCCATTCTGAGATGACTGGGAGCTGTCTTGAATCCCATCCATTTCCTACACCGTATTAGACAGGGTAATGTGTTGTATTTCAGATGTATCCATATTTCTGTCCAACCCCTCTCTTTCAACAACCTATATGTAGATAATGTAGAGTGGAATTCCTCAGCAATCAGTTTAAAGTGTCATCCTCATTGTCTTCACAGTTAATGATATTGTAGCTATTATTATCACTACAAATAGACAACTTTTGCCTCCATGTCAGTTCCACATAAGGTGAACTATGAAGCAGCAATGCCAGGGACCCATTTGGAAGTAAAAACTCCAGGCCTTGAACCATGGTTGTCAGTTTGTTTCCTTTGAAAATTTGCATTCTGCATTGTATCAGATTCAGGTGTGCATCCCTGTTGTGAGGTTTATCTATGTAACCAGTTGCTTGAAGTCAGTGAGCATTTCAGTTTGTCAGGCCATTCTGTAGCAATAAGTTATCATGGCTATCTCATTATTAAGGGCCATACAAAAATATAAACTGGGTGTCCTACAATTTTTGTAAGCAGCTGTATCCGGAAACATGGCAAAAGCTTTCATCAAGCCTTAACAAATTAGAGTGCACTGTGTTGAAAGTTTCGTCTTCTTCTCCTTCCTGTTCTTCTTTTAAAAGGTTGTCAGCTTCCTTACTGGTTTGATGCTGCATACCATGAATTTCTCTCCTGTGCCAACCTCTTTACTGAGAGTGGTACTTCAACTCATCGTTCTCTGTTAATTGTTGGGTGTAGTCCAATCCCTTGCCTTTCCGTACAGTTTTTCCCTTTGGTAGTTCTCTCTAATACTGTAGAAGTTATTCCATGATGCCTTAACATATCTTAGGTCCTATCATCCAGTACATTCTTGTTTGTGTTTTTCCACATGTTCCTCCTGCTGATTGTGTGGAGAACCTGTTCATTCCTTATATTATCGGTTCACCTAATTTTCAACATCCTTATGTAGCACCATTTCACAAATGCTTCAGTTCTTTTCTTTTCTGTTGTTCCCACAGTCCATGATTCACTACCATACAACGCTGCACCCCAAACATACATTCTCAGAAATCTTTTCCTTAATTGAGGATTGTATTTGATAGTGGCAGACTTCAAATAGCCAGTAATGTCACCTTTGCCTCTACTAGTCTTATTTTTAATGCCCTGTGTGGTTCATGTGCCATGTTTTGCAGAATTCCTCAACTTCATCTAGT
This sequence comes from Schistocerca serialis cubense, assembly GCF_023864345.2. Classification (NCBI taxonomy): domain Eukaryota; kingdom Metazoa; phylum Arthropoda; class Insecta; order Orthoptera; family Acrididae; genus Schistocerca; species Schistocerca serialis. The sequence continues at coordinate 103,108,689 of NC_064645.1, forward strand.
CATGTTGCCAATTTTTATTTTAATTTTTTTGCTAATTTTATTTCTGCACTCATTACTTTTGCCTTTCTTATTTACCGTCAGTACATATTCTGTTCTAATTAGACTGTTCACTCCTTTCAACAGTTCCTGTAATTCTTCTTCATTTTCACTGAGTATAACAATTTCCTCAGTGAATTTTAATCCAACTCCTGAACCTTTCTTTTATTTCCTTCATTGCTTCTTCAGTGTGTGGATTGAACAGTGGGAGCGAAAGTGTGCATCCATTTCTTACATCTTTAATCCAAGCACTTCGTTCTTGGCCTTCTGTTATTATTGTTTGCTCTTAGTTCTTATGTTGCATATTACTTGTCTTCCCATGTACGTTACTCCTATTTTTCTCAAAATTTTGAACATCTTACTGATTACATGGTCAAACACCACTTCTTCCAGGTCAACAGATTCAATGAATGTACATTGATTTCTCATAAGTCTTGCTTCCTTTGTGAAGTATGCCAGGACTTTCTCTTCTTTGTCTTTTCCTTTTCTAAAGCGAACTTATCCTCGTCTAACAACTCATAGAGTTTCTTTTCCATTCTTCTGCATTTATTCTTGTCAGTAACTTGGATGCATCAGATGCTAAGCTGATTGTGCAATAGTTCTTATGCTGTGTGCAATAGTTCTTATGCTTCTCTGCCCTTGCTATCTTCAGGATGTTGTGGATTATATTTTTCCAAAAGTCAGATAGTACATCTCCTGTCTCATTGATTCGACATGCCAATTTGTATAGTCATCTGGTTGCCACCTCCTGCAGTGGCTCTAGAAATTCCATGGGAATGTTGTCTATCTCTGCTGTCTTATTTGATCACAAGTCTTTCAGACAAGATTATGATGTTTGGTTTTTGGGGCACTCAACTGCACTGTCATCAGCGCCTGTACAAAGCCCCAATTTTTACAAATCCAATCTAGCCACTGTCATAAAAGGGTGGTGGTGGTGGTGGTGGTGGTGGTGGTGGTGGTGGTGGGAGGGGGGGGGGGGGTGAAATGATGAGGACAACACAAACACCCAGTCCCCAGGCAGAGAAAATCCCCAAGCCCGCTGGGAATTGTACCCGAGACCCCATGATCCAGAGGCAGTAACGCTAGCCATTAGACCACGAGCTGCGGACAAGTCTTTCAGAGTTCTGATAAAGTAACTCTAATACTGGCTTCATTATGTCTTCCATATCAACTCCCATTTCTACTCGTATCATGCCATCAGACAAGTTGTTCCATCTCATAAAGGCCCTCAGTGTACTTCCTGACCCATTTTCTTTTCTGTGTTTCACAGCATAATTGTCATTGCAGTCTTAATATTGATGGCCTTGTGTTTAATTTCACCACAGGTTGTTGTGACTTCTGTGTGTGCTTTTGACTTCTCTGTGTGCTTAATCAGTCATTCCAACAACCATTTCTTTTTGGATTTCTTCACATTTTTCCTGGGGCCATTTTGCCTTGGCTTCCCTACAGCTCCTAAATGACTTATAGTGCTGTATTCCTGTCTTTCCCTGAATATTTTAGTACAGATTTCTTTTGTCATATCACTTAAAATGTTTCTTCTGTTACTCAAGCTTTCTTCACAGTTAACGTTTCATGTACCTCTTTTTATCTAACTTGTGCCCATTTTATAGAGATGTCCATTTGTCTTCAACTGAAACACCTACTGTGTTCATTATTGCAGTATCTACAGCCTTAGAGAATTTCAAATGCACCTCATCATTCCACACCACTGCAGTATCCCAGTTCTTTCCACATTGATTCTTCTAGATGATCCTCTTAAATTTTTGTCTACTTCTGATCTTTACAAATTGTGGTCAAAGTCTGTATTGCTCGTGTGTATGCCGTATAGTGCAATATCTGATTTCAGAGTCTCTATCTGACCATCTGTTTCCAGGTCTTTTCCAGACACACCTCCGCCTCATGTGATTTTTAAACAGTGTACAATATTTGTTGTTGTTGTTGTGGTCTTCAGTCCCGAGACTGGTTTGATGCAGCTCTCCATGCCACTCTATCCTGTGCAAGCTTCTTCATCTCCCAGTACCTACTGCAGCCAACATCCTTCTGAATCTGCTTTGTGTATTCATCTCTTGGTCTCCCTCTATGATTTTTACCCTCCATGCTGCCCTCCAGTACTAAATTGGTGATCCCTTGATGCCTCAGAACATGTCCTAGTCAAGTTGTGCCACAAACTCCTCTTCTCCCCAATTCTATTCAATACCTCCTCATTAGTTATGTGATCTACCCATCTAATCTGCAGCATTCTTCTGTAGCACCACATTTCGAAAGCTTCTATTCTCTTCTTGTCCAAACTATTTATCATCCACGTTTCACTTCCATACATGGCTACACTCCATACAAATACTTTCAGAAACGATTTCCTGACACTTAAATCAATACTCGATGTTAACAAATTTCTCTTCTTCAGAAACGCATTCCTTGCCATTGCCAATATTTGTTATCACTAACTAGAATTTGAGACAGAACACAGTCTTTCTCAATCCTATTACCAAGCCCATATTCTCCAAAAACTCTGTCTTCTGTTTCCTCCCCTACTACATTGTACTAGTCTCCAATGATTATTAGATTATAAATCCTTTACATTGAGTTTCCCTTTCAATATCTTCATATGTTTTACACTTTCTTTGTCTCTTCACCTTTTGCTTTTGATGTCAGCATGTATATCAGAAGTATTTTTGTTGGCATTGATTTGCTGCAATTGTTGTTGAGAACTACCCTATCACTGAACTGGTCATAGTAACTAATTTTGTGCCCTACCTTCCTATTCATAAAGTACCCTGCACTCATTTTAACGTTTTGTAGAGCTGTTGATATTATTCTGTATTCATCTGACCATAAAACATTAACTTCTTGGGATTTCCGCTATATACACACTTCACATTTACTTTTCCATTTTCAGGTTTCCCAGCTTCCCAGTCATGTTCAAACTTCTGATATTCCATGCTCTGTCATTCAGTCTTTTTTGTCTCAGTTGCGACAACTCATATTAACTGTCAGCAGACATGGTTGATTATATTAGTGGACACATATAGCTATTAAAGATACCAGTTTTAAATGATTACCATTCAAGAAATTTCCTACACTATAATAGCACTTGCTTGTGAGGGTGTTTTTCTAGACCTGCTTCAGTATTTTTTGGATTTAGGTCAGATTTACACTTCCAAATTTTATCTATAAATTTTGTGCCCATTTACAGTGTTCTTTCACTGTTTGTGTGTGGCAAAGTAACATGTAGCTTGATCAGTGTCGTACACTGATGCAGGGATGATTGGCTCCCAAAAATTTGTGAGTTTAACTCTGAAAAAATGAAAATTTATATTACATATTCTTGGAATGGATGTTGGGCTTGGGGTTTCAAGTAGAGATTTTCAGTATTATTTATTTTAGCCCCCACCATGGCTCCATTAACCTTTTTCTGTAGTCTAGAAGTTTTGAGTAGATTTGTTTCCTCAGAGCCCCAGAAAATAATACTGTATGTAATGAGTGAAAAAAATATACAGGTGTTTTTTTACAGATAAATAAATTATATTGTTTAATACATTCGTGATATAAACAAGACTGTTCTGTCGACTCATTATACTGTCCACATGATTAAACTCCTTCAGCAGCAGTACTTTCAGCTTCCTGCCTTCCTTGAATCAAACCTACATGTAGACAGGTTTCTTTGCATGGCACAGTGAAGAAGTCTGCCGCAGAAAGTTCATGACAAAGAATTGTGACAATGAGTCTCAACAATGCTTCACAGTGCATACTAAGCTTCATAAGAGGAGTGCTTTAATACAAATTAAACATGGACATGATGTGTGTTTTTCATATTCTTTTCTTTTATTTGTGCCCCTTCAGCCAGCCTCCAATACATATTGAATCACTCACACACCCATCATTTGCATACAATATTTACATTGGTTGTAAATATTTTACTTAAATCACAGTGTTCTACCATCATTGCAGTGAGATGTCATGCCAGATGCCAATTCAATATGGGGTACACAACATTCATGCCTCCATACAGCTTTCCTTCCATGCTCTGCTTATGTCACATAAGTTATATGAAAGTAATGATATTCAGTTGCTTAACATTATTCTCTGAAATTTATCCATAACTCTGTGCAATGGCCCACAAACAAGATACACTACACCACACAAGTTGTCCACCTGTAGGTACTTAATGATATTCGTATGAAGCCGGGCCAGGTTGTTAGTATATCTATAAAACGTTTGTTAATCGCATTCTTGAGATTCTAACTGTCAAGTTGGAAATAGCTGGGCCGGTTTGTTCGTATATCTACAAAATATTTGTTAATCACATTCTTGAAATTCTGACTGTCAAGTTGGAAATAAGTGTGTACTTTCTTTGTAAAACAAAAGTGGCCAAACTGGAAATTTTTCTGTGATAGTGCAGTATATGCTGTCATTTGAAATTATTGTTCCCTGTAAAGGGTCCTTGTGACTTCAAATCGAGAAAACTGACCAGCCATCTGATGATCCTTGACATCCTAGCCACCAGGGGATACCCAGTTGTATACATTGCAAACTGCAAAGGGATCACACTGTGCTACTGACATGTATGCAGAAATAATTTCTTGTAGGTGAAGGGTAGTGATACCAGTCAGTCAATACCAGTATGATGGCTCTGAATGAGTGTATGAAAAGTGGGAAATAATCATGCAGTGAAGACAGGATCTCTGTGCAAGGAAGTAGAACAGTGATGTCTTCAGTAGAAAGAAATGTCAATAATGCAAATGACTGAAACCTATATCACTCTCTTAACAGATTTTTATTATTCTGATGTTCCACTTTCATGTCATAAACTGTGAAGAGTTTAAACCTAAACATATGCAAATGTACCTTTTTCTTTGCAGGTCAAAGGATGAGGAGATAGAATTGGTATCAGTGGAAGAATTCTATAAAACAGCTCCTGAATCAATCACAAGACTGGTAAGAAATTCTCTCATTGTTCTCTTTAGATACTAAATTTTCTGTGATCCTTGCTGTAAGAGTCACATCTAGTTTGCCTTGTGATCTCAAATAGTGTAAAGTCACATGATAGCTCAGATTACCGACATCACATTGTCATTTGTTAAAGCTTGCTGAGCAATTTGGTGGTAGCACAGGCATAACACATGTATTATGGCTATGCCTAATTGAACATGGTTCTATTGAACCTGTTGTTTGTTCCATCAAAAAGTGATTGTTATTTTAGTATTTCTGCTGGAACCAACTGTAGTGACACATTATTAAGTTACAACATTATCTGTTCCGGTTTCCTGACTGTGTTCTTTAGGTCTTGTCATTTATAATTTAAGTAAGAAGTGGCTCTTATTTACACATAGTCAGTAAATGTGCTCTGTACTAAAAGATTCATTACAATGTTATCGAATTTTGTTTAAGGAACTGACGCAGAATGATATGCACCAGTTGAAACTGGCGAGACTGGAATGGGAACTTGAGCAGCGCAAACAGCTCGCAGCTCTCTGTCATAAACTGCAGGGTGATAAGGAACTGGTAGCAAAAGAAATACAGAAGAAAAGAGAACTTCTCGATAATCTTACCCCTCGCCTAAAAACTATACTCGAGGTTTGTTTACAGTATAGCAATAATAATTAGTAGCTGGAGCATAGTGATAATGATTGGGTTATGATTTGTTTATATTGTGGAAATTTGTATGTTACCATTGTAATTACTACTCCAGTATAGATAAAATGTGTATATGTGTGAAAGTTAATGATACAGCTCATTTTCTGGGCACAGTCATTTGAATATCAATCTTCGCTTGGTACTTTTCGAGAGGAAATGGCTTAGTGCTTGCATCTACACCTACATTTAACACTTGGTTTCAGCTCACCACCATTCCCACCACCACCACCAACAACAACAAAATCAACAATAATAATAATACTGCTACGTTACATGCACGCACACACACGCACACACACACACACACACACACACACACACACACACACACACACACACACACACACAGATATATACACGTGCGCACGTCACAATCACCACTATGAGATGATGTTTGCACCAGTCTGTGAGCAACACAGGTAGGTAAATAAATAAATCTTGCATTCTTCCCAATACTGATTTCTGCACAGTTTTCAACTTAGGTGAATAATGTTGCCATCATGCATACACTTTATGCAGTGATGAAGTGACCACCAGCACACACCACATTCACTTCACTCAGCAAATAAAAAAAAAAGAGTATTTCTGGCATAACACATGTTCCTGATAGCATGCTACCATTTGCAGAAAACCTTGTTTTGATCTTGTGAATCATTTATGAGTTATGACTATTGTTGCGACCACGATTTGTGATGCGCAAGGACATGAATGGGCGCATCGCATCAACTGTCAATTGAATATTATACCCAATAACTTGAGAATGAATTGAGATGCCATTCTGCTCTCAGGTTTAAGTAAAATTTTGATATTGTATCTGCGTTTAATTCACTGTAATGTATGAGCTAAAATCAACCACATGCAAAGTTTATGCAGTGCATTTGTATCTCTGCAAACTCTTTAAAATGTTGTGCAATGTTTTATTTAATTAGAAGAAGAGCAGTAAGTACAGTGGATTTTTTTTTATTTTTTGGGGCATCAGTCTTCTGGTTGGTTTGATGCGACCCACCACGGATTTCCCTCCTGTGCCAACCTCTTCATCTCAGAGAGTAGCACTTGCACCCTATGTCCTCAATTATTTGCTGGATGTATTCCAGTCTCTGACTTCCTCTACAGTTTTTGGAATGTAAGATGTCTGAAAATCAGATTTTTTTCACCTCATATTTTTTGAAAAATCAGTGATGAATATTTCATTTTGGCTGGGACACTGTCTCTCAGTGCAGGCACTAGCATTTGATGAGCATTAGAGCCATAACAGAATGCAGAGATCAGGGCCATAGCAACGAAAGGGTTAATCTAATTCCCTCAGCACTGCCTGAGTTCGCTTTATTGTGGAGGCACATGAACCATGCCATCCTGACAGCATCTAAGTTTCATGGAGGTATAATGTGCATGTAATCTCATTTACAGTTTAAAGATAATTAATTGTTACATTGTTTTTCCCTCTTTGCACCTTTCAGGCTTTTCTTCTCTGCTTAGTACAGGCTGGCCATTTGAGCTGTTAATATTCATACAGCTGCTTCTCTTTTCTCCAAAGGTATCTCTAATTTTCCTATAAGCTGCATCTTTCTTTCCTGCAGTCATGCAAGCTTCTGCAACCATGCAGTTCCCATGTGCCAATTTGCACTTCCTGTCAATCTCATTTTTTTAGATATCTGCATTCCCTTTTGCTACATTTTAAATCTTTGTTTTTCATCAGTATCTCATGCATTATAAAAGGATTGCTACTGGGTTTTTTCTGTTTGCCTATTATGATCGTCTGCTGCCTACAATGTTTTGTCTGTAGAGAATACCCATTCATCCACTGTTCTATTCCTTATCCATGTTTCAGTCAATTGTTGCTAATGCTCCCCTTGAAACTTTTGGTAACCTCTGGTTCTTTCAACTTATCCAGGTCCCATCTCCTTAGTATACTACCCTTCTGCAGTTTCATCAGTTTTGATCTGCAGTTCACCTCCCGTAAATTATGGTCAGAGTTCACATCTCCCCCTAGAAATGTTTTGCAGTTCAAATTCTGGTTTCGAGATCTGTCTTATCATCATATAAACTGTTTGAAACCTTCTGGTATCTCCATGTCTCTATGATTCCCCTCCACCAGTCCATGTACTCCTGCTGTTTTTGCTACAGATCTGATTGGCATATAAACTTATACCACTGAGATGCATGTTGGCTTTTTGTATGTCTTCAGCTACTACAGTAATTTCCCATATTAATGAACCTGCTTTTAAGGAATTCCCACTTTTAACAAATATTTCTGTTGGTCCAGGAAATTTCCACAGAAGCGATGTTACTGAACTCCAGTTATAATGGAAGCCGATGTAAAAAAAAGTCCATTTTTAAGGAATAAATCCAGCCGTGATGAAATTGCTAATATTTCAATGTTTTTGTCATTATTCCTTTCATTTTTTAATTAAAGCGATGTTACAGAAAAGTCAGTAATTCACAATCGATTATTATAGCAGCTAGATAAGTTGTACTTTTTGACTGATAATTTTGAACAGTGCCAATTTCTGCATGAAGGTACGTGATATGACATCACAGAAAACTTTGCCAAGCACACAAATTGATAGCCGTGTGTTTTTTTATCGTAGTGTTGAATTCTACATTGTGGAAGTTTTGTGTAGCCATGGCCAGAAAAAAGAGAATAGCTTCATATTCACTAGAAGCTGACGTACCTCATGATGTTGAAGACAGTCGGAATTGCAAACTTATCAACATGGAGAAGAAGAAATATGATTTTGTGCAATTTTCTTTGTGCAGTATGTGCTGAAAAATAATGAAGCAGTCCTGAATGCTGAAACCCAAGGACCTTACATATTAAAAAAGGAGAACGTCTGTGCTTCAGCACTGAAAGGGGCCTTCACACCTATAGTTTAATAGTGAAATTATCCATTCAAAATATGTATGGTTATCTGAACTGAGAGTGCGTCGACTGCATTTAGTTCTCCCCTCAGTTCTCTCGGTTCTGTCATTCTGTAGAATTCGTGTTGCAAAAATACGACAATGGGAGATAGAAGAGAGCACTGCAGCTAGTTTTGTGATTGCAGCTGTGTTGCTTCTTTAATTCCATCCAAAAATTGGATTGAAGGCTTGGTATGTTACTAACCGGATTTGAGCCTTGTCTTGTTATTCTTGGTAGTGAGTAAGTTCGTTATCTGGTAACTAAAAACTTTTTGGGTACTGAACTACTTCACATGGTCACGCATTTATGAACTTTTATTTGACATGTTGAATGTGAGACAGTAGACAAAATACTAAACCTTGGTAGAAGAATGTTTTTTCATTGTTGCTAATGGATATGAGCCCTAAAATATTTTCGATGCTGGTAGGATTATAATTTGCCTCCCTCAGAAACAGGAGTAAGATGCACAGAGAAAAGGAGAAAAGACAGAATGATGCTCTGTGGTGTGTTAGAGTGATGACAGTGAGAAGTTGCTGCCTTTACTAATGTGAAAATTTTAAACTCCAGGTGATTTTAAAATAATATCTTGCGCCTACAATTTTATTAGCAGTGCCTGATTGATTGCTGAATTTTATATGAAGTTTCTAAGGCTTTTAAACCCCAAGACAGGTGCATTAGATGCCCTGCACATCAAAAGAAGACGACATTCTCATGGAACATTTATCTTTTGTTTCTTCCTGTTGATTGTGCTTGGTACAACTCATATGCACCCTCTAGACTTGAGCATAATTTGTCTTGTGGAAACTAATTACAGAATGGCTGCTGAGGTCAGTTTCAATCCTCAAAAGAAAGGACATAATGAAAGTAAATATTTTACAGGCTGTGCGCTTGCTTGTTACTGCATGGTATGTCGTAAGACAACATGTGTTGAACCAGTTTACAAATGCTGACTGTGGACCAGCATCAGTTGCTATAGAAGATGAGGAAGATGATGATGATAATGATTTCCCTGAATGATTTCACAGATATTTCAACAAGTGACTCATTCAAAGATTGGGTCATAGTGATGACATCCTGACTTTTGAAAATTAGGTAGACATAAGTGACTGAATGGTTTTGTTTTTAAGTATTAAAAGTTGGGGAAGGTTGGGCACGATGATGATGATGATGATGATGATGATGATGATGATGATGATGATGATGATGTGAGGAGGAGGAGGAGGATTCAGCTCTTAAGTTTTGTGACAATTATTCTCAGTACGTTATGCTGTCAGGAAAAAACAGACTATTTCTCGATTTCTGTTTTCAGGATATAAATGTTAATATTTAATGGTCTTTTATCTTTTTGTGTACTCATATTTATCTATGCTATTAGTAGAATAAAGCTACTCTTGTATATAAACAATTTCTTCTTCATTCTGGATGCTGCCTTTAAATTGAAGACACCCATTAGTGATTTTACATGCAACTTCAAAATGAAGGCTTACGAGTAAATGAAGAGTGTATGGCGCTAATATATGTACTAGGATTTGCTAGTGCCAAATCATGTGCGTATTTGATATGGCCTAAAAACCACAAATTCTGATTTTTAGGCACTCTATTAGCATGCAGGAGCAGAACTCCTGTTTAGGGAGAACCACCATTTAAGGAAAAAATATTTCGGTCCTCAGAGATTAATTAAAAAAGGGTTATATTGTATGATGTGTTCACTATGCTGTTCATAGTAGCTTACATGCATTCCCATTTAGTTATTCAGTATTAGATCTCATACTGCATACACGTAAAGGTATGGTTGTCTGTGTCATAGACGTGTGCAAACCACTTCGTTCCAACAAGGTCCATGGTTTTGTGGGAGGGGAAATTTACTCGTATAATTTCATTTATAATGTAAAGGTAATTAATTCTTACATTATTCCTTTTGAGTATAAGTAATTAAACACAAGACATAATAATTACTAACACTATACTACCATTTAGTCTGTGAGTAAAAGTAATTAAACACAAGATGTAATAATTACTAACATCGTACTACTATTTAGTCTAGCATTTTACATAAAAGTGGCCTACATTAAGATAACAGTGATCTACCCTAAGCCCTGTTATATCTCGAGCGATTTTGCTCAAATTGAAGTTAACCAGTTAAAATGAGTCACTAGGCAAAATCAAACAGTGGAAAAACCAGGATGGAATAATGACAATATTATGAAAAGGGAGATTGCTTCTCACCATATAGTGGAAATGTCAAGTCACAGACAGGCACAACAAAAAGAATGCTAAACAAGTAAGCTTTCGGCCAAAATGCCTTCTTCTGAAGTAAACACACACACCCACACATTAGCACAAACAAAACTCTCATGTACATGACCATTGTCTCTGGTCACCAAGGCCAGACTCAGACAACTGATGTCCAAGTTTGGCCTTGGTGGCCAGAGATAGTGGTTATGTATGTGAGAGTTGTGTGTGTGTGTGTGTGTGTGTGTGTGTGTGTGTGTGTGTGTGTATTTATTTCTTCATAATATTGTTAAAATGTGTCACTGTGTGAAGTTGGCACCAATGGATGCACATAAAATTAAGTACAAGTATTTAAATGAAACTCTACCTCACTGAGTGAAGTGGTAAGGTGCTGCACTGTTGTTCGGCAGGGCAGTTTGGGTTGTTTCAGTCCTGTCACCTAGATTTAGGTTTCCCATGGTTACAGAAATTGTGTAACTCAAATGCTGACATAGTTCTTTTGAAAAGAACTCTACCTATTTCCTTCACTATCCTTCCTTAGTCTGAACTAATCATTACTTTCTTCTTCTGAAGCAATACATTACAATGGTGTTGGAGCTCTGCCTTTGCTTATTGCTGCTCTTTGGGTATTATTAATGCTCATAAATAATCAGTGCAGTCCAGAACTAATAGCTTGCTGTTGTAAGTCATTTGTGAAACTGAATTATTTGTGGCCAAAATCATTTTTCAGTAGAGCACTGAGTTATAGAGGTAGTATTGATTGTTCCTTACATTCAGAATAGTAACTCTGTCTCAGCTGCACAACACAGCAACATGTCATGACCGGTTGTGACGGAGCTTGTCAAGATGTTTAACAAATGACAAAAGTTTCAGGTGGTTTTATTTAGTGAAGTTTGGCTGGCAGGGCAGTCACATAAACTCTTGCCATTTTAGCCTGAGTAGTTTTCCATTGCTAAATTGTAACACTAGTGCAAGATTTTGTGACTGATGTGTACACCTTTCCTTGACACCTGGGTGATGCACTTACAATAATCTTTACTTTAATAACAACTAAATAGCTGATGTCTCGTGCAAGATGGCAGCTTAGAATGTCCTTTCTAGTATGTGGCAGATTCCTGCCAGTTCCTGATCTCACCTCGTATAATCTTTTCGCTGCTGGCTGTCTCCTGTATCTGTTCCGACCACATTGTTGCCTCTGCTCTTTAGTTTGACTCATTGATGTTTGTAATCTACTGTTTCTCCCCGTTTTCATTATATTGCTTTGTGTTCTACGGTTTAGTTTCCCTTTCAGCCCTGTACTGCTGTTGATTTAAGGTAAAGCAGGGCCCAATCTGAAGGTTCACTTGAACACGAAAGCACTTTATGAGGTTTGGTCCTTGCCTTCATCCAACCTTTGAACTGACTTTGCCAATTACGATGTTTAATGTGGACTCCGAATAGTGGTGCAATTTGACATTTTTCCACATATACAAGACTTGGCCAGAGGCAAAAGAAGTGATAAGCATAAGAAAAAGAAAATCTAGGACTGATGGAGAACAGAGCTGTGGACTATATGGTTTGTGGACTCACATGTTATTTACAGAGTAACATTGTTGGATAAATCTCCTATTTGCTACAGATCTCACAAGAATTATGCTGCTGTTAGCTGCACTTTATTTCATTTCTATTCTACTCACCTTTTTGTTTCTCTGTAAAGCCCTGTTTGGAAACCAATTCTGTTGTTCTAACAGTTCTTAAAATTTTGTCTCACCATACTCCATGCAGTTAATTTTGTCTTTCTGGTGTGTGTTCCTTACGCAGCAATAGTGTTATGTTCTGGAGTTTTCTGTGTATGGTGTTTGTTGCAAGTTCTCTTCAACAACACAGATTATATTAAGCCCAATATATTTATGATTAAGTAACGAAAGTAACAGTTCCTAGCTCTTGTGGAAATACACAAAATAAAGTATGTCTGGAGAGATCTCAGAATCAATACGGTCCTTTGTAAGTTTGTTGAGTAACTCATATGTCAGTGCTGGAGAACACTATTTGTAGGTTCAACTGGAAACCACATCAACCACTATCTTGATGCAGCCATAGGCCACTCAAACATGCAGAGAAACATAGCTGTGCACTACCCACTTGTTGTTGGTAGGTAACAAGAAAGACCAAGTCATAGTGCAGGAAGAAACCACTTATCACAGGATTATCAGCAATATATACACCAGGGAAGCTGCAGTAAACATCAGCTGGATGACTAGTGAGACAATGGGCATCTGTGACAGCCCTTAAATTTGTTGTGGATGTTTTATAATGTGGCCTGATGATGGCGGAGGTATCCTTCTGTGCCGCACCTAGCGACTTTGCCAAATGTAAGAATAATTATATTTAGTGATCTGTTGATACGTCCGGCAGGGTGGCGAGTGTGTTGCCTGTCATTTCTATCACTGAATGAAATCCAGCCTTCATTTGTCATGTTCAGTTTCTAAAATGCACAATGACTTTACCTTTTTTGGAGATAAGCTACGCTGTAGTAGTTGAACGTTTGTTACAGCTTTAGATGGTATGTTTGTCTTGTGCATAGGCTGTAGGACTCCCATATCTAATTCTACTCCTTCACCTTTTGTCAGTTTCTTAGCCCACCAGATGTGCGCAGAAATGATGTTTTTTTTCTGAACTCTTTATACAAACTTGAGTTTATGTATCAGTCTTGTTGTTCTCATGTATATGCTACTGGATTGTTGCACATCTGTAGCTACTGTTTAATATTGTGAACTTAAATAAATGCAAGAAATTTTTTAGATTCTGATTTGTGTTTAGAGTTAAGAATGAGTCAGTGTGCTCCACATTACTTAAAGGAAATCGTTCTTCTTAGGCAACCAAGCCACTGCAAGATTATTTGGGTCTTCCCTTGGACAGAATTCGCAAGCAGCATGAGATTTCATACTTACTTCCTAAACCACTGTATGTGCTGTATGTTCAAGTTGATGCCTATAGAGAAGCATGTGGTAAGTCACTTCTGTATAATACGTTAAAATAGCTAGGAATGTAGTTCTGTAGTGTCCTAGTATAAGATTATTTTGGTGCAAAGTCTTATTGGTGTCGCAGCATTGCTCCATCTCTGGGAACAAAAGTCATATTGTTATTACATGGTGACAAGCAATTTTGAATCTCATTGCAGTGCTTTTTGGAATAGGTAGATGAGCAGATAACATCATTATTTCTGTTACTTGGTACATAAAAAGCAACATATTGAGCCTATTTTCTACATTACACTTAATTCCGGATGAAAAGAAGAAAACATTAAACGAGTCATTTTGTGGTTAATGAAATGTTGTTGATGTGACTTTTCAGGCTTCACGACAGATCTGTTGCAAATAACTTTTCAGGTTTGCCACTGGATTGTATTATGTAATTCCACAATTTTTAATCAACACAACTGCTCGACATCTTCAGATGGTGGTAGTTGCTGCTATCATTGCTGCAAGATGTGAGTGATAATCATCACATGGTGGCAGCAAAATTTATCAGACCAGGAGCAGGCAAAACATGTGCGGGGAGATGCTCACAGTTGGAAGAAAGCAGCGCTCCTAAGGCTCTCTGCTGGGAGCCACAGAAAGTCGTTCCTCACGTGCTCTGTGGTCAATTACTGTGCTGCCAGATGGTCCTGTTAAAATCTGAAGTAAAGCTCAGCAGTGCATTGCATCAAGTCATGAATCAAAGATTCTTGCTTTCCTGTTTTGATTTAATGACAGCCAGTGTTGGATTCCAGTTAGTGCTTACTTGAAAACCTGCATCCCTGTTTATAAGATTGTCCACCGTATGGATATGTACGGCCTCCTTGATAACACAGTCCCAGAAATATGGTACTGGGGATAAATTTTCAGTCTTTTCATAAAACATTCGGTGCCACGTGTCCAGGCAGTGCTCTGCCACTGGTGATTTATCGGGTTGCCCCAGGTGTGTGTGACAATGGTGTTCAATGCAACATTCTTGCACAGTTCGGCGTGTCGGTCCAATTTAAGATTTTCCACATTGGTATGCCGTGTTTCCGAAGGCCAAGGTCATATTTGACCGAGCACAATAAATTCCTCAGTTTTGCTGGTGCTCAAAAAACACCCCTGATGTCGTGCCTTTTGAGGATTCTTTCTGTTCTTGAAGACATACCTGCTGACAAGGGTAACAGCACTGTCCTTCTCTCATGAGCTGAATACAACAGCAAGATGGAGGCACTTCTTGACGACCCTGCATATCGCAAGCCAAGAGAGGCTCTGATTGGCAAGATACAGAGGAAAAACTCTACATCTTCTCAAGTAGAGTCCTGTTCCTTCTAAAGTCATTAAGAGCCTATGCCAACAAGCTGCAGTTCCCCCAAGACTGTATGGGCTACAGAAGATATTTGTGTATGGGCCTCCATTTTGCCCAATAGTGAGCAACATTGGAGCTCCTACCTATTTTCTGGCCAAATATCTTACTATGCTGTTTGGATCTCTCATAGGCAAGTGTGACCACCCTATCCAGAATCCAGAGCACTTCATAGGATAACTGAAGACACTCAAGCTACAACTGTCATATCTTTTGGTGAGCTTTGATATTGTATCTTTATTTATCAAAGTATCTCTGCAGGACTCCTTATAGCTTATCAGCAGCCAGTTTGAGAAAGACATTGTGGCATTGTTTGAGCATGTGCTTACCTCAACTTATTTCTTATTCAGTGACCAGTATTTTGAACAAGTGGATGGTGTCACCATGGGAAGTCCTGTGTCTCCCACGGTGGCCAACTGTTTTATGGAAAACAGAGGGAAAAGCACAGCAGTCAGCAAGTCTCAAACCTTCCTGCTCCTAGTAATATGTAGACGATACTTCTGTGGTGTGTCCCCACTAATTAGAGATATTACCTGTGTTTCTTCAGCATCTGAACTCACTCCATCCCAATATACAGTTCACAATGGAAGTGGAAAAAGATAGTAGTTTACATTTCGTGGATGTCATGGTCAGAAGAAAAGCCAATGGTACATTGGGATACAGAGTCTACAATGTGGTAGTGTCTTACGCCTTTGGTGCATAGAGTAAATGTGGTCCCAAAAGCTGACAGTTTACCTGGTGAGCTACAACACCTAAGAATGGTATTCCAGCAAAATGGCTATTCCGATAGACAGATAAGTCATACATTTCATTCTAAGCAAATTCAAAGCAACAATGTAAATGAAGATGTGGAGGTGTCCATTGCAACGGTGTTCTTGCCATATTTTTGCAGCATGTCTTCAAGAATAGAAAAAATCCTCAAAAGCATGACATCAAGTGTGTTTTTCTGCCCCCAGCAAAACTGAGGAATTTATTGTGCCTGGTCAAAGATGACCTTGGCCTCAGGAAATGTAGGGTGTATGAGATCCTATGCCATTTAGGAAATCTTGTATTGGGCAGACATGCCAAACACATGCAAGAACATTGTGTTGAATACCATCGTCATAAGTGCCTTGGGCTACCTGACAAGTCAGAGGTGGCAGAGCATTGCCTGGACAGGAGGTGTTACATGTTTTATGAAAATACTGAAATTTTATCCCCCGTGTTATCTTCCTGGGCCTGTGTAGTTAAGAAGGCCATACATATCTGTACAGTGAACAATCTTATCAACAGGGATTCACATTTTCAGGTAAGAACTACGTGGAATCCAGCACTGGCTGCTATTAAATCAAAACAAGGAAGGCAAGAATCTTTGATTCATGGCTTGATGCAACACACTTCTGAGTTCTAATTCAGATTTTAATGACAAGAGTGTCTGCCAGCACAGTCATTGACCACAGTGCACACGCGGAAGACCTTTCTGTGGCTCCCAGCAGAGTGCCTGAGGAGCACTGCTTTCCTCCAGCTGTGAGCGTCTTCCCACACACGTTTTGCCTGCTCCTGGTCTGATAAATTTTGCAGCAATAATAGCAGCAATTACCACCACGTGAAGATGTCGAGCAGTTGCAGCGATGAAACATTGTGTGTCTTACACAATACAATCATGCGGCAAACCCAAGAAGTGTATTTGCAATGTTGTTGATATTTACAAATAAATAAAGTATTGCCTTGAGAGGTGACATTTTCCAGAATAAAATAGTCTTGCAGTGCATCACAAACACTATAGCTGAACCAATGTTGACCAGGAATGTTCTGCATTAAAGGGGGATTGAGGCCTCATTGGTGAATCAGATACGTGTAACTGATATTGTGTGATAGCGGTTGCTGGACCAGATGGGATACAACTGTGCTTTTGTATCGTCTGTGTGGAGGAACGGCCATTCTTTTATTGGCAATTTACTGTAGATCATTGGAACAGTAATTTGTGCTATGTATCATTAAAAAATAAATCACAAGGTATTCCAAGTCCACTACTAGTGTAATGGGGGAGAGTTTCAAACCTGTCTCACTGGTGTCATGTTTATGTAGAATTGTGGAACACATTTTGTGCTCATATGTGATGCCTTGCATGGAGACTGGACAATTCCTCTGCAGGAATCAACAAAACTTCTGCACCATTGATAGTGTGATACTCAGCTAACTCTTTTTGTCCACAAGATCCAGAAAATTGTAAATAGCTTAGATTAGTTTTTTACATGCTTTTGCATGGAAGTGACAACTAGTTTTCGACTGTGTTGAATGCTTGTAATTTCTTTAGTTGTTTTATATTTGCAAGAGTTACAATCATGTCATTTTCACTTCTAGCTATTTGTACAGAGTGTTACTACTACAAGAACGTGGTAGAAGAGTATTCTGCACAGGGTGTATACGACCCGGGAAAAACCCGGAAATTTTTACGTGCGGGAAAAACCCGGAATTCTTTTAGAATTCCAGGAACTTTTCCTTGTTTTAGTCACCAATTAAATTTTTGTTATTTTGACTGGTAAGAACCGATATTCTAACGAAGGATATTACTGTATCCCGCTTCTGCAGAATAATCCTGCAGCAAAAAAACATGAACGAGAGAAAAAAAAAGCGAAAATAAAACTTAAGTTGCAAAGGAAATGCGCCATATACAACAACAAAACACAGTGTTCATACAAGCGTCTGCCTACAAAAGTGTGTCAAAGGCTTTAGGAAGAATATGCAGTGCTTCCTAACAACAAATTGCCTCTGATGAGCGTGACATGACAGCTATTTACATTTGATTCATTTGAGCAGTTGCGGGCGGGCTCTTGCGCATGCACAGTTGAGTCGCCTGTGAGTAGTACATTCTCCCGCTTCTGGCTACAGACGTGTGGCTGCGCGCCACTATCTAATTGCTCCGGTTTGGAAACATTGTAGATCCAGGGCTGATGCATAGAGCAGTCTTGAGTTGTAGTGGGGAGGTGGGTATTCTCCACGTGACCTGTGTTTACGTGTAGTGATTTTGCTGTTTCCTCTTCATTTATTGCTCTCACATTAAATGAAAACAAAAATCGGATTTCTGTGGCCGGGAGCTAACAGATGAATTAAAATACGTTCGCATAGTTACGGAAGGCTAAAATATGTTACTAGTTTCACCTTTCTGACAGTCAAGCGTTAATCACATTGAGAACAATGAAGTTATTTTTGTCGGTTTGCTAAAGAGATTTGGCTTTTATTAATATTTTGCGCTGAGGCAGTCAATTTATTTGATACCAAATGTTTAATTTCACACTGTTGGCTAGTTTCAACTGTTCGCTTCATTTCAAGTGCACAGTTTCCATCTTCTGGCTCGTATGGCATTATGCCATAATAAAGAACCAAACACGAGATAATACAGTACTGGTACTCGATAAAATTTACATCCGAATCTGGACATACGATTGTGCACTTTAAACCGAATTATGCATTTTAGTATAGTTCACGAAATTCCGATGCTTCTGAAGTATCCTTTGATGTCTTGTTTCTTTTATGACATAATGCAAGATCTTTTAATGTTTTACACGTACGAACGTGCGGGCTTCCTGCATCACCGTAGCTGCGCAGGCGCAGTGATGCCTGTTATCTGGCGCTCTCTGGCAACTGCTGAAACGAACCAATTTCTAGCAGGTCACGGAAAAATATTACGAATGGTGGTTTGAAAAGTGTTACTTTCAAAGTAAATTTCCTTTTACGCAAGATGAACTATGTGCGAGAATGTACGACGAATTTCTTAAATCACAAAGCGTTTGACTCTCATCTAAAAATCAACTGTTTGAGGATGACCATGTAGAAGAATTTCGAGCCCAGAAGATCAGACCTTTACATTGTTATTAAAAATTTTACTGGCACATTTGTGTGATGTATCTTAAAGTGTAACACGCGCAAAATGATTAGCATTATATGTGGAAGCTTAGCTTCTCTTGTAGCTTATTAATCTTAGAGACCAATATTATTTGTGAAAGCTTTGTTTTTCTTCTAGCAAAACTATGTATGTTAATTTAAACCATTAACTTTTCTTTTTGTGTGTCTGTGCTACTTAAGAGTGATCTTGCTATTGGTTGACTACCCTACGTGTCCTGTTCTGTCATCAGCTGCCGAGGTCACGTGACATGAGCTATGACTGGCTTACAAAAGCGCGTCGCAATCTCGATTTCATTGCTTCGGAAAGTAACATGCAGTGTTTGGTGGAATTCGAATTTATACCTCCGTAAAATGAAGAAATGCAGCCTACATGTTGCTGCACATCAAAGATCTTTCCAAAACGTGTTTTTTTTTCCCCCTGGGTTTCGTTTCCTAAAGTGCCGGCAAAGTGCTGTAGAAAACCATAAACATTCTAACGATTGATAAGTTTTACAGTGCCGGGAAAAGTATACTGTCATTTAACACGGAAAATGTGTATTTTCACCCGGGAGAAAGAGTGTTTTCAACCGGGAAATCCGGGAAAAATCCGGGAATTTTTTTTCCTTGTCCACGTATACACCCTGTCTGCATTCTCCATACAGATCAAAGCTGCATTGGCTGATACACAAAACAAATTTTTAATGAGATCCAACTACAGTGAATAACAAAAGGGATTAGAGTATCCTGTACAAGAAAGTGGGGATTGTATCAAAACTTATGACAAAATCAAAAAGCATCCACAGCATCTCACTGTAGACAGTAAAGTAAATATTCAGTGTTAAAATGTGTGCTCAACCACCTATTTACTTGTAAAATTGTTTACTATCATGAATGCTACACATTATGGATAAAATCAGAACACCTAAGAACATGACTTATGCCAATAAGATATGTAACTCACATAACGAAATCAATGAATAATGGGGTACAGAGTGGTCAACGTCAGACAAGCTAAAGCAGGAGTCACATATTAAATCACTAAAGTAGGAAAATTATGTCAGTGAGTTTACAGGAAAGTGAAAACTCAGTAATGATAATTTCTTATTAACTGTGGGTAAGCTGAATCAAAATTTTCTTACCAGACATGTCTATAAAAGAATTGCAGGAGATGGATTCTTTAGAAATAGTAGAGATATTGCACTTCATTACCTAGGTCAAAGGAAAAATTTGATTAATTTTTGTTGATTTTTTTTCTTTTTAAAGCATAGAGTTGTGTCATAAAGTGACTTCATCATAAACTAAAACATTATCAGAACACGCATAATTGGAATCAACAGAAGAATTTTTGGCATAAGCAAAGATGTTATTGAAGTAGGAATATGAAAACACCTTTTTATTGCATGGGAATTATGTATCCATTAGTTTATATTTCTTTTCTCTCTTTTCCTGAAAGCATCAAATGTAGCTTTTTCTGATGTGCATTGTACATCTTGGTGAAGTAGCAAACAGTACCTCACCAACATCTTCAAAATTTGCAGTCACCTTTTCCTCACCAACGTCTTCCAAATTTTCAGGGAAATTAATCAAGATGAATGTTAAGAAAAGCAACTCTTAAGGTTCATTAAACAGGTTAGTTTCTTGAAGAATTTCTGGCATATTGGCTACGACAGAAATATAAAGTGGGTTCTTTCTCCTGTTTGAGAATGTAACAACCACCGCCTTGAACGATACCTAAGCCTGTCACTCATTACCACTCATTTTTTGTTCAAAGCTGGATTAGAACACCGTTTTTTGAATGTCAGATCCAACTAACACATCTTCTTTCAGATGTACTTCTCTGTATTTGGTTGTTTCTTTCACAGACTTTTCCATTACTCCCATATTAACATGTAAAAGTGCTAATTTCTAAAGAATTTGAGAGTTTAAAGCTTCAAATGTTGTGTTGCCCAATGTTCATGCTCCCTTAGATAAGTGGTGAAGTAGATCTCTTTTAACTTATGCTTCTTGGGATTACTGTTTTTTCACATCTTATGCTTGGAGTTATCTTGTTTATTTTCCATTCCCTGTATAGGGTATTCCCATTAGTATACTTGACCAAAAGTCAGCTCTTTTTACCATAGATACCAGGTACTGAGCTTATCATGGCAAACAGTTGAAGTTATGTAGTATATCAATTTTTATTTCCAGATCCATTAATGACAGTAGCAGTCAATGGAGATGAGGAAGAGGCAAGGTCACTGAAGCAGTCGTTGGCAGAATCTGAAACACTGGAAGAGTCAGACTCAGATCAGGAGGTAGGTTGTAGAAGTACATTACTGATCCATCTTGCAGGGGGGCCATTTTGTCAGGTACACCCAAAGTAAGATGTTAAAAGTGAGTAGACCATTCCATGCAGAGTGCTGGCTGCTGTCCAGTTTATCACTGCTATTGTGAAGCATGAAACAATGGAACACAAAGTAAACCGTAATTTATTGCTACATAAACTAGAAATGTTCATAGTCTTCACTTTCTTTCTGTGCTAATAATTGTTACTGTTACTTAACAGTAGTACATATTCAGCATGTTTGTTTTCTTTAAATGTTTGACCCTTTTGTGTGTGTGTGTGTGTGTGTGTGTGTGTGTGTGTGTGTGTGTGTGTGTGTGTGTGTGTGTGTGTTTTTAAAGGCATATGTGTTGGATTTGTAGAAGTTTTTGCATAAAAGAGAAAACTTGAGACACAGGCAATTAAATTCAATCACTTTCTACAGTTCACACTGATTCATTTCAGTCAGTTGAAATTGTACCATGAAATAGCACTTGTGTTTAGTATTTGTTCTCTGCCAATCTTAACACTTCAGTAATATTTTATTCAGTAGTGTTCCAGAAGCCACTGGTTAGTACTCATTTTCAGGTCTGTCAAACGAGTGCTATTTCTGTGTGTCACATCAACATCTAAAGGTGTGTGAAGCAGAGAGGATAATTACAGTCACTTCATTGAGTGAGTCTGCCTCCATAGATCAGTGGTCAGCATGTCTGGCTGCAATGTGGAGGATCTGGTTTCGATTTCCAGTATTAACAGGAATTTTTCCCTCGTGGGAGGACTGGAATAGGGTGCAGTCAGCCTCGCATGGCAATTGAGGTACTGTGTGATTGAGAAATGACGGCTGCAGGGTCAAGAAAGCCAACAATAACTGAGAGAGTGGTGCCAACCCCAAGCCCCTCCATACTACATCTAAATGACGCCAGTGACAGATGACATAGCGGTTGATCAGTGCTTATTGGCCCATCTGGGACAGAATGCGGAGCTTTTATTGAGTGAGGGATGCAGGCTCATTCTCTTTCCAATCCTGTCCTCTTTGACAGTCCATGCATAGCATGGTGTTGCTTCACCAGCTCCCTGCGTAGCATGGTGTTGCTTCACCAGCTCCCTGCATCACTCCCTCCAAAATCAGCATAGAAAAAAGAATCATGAACTGTATTCAGGAAGGCTTTACTATAATGTAGATTCACCAGGAACATCACCTGGTTCGGATTCCACATTAAGCAATAGGTCCCCTTTTCCCAGTAGATCACTGGAGTAGGTTATGGACATGAAATCACCAAAGTGGCATCCATTTGAGAGACTTTCAACAGACTGTTGAGCCAGATGAAATTATAATAATAGTAATAATTATTATTATTGAACAATGATTCTGCTATGAAAATGGCTGTTCATCTAACTGTCTTCATTTCCGTGATACTTTGTCGGCACCATATGTGCTATATAGTAGATTGTACTAAAGTAATGCTTTTAAAACTAGTGATTTATAGTGGAATAACTGTATTTTGATGTTAGGATAGCCCTAAACCTGAGGGAAGGAAATCATCATCATTTAAGACTGATTATGCCTTTCAGCGTTCAGTCTGGAGCATAGTCCCCCTTATAAAATTCCTCCATGATCCCCTATTCAGTGCTAACATTGGTGCCTCTTCTGATGTTAAGCCTAAAACTTCAAAATCATTGTTAACCGAATCCAGGTACCTTCTCCTCAGTCTACCCCAACTCCTCCAACCCTCTACTGCTGAACCCATGAGTCTCTTGGGTAACCTTGCTTCTCCCATTCATGTAACATGACCCCACCATCTAAGCCTGTTCGCCCTGACTGCTACATCTATAGATTTCATTCCCAGTTTTTCTTTGATTTCTTCATTGTCTTCATTCATCTTGCCATTGTTCCCATCTACTAGTACCTGCAATCATCCTCAACCTTATTGATAAGGTAACCTGAATCCACCCAGCTTTCGCTCCCGTACAACAAAGTTGGTTGAAAGATTGAACGGTGCACAGGTAACTTAGTGTTGGTACTGACTCCCTTCTTGCAGAAGAGAGTAGATTGTGACTGAGTGCTCACTGCATTAGCTTTGCTACACCTTGCTTCCATTTCTTTCACTATGTTGCCATCCTGTGAGAATACGCATCCTAAGTACTTGAAACCGGCCACCTGTTCTACCTTTGTTCCTCCTATTTGGCACTCAATCCGTTTATATCTGGAAAATACTGGAAAAAAAGATTGTTACTGAGAAATTCTCTGTGATTTTTGTTGAAAACGCTAGTTAATCCAAGACAAACAAATTTCTTAGATAGCCACACTCATTTTATTTTAAAAAATGCATTTGTGTAGGGGAATGAAGCGGGTAGCAAGCATGCACCCAGCTATTTTTTAAACTTCAAATTTTAAATAGGGACAGCATTCAAACCTGAATACAATGATCTAAGGAATAACATGTCAATACCTCCTAAGCATCTACACCTACCTATGTATTACACAAGCCACGATATAGTGCATGCTGGAGGGTACCTTGTACCACCACTAGTCATTTTGTTTCCTGTGCCATTAGCAAATGGATTGAGGAAAAAATGACTGTCTATATGCCTTCCTAAGAGTCCTAATTTCTCCTGTCTTATCTTCTTGGTCCTTAAACGAAGTGTACTTTAGTTACAGGAGAATCGTTTTGCAGCCAGCTTCAAAAGCTGCTTCCATATTTTCTCTGTAGTGTTTCATAAAAATAACATCATCTGCCCGCCACAGGTCCCCATTTGAGTTCATCTGGCATACCTGCAGTACTTACATGTTGATTTAACCTACCAGTAACAAATGTAGCAGCACACCTCTGAAGGGCTTTGGTGTCTTATTTTAATCAATCCTGGTGGGGATCCAAATACTTGAGCAGTAAAAAAGACTCGGGTATACTACCAGGAACAATATAATAAAGGCAAGCTGAAACATAATTCCGAACAAACAAAAACAGCCAATGAAAAAAGGATATCAGAAATATGCAAAGTTGTGGTGAAAAATATAGAGAGAATCAAACCTCAATTTAAATTAAGAATGAACTGTTATTTCGAACAAAACAAAAACACTTTTAAAATTTTAAGTAGTTAACCATGTTGTCGTATATGAATGTGTAATTTAAAAAAGCACTTCATGGAAGGAGGTAATACACAATTTCTCAGCAGCACCATTATCATACACTGTAAAATGTAATAACTCTACTCATAATTGCAGTGGAATCATAATTTGTATTTCTCCCTACACAACCAGGTGCAAGTGCATTGTAAACAATAATGGAAACATTTTGACACACAAAACAATTTATTAAGGATCCTAATATTCATATTCTCACAGAAAAATATGTTGCTGTCAACCTCTGCTAATTAATTCATTGATGTTTTGTGAATAAAACCATCTAGATCAAATGCTAAAAATCTTTATTTATTATGATGTTTCAACTACTGCTATCATCAGATATCAAAGAGCATAGAATGTATTAAAAAAGATTCTTGTTGTAACTCCTAACATAAAAAAAAACACGAGACGACACATACGGAATAGGTACATTTAACATTCTCAAAGGACAATAGTTCACAATGGTTACAGTGTGCAGTGTAGCCATGTGGCAAGACACGTACAGTACAGTTCTAGCTAGTGTAGTGAATAGCACGAGGAACAAGAGCAGATCGAGAGCAATTGCCATGCAGTGATCACATATGCAGATGGTGTGTCACTGGCAGGCACCTGTGCAGCTGTCATGACTGTGGTGTCATATGTGCCAATCTGCGATGATGGACAATTTAGGAGACGGGTGCCCGACATCTAGGTGGTAGTCCTGTGAGTTACCACATCCCTTCTTCCATGGGGATGCAGCGAGCAGCATCTTCTTGAGTTGAACCCTGCCCAGCCAGGCGCCCAGGCTGTGCTCCGAACCAGGCCAATGTCTTTTCAGGAACAATGGACAGCCCCTCCGATTTTACCAGCTCCAATTTGGTGTTGACAGGAGCATATGCCCAGAAGGTCCCTATTCGATGGCTTCAATGCTCGTAGCGGAGGCCACAACTTGTCTATGTCAGGTCCTGGCACAGAAGGTGGCTCCAGTAGTGCGGTTGGGGCTGGTACCGCAGCCTGATCTTCTTCCAGCATGCGGTCCTTTTTGGACGGCCTATAAACTGAGAGGGATGAGGGTATGGCCAGTATTGGTGAATGGGGCTGAGAACCACAGGCACTAACAGCTCAGGAACAGGAAAGGATATGGCTGAGGGTCTGGCGCAAGAGAAACTGTAGGTGGCGTTGCCACAATGTGTGTCTGCCAGAGGGGCTGGAAGCAGGAGTAGCCAGGTTTCCCACCATAGACAGAGTTGGTTTTGATCTCGTCACCATCCAGTCACCCGCAGCATACCTGCTGCTGCCGGACGACCTCCGGATTCCATTTGTTCTGGCGTACAAATCCCTGTGCTTATACGTGGGTACCCCGCCAAAAGTGTGGAGACGGTGCTGTGGATGGCATCCACTGGCATTGGTGGTGTGAGATAGAGGAGTGTGCGGGGCTGACAACCGCGGAGGTGCTCCATTGGACTCTCTTGCTGTGGTGACCTGTAGGAACTCAAAAAAAGTGTTAGCACCTCATCCATAGGAACGTCACCAAATCTTTCTTCATGTATGTTTTAAAAGTTTGCAGGAGTCTTTTAGCTTCAACATTTGACTGGGAGTGGAAAGGTGGAAACGGGAGGTGTTGAATGCTAATTCTGTGGCAGATCTCACTGAAAACCTAGAAGTGACATTGTTATCCAGTGTCTGACACCAGCGTGAGCAGAAGTGCTTCAGTAGTGAAAATTCTCTGTACTCACGGATCAACTGTTGACCACATACAGAAATTTGGAGTATGCATCGAGAGCAGTTAGGCAGAGCCAGGTAGTATCCAGGAAGAGGCTCATGAAGTCGACATGAATCTACTCCAATGCTGATGACAATTGACAACAAGATGTTCAGCCTGCTGGTCTATGCCTGACCAGTACATATGGTGCCGGGTGAGCAGTTTAGTTCATGAGACACAATTGTGGCCTTGGTCCAAGAGCCATAAGATTAATGGGCACAGAGCTTGCGGCATGACTACGTGGTGAGGCAGCTGATCCATGATTTGCAGGATAACTCCATCCACCAGGAGTAGCTGGTGGTGGCGGTGGAAATAATACCCCAATGGTTTGGATTCCCGACTAGGAAATCAGTCTGGCTGGTACTGTTGCACGTACCACCATACCTGTTGCAAGGTGGTGTCTTTCGCCATGGCCGTTGCTCTGTGATGGGAAAAGCGTACACTAGCTGTTAAGCCTCTTTGTCTAACTGGAAGCACAAGATCATGTCTTGGTCGAATCCCAGGTCAGGGCCCATTTTGGTACAGGGTATCCACGTTGGCATGTTGAGTGGTAGAGGCAGAAGTGTGTCCTGTATGGGAAAACATGGAATTCCTTCAGTGAAGAGGCGATTACAAATACTTCTTATGTGCGGCATTGAGTGCCTTTGGTGCAAATGCAATAGATGTTCATAGCCATCCACATCTGTATGTGCTAGGACTGTCTCCATGCCCCCATTCAGAGGCGTATGCCACCACCACTAGCTGGTTGCTCAGTTGAAATATGTGAAACAATGTACAAATAGCAGAGCCTGCCTGAAGGTCTTGAACACCTGTTCACATGACTTCAACAATGTGAAAGGCATGCCCTTCTTCCACAGGTTGTTCGGCAAATGTGCAATCAATGCCATGCCAGGGATAAATTTTCCCTAATATTGTATTTTTACCATTAAATTTTTGGGGCGAGGAAGTGCGATGACAGCTTCAACAGTTCCGTGTTGCCTTAATACTTTAATGAGAGGTGATGTGCTCCAGGTGTTCCACCAACAGTTGAAAAAGCTAGATTTTTCAAGATTGCATTTGAGGCCTGCAGACTGGAGGCTGTGGAACAACTGCTGCAATTTTCCTAAGTGTTCTTCTGTTGTGAGCAGGCCCCATTACCACAATGTTGTCAAGATAATTTATGGTGCCCAGAACGAACTGCAGCAGTTGCTTGAGGAACGTTTGAAATATTTCTGGTGCACTGGCCACCCCAAAAACTAAATATTTCAAATGATATAATCCGTTTGGCGTGTTGAGTACAGGAACTTTCTGTGATTCCTTATCCAGGGATAGTTACAAGCAAGCTTTGGAGAGATCAACCTTCAAAAAATACATATCTCCCACAAGTGAGAGAAAAGCTTGTCTAGTTCCAGAATATAATACATAGCAATATCTGACTGGGAATTGACCATAAGTTTAAAGTTTCCAAGCAGGCGCATTTTCTCTGATGGTTTTTTCACAGTAATCACCCACTTGTAGGCACAGGTTCATTGACATCCAGGCCGTCTATCTTATTATTGACAGCTTCCTGCAGTGCGAGGGTCAGGGGTAATGCACGCAAGAAGTGATGATGTGCCGATTTCTGTAATGTAATGTGCTGTGTAAAGTTCTTCACTTTTCCTATACTCTCAGAGAAAATGTCAGAGTACTCCTTACTGGGGTTTCCAATTCCCGAAACAGGACGTGTTCCGAGATCGCGTGGACCAAGTCAAGTCCTTGATGACAAATCCGAAAGCTGAAGAAGCATCTAGCCATACAAATTGTCTGTATCCTTGCTGTGAACCACAGGAGAGGTAAGGTGTCATATGACATTTTTGTATAGCATTGCATTTGTGAGTTCTCCTGTGAGTGGAATGTGTTATATGCCACCAAGCAGCAAGCAGTGTATTGAAGGGGCAGTGCTCCCTGCTGCAGAAAGATTCGAGAGTTTAACTGGGACCTAGAGACACCGATGTCAACCTGTAACTGAATTTGTGTATTGCGCAGATTGAGCTTGAGGAACAGTTTCTTAGGTGGCATCACTGTGGTGTGAGACTTCAACAAATTCTCATTAATGTGTATTAGTTCCTGCCTGGGTGAGAATTTTTTGTCTGAAGCACGGCAGACAGACATGAATTATCCTTCCTTCTGCCATGCCTCACACTGTGCTCACCTGTCATAGCAGTCTTCAATGACAGGTTTTCAAGAACATCCGGGGGTGACTGAAATAAGTGCCTGTCCAGGCAGGGATGGGGGGGAGGGGGGGGGGAGGCACAATACTTGATTCCTTCTGTACAAAATGGAGCCAGAATGAGATATTTGCCCTCCACTGTTGGTGCATTTGCTGTGTTAGCAAAGTTGGATTCTTCTCCTGGGACTTACACAACAGTCACCACCTGTCTCCAGAAGTCTAATAGTTTCCTGCTGAGGCCCTGCAGTTCAGCCATCCACACCCTGTGTAACTGATTAGGCTGTTTATGACACTGACATGGCCATTGCAGTGAAAGTAGGTGGTTTACAGAGTGCACATCTCATCAAAGGTCAGGTGTGCCGGTTCTGTGAGAGTGACCAGTTTGCACAAAATCTGTCATATACAGGAAAAGTTTTTTTTCCTATGGCTGGATCCGTTACCTGAAATGTGGCCAGGTGCTGCTGGAGGTACTTCTTGTGTGCTTCCCATTCTTCCGTTGTCTCATCATAAGGTGGCAATGATGGTGCGTTTGTTGCCGACTGCCAGGAGATCAATGTGGACAGCAAGGCTTCCAAATGTTTCTGTCCCTCTTAACTCCTATTGCAGAAATTGCTGTAGCACATATTCCATCAACGCGCTTGGTAAGAGAGCCTGTTGCACAGGGTCCTTGGTTACGTAATAAAAAATGCCCATAATCATCACCAATTATATTGTGTGTCACAACATAAAAATCAAACAATGGAAAATTCAGGATGGGATGAAACAATATGATGAAAAGGATAGTTGGTACTCACCATATACAGAGATCCTGAGTTGCAGAAAGGTACAACAAAAAGACTGTCGGAAAGTTAGCTTTTGACCAACAAGGCCTTGGTGAAAATAGATAGCGCGCGCCCACACACACACACACACACACATACACACCATAGTCTCTGGCAGTCTTGCTCCAGCTGCTAGAGACAGTGGTCATATGTGTGTGAGCTGCATGTGCGCGTGCGCGCGCGCTCGTGTGTGTGTGTGTGTGTGTGTGTGTGTGTGTGTGTGTGTGTGTGTGTGTGTGTGTGGCCAAAAGATAACTTTCTGATAATCTTTTTGTTGTGGCTTTCTGTAACTAAGTTCTCCTCTATATGGTGAGTAGCAACTCTCCTTTTCATTACATTGTTACAACATAAAAATCATGAGACAATACCCCCCAGAACAAGTTACTTAAGTATCTCACAGGACAGTAACTCACAGTGGATACAGTGTATGGCAAAGCCACATGGCAAGCAGATGCAGTACCATTCCAGCTTGCGTAGTGAATAGTGCAATGAATGAGAGCAGACTGAGAGCGATCATTAGGCAGCTATCACAACCATAGAAGACATGTGGCAGGTGGTACTGGTAGGTACCTGTGGAGACATCGTGCATAGTTGCTCAGCTGCAGTACCTGCCCTTGTTGGTCACACTCTGCAATAGTGGAATCAGAGGGACTGTCACGTCATATGGGCTATCCATGCAACAGCAACAACATCAGAGACATCAGCTTGTGCCCAACGTCTAGGTTGTATCCCAGTGGTCAGTATTAAAACTATGCTTACAGCCAAAAATCCATTATAAATAAAGAAAATTTTATAAGCAATCTAGACGATTTTAGTCACAAAATATTCAGTAGTATCACAGACTCATTCAGGAAACTAATTTCCTGTATTAACTCTCACAATACCATGGGGGGAAGGGGGAGGGTGGTACTTTATGCCCATCTTTTGAAAAAATTGTAATCTTGTCAGTTAAGTTTTATTTTAAAATTTTGAAAAACATTTATTGCTTTTAATGAATTATTCTACCAGATTCATTATAGGTTTTAAATTTTTCAGTTAAACTTAACTGAAAAATGTAAGTTTCAGTAGTAGGTGTAACTTTCCACCCACAAATGTCGTATTCAGTATTTCCAGGTACAGGAACTCGCCTTTTGTGGTAGTCATAAAGTCGGTAGTACGCATAGGCTAGTTGAAAGTGTGTTTATATTGCTGAGAGTATGCAAAAAGTTATTTTTAGGCTCTGTGCTGTACTTACGCATCAGTACCTCTTTAAAAAGTATGTTGTTAATATAATTCAGTGACTGTCAATTTCTTCTTCTTCTTCAAAATTTTAGCGGCACATTTTGACAGTTCAGTGCAATACTGTTGTAACTAGCATTTCCTATTCTTTGTAATATAACAAAGTGAAAGTTCCAGTATTTCCCAGAAATCATTCTGGGAACATACACTTGTGAATGTTGCTTAGAATGTCCTGTTGTTCCATTGTTATTAAGTACTTTATAGCAAAAAATCTTCCAGAAGTTATTTTGGAAATGTAATTATCATAAAGTTATTGATGTCTGACTAACTTACTATCATACTTCACTGAAATTGTACTACATCAGCATGTAGCTACAAATGTGAATATCTTTATTCCATAAATTGTGTTGACAGTAATGATGCCTGTATGACATTTCTTATTTCCAAAGCTTTCTAGCACGTGAATATGATAATATGTCAGCACAACATAATAACAACAAAATAATTCCAAGGGAAAGACTGTATGTTAAAATTAATATTGAAATTAAAATAGTTGTAACACTTCATTCTTCTTCTTTTTCTTCTATATTATGAGACTCTCCATGCTTCAGATTCTTGTAGAATCCTTGGTAACCTGTTGGAACAATATTCTTCTGGCAGAGGGGCATCAAATTAGAAACTTTTTCCGCAGTAATGATGGATATGCATATGGCAGGTCTTACACAACATGTTCTACACTTGTTCTGTGACCTCGAAACTTGTGCATTAAACCAATGATATTGCAGTCTTAAGTCATTTCCATATGCAAATGACATCATCCATGGTTCTCTTTTCCTCACCATTATTACTGTGATATCAAACCATCTTATCCTTTCTCCACTTTCAGCTTTAGTCCATCATTGGGCCTTCGATGAAGCCCCTTGAAATCAAAGAAATCCTTCTATGACAGCTCATGTGTGTCATACCTTTTTCCATTTTGCTTGGGTGGGGCTGCTAGAGTGTATCACTGCTGTGCTACACAAATATCCATGCCCTCTTTTTGCTCTCTCAATAACACTGTGCTCGCTCTCCCCTTCATTCTGGGTATGCCCCTTCTCAAGAAACTTTTGGGTGCTCAAATCAATTTTTAGGGTACTCACACTGTACAGATATATGGAAAATGTATCTGCTTCCTCTGTGTCTGATTCCCTTGGCCACATCAAGCACATTGTATACCTATGTGGTATATCGTAAGATTGTATGTGCTCAGCTTTCTTTTGTAATAGAGCAAGGATACTTCACAGTGTGGAGTGTTGAGTTCCTATTGTAAATCAAAACAAGCAGTCAAAAGTGTAATGCCAATTTTCACCTTCAGCTTGTCAGCATCTTTTTCTGCAGCCTTTTTCTGCTCGAGACATGTCTTTGTTTTTCAGATGTCTTTGTGTTTTTTCCTCCAAAGTAGTCTTGTTTTCTGGTTCAACGTTCTTGTAGACCTCACACTCCTCACATGTATTCCTTTTAGATTCGAAAAACTCAAGATGTATTCTGTATTGAAAACTTTTTCATACATCCAAGCCAATGCATATTCCTTCCCATCCTGTTGGCACTTCCGAATGTCCATTCTGTACCCCTTTCGAACACTGAGGGTGCTATCGAGATATTGCATGAATTATCCTTTCTAATGTAGAGTGATATTACTTTATCGAGAATCTATATGAATCTATATGATTTCTTATCCCTTCTATAATATCATGTGATGTTCGCTGATGATTAGTGTGCTTGCCACATTTGCTCTTACTCACTAAACCTTCTGGACTAGTTTTCCCTAAAATTGTTTACACCCACCGATCGGTAATACCAAATGAGCGCAAAAAATAGTTTTGCATACCTTTACTACTTGATTTTTAAGAATAAATCTATATTATAATATGCAAGTACAAATTCTTCTTCTTGGAATTTTCATGATCTGGTTGTTCAGCTGTACTTTCTAAGTACAGACAGGACTGTCTGTATTTAAAAAATGTGTCAAACAATTTTTGTCTTTGATCTAATGATATTTTACCTTTATAGTTGCACCTTGCAGCTATTCCAAGACCTGGACCCATCAGCTTTTCCTACACTTCTTTTCCTCTTGAATTAATATATACTTTTCCTTCTGATAAACTTCTTTGCTAATGTTTCACCTCCATTTCCACTCCTCTCATTTGTTCAGCAAAACTAAATTATAAAAGAAGTTTCGATCAAAGGCCATGCAAGCTGCTGAAGATATGAGTGCAAAAGGATCGTAACAGCAGTTGCAGTGGTATTACACTGAAAATATACAGAGTCTGTAGTTACAACATTCAGATATCATCTTTGTATGATGGATCAGTATATGGAACGGAGCACTGGTGATGTCATTTCACAGACGAAATATTGGCGTGGACAATGAAGTGGCATTGTAACTTCATTTTCTGCCAAAGTTTAGTCATGCTAGTATTGTTCTGACCAATCAGTTTGTGTCTGATAAATCTTACAGAGTAACACACACAAAAATGACCAAGCTTCAATGTTGGTTTTTCATATTTATATTAGTATTACAAATTATGCAACAACGATGGCAGAAAGTATGATTTATGAGCAGTTTCGTGCATAATTGGTTTTTCCATGGAAAAATCAAAGTTTTTGATGGAACTTGTATTCACCCAGCTAACCCATGAATTGTTTGATGCACAGCAGTGAAATTTATAATCATGCTTGCTTCTGTTGGTGTAATGTAAGCTGTGCTTTTAGGGTCCTGCCTCACCACACCCTCAGAAAAAAAAAACAGCAAAAAATTTTTAACAACCAATGGTATACGTGAGAGCTTAGTTTTTCTTGTAGTTATGTAGTACTGTATTAATTTAAACCATTAATTTTTCCTATTTGTGGGTTCATGTTACTAAAGAGTGATGTTATAATGTAACTGGATTGATAAAATCTATTCACCAAGTGGCGGCAGGAGAACACGCACACAAAAAGATTAAAGCTTTTGGGGCCAGTGTCCCCTTCTTCCAGCATAAGAGTTGAAGGGTGAAGGAAAAGGACTAGAGAGTTTTAGGAAAAGGGATACAGTTCGGAAAAGTCACCCAGAACCCCAGGTCAGGGGAGACTTACCGTACGGGATGAGAAGGAAATGTCGCTGTTGTCTGACTACATGACATGTCCTACGCTCTGAATATCCGCTGCCTATGGCAGGCAAGATCACATGACATGAGATATGATTGGCTGACAAAAGTGCATTGTGCAATGCAATCTCATTTTCAGCGCTTCAGAAGCTACTGTGCTGTATTTGGTGCAGTTCGTATTTGTACTTTCACAGTATGAAGATATACAGTGTACATGTTGCCATGCCTACAAAACGCATTCCATTTTGCAAGGGTTTCATTTCCTAGAGTGATGGAAAGTTGTACACTGGAGTATAAAACCTTTCCATTCAAATGATTAATAGGTTTTACAGCTCAGGCGGAAAGTATAGTGTCACTGAACACGTGGAGTATAGTGTATTTTCATGTGGGAAAGAGTTATTTGTAACCGGAAAATTGGAGATTTTTTCTTGGCCACATATACACCCTGAAAAAAATTTAGAAAAGGAGTGAAAATATAAACAAATAACCGTCATATGAACTTTTGCCCTTAGAGAAAATAAATTGTTTGATTACAATTAACATGAACCATAATGAATTTAATATAGTGGCCAACTACTCTACTCCCTTCTGTACACATCCTTCACACAAACAATATCAACACCAGAATAACTCAGAATTTCATGCAAAATACTTCCCAATGATTGTGATTGCAAACGGTTAAAACTTGGTCATGCACCTGCTGCTCATTTTGATCTATATCCGTGCTCAGTACCAAAATGCCTCTAGTGACAATAAGTACAGGCACTTGGCAAACTAAATGCAAAACATGAGTATGATGTACTTTGGTAACACGTTCGGCAGACTACATTTTATGAAAGTGGGTGATCTCACCCAAGGTTGAAGGGCATGTGGAAAAGGCAGCTAAGTAGGTGGCAATGGTCAGAAATTCGTGGTGCAGTGGGTCAGTTTGTCACCATCTTGGAAAATGATATAGTTCATGTGTATTGAACACAGGATCTAAGCTCATTGTAGATTCTCTTGACCTCACCATTAATATCTGTTACAAGCCCAATATTTTAGATCCCTACAACCAGCATACCCATCCCTGTGATTGTCCAAACCTTTCAGCAGGGCTGACACCAGTCCCAGGATATGATGTGTCTCATTCTGTCTGATGTATCCTCAGCAGTGGAGAACACCTGGTACCTATTTTTAAGTCATAGGTAACAGTTGAGTGGCCAGTGCCCACATTTGTCTTCCATTTCGAAGCCTTTCACTCCAGCACTGACAGCCATTCATCCTCACTTGACAAAAAAGTAACAAGATTAAGTGCATCAAAAAGTATAATGGCACTAGTTATTGTAGTTAATAGTTGAGGCAAAGAACAGATTGCATCTATTTCCCCAAATGCCCTTTCATCGCTGGCACAGTTCTTATCCATCTTTCACTGAAAGTAAGTTCTGAAGCGGAGATGAGTGGAAAGCTGTGAAATTCACAGAGACACGGTACACACCTTCCAGTTTTTATGGTAAAATCACTCAGAGGTGGTACTTTCAGTTCTTGAAGCAGCCATGTTCCTTCTTCGGGGAGGAAAGAG
Source organism: Schistocerca serialis cubense (assembly GCF_023864345.2). Taxonomy (NCBI): domain Eukaryota; kingdom Metazoa; phylum Arthropoda; class Insecta; order Orthoptera; family Acrididae; genus Schistocerca; species Schistocerca serialis. The sequence goes on from NC_064645.1 coordinate 103,143,775, forward strand.
CAATTGATTGAGAGAAGAAGGGAAGGCTGATGCATGAGTACAAAATTTCAGTTTGATCAAATAACAAGAATTCAAGTAATGATTGATAAAAATTTTGGATCACTAAGGCACTTTCAAGTATGTGAAGTTCATAAAAGCCTGTGAAAAACAGAAATAGGGTGCTGAGACATTATGGTAAGTCAAGGGGGGGATATAGGTCAAAAACATTTGAGAAACACAAACATATGACTCGGACATTGTGTAGGAAAATTGCCAGGTATGCCTAAATGAGGAAAAGTAGTTCAAGACTTTCACAGAGGTGAGGGGGCACATTCTCGTAGGTGCTTCTGGCATGTAAACTTGTTTTGTTAATAGTGTTTCTACATTTATACATTTTCATTTACTTAAATATTGATATTTTTGTATCAAAGAACTGAACATTGTTCTTTATTTCTACAGGATACTACAGAATTTCAGAATAGACACCACAGGAAATTGTCCAAAATAGATAGAATGGAAGAGAGAAAGAAACGGCTTCTTCTGAGACACCCGCTGTCTGTGGAGATTGTGATCAAACAGAAAGGTGAGATCTAACATCTGCTAAAATATACACCAGTGTCCACTACTTCAGTGCAGTCCAGAGAAAGGCAACTGAACACAGAAAAAGTGAGCCAAAGTGCAGACAGTACTTTCTAAACTTGATTAGAAAGTTAATGAAAAGAAATGCATTATACAGGGTGATTCAAAAAGAATACCACAACTTTAAAAATGTGTATTTAATGAAAGAAACATAATATAACCTTCTGTTATACATCATTACAAAGAGTATTTAAAAAGGTTTTTTTTTTTTTCACTCAAAAACAAGTTCAGAGATGTTCAATATGGCCCCCTCCAGACACACGAGCAATATCAACCCGATACTCCAACTCGTTCCACACTCTCTGTAGCATATCAGGCGTAACAGTTTGGATAGCTGCTGTTATTTCTCGTTTCAAATCATCAATGGTGGCTGGGAGAGGTGGCCGAAACACCATATCCTTAACATACCCCCATAAGAAAAAATCGCAGGGGGTAAGATCAGGGCTTCTTGGAGGCCAGTGATGAAGTGCTCTGTCACGGGCTGCCTGGCGGCCGATCCATCGCCTCGGGTACTTGACGTTCAGGTAGTTACGGACAGATAAGTGCCAACAAATAATTGATTGTGGAATTTGCAGCTCTCTGCTAGCTCTGCAAGTCGATTTTCCTGGGCTGCGAACAAATGCTTGCTGGATGCGTGCTACATTTTCATCACTCGTTCTCGGCCGTCCAGAACTTTTCCCTTTGCACAAACACCCATTCTCTGTAAACTGTTTATACCAACATTTAATACACCACCTATCAGGAGGTTTAACACCATACTTCGTTCGAAATGCACGCTGAACAACTGTTGTCGATTCACTTCTGCCGTACTCAATAATACAAAAAGCTTTCTGTTGAGCGGTCGCCATCTTAGCATCAACTGACGCTGACGCCTAGTCAACAGCGCCTCAAGCGAACTAATGTACAACTAAATGAAACTTTATAGCTCCCTTAATTCGCCGACAGATAGTGCTTAGCTCTGCCTTTTGTCGTTGCAGAGTTTTAAATTCCTAAAGTTGTGGTATTCTTTTTGAATCACCCTGTACTACAGTGCCTTGGCCACATTTGCAGTTCCATGTGAACAGAGGACAGTGTCGTAAGCGATTTAAAAGAAGTAATTTTTCTGCATAGCCTGTTCTTTATTTTGAAATTAAGAGTATATTTAATCATTGTGCAGTTAGCTTATTTCACCCTCTTGGACATTACAAGCTGCAGTTGTCGTCATTGCTGTCATCACCTTCAGTCCAAAGACTGGTTTGATGCCACTCTCTACTAGTGTCTATCTCATGCCACACTCTTCGTCTCTGAATAACAATTCAATCTACATCCATTTGAACCTGCTTATTGTATTCATCTGTTAGTCTCCCTCTACAATTTTTACCCCCTCCCACCCCCACTTCCCTCTCTTCAAAAGGATAATTCCTTGGTGCCTCAGGGCACGCTCTGTCAGCTGCTCTCTTCTTTTAGTCAGGTTATGGCATAAATTCCTTTTTCCCCAGTTTGATTATGTATCTCCTCATTTGTTATTTTATCAACATCTTCAGCATTTTTCTGTAGCACTACATTACAAACGCTTCTATCCTCCTCTTGTTTGAACTCCTTATGGTCCTTGTTTCTATTCTGTACAAGGCTACAATTCAATAAATACTTCAGAAAAGATTTCCTATGACTTAAATTTGTACTCAATGCTGATAAATTCTTTTTTTGAGAAATGCTTCTCCTGCAGGGTTCAGTGTGCATTTTTTTATCCTCTCTGCTTTGGGCATCATCAGTTGTTTTGCTGCCCAATTAGCAAAACTCATCTGCTTTTAGTACATCATTTTCTAATCTAATTCTCTAAGTATTATCTGATTTAATTCAGTTACATGCTGTTACCCTTGTTTTACTTTGTTCTTATTGATCTTATAACTTCTCTTCAACACATTGTACATTCTGTTTAACTGCTCCTCCATGTCCTTGACTGTCTCTGGTAGTATTACAGTATCATTTGGGAACCTCAAAGTCTTTTACTTCTTCTCACTCTAATTCCATTTTCGAATTTCTCCTTGGTTTCCAATACAGCCTGCTCAATGTGCAAATTGAATAACATTTGGGATAGACTTCAAACCTGTCTCACTTCCTTCTCAACTACTTTTTGCTTTCATGTCCTTCTGCTTGTATAAATGCAACTTAGTTTCTGTACAAACTGTAAATAACCTTTCACTACCAGTATTGTACTCGTGATACCTTCTGAATTTCAAAGAATGTATTCCAGTCAGCATTGTCAAAAGCTTACTCTAAATCAACAAATTACATAAACATGGGTTTGCCTTCCTTTAACATAGCTTATAATTTAATTCAAAGGATCAGTAATACCTAATATAGTACTACATTTCTCTGGAACACAATCTGCTCTCCCCTGATGAAATGGCTTGCAAAATCACCTGACTTGAACCCTGTAGAAAATCTGTGGAGCATGTTGGAACAGCAGGTAAGACGCCATCATCAACATCCCTGCAATTTGAAGAAATTAAGCGATCAAACCCTCAGCAAGTGGCTTAACATGGACTTGAAATACTTATCAAGTCCAGGAGCAGAATTACACAGTATAGTATGATGTGTAACATGACTAATTTTTGCATCTGGTGAGCTAATTATGCTACTAATAGCAGGCAAATAGCAGCTCTCCTGTACAAGGTCTGTTCAATAAATAAATGTTATTTTTTGGTGGTATCTCAAAAATATTGGGCTAGCATGCCTGCTTTTTTAACAGGATGCTGACAATCGGTGAAACAAGGAGGTGATACCCTTTTCGATTTCCACCAACACGGACCACCAGAGTGTCATTAGATTTATGTTAGTTGAAGGGCTGAACCCAATCGAAATTCACCGTTTTAAGGCAGTGGGGTATGGTGAAAGTCGTTTGAGTTAACACAAATGTACCAGTAGGCAGATAAGTTCAAATGGAGTGCAGGAAGTGTTGAAGATTCACCGTGTCCAGTCGTAGAGAACAGTATTCTGAGGACTGATACGTTGATACAGGAAAATAGGTGTATTACGGTGAGAGATATTGCAGCAACAGTGAACATTAGTGTTGGATCAGCCCACCATATTGATGTTCAAGGGAGTGTGTGCAAGGTGAGTTGCAAAACATTTGACATCAGAAATGAAAGAAAGGTATATGGATGTGTGCAGAGAGAACTGAAAATCATCTGCTTAACCCCCCCCCCTCCTGCCCCTTCAGTCTTGTATTTCTCAGATCTGGCACCTTCAAATAATCTCATTTTTAACCCATTGAAAGAACCTTGTTGTGGCTCAAGGTTTGCTGATGATGGGGGAAGTCCAGGTAGCAGTACATAACTGGTTCCTCAAGCACGCCCCCAAGAATTCTTTGTACATGGAATTGAGAAGCTGGTCCATCGCTGGCATAAGTGCACAGAACCTTAGGTGAATTATGTTGGAAAATAAATAAGTGTTGCATTGCATTCTCATAATAGATTCTTTAAAAAATCAGTTTTTTTTAATTGAATGACTCTTGTAAAATTGAGGAGGCAGAATTGGCGTTCTTTCTAATTTAATTTATTAAATTTACATGACATAAGCATGAAAAACCATTAAGCATTATATTGATATTTTATTGTTTATGCAGTATGCAACTTGACTTCTCTGATGTCACTCATTCTATACCACTGAAGATTCTTGATGGATCTGTGGGACATGATCAAATGAATGAATACCATTCAAACCTATTGTTACAAGGAAACCAAAATTATTTCAACAGAGAATGTTCTGGAAAAACTGCATGTCCAAATGAACATTTAATCTTATAATGTACTGTTGGGCCGTCCTTAACAATTAATCATAATAGGCAGACTTCACTGTCAAAATTTCAAATTCACGGATTGGCTCTTGATTCGCAACGTACCGTCCTGGGAGTACATTGCAGGATGTCAGTTGGAGTGGTGTATACAATGCATCTTGTTTCTGTTCTGCATTTAGTGCATTTCTTTCCTCCTTCAACATATATTCAAATTAAAACTGATAATCAAGCCCACAGTTCAACATTAAGGGAACTATGGACAAAAAAGGAATGTAGGCTATGAGAAACATGAACTACACAACAAGGTTAGGTTAACCAGGGATGTCCATCTGGTCTTATTTTACAAATATTACTGATGTATATTGAAAGATCCAATAGAATGTTATGTATTATATCCCAGTTCAATAATTTCAAGAATAAAATTAGTCTGTATGAAGGCAATTCAAAAGAGAAAGTGAAAAATTCGTAATAATAGACGGAAAGTCATCGAGTAAAACAGAAGTAATATCCGGCGTTCCCTAAGGAAGTGTTATAGGCCCTCTATTGTTCCTGATCTATATTTACGACATAGGAGACAATCTGAGTAGCCGTCTTAGATTGTTTACAGATGATGCTGTCATTTACCATCTTGTAAAGTCATCAGATGATCAAAACGACTTGAAAAATGATTTAGACAAGATATCGGTATGGTGCAAAAAGTAGCAATTGACCCTGAATAAAGAAAAGTGTGAAGTTATTCACATGAGTACTAAAACAAATCAGCTAAATTTCGATTATGCGACAAGTCACACAAATCTGAGGGCTGTAAATTCAACTAAATACTTAGGGATTGCAATTACAAATAACCTAAATTGGAACGATCCCATAGATAATATTGTGGGTAGAGCAAACCAAAGACTGCGATTCATTGGCAGAACGCTTAAAGGTGCAACAGGTCTACCAAAAAGACTGCTTACACTACGCTTGTCCGCTCTATTCTGGAGTATTGCTGTGCGGTGTGGGATCCGCATCAGGTGGGACTGACGGATGACATCGAAAAAGTACAAAGAAGGGCAGCTCGTTTTGTACTATCTCGAAATAGGGGAGATAGTGTCACAGACGTGATACGTGAATTGGAGTGGCAATCATTAAAACAAAGGCATTTTTCGTTGCGACGGAATCTTCTCATGAAATTTCAATCACCAGTTTTCTCCTCTGATTGCGAAAACATTCTGTTGGCACCCACCTACATAGGGAGAAATGATCATCATGATAAAATAAGAGAAATCAGGGCTCGCACAGAAAAATTTCAGAGCTCGTTTTTCCCGCGTGCTATTCGAGAGTGGAATGGTAGAGAGACAGCATGAAGGTGGTTCATTGAACCCTCTGCCAGGCACTTTATTGTGAATAGCAGAGTAATCACATAGATGTAGATGTAGGTACATTTATTAAAGAAAGTGAAAAAATGCTGTTTGGGTATTGATTACTTCTCAATGTAATACTTAAAATTGAAGTCATTGCCAAAGAAAAAGTTTTTCGCTGCGTGTCTGAAGAATTATCAGAAACATTCAAGTAATCTGAGGTGAAATAATTATTTCCTTATAAGGCAAAACTCTTGTAGATTAAATACAATTACAAGCAAAGTATTGGCTTGTACTTAAACACAGTGCATCATTTTTCACAAGCTATTTTTGTACACAGAATAAACTATATTGTTGTTAGGTTGTGCTACATCTGCTTGTAATTATTAACTCTGTCTTCAGGTATGGAAAGGTTCATATTCTTCAAAAATTGATGGGCATCAATGAAATGATTAAACACTCACAGTACAGGGTCAGTGCCAGAGACAGGGTCACGTTTATTTGAGCTGTGCTTGTGTGAGTGTATGTGTGGTGTGTACTTCAGAAGAAAGCCTTTTGGCTGAAAGCTCACATGTTTAGCAGTCTTGTTGTGCCTGTCTGCAGCTCAACATCTCCTCTACGTAACAAACAGCAATCTATCCTTTTCATAATATTCTCAAAATAAGTGGTGTACTTATTATGAAACTTAATCATTTCGAGTAGCCTCCAGTTGAAGACAGACCACTATTGGCATAGCTTGTAGTTCGTTATTTGACCCATTTCTGAGGTTGTTATTCATATAGCACCTTCCATTTTACACCAGTAAAGCAGAAGTATTTGCAAAATTGTATTATGGAAATAACTTGGGGTCAACGTCTTCGAATCTCTTTTAGGTAACTTTCAAGGCAGAAGCTCTTCTTTGATTTATTCATTTACAGAGTTTACTGTTACATTATGTCAGAAATTGGAAACAACAGTAGCACTGAAATGCAAATTTCTTTATGCCTGGCTATTGAAGCAGGCAGTGCAGTGGTAAAACCCCAGGCTCGTATCCAAGAGTGGTAATTTGAATCCCAACCCAGCCATCGAGATTTAGGTTTCCTAAATGACATGAGAAAAATGCTGTGGTGATTCATTTCAAAGGGTATGGCCAGTTTCCTTCTCCTGTTTGACATGTTGCATGTCCCTTTTACTTTATTCATGTAATTTCGCTGGAGAACAACACGTCATTGTAATACGGTGGACCATCTAATTGTTAAACAGGGGCATGTGTTTGACAAGGGCAAAGACTGACATCAACATTGTTCAGAACTCGTTCACACATCTCTTGCATGAATTTAATGCAAGATAAATTAAAATGATCGGCCTTTAGTCTCAGGATTGCTGATTGCTATGAGCAAAGACAAATTAATGACTGAATGCAATACGTGTTCAGTTATTTCATCTCTTTACAATGACCTGCCGACTTCATTGGATCCTATCTGTAACAAATTATACAATAGCAAAAACCAAAATTATACAATAGCAAGAACCAAAATTGTCGAAATAGGGAGTGGGTAGGTCTAAAGTAAATATGAAAGTTCTAAACAGTACCACATTTAATTACTTTAAACCAGCAAACAGTATAATTGAAACACAACTTGCACATGCAACAGACCATTTCAGTATTTGCTGACCATCAATAAATTTCCCTATGGTGTCTCAGAATACAGTAATTATTATTGTTACATTTCATTGAACACACAGATGTTGTGTAGAATTTTTGTTCTTCCTTATACACAAACTATTAAGGAAAAAAGAAAAACAAATGCACAGGAGACTGGCTCTTTACAAACAATAAAGAAAATATATTCTTCCTTAAAAAAGTAACATTTAATAATCTTGATAGAGCATTGAGAATATTCTCCCTCCCTCCCTTCCTCCCTCCCTCCTCCTTCCCTCCCCACTCCCCTCCTCAGTAGTAGGTGGTTCCAGTTATCTGCAAAATATTTTATATTTTGACAGCTGTTATTGGCACTTTAATCATATTGCAGTATGTCACACCACCCCTGGCTGTGACATAATTCTTCACTCCTAGTTTTGTGGTTTTATCTAATGTTTTCATCTTTTTTTCTCATCAGATATTCTTTAATATCAATAACGTGCTCACTTTAGCAGTTTCTCCTCTGTCACCATTTAATTTTCAGTTGTCGTGAAACAAATGAAAACAGGGAAAGCAGATAAATTTATCTTCTCCTGAAAGTTCTAAAGCTGAGCAGACGCAGAGAGAGGCACATTCACATTTTTGTAACAGATTTTCTAAAATAAACAGTGAGTCTCAAAATACAGTGGTGTGGACTACCTCAATTATTTTACTGCTTATTCATTCGTAATTACATTTCAGAAAGATGGAGAAGCCAAGAAATACATTCATTTGTAATTACATTTCAGAAAGATGGAGAAGCCAAGAAATACAAACAAAGTAACCAAAAAATTTGTTCTGGAAGTCGCAGTCGTAGCAGAAAAAGTTATATAAGGATGTGCTACAGTAAAAGTCGAAGATGTGTTCACTGCAGGTTGTAAGATAGTGGTCAACGTTGCACTCTGTTTTTCATTCTCCCTGTGTCCCATTCTTTAATATAAATATTAGTTTCCCACTCTGATTGCAGCAAACTGTATAAAGTTTTCTGGTCTCTGGCACTGTCTAATTAGGAAGTCCATGCGACAGGGATCATGGCTCTCATTTAAGCAGTGCTTTATGTCTGTATGAACACTACCTCTGTACTATGTGATTTTTACAAATCAGTGGCTGGCAAGCACTTGGTAAATTGAACCCCAGACCTGTATTGTCGCTTAAATTGAAGCTATGATCCCTCTAAGATAGACTCCTTAATTAGATAGTCCATAAACAAGAAAGCTTTATAGGTAATAAATTCAAACCCAGAATTAAGATAAATATAAATATAAAAACTTATGTAAATGGTCACTTTGTAGCCAAAAAGTCACTAAGAAATTGTTTTTTGTTAATGTCACTTAGACTTTGGACATCATAATGGGTCTGTTGCCTAAATTCATGTTTTATCCAGTTGACCACCTTCACAACTAAGAAAACAGGAGTAAATGATGATGGCTGGAGGCAGTATGGCAAGGAGCACCCCACTATGTAGTGCCGATAACCACTGCAGTGATGATTCGACAACGATCAAACCCAGTCACATGATTCATAAATTAAAAAAACCTTTTCATTTTAATCTCTTGTGTAATAAATACACGAAAAGTCCACTTATTTATGACTAGGAAATTCTACTTGTCAGATGGCAATCTAAGATCTGTTACAATCCCCAGAATGTTGAAAGGCAACTGTCAATAAAAATCCTGTACCACCCAGCAGTCTGCATGCAGGATCACAGCTGTCCTCCTTCAGGAATGGAGTTAGCGATGCTTCACAATACTACTAAAATGTCACTCGAACTGGCCATGCCAGATGCAGTAAATTGTAAGCTGGTAATTAGTTCTGGAAAAAAAGAAGCCTGCATACACGAAGAAAAATTTCTTATTCTATAGTTTAAATGTTAACATTTGTCCATTGTAACTGTAATAAGTCTAAACACATTTAACATTAAAATTCCTGAGCAATATTTTCTGTAACTGACTATAGTTTTTATCTTTCTAGATGAGTTAAGGATTCCATTTTGTGCACAATATGTAGATGACACCTAGTTTTGTTCTCTGTCTGGGGTGGTCCAAATAATGGTTTTAGTGTGCCTACTGCAGTGTCCAGTCTGGGACCAGACGGAGCAGTATTATTGTTGTGTTGTGTCATTGTTTGTAGCCCAATTAAGAGAATGAGTCTGACAAAGAAAAATTACAGGTCACTTACCTTACTTATGCTGGCATCATCTGTGGAGAGACAAGGTAGATGAAATTTGGTGTGTGTGTGTGTGTGTGTGTGTGTGTGTGTGTGTGTGTGTGTGTGGGCGGGGTGGGGGGGCGGGACAAGCTGCATTGAACTCCTACCAACAAAACTAGATCTGCTGTATAATGGATATTATGTATTGTATTCCACATAAATGTGCAGCAGACACATAGCAGTAGAAGAGAGATGTCAAGGACATCAGCAAAGTTCCAGTTTAAACAAGGAGTAGGGTCTAGTAACCAGTTTATTACACTCTTGTTAATAATCTCATCTGTCAGCACCAGATGACAACAGAGAAGGTCAGCTCAGGGTTAGTGGCACGGACATGGCAAAATATATGTGCATTAAAAGGCATCATGTGAGATGGGAATGTGTCTCAATTATAAATAGTGGCACAGTGCTGGTAGTACTTCTCAGTCTGGGTGGCATTCACAATATATTTGCTGCTCATGACTGAGTCAGCCATCAATATAGTGTGCACTACGTGGAACTGTCAACTTGTCTAGAAACCTGAAAATGTATAAATAAACTTAACACTTTTATAATCTATGCATTTCACTTTTTTAGATGGAAACAGCCTGTCGTTAAACTTCAGTTATTTGGTGAACTTGCATGTTGTTACAGTAAAACCCCAAGTTAATCTTTCACATGCCATTCATGGAATATGTGCAGGGTAAGTTTAATAAACTATTTATTCTAGTTGATGGTAATTCTTACTTTGTCTTTTCAACTATTTTACCTTTATAACCAATATAATTATTTATCCAGTGCATACTGTGCAGTGAATCCTTGTTACTCCCCTATTTATTGAAGTATTAGTGTGCTGTAATTATCATCAGCAGCAGCAGCAACAATAATGACAGTTTCCTGACATTGGCCAGGTCAGCTTTGCACATAAGCCTTCCTTTTTCGAAATTGTTGTGGCTTTCATGGTCAAGTGTTTCCATTGCCTGTTGATTTCTGTCTTGGGTTCTTCGGCCTACAATTTTTCTGACATTTTGGCCGTGCAAGTAGATGGTGTTGTCAAAGCTTCACCCTTCAGTGCTGGTGGCAACATTGGAGGGCTTTTCTCTGGTCAGTACAGCTGTCGTTCTCCCCGTGCTACCTCCAACGGTTGTTCATTGCAGCATATAAATCCAGGATCCACTCACCTTAAGGCTTTCTTCTTCCTTCTTGAAAATTTTGACATGTTTGTAATTTTCTATGGTTTCCCTGAATAAGTGGGTATTGTTGCTGTTATCCTCCATAAGAATCTCTGTATTGGTAAAGTTCATTAAGTGATTGTTCTCACCCAGTGCATACTCTGCCATATGTGAAGAAATCAGCCATGGTGGAGTAAAATGCTGGGTGAGACCAAACATGTAATAAAATTCGCCAACACACAGGTTCTTGCAGTGGAGAAGAACTACCACACTAGCTTGTTCAGCAGAACCATAGAAACTCAGATACAACACTCTACAGCCACATCTATCCTGTAATTCACAGACTGTTTCTGTACTGTTCCACTGTCAAACAGTGCATGGTAAAAACAAACACTTAAACATTTCTGTGCAAGTTCTGGATTTGTCTTATTTTATTATGATGATCATTTGGCATCAACAAAATATTTTCACATTCAGAGGAGAAAGTTGGTTTTGAAAAGATCTCTCCATAATGAAAAATGCTTATTTTTTCCTCAATGATTGCAACACCAACTCATGTACAGTATCATATCCATGACACTTTCTTCCCCATTTTGTGATAATTCAAAACAAGCTACTCTTCTTTCTAAATTTTTGGACGTCCTTTGTCAGTCCTGCCTGGTAAGGATCCTATACTGTACTGCAGTACCAAATGAAAGGACTGACTAGTGTAGTGTAGGCAATCTCTTTAGTAGACATGTTGCATCTTCTGAATGTTCTCCCAATAAAACAAAGTCTTAGTTCACCTTCCCCCAACATTATGTGGTGATTAGTCGAATTTAGCTTCTCAATAACTGTAATCCCTAGGTATTTAGTTGAATTAACAGCCTTTTGATCTGTGTGATTTATCATGTAACTGAAGTTTCACAGATTTCTTTTAGTACCCTTGTGAATGACCTCACGCTTTTCATTATTTAGAGTCATTTGCCACTTTATCGCCATACAGATGTTTTATTTGAATCTTTTCCAGTTGGTTTTGGTCTTCTGATGACTTTATGCAGTGGTAAATGGCAGTATCATCTGCAAACAATCTAAGATGGCTGCTCAAATAGTCTACTAAATTGTTTATGTAGATTAGGAAGAGCAGAGGGCATCTACCACTTGGGGAATGCCAGACTTCACTTCTAGTTTACGTAATGACTTTCTGTCAATTGCTATGAAATGTGACCTTTCTGATAGGAAAACACAATCAGTCATACAAAGCATTCAGTTCGATTAGAAGTCGCTTATAAGGAATGGTATCAAATGCCTTCTGAAAATCTATAAATATGGAATCAGTTTGACGTCATGAGTCAGTAGCACCCATTACTTCGTGTGAATAAAGAACTTGTTGTGTTTCACGAGAATAATATTTTGTGCTGGCTCTGTGTCAGTAGAGCATTTTCTTTGAGGTAATTCATAATTTTCAAACATAGTATGTGTTCAGATCCTACTGCAAATGGACATCAGTGACATCATGGTACTCTTCTTTCCTCTCTGGAGTATTTGTGTGACCTGTCCAACTGTCTTGTCTTTAAGTACGGATATTTCTCCATATGAGTGATTGTATATGACTGCTAAGTATGGAACAGTAGTTTCAATAAAAAAGAGGAAAGCCTCAAGACAAGGTGAATAGATCCTGGATTCCATGCTGCAGTGAATGCCTGTTGCAGGTAGAAAGGAGAGCGCCACAGTGGCAACATCCACGAAAACACTTCAGACATTCATGCAACAGGTAACACATACTCTTCAGCCATAAGCCTGACTCTAGTCTACCATCAGCAGTGGAGGAAGAAGCTTCGACAGTGTGAGCTGCTCATGCTGGTGAAACAGCAGAAAAATTGTCATGTGAACATTGATTGAAGTACCCAAAACATAAGCCAACACCCAATATGCCAGCAAGTGGCAATGAAAACCTCAACATCTTTGTTCTATGCCTATACGGGGAAGAGATTTTAAGATTTTACCAAAGCCTTGACCAATGACGGAAGAAGAAAGTCTGTTTGCTGTCTTCTCTCGCCTTTGTATTGTGGTGCTGAAATGGAGGGATGAAGGGACCACAACAAAGTTCCTGAACTGTAAATGCCTAATCACCACTGCCAGGCACATTGTATTTATGACTGAATGGGATGAGATGGTCATCCTGAGTAAATTCATGCAACATGGAGTGACTTCGCAAGACTGATGGGCCAATTTTGGACATTTGCTATCAACTAAGTGGCAGCATGCAGCAAGATAGACAGCATCACTCATAGTAGCATGAAACATGAACTCAACCAGTGCACTGAGCGACAGAAGAGAAAATTTGCAAGATACAGAAAGCAGGATGACAAGCTGATTCCTGACATGTAATGCACTCTAATCAATCTCAGTGAACAACCGTTGACCTCAGAGGACTAGGCTGTCCTTCAAAACGTAGAGAATTTCGCTATCAGCCCCAGAACTTTATCTATGAAGGATATCATTGCTGACACCAAAGTGGCCACCTAACCCTTCCTTGTGAAAAGACTGAGGAAATATGGGTTGAACCCACAGGGTGGGGGGGGGGGGGGGGCAACAAGGGAATTGTGGCCATTGTAAATGAGGATCAAAGATTATAAGCACAAGATTCAGGACCTATTAAATCCGATGACATACTGAAAGCTAAACACAGATCTGACACAGCATATCATACTCAATACACATTGGTTGATCGAGGGATCTTCTCTCTGCACAGACAAACTGAAGAACCTTCCAATAGAAGCCTTTTCACTTCAACAGTATGGCTCACCACTGAGACCAATCAGAAGCACTTCTGGTTCCTCTTGTAAACTGGTGAAACGCTTGGCACCTCTCCAGCGATGTCTAGGAAAGAAAGACACATACATAAATGATTCAGAACATTTCATTGTGAAGCTGAAGAAACTAAAACTTGGACCAAACTATATACTGGTCAGTTTTGATGTTGTTTTATTGTTTACCAAAGTGCCACATAATGATTCTCTGGAGTAGATTGGTTCCATTTTCCAACATGACATCACCAAGTTCTTTCATACATGCCTTACTGTGAGCTGTTTTACGTAGAATGATGATTTCTGCAAAACAACTGGAAGGTGTCACCATGGGTATTGCACTTAGTCCAATGGTGGCCAAATTTTTTATGGAGCATTACAAAACACAGGCACTAGACTTGGGACCTGGTAAACTTAAGGTGTAGTACAGGTGTGTTAGCGACATCTTCGTGTGGAGCCATGACAAGGAACAGCTCAGTGAATACCTAACACATCTAATGTCTCCATGGCAACATAAAAATTTACTATGGAGGTAGAATGGAACCAACAGCTACGCTTTCTAGATATACTAGCTGTGAGGAATGGTGAGAACCTGGATGCAGTACATGTCGAAAGCCAACACATACCTGCACAGACTGCCAAATCATCACCCGAGCCAGAAAAGAGAAATGATTAATAGGCTCATATTGCACACAAAATGAATATGTGAGCAGCAGCACCAGGGATGTAAGATGCAACCCCTGGAAAGCATTCTGAGGAGCAATGGATAATTCACTGGTTGTGTAAGAATGTCAGGTACAGCCTTTCTGCCATACATCCCCAGGGTGATGGACAGAATAGGCCCTATATTGTGTAAACGTGGCATAAAGACTATTGTAAACATGGCATAAATACTATTGTCAGACTGATCAAAAAGATCAGACACTGTCTCATATCGGCCAAAGATGAAAGGGGCCCATTTGCAGTATTGGGAATATACTGCATATCAGGTATGTGTGAACAAGTCTGCACTGGAATGACTGGATGATCTGTCAATGTGAGAATCACAGAATATAAGTGGGTTGCATGTTGGGACAGCTACAAGAATTGGTTGTGCAGAGCACTGACCACATAATAAAATTCACCGGCACTGATGTTCTCACTGCTGAGAAGAGCTACCATGGGCACTTGTTAAGGGAAGCCATAGCAATTCCAGAAATGATAACAGTTTCAGCAAGAAATAGGAATGCCTCAAGGTGAATGCATCCTGGATTCCTGTGCTGCAGTACACGGCCATTACTGGTAGCAAGGGGAGAACCACAATGGTAACAACCTGGGAAAAGTTCTCAGATGTTGGCACAAAACGTATCTATAATCTGCAGCTGTGAGCTTGACTCCAGGCTGCCACCAGCAGTGGAGGGTGAAGCTTTGACAGTGCCAACCACTCGTGCTGGTGAATCATAGAAAACATTGTGAAACAATCAGCAGCCAAAGAATTCGATACAGAAGCCAACAGGCAATATGCCTCCCTTTGTCCTTTTATCACCCATAACCCCCCACCACTGTTCTAACACCATCACCCATTCCCAGTCCTCTCCTTTTCCTTAAATATTCACCTCCTCAAATATCTCTTTGTCTTCCTCTAAGTCTTGTCTTGGAGCTTCAGTTCGTGCATCCTCCTGGGTGTTCTATCACACATCATTCATTCTCTTTACATGTCCTTATCACCTATGCCATCGGCACACGGGACGAGTTAGCTAACATTGATGTGGTGCTCAACCAGGTTTGTAACGTCACTTCCTGCTACTTCTCGTTGTGAAGCCATTTCCTTGTGTGAAACACAAAATAACTTCTGCACTATTTCGGCAATGTGCCACATAAAGTAGAACCCGTAAGAATCAAGAACGCTCCCTATGTCACAAGCAGAAAGCAAGATGCCATACTGTACTTGTCATGTTCAGCAGAAGCCCATCTTCAATGGGTTTTATGTTATACATTACACCCTATAAATATATGCAGC
This sequence comes from Schistocerca serialis cubense, assembly GCF_023864345.2. NCBI lineage: Eukaryota > Metazoa > Arthropoda > Insecta > Orthoptera > Acrididae > Schistocerca > Schistocerca serialis. The sequence continues at coordinate 103,159,315 of NC_064645.1, forward strand.
TTCTAAGCACCAGCACGTTGAATGTCTTGAGATGAATCGTTATTAGTATGAGTTGTTGTAATAAAACCACTGGAAAAGCTGTGTTGGTGGTTAAAGAATTTTCGCATTTTGTTATTTTTGCGATGTAGCTCGTGTGTAATGAAAGTAAGCCAATTTAAAGCAAGGACCCATTTAAGATTCATGAAAAAAATGATGTTCTTATTATGATTTATTAACCCTTTAACTGCGCTGGACGTGTTAACGTGTGCGCCTTTGTACATGTCACTGTGTGCTCTGAACGTGTTAGCACGCCATTCCTTCTACCTGGTACTCTGAACATGTCTACATGTAGGCACGTTCAAAGTACCAGGTAGAAGGACTGGTGCCGTGCGTAATCACGTTCAGAGCACACAGGGACAGGTACAAAGGCGCACGCGTTAACAAGTCCAGAGCAGTTAAAGGGTTAACAATCAGTAACATTTTGCAGAATAAATCACAGAAGAAGAAGATTTGGGAGGCGCATGTCAATTTAGCACAGGTGGTTGAGCAACTGCGTCAGAGAACCACCAGCAGATCGGACACGGGTTCGCATCCCATCATATCCAACTTCTTCTTCTTCTTTTTCCACCTTTGCATTTTCCAAAAGCTTGTGGGAGTTTCATATGAAATTAAAAGAAATAATTTCTGTAATATTTGGTTTTATGTAAATATGAGTGTGCCCTGTGTCAGAAGTGAGTCTTTATGATTTGGTGAACTTTTGTTAGCTGACATCTTTCCTGAGTCGACATGTATTTTCCGTTTTTGTTTTATTACACGTTCATGTTTATAAATTTTTTTATTTATGTTCACCAAAGAGAGAACAACGTTCGTTTTAATAGAGCTAAGGTGGGAATTCCATGTGCATCCATTTTTGTGACCAACTTTGTGGTTTGTGAGCCAAATAAATCCGCCAACCTCCAACCAATGGAGAGGGCAAAATCACACCAACCAGCTAGTACCATGTGCAGATGGTGCTGTGTCTCATGATGTGAGATATCACATGTGTGTGCACGTCAACATTAGCTGCCTCGTCCTGTGTGCTGACAGTTTTAGGCTCTGCTGATTCTATCGGCTCCTGTAAGAGTACTCCTTTACAATCTTCCTTATCTTTCACTTCTTATTCTGTCCATCCTTGTTATTCTCTCTCTCTGCTCCAGAGAAAGTAAGTTGCTCAGTCACATGGTGTACCAGGTAGTTGTTGCGTACAATGCGCCCCTTTCACACACACACACACGCACACCACCACCACCACCACCACCACCACAACCACCACCCCACATCAAAGACATCTGTCATTCACAAAGTTATAATTTTTTTTGTTTCACGCTGTAGTTTGCAAGATTTTTTTTATGTTTGTCATTTATCACAGAATCATTTAATGTTACAATTTTGTCAGCAGATGTATCACATAAACTGTGCAAAAGTCAATGCGAATAAAGATGTGTGGGATTGGATCTTCATTGGTCATAACCTTTTCAGGCACTCGACGTGACTTTTACTGCTGTGGTGCGTGTTTGAAAATTGAACAGTAGTTAAGATTCTATATCGTACTTTAGATGCTGAAATGACTGTGTAATTGAACCAGATCTCAAGTTTGAGAAATAGAAGTTCATACCACCTCTGATAAGACACATCGAAGAAAGAACTGTAGTTTTTAGACCATCTTGTTAAGTAACTCTCTCCATTGGTTTCATATATACTGTTATGTTAATTTGCATGCTGTTTGTTCAGTATACAGAATGTGTTGAACAATAAAGAGTTTCATAAAGTTTCAATATTTACATAAAATACACAGACTGCCATAATATGAAATATGAGCTACCATAATTTGATGTATGTATATACTTCTTAAATTTGTTTGTTTTGACATTTTCAGTGATCTGATTGCACCTCAGAACATTTTGTCTTCACTTTTCCCAAGTGACTTGGGACTGGACAGCCCAAATGTTGCAAATTTGTATCAGCTACAACACATGGGACTTGATGGGTTTGGGAGCTATATTTCTGATCTTGGCATTCCTTATATATGGGCTCAAAACATTGCTGGCTTGGATTTCACAGGTTCTAAATCACATGAAATCATGGAAGCACAGGTATAAAGATGTAAAACCATTTATAAAATATCTTTTTGCATGCATTTTGATAGAGATTAAAATAGAGGAAGAGGTTTTGTTTTTGTAGTTAGGAGATACCATGTATATATTGTCACTTGCTTAATGTGAATATAAAAATATGAAAGCAATAAAGAACGAATGTTTTCAGTAATTTCAGGAAGGTATTTCAATCACGTACAAATTTGTATAGTCTTTGAAATTTTTGGCCTGAAACTATTAACAGAAAATAAAAGCGGGTGTTGTTAATTATTCTGTGTAGTAAAAAATAATGATGCTACAATTTCAGATTAACATGTTCACCTTCAGATGGCTGTTCTTATTTGTCTTTATGTCATTTAGACCCCATGTTTACACTTTTCAAGGGACTTTTTAAATTGTGTAACTTAGGGGAAATCCGTCAGTCTGTTTGGTGTAACTTAGGGGAAATCCATCAGTCTGTTTGTCTGTCTGTCTGTCCAACTATTAAAAATCCTTTTTCTCAGGTACAGATAGATGTATCGAGTTGAAATTTGTCACTAAGGTTTGTGGTCCTTTGGTGGTGTAAAAAATAGAAGCTTCTAAGTCAATGCAATGAAAAGAGACTGCCATTTACATCATATATTTTGATACTTGCAAATTCACACATGAAAATCTATAGGGTACTTCCCATTGACCAATAATCATGACATTTGGCAAGAAACAAGGTATAACAGTGCAAGTAAAGAAAAAATGTGAAAATTATTAATTTGCAGTTATATGAAAAAAAAATTCTTTTGTCATTTGTTATCCGACATCAAACTGGAAATAAAAACAGTCTGTGGTTCTGCATTCAGGCTGACTGGGTCGCAACAGTAAAAGTCAAACATCATGAAAGAATTACTTTATTGCTCATATGATGCATATTGGAATTTATCCACCATCAGGTATCCAGGAGTGATTACTGCATGTAGATATGGAGTTTCAAGTTGTATGTGAAACAAACATTCTTAGTCTAGCCTCCGAGTGTTTGTATCACATACAACTAGAAATGCCATATCTACATGCAGTTATCACTCCTGGATATCTAATTATGAATAAAACAATATTATGAAAAGAATAGTCACTATTCGCCACATAGCGGAGAGGCTGAGTCACAGATAGGAACATCAGAAAGACTGTCGGGAAGTGAGTTTTCGGGCAACAAGGCCTTCATTGAAAAAAGACAACATACACATGCATGTGACCACAGTCTCTGGCAGCTGAAGCGAGACTACGAGCTGCAGCACATGATGGGAGACGCACCCAGGTGGCGGGGTAAGGAGGAGGCTAGGTTGGGAAGGGGAGGGATAGCAGGATAGGTGTGGGTGATGCTAAAGTGCTGATTGTGAGAGCATACTGGGACAAGATGAAGAGGGAGTAGGGCAGCTAGGTGCAGTCTGGTGGTTAGGCAGAAAATGGAGGGGGAGAAGGGGTTGCAGGAAAAGAGAGAAGTAAAAAGACGGAGAGTGGGCTGTGTAGTGCCGGAATGGGAACAGGATACTACAAAGTCTTTTTCCGCAATATCCCCCCCCCCCCCCCTCCCTTCCCCCGTCCCCCTGCCTAGCCTCCTGACTGCACCTAGCTGCCCTGCCCTCTCTCCACCTCACCCTTGTGCGCTGCCACAAGCAGCACCGTATCGTTCCCCGCCCTTACCCTCCTGCTATCCCTTCCCCTCCCCGCCCCAGCCTCCTCCTTACCCCCACCACCTGATTGCCTCTCCCATCACGTGCTACTGCTGCTCGCTGTCTGGCTTCAGCAGCCAGAGGTTGTGGTCACATGTGTGTGAGCTGCAGTTTTGTGTGTGTGTGTGTGTGTGTGTGTGTGTGTGTGTGGTGTATTTTCGACAAAGGTCTTGTTGACTGAAAGCTCACTTTCCGAAAGTCTTTTTGTTGTGCCTATTTGCAACCCAGCACCTCCACTATATGGTGAATAGCAACTATCCTTTTCATAATATTGTTATATTCCATCCTCAATTTTCCATTGTTTGATGATGAATAAATTCTGAAATGTAACTCTTCAGGCTTTCCCGGCGATCTAATGACATCTTGGGTTGTTTCCTTCAAGAGAAACAGGGATGCCCGATAAGATCATCAGACAACTACGGGAAAAAGCGCCAGTGCCACGTAGACTGTATGGTCTGCCTAAAATACACAAGGAGGGCGTGCCCCTACGTGCAATTGTCAGTAATATTGGGGCACCTACGTACACAACAGCCAAGTACTTGAAAGGTCTCCTGTCTCCATATGTGGGCAAATGTATTCACCACATCCGCAACTCAGAAGATTTCCTGCAACGCCTCAAGCAACTGCACATCACAGATTCGGACATCATGGTTAGTTTTGATGTGAAATTGCTGTTCACCAGGGTCCCACTGAAGGACTCACTAGAACTGATTGCAGAGAAATTTGACGGTGCTCTGTTGGACCTGTTCAGTCGTACACTGACATCCACGTATTTCCTGTACAGAAACCAATATTACGAGCAAACTGAAGGTGTAGCTATGGGCAGTCCACTATCCCCTGTGGTTGCCAACATGTTTATGGAGAGTTTTGAGGAGAGGGCATTGGAGACAGCCACATTTAAACCCACATGCTTCTTTAGGTATGTGGTTGACACCTTCGTGATCTGGCCACATGGGATGGACAGGCTCAATGAGTTTCTTGAACATCTTAACTCATGCCACCCTAATATCAAGTTCACCATGGAACTGGAGAAGAATGACCAGCTGCCATTTCTGGATGTACTAGTCCAGAGGAAAGCAGATGGATCAGTTGGCCACAGTGTGTACCGAAAACCAACACACACTGATTTATATCTGCAGGCCAGTAGCTGTCACCACCCTGCACAGAAGAATGGGGTTCTGAAGACTTTGGTCCACAGAGCACGTGCCCTGTCAGACCAAGAGAATCTACCTATAGAGATAGAAAGTCTCAAAACAGTTTTCTCCAAGAATGGATACACGGACAGACAAATTGAGAGGGCACTCCAACCAGCCACTATACCACAGGTTCCTGAAGAAGACCAAGATGAAACAAAGAAGGTGGCATATCTGCCCTATGCTGGCTCTATTTCTGCCAGAATCAGTCGGATCCTCCGTAAACACAATATCAAGTGTGTTTTCTGTCCATCCAACAGGATTGGGGGACTGCTGAGGAGTGTCAAAGATGACCTGGGGTTACGAAAACCAGGGATTTACAATATACCTTGTCAATGTGGCAGGTCCTACATTGGCCAGACGACAAGAACTGTGGAGATCAGGTGCAAAGAACATCAGAGACACACTAGATTAAGACAGGTGACTAAGTCAGCCATTGCTGAACACTGTCTAGAACTAGATCATGCCATGAAGTATGAGGATACCAAGATTCTAGCACAAACACCCAGATTTTGGGACAGTGTTATAAGAGAATCGATAGAAATTAAAATGGCTGACGATCTTATGAACCGTGACACAGGGTACCAGCTAAGCAGAGTCTGGGATCCGGCTCTGGAATTGTTAAAGGAGCAACGGGGCCAGCTGCAACACTACACAAACAGAAGAACCAGAGACATGGAGATGGAAAACAAGCTGCTGACGGACTGCCAGGCGCACCAGACTGAAGATGGAACACCCAGAAGTGGGACTGGTGGGCGCGGACCGCAGAGGGAACATCCAGAGCCGCAGCAGACGAAAAACGGAGCGGCAACGCTCTAACAGGTCGTGGTGAGTGGGCGCGGACCACAGGGGGAACGCTTGGTACCCCAGACCGTAGATGAAACCCCCAGGAGCGGGTTGGTGGGCGCGGGCCGCAGAGGGAACACCTAGAACCGCAGCGGACGGAAAACGGAGCAGCAACGCTCCAGCAGGTCGCAGGGAATGGGCGCGGACCACAGAGGAAGCGCCTGCAGCCGTTGCTGGAGAGGGAAGGCCATAGGCATAAATACTGGACCAGGTCCACTCGAGGAGCAGTCTCAGGTCGCACCTGATGAAGGTTGCGAGCTACGTGACCGAAATATCGTGCAAGTACGACGCTGATATCCGGCAGAACACCCGACAACCCAAGATGTCAATTCTGAAATACATCATACGAGCAATAAAGTCATTCCTTGCCTGATGTCTGATTTTACCACTGCAATCCAGTCAGCCTGAATGGAGAGCCACTGGTTATTATAATCATGGTTGTGTGACTCCTGCATGACTTTATGTCGTGTTTATATTGTTGTAATTAGAACTTTTTCAAAAACTTTGGAATCTTTGGCACCAATCTCTTGCCAGTATCGATATTGATAACAGGCAAAAATGGTTGAGATTCTCTGTTCCCGAAATAGCTAAACAGTCTACATACATAATTAAGTGTGAATTATACTTTCCCATTTTTTTTTAAAAAAAAGTGTAGTATGCTAAATGTGAGATACCGGATGCCAACAGACAACATTGACTGATTACGTAAGATAGCAGACCCATTGAGAGAATAGGCTATTTTCCTGTGTTAAAAATATGATTCGGTTAGCTATTGTTTTGAATTATTATAACATTCAGATAGCATTTTTGGTCAATATTCTCATAAAATAACTGTTATTTTTATTTAGTTAAAGCTTAATAATAATTAAATTTCAAGTTTTGATCATGTTCAAAATTTCTCTGTTATTAGATGAAGCTCTGGTGGTATCACAGGCTAGGAGTAAGATGAAGCTGTACGTGTGTTATAAAGGTATTAGCTGAAGTTACTAGTGTTCTTCAGTACTTTTTCTGCAAAAAGTTTCATTGATTAGTGATGGAAAACTTTTAAGTAAAATGGAAAGGAAATTTGTGAAGGCTGATAGTGGAAACCTTCTGAAAGTTGATGCATTTGTGGTCTCTTCATTCTTAAAAATCAACCCAGACTTTTATGTCCCAGAAGTAAGAAATGTGAAAACTACATTGCATGGCAACAGGGATGGAAGTATTGTGACACTGCAGAAAGTCGCAGAATTATTGTGAAACTGAGGGAGTCTGAAATAGTCAGTGTAAGAGAGGGAAGTGTTGGGAATAAAAAGTTTAGAGGTAGCACAACGTCTGACTATAGATAATTGGTTCAGAGGATTTAGGTTGTCGTTAACATAGAGATGAAAGTCTTGCACAGATAAACTAATATTGAGAGCTGCTTCAAGCCAGCCTTTGGACTGAAGAACACAATAAAAACTACTGAATGTTGTTAACTGTTGTGATAGGCTTTTTTGTTTAATCGGTTTTTATAACCTCCTTGAGCTTACAAACTTCCCAATTTTTGTTCTTCCACTCACATTCTGTTCAGTAAGAAGGTGTGTAATCACAGGCACATGTCAGAACAATTAAGGCACTTGATTCTCATTCAGGAAAAGACTTTATTTCCCAGCTACCTATCTCGGTTTAGCTTCTTCATGATTTCCTACATCCAGCTCAGGTGAGTGCCTACATTGACTGCTTCCCTTAACCTTCCCCACTCGAGTTAGTGCTTTATCCCAGCTGATGTCTTTGTTTTCCCTTCTATCTTGATCTGACAAAATGAAATGTGTAACTCATTAGGAGCATTGCACTTTCTAATTCTGTGAATACAGCACTACATCCTCAATGTCAACAACTGTTTGTAGTCCATCTAGAACAAGGGTCGTCAGTATTCTATATGGGCATCACAGAGGCAACATATATTGTTCCCATTAGATCCCTTTCATTGAACAGTAGTTAACTTTATTCATTGCCCATTTTGTTAATGATAATTATAGTCTATTTCTTCTTACAGGTGTGCTATATGACTGTGTGTGTAAAATTATTAGGGACTACAATTCAGATTTTTGTAATGTCCTCACATCTGCCTATTGTTAGTTCTGATAACTTTTACAAACATGTAGGGAATGTAGCCAGTTTTGGTGGTTGTAGTTGACCTCGTACAGTGTGTACTGAAAAACTTCATAATGCTCTATCCTTACTTTTATCTTTCCACATGTGCAATTGAGACATTTGTTTAATATAGTCATGAGTGTGTGGTGGATTGTACTGTCTACATTACCATCACATCCAAGGAACTGGAGAAAGATGGTTTTTCCCATTCCTGGATGCCCTCCTCAGCAAAGTAGTGATAGTCTTAAGAACATGGTTTTTCTGGGAAACTGGTGCTTCTGTATCCTACAACCACTAGCGTTTGTCATAATTTTCTCATAGCATGATACCATGCTGCACGTATGCTCATTGGTTCACAAAATTTCCAGTACGTATAGCATCCCTGCTGAACTATGTCGTCTTGAGACAGTGGTATGGACACTTCGGAGGCTCCCGATACATTTCAGACTACTTATTGACACCTATGATATGCCACCTTGGAAAAGGTAATTCAGTGCTAAACCCACTTCCAAGACTCCAGACGAGAATGCTAGAGGTTACTTTTTAGCATTAGGGAGGGGCAGAAGTTCCATGGGGTCTCTTCTGTGTTGTGAGGTGGATGCAGATAGGACCAGATTTGGAATTCTTTGAAAAATGCTTGTGTTTTGGCCAACCTGTAAGTTACTTCACAGCTGCAGTTGAATGAGTCTTCATCTTAGTAAGTTATACTCCAGTGTACCAGTTGTCATTGATTCCCTTATCTTCTTCTGGTGTGATTATCTGGATGTGTTCACTTGGAACAGAGAGGGAAAAGAAACTGTTCCGTATTCTTTTGCCTGTACTCTTTGTTCCCTTCACTTTTGTGAGACAAGCATTAAGGGGCTGATGATGATGAAAGACTGCTGCTTAACCTATGGCTCAAATTGATAAAGTTGGATTTGTCATAATTTTCTCATAGCATGATACCATGCTGCACGTATGCTCATTGGTTCACAAAATTTCCAGTACGTATAGCATCCCTGCTGAACTATGTCATCTTGAGACAGTGGTATGGACACTTCGGAGGCTCCCGATACATTTCAGACTACTTATTGACACCTATGATATGCCACCTTGGAAAAGGTAATTCAGTGCTAAACCCACTTCCAAGACTCCAGACGAGAATGCTAGAGGTTACTTTTTAGCATTAGGGAGGGGCAGAAGTTCCATGGGGTCTCTTCTGTGTTGTGAGGTGGATGCAGATAGGACCAGATTTGGAATTCTTTGAAAAATGCTTGTGTTTTGGCCAACCTGTAAGTTACTTCACAGCTGCAGTTGAATGAGTCTTCATCTTAGTAAGTTATACTCCAGTGTACCAGTTGTCATTGATTCCCTTATCTTCTTCTGGTGTGATTATCTGGATGTGTTCACTTGGAACAGAGAGGGAAAAGAAACTGTTCCGTATTCTTTTGCCTGTACTCTTTGTTCCCTTCACTTTTGTGAGACAAGCATTAAGGGGCTGATGATGATGAAAGACTGCTGCTTAACCTATGGCTCAAATTGATAAAGTTGGATTTTGTTATTATATTGAAATTGAATGGTGTTTCTTCACTTTGACATTGCAGAACAACACGGCAGTAACTAACACTTCAGTATGTTTGTAGTATGACTTTTGGAGTTGCTCCACAACAAACTTGCCAATTGGTCTTGATTAACATCATGGACATCATTTAATTTGGTTGCAGTTTTGGAACATTTCAGTGTTTTGATATCTATGGATTGTTTGTGAAAAATATCTTTGGCAGTTTACAGTGCCTAGGTATCTGGTTGATGGCTGCAGTGCCTCTGCTTTTGTCTAAGACCCACAGTTCCACCTGGTGTCCAATTTGCTTACCGTATTTACTCGAATCTAAGCCGCGCTCGAATCTAAGCCGCACCTGAAAAATGAGACACAAAATCAAGGAAAAAAAATTTTCCCGAATCTAAGCCGCACCTGAAATTTGAGACTCGAAATTCAAGGGGAGAGAAAAGTTATAGGTCGCATCTCCAAATTGAAACAAAGTTGGTCCATTGTAATATGAGACAATTTAGGTCGAATGAATGACGATACAGCTACAGTAGTTTGGTTCGAGTCGTAAGCTTAGCAGTTAAGCTTTACCAGGTAGCCATTTCTATGCGTCAGGCGCTCCGTCCGTATTTATACGGGTACCCTTCCTTTTCCACGTGCTTCGTCTGGTTTGAATTGATTGCTTATTTTTCTTTGATCTGATAAGTGCAGTTTTCTTTGTTATAGGTGTTTACATCACTCTAAGCTGAAAATGCATTACTGTACTGTGTCATGCATTGTTTGTCGCATTCTGATAGTGCGTGTTTACGGTGTGTTGCCACTCGTGGCGTGGCTTGCTTTTGTGCGCGCTACCGCCACTTACAATAAAAAAAAAGAGAGAGAGAGAGGAATCATCTCATTAGCGAAACAATGGCAAGAAACTGCTATTTGTTGTCACTTACACTGCTGCTTTCTTTGGTAATGATCAACAAGAATCAAATAATAGACTGAATATGATAGAAGATGTTCTGAACGGGACTTTAGCGAAAATTTTTCTCCGTTTGAAAATCTTTGCAGGCACTTCTTTAATACATTACATTCTACACAGAAATTAGAGTCATCTTAGATTTAAAAATCTAGTCAATTGCTGTGTTTCATTTCTGACTGTATCACTATTAAGCATAAGAATAATACAAATATAAACATGACATGATATGTATATTCTTCTGCGTTTGCTGTTGTCTCACTCTAGTTTCGTAGTTTATTAGGCAGACAGGATTTAAATGAGATAGCAGCAAACATGAAACAATACATGGCAATATGTTTATATTCATATTATTCTTATGGTGACGAGAATACTGCATGTGATTCACAATTTATAAAAGTTCCTATTAGCAACCATCTCTTCTCACAGATAGGAAAAAAATTCAGAACGTAGAGTTTGCCATATTGACAAACATCCCAAACAGTCTTGCCAGTCGGATTTTCGTAGTACATCGAAATGCTGGTACATTCGAAGATGAACAATACGGAATTTGTATTTACTTCGTTGGATAATGTATGAAAATGCAGTGGTCGAAACTGGGGCCGGAGAAAAAAGCTCGTCTTCCACCTTTTTTTTTTTTTATTTATTTTCTGACGCAGAGGTTTTGGCGCCAGCATTTATCTTTGTGCCTACAAAGCATGCCTGTGTAGCGCTACATATATTTGACGGCAGAAGTAAGTTGTGGCGGCACCCACCAACATTTTTCAAAACTTCCGCTTGCTTTGCACTCGATTCCAAGCCGCAGGCGGATTTTTGGATTTCAAAAACCGGAAAAAAATTGCAGCTTAGATTCGAGTAAATATGATAGCTGCCGAGTTCGTCCACCCCTCACAGTTAATGACAGACAATGAGACAGTCATGGATAATCATTCTGAAGATTATTGCGAGAACTGGTAGCATGACCATCTCTATATGCCTTAACACTTAGCATGGAGCCAGGGCTCTGGTACTCAGGTAATTGCAGGAAATGGAAAAATGCTGTGAACCTAATATTAGTTCATGCCAGTTAAGATATTCTCCATAGTTTTGAAAATACAGTTATGATTCCCTCAAATGGCTGTGTGGTATGCAAACTTTTTAGCTTTTTCTGTGAGCACTAATGATAATAGTGGCTGTAATCAGTGTAAAAAATTAGTTACTGAAATGTTTGTTATTGATGCTTTCTAGACAGTGCAGGTATCTACATCTACACATGTGCTCCGCCAGCCACTGTAGTATATACTGAGTGCACATCTTGCTAGTATTATTAATTTTCTTTGTTATTCCATTTGTAAATGGAGCAGAGGAAAAAAACTGACTGTGTATATGTGTCTGTCTATATTGGCCCAAATCCTCTCGTACAATATTCAAGCTCAACCCTACATGAGACACCACTGTCACAAAGTCGTTTTCAAATTCAAGCTCTCTAAATGTACCTAACAGCATTTAATGATCACTATACTGTCTTTCTTGCAAGGATTCTCATTTAAGTTCCTGGAGCATTTCTGTTAGACATTCACATCAGTCTACCTATTACATTCCTAGCAACATGTTTCTGAATTCATTTGATGTCTGTCGTCCTGCCTACTTGATAAGGACTCCAAACACTGGAACAATACTCTTAAAATTGGTTGCACTTGTGTCTTGAAGACAATGTTCTTTACAGGTGCAGGGCATTTTCCCAGAGCCCTTCCACCATAACCAAATCTTCCATTCACCTTCTCTGATATTAATTTTATATGATTGTCCTATCTTGTATTGCTTCTTTGTATTAGCTCTGGACACTTACATGTGACATGGTCATGACATTCATAACTAATCTTGTAATCAGATACTATCAGTTTTTTTATCTTTGTTATAGGCATTATCTTACATTTGTCCACAGTTAAAAGAGCTGCCACTCATTACATTAAGTGGAAATTTTTTTTTAATACCATTTCTTCCAGTTGCCCAGTGACAATACTTTCTAGTACACAACAGCATGTTATAGTGCTGCGGGTCCAGTATGATGAATCGTCTACAGTAAAATCCCCTTTTAACAAATCTCTGGTGACTGAAATATTTTTTCCTTAAATGAGGGTTTCCTTTAATAGTGGTTTAGCTCTGATTTGCTAACGAAGTTACCCATAATCATAATTTGTCCATATAGGTAGGACGCTTTAAGCACAAATGCACATTACTTGCCCCTAACAAATCCTAAAATATATATCAATGCCACAAGCTTTTCACTAGCTCAGTAGGCATTTGTTTTAAAGTTACATGTAAAATCACCAACTGGTGACTAAATTGAAAAGCAACATCTAGAATGAAGAAGAAATCATATACATTGTTTTATTTGTCTAATGGCATAGATAAATAAGATTGCACTAAAAGGAAAAAAGTCCTTTAATAGTATCCATTATTTCTTGAATAAAAAAAAAATGGAGAAGTGTAGTTCGCTTTTTTCTTGCTAGCGTAGCATATTGAGGAGAATTGTCATTCTAGCAGATTGATATCAGCTACAACCAACTTTTCTACACTGAATGAGGAAAATTAGTTCCTAGCAGCTGCAGCAAAAACTTAGTGCAGCTGAATACTCTTCCCCATTATTGGTCACCACCACAACCACTGCCACCCGCCCAATCTTCTACCTACTGTGCTTGGTTTTTTTATTAAAGCACCTTACAGTAACATACATCTGCCTGATGTGCAAAAGTGAGCATATCTTTACAACAAAATCCTGAAATGTTACTGTTATAACCTTTAATCACCAATAATTGCGTGGATATTCTAACACACTCACTTAGGAACAATACCTCATTACATGATAACAACTCAGTATCTCTTACTCGACTGCCGTGCCGTGACATGGGGCTGGCACCGTTCGTAGTTAGGTGGCACTCCTGCGCTCAGCCGAGTTGCGGAGCGCCTCTATCGCCGTTTGCGCGTACTGTCATGGCAGCACTGTTAAATGTTGTGGCACTGTCACAACAGTTACACGTACTGGATTGTGGGTTAACAGCATTTGGGTAAATCATCCTCAACTGGTACAGAACAACCAGCAGAATTCAAAACAGTTTGTTGGGTTGCAGCATTCCAGGCAGCAACAAACATGTTTATAGCCTGTAAAACATTCATTCTCATTACATACATTCTGTTGACCTCTGCAAAATAGCAATTCTGTATTTAGGTTTCACAGGATGAATTACCTTTAGGTGTAGAGGCTGCACTTGACTTGTACTTTTAACAGGTAGTAAATTCCTTGAGGAGTGTCATTAGCTTTGGGTGTGCAGGGCATCCACCAGTAAGAAGAATGATCTTTCTTCCTACTGCACCCATCTCGGCATCTAAACTCCTAAGAAACTACATACAAATTTCAGCAGCTATCCAGGCATTGCCAATAAAATCGTGGCTGCGAGGTAGTGTTTTCATGTTTTCAGATCACCCGGGTATTTAAAACCTCACTGTTATTAATGGCTGCAATTTTTTGCTGCTGTTATTATTAATGTACATGGGGGCCACTGCTTTTTCCCCTTTTACAACATTGTTAGGGTTTTGTACATCAGTCGGTAAAACCTGAACTTTGTAGAATCATCTTTCTTAGGCGATGGTCAACAGCATGTACAAATTTTAAAAAAATGCATAACACTGTGCTGTCTGTAATAATGTTATTTTATTTTGCTATCAGTTTTGGTTCTGAACAATCATCAATGGCAGGAAAATTATCACAGATGTATCACATGTCATGCATGCTTTGACATAAGTTACCACAGAAAACCATAACGCCAGGAGAAATAAAAAATTGTGGCAAGATTAAAATATGAGGGCGCATTAGGTTAGCTGCACGGCTTATTAAGTATGACACCATGTCTGAGCAGTAAAGTGTTTGATTACCTGAGGTAACTACGTATTTCAGACACACCATCCAGCTACATGATCTTTAGCAACAACGAACTGTGCAGTTTCTTCAGATATTTGTACAGTTTTCACATTTCTATCATTGCCTGTCACCTGAACCTCAACCTCTTGCTATCATTACGTTCATAGGAGAAAGGAACGGCTTTTAGGTTTTATTGAAGGTTTCTGGAACTTTCCTGAAGATTGGAATATAGAATGTGTTCCATATTCTGTGTGTACAATGTTTTAATATGAATCTAAAATGTTCTGGCATCTAATGTGTCTGAATGGTCTAGTGAAGAAAATGAAGAACATGGCTGTAATCACACAGAAAACTGCAGATCTCATATTGCTGTTCCCCATTGTCATTTTATCATCACGGACACCGAATGGGTGTTTTTTGTAAATGTTAGAGCACAGCAGTCAGCCTTTTTTTTTCTTTTTAAATCCAGATTTTTGCAAGTGCCTAGCCATTATCAATGCACTATTTTTTAATCTCGATGCATGTTAGTTCCCTGTTGTTCAGGCGTCAGTCACAGTTCACTGTTTCCAGTTTTTGTAATCCAAAAAACCGACTGCGGCTTAGAATCGAGTACAAAGTAAGCGGAAGTTTGGAAAAATGTTGGTAGGTGCTGCCACAACTAACTTTTGCCATTGAATATATGTAGCGCTACATGGCATGTTTGTAGGCACAAAGACAAAAACCGGCGCCAAAACCTCTGCACCAGTAAATAAATTAAAAAAAAAAAAAAGAAAGAAAAAGAAAAGGTGGAAGACAACTTTTTTCTTCGGCCCGAGTTTCGACCACTGCATTTTCATACATTATCCAGCAAAGTAAATACAAATTCTGTGTTGTTCATCTTCGAATGTAGCAGCATTTCAATGTACTACGAAAATCCGACAGGCAAGACTGTTTGGGATGTTTGTCAATATGGCCAACTCTATGTTCTGAATTTTTTCCTGCCTGTGAGAAGAGATGGCTGC
The DNA here is from genome assembly GCF_023864345.2 of Schistocerca serialis cubense. Taxonomy (NCBI): domain Eukaryota; kingdom Metazoa; phylum Arthropoda; class Insecta; order Orthoptera; family Acrididae; genus Schistocerca; species Schistocerca serialis. The sequence goes on from NC_064645.1 coordinate 103,174,668, forward strand.
TAATAGGAACTTTTATGAATTGTGGATCACATGCAGTATTCTCTTCACCATAAGAATAATACGAATATAAACATTTTGCCATGTATTCTTTTGTGTTTGCTGCTATCTCATTTAAATCCTGTCTGCCTAATAAACTACGAAACTAGAGTGAGACAACAGCAAATGCGGAAGAATATACATATCATGTCATGTTTATATTTGTATTATTCTTATGCCTAATAGTGATACAGTCAAAAATGAAGCACGGCAATTGACTAGATTTTTAAAATGTAAGATGACTCTAATTTTGTGCAGAATGTAATGTACTAAAGAGGCGTCTGCAAAGATTTTCAAACAGAAAAAATTTTTCGCTTAACTCTTGTTAAGAACATCTTCTATCATACGCAATCTATCATTTGGTTCTTGTTGATCATTAGCAAAGAAAGCAGCAGTGTAAGTGACAACAAATAGCAGTCTCTTGCCATTGTTTCGCTAATGAGACGATTCCTCTCTCTCTCTCTCTCTCTCTCTCTCTCTCTCTCTCTCTCTCTCTCTCTCTCTCTCTCTTTTTGTTTTTTAAATTGTAAGCGGTGGTAGCGTACACAAAAGCAAGTCGTGCCACGAGCGGCAACAGGTCGTAAACACTCATTATCAGAATGCGACAAACAATGCATGACACAGTACTGTAATGCATTTTCAGCTTAGAGTGATGTAAACACCTATAACAAAGAGAACGGCACTTATCAGATCAAAGAAAAATAAGCAATCAATTCAAACCAGATGAAGCAAATGAAAAACAAAGGGTACCCGTATAGATACGGACGGAGCGCCTGATGCATAGCAATGGCTACCTGGTAAAGCTTAACTGCTAAGCTTACGACTCGAACCAAACTACTGTAGCTGTATCATCATTCATTTGACCTAAATTGTGTCTCATATTACAATGGACCAACTTTGTTTCGATTTGGAGGTGCGGCCTAAAACTTTTCTTTCCCCTTGAATTTTGAGTCTCAAGTTTCAGGTGTGGCTTAGATTCGGGAAATTTTTTTTTCCCCTTATTTCGAGTCTCAGTTTACAGGTGTGGCTTAGATTTGAGTGTGGCTTAGATTAGAGTAAATACGGTATCTTGTATTGAACTGAGATAGGAAAATAGCTTAAATTTTAACTTATGCATAAAAACTAAAAGTCTACTCAGCACCAGTTGGAAGATATTGGTACATGTGGGTACCAGCAGTGTGAAACCACCAGGGTCGTTCACTCATTTGGTACTCAGTGTGCATTAGATCAAGGTAATGCTAACACAGCAACAAAAAGCGTCTCGCAATCTCCATTTCAGCAGGTTCGATTCAACTGTGTGCCGTGATTTTCTCTGAGAGTATGGCACTGCACTTCCTACTGCTTCAAGCAGTTAATGCTGGCAGCAGTAGTTTCAAGTTACTAGGGGTTTATATAAGGGGAAATACCTAGAATATTCTCCTTCAAGACATAAAGCACAGTCAACAGTTTCGCCATAAAGGGCATATCAATCTCGCATTACACTATTGGTCTTCAAGGTTGCCTGATCTCATGGTGGTGTCCCTCCGCCCCACCCCTCCCCCCTCGCCTGTCTTGGGGAAGGGGATTGCTTTGTGAAAAATTTCATCTATGTGCCTCCCCTTCCAACAACTCTGGTTGAGCTGTGGCGCCGCATAGCAATAGTTTTGGATGAGTCTTGAGTATCAGTTAGATAGTAGATGTTTATTGTGTTTCCAGTGGGAGGGCACCGTGAATACCTGTGAGAGGCAAATCCTGAACGTATTCATGCAAAGTACTCATAAGTCAGTATGTGCATGCTTGTAAAAGATATAGCCTTGTGAAATATGATAGTTTGTTTGAAAATAGGAAATTCGTAGTTCCATTCGTAAATTAATATTCACACACAATATTTCTATCTTCACTCATATGGAAGATATAGTCTGGTGAAATCAGGTGAGTCAGATGGGCGTAATAAAAGTTACAGTCAGTTTCTTTTATGAGCCTCCGTCTCAGGTAGATAGTGACTGAATGCTTCAGGGAAAACTTGACGAATAGCCCACACAAACTTTTCATTCGAGCCGTGACATTAGGGAGAGATTTCAACTTAATAGCTATGGTACAAAATATGACACGGGTCTCTGTGACAGCGTTCTAATGGTCTTTTCCAGATTTTATGTGGGGGAGGGTAACTGATGTTTTACTTTCCATAGAGGATGGAGTCACTAGAAACAAAGCAAAAACTCAGATAGGGGCAACAGACTGGCTTGATTTCAACTAAACTATATTTCTGAACAGAAGGTGTGATTAGAAATTATTTCTGTATTAGTGAACAAGCATTTGCATTTATCTGCAACAGCCTGTGTGAAGAGGTGCACTTGCATTATGTGTGTTTTATTTGATCTGATTGTGGCTGCATTTTCTTACGTAATTTTTGGATGTTAAACTTGTTTAGTTAAGTGTTAACACAAATAATATATTTTGATTGTAACAATAGTATGAACAGGGTAGTATCTACTCAGCATATAACGGAGATTCTGAGTCGCAGATAGGCACCATGAAAAGACTGTCAGAAAATAAGCTGTCAGCCAACAAGGGATTCATCAGAGATAGGACGTACACACACTCATGCAAACAGAACTCACACACATATAATCATCGCAGTCTCTGATTGTTGAGACCACAGCGTGTGTTTTTTGTTTTGCCTATCTGCGACTCAGCATCTCCATTATATGATGAGTAGCAATTATTCTTTTCATAATATTGTCACAGTCCATGCTGGGTTTTCCATTGCTATATTTTGACTATGCACTTTAAAAATTGTTTCATATTCTCACAGCCTAAAACTGCAGTGAGCCAGGCTTGTGTTGAAAATGTGATGAGAGGCATTAGACAACGTTTGAAGGCCAGGTTAGCACTATGCTGCCAACTACAGGCTCTAGGTTTGTATTAAATTGCGTGTGTATATTTTCAATTCATTATTAAGTATTTTGCTCTTCTTGTTAGTCACTAGATCCAGAACAAATATTTTAATACATTATAAAGTTTCTCATTTTTGCATGTAGAGTAAGCATAACCATAAACACATTTACAGTGCAAAAAGTTTACAGGGTTTTTATGTGTCATTTCACCAGACTAGGTGTAAGTTATAACTATCGTTGTCGGATGAGATGTCTGATGTCGTCATGAAATTTCCACAATATTTTATCAGCACAGCTGTCAGACATCTTCCTGTTTATGCCAGTCTCAGAAGAAACTGTGCAGGCGTGAACATTCCTTGTATGAACAAAAGCTCTTCTTTGTGGTCGCCGTGATTTTAACATGGTCAGTGCTGGATGCTATGCTGTTCTAAGTTGGTACCCTGTGTCCCTGTTCAACAGATTAGTCGAGCTACGAGTTTCCATTGCTTCTTTAATAACACTGTCTTAATATGAAGACACTGACAAGAGAATCTTCATGTTTTCATATTGCATAATGTGTCTTGATCTGAGACGATGCTCAGCCAATGCAGATTTCTCTCGCTACACCAGACGTGTGTGTCGTCGATGTTAACATGTCTGTCCTCCATGTTGCGACAAGTTTTTACAGTATGTGATAAACCCACAGTTACAGAGAATCTTGATAGACACTAGGCCTTCTTAAACCAAGATTATCTTTCAGTGAGCCTAAAAGAGCTCTGAGTTTTGCCGGCAGACAAAGACACATTTAACTTTATGTTTCTCCAATAATCTTCCTATTTTTGAAGAAATACCACCAACATATGACAAGATGACCATTCCTCTTTGTTTTTCACTTTCTTCCAGCTCCTCACTCTGTCTAGCACATACTGGGTACAAGGCATGGCATATCTTGCGTTCAGAATATCCATTATCTAAAAATATGGTACAGAGGTGGCATAGCTCATCAGATAAGCTGTCTAGATCTGATATGGCTTCTGCTCTGTGGAACAATGTCACAAGCATGCCACTTTGTTGTGCAGAATTGTGACAGCTGATTGGCTGCATGTATAAGTCTGTAAGTCCATGTGTGTAAGTTCATGGTGCATAGTGTGACCCAAGGTGCCATCTTCTTTTCTCCACATCAACACGTCCAGGAACGATAGTTCACCATTTTTCTCCCTGTCATCCTAAACTTGATGTTTCACACACTCCATGTTAGTTATTTGCATGTTACATGGCTCTTATTTTTTTTTCCCTCCTGATATTTCAGTTGCTTTCCAAAAATGACACACTTTTTCATTGAAATATTGTTATGTAGATCATTTACATAGAAATTTACATTAAAATTAATAGCAGATATGGGCAGATGTGTGCCTGACTCTTCCGCTCTCCGCCACACAAAGGAGCTGGGGGAGGAGGAGAGCACACTGTATTTAACCCTCGAGCGGGCGCGCTGTTTTTCACAACACGAGCTTGTGTGCCGTGCACTTTGTACACTTGTATGGAATAGCTAACTTTATGTATGATCAAAATCACAGTTTAATCTTTGTTTATTTAAACAGCAAGAAAATAAACTTACATAATACGTCCTAAACCACCATTTCATTAAACAACAATAAAATAAATTTTTGCTATAACATTCTGTTGCCAAGGACAGTGTTACAGAGACAATAATGACCCACTCGAAGCATTAAGCAGTGCAGTTGCATCAGACCCCAGCCAGCTGCTTATTTGGTCACTAATTATCTTCTAGACAACTGCCTCAATGTGGGATTATGTTGCTAGTTCGTAATCGGGGTCACTTTTTTGCATGGATTGTAAATTTTTTTCTCACTGAGCTAACTTTGTATTTTATAATACTGTTGCTCACTTGGATGTATGAAAACACAATTTATCGCTGTTTTACCTGAAGCAATAATGAAAGAATAGGTATGGGTTTGCAGTTGTGGAACAAGAATGGAACCGCACAAAATCATTTTATTTTTGGTTGGCACATTTTATACACAGGTGCGCCCACTTGAGGGTTAAAAACAATGGATATTAAGAATTATTGTGTGCTTATAATTTCAATTTGTTATTTAAAATTATTTGTGTTGTTAGAGTCATGCTTATGACTGCTGCCTTTTCGTGCACTTTCGTGTTACATCCAGTGCAGTTTATCTTAACCCTGTCTCATCCTGTTCCTTTCTCTCCCCACTTCACATACATTTCATTTCTACACCATACTTTTTTCTGTTTACAGCATTTTTCTCTATTCTACAGGGTGTCCGAAAAGTCTTTCCCTGATTTCATAAATTGATAACTCAGGCTAGAAGTAAGATACAAATATGAAACTGGTGTCTAATTGTTTACAAACTATCAAAGTTTATTTCACACATCAGTAAACTTCCACATGAGCACCCTTGGTAGCACATAGCATGTCTAGGCGATATTCAGTTTCCGTCCACACATTAGCCAACATCACTGGAGGGATCGATTCAACAACTGTGGTTATCCGTTGCCGCAGGGTTTCAAGGTCTGGTACACGTGTTCGGTAGACCTCATCCTTGACATAACCCCATAAAAAGAAGTCTAATGGGGTTACGTCAGGAGAGCATGGAGGCTAAACCGTTGGCCCATCATGACCAATCCATCGCCCAGGAAAGGTCATATCGAGATAGGCACGGACGTCCAAACCCCAATGAGGCGGTGCACCGTCTTGCTGAAACAAGACATCAGGTTGATGCTGAAGCAGCTGAGGAACAGCATACAGTTGCAACATGTGCAGATACACTGCAGATGCGATGGTAGCCTCAGCGAAGAAGAATGGCCCGATAATTCGATCGTGCAATAGCGCGCACCAAACATTCACCTTTGGACTGCCTCTGGTGCACTCCATGACCTCGCCAGGGGACTGTGAACCCCAAATGCGCACATTATGGCGATTCACTGCTCCACTGACAAAGAAAGGTCACTTCGTCGGAAAAGGCAATTCGTCTGAGATAACCATCATCGTCCTCAATACGTGATAGCATTTTGAGTGCAACGTCGTATCGACGTGTACTGTCATTGGGCAACAAGGCCTGAACGATTTGCACTTTGTAAGCACAAAACAATAAACGTTTGTGTTAAATGCCATGGAGAGAGCTTTTTGGCATCTGTAATTCACGTGAGGCCCTGCGCACCAATTTCTTCAGACTTCGCAGAAAAGACTGCCTTACAGCTTCCATCCTGTTTGCTGAGGTTCTTGGTCGACCAGACCTTCGAAGGGCAGCAACCGATCCTGTGTTGTTGAACCTCTCATACTAGGCTTTAATGCTCTTGACAGGTGGATTCCTTCCAAATGTTGTCTGGAAGTGTCTCTGCACTGTGGTTGGTGATCGTGTCTCATGGTACAACAGGACACACTGTGCCTTCTCCTGATTGGTTAACATGTCATCTTGGGCACTGCACCTCATCCACTACTTACGTACTGCGAACCTTTTAAAAAAAAAAAGGTTTCATATTTGTATCTTACTTCTAGCCTGTGAGTTACCAATTTATGTAATCAGGAAAAGACTTTTCGGACACCCTGTATTACACGTATTATATCTCCTAAATTTTTATACTACTGCAAGAAATATTTTACTAAAATTGGGAGTAGCACAATGTGTGATCTAGGATGCACTATTTCAAAAGGAGGATTAATTCGAGAAAATTATAAAATTATGAGGAGGCAGAATGGCTGAATAGTATTTATTTTTGTGAAGAAAAGTTCCAGTAACTTAGGTAGCCATATTTGAAATCAGATAAAACTGTATCTAGTTTTTGGAACTGTTAAGTTTCTTCATAGGGACAAAAGGGGGTTATGTTATTCAGACTCCCAGGATGAGAGTGACCCATCCATTATGAAGACAAGAGGAGATGAGAATGACAGTGTGTGACTGGGGAGGGGGATAGAGTTGTGAGCAGTATTAGGTCAGACGTAATGAAGGAAAGAGTGAGTAGTAAAAATGGAGCGAGATCTTGATTTTTCCTCAGCTCGTTTTCTGCTTACCTCATGGTTCTTAATGACACTATTTATTCCATATCACCCCCCTGCGGGTTCGGGGGTAAGAATAGGCCCGCGGTATTCCTGCCTGTCGTAAGAGGCGACTAAAAGGAGTCTCAAACGTTTCGGCCTTAATGTGATGGTCCACTAAGTGTTTTGACCACTAGATTTCAAAATTTTCTGTTAGTGCGTACCATTTGGGGAAGGACGCCTTACGTGGTGCATTCTATATCCATCTTGCCCTAAGATCTGGCACAACCGATATTGTCATGGAGTTTGCCTTACACCGAGCTTCCGGCCACATCAGCTGCTGTATGTTCTGGGTAGTATACATGTCCTCCATTATGAACTTCCATCTTCACCCTCCTGACACATGGATATTCGACACCCGACATCCAGCACGGTAGCCAGTCCGTTGTGGTGGGGTTGTCATGTACCCTCTTGGTTGTAGCCCCCTGACTACACAGGGATCACACTGCTGATGCCTGAGCTGCTACCTCCCCACATATGCCGAGGAGTAGATGCCTATCCCTGTGGGGCATCGGGACTCCCAGCAAAGGCCATCCTGCCAGGTGGTCTTTGCTGTGGCTGGGTGGCGCCCGTGGGGAGAGCCCCTGGTCGAAGTGGGTGGCATCAGGGCGGATGACCCGCAATGAAGCGTGGTACATCATCTCTCGCTGGTGGGCCTCCACCAGCAGTCTCTAAGCGATCAAGGTCTAACCTCAACGGCAAGAAATACGAACCGAGATCATTCCCCTCCCTGGCCACTCAATGGGAGGAACGTATGGCTCAAGAAGGCAGTGGAGAATATTCACTCCAGTACCTCGTGTGTACGCGAGTTGATGGGGAATCGTTTGTCGACCAAGCCCCAGTTTTTTTGTGGAGCATTTAGAGGACAAGTTCGGGGAGGTGGAGGGCTTGTCCAAAATGCGCTCTGGTTCAGTACTCATCAAAACAGCCCTCTGCCCAGTCACGGAGGTTCCTCAATTGTGACAAGTTGGGGGATGTTTCAGTTAGCGTCACGCCGCATAAGAGTCTCAACATGGTCCAGGGTATTATATTCCACAGGGATCTTCTTCTGCAGTCCGACGATGAATTACGCGCCAACCTCGAACGACTAGGTGTTCACTTCGTCCAGCGTGTCCATCGGGGTCCGAGGGATAATCAGGTAGCCACCGGTGCCTTCATCTTGGCCTTCGAGGGTGATGTCTTACCCGAAAAGGTTAAGGTGATGGTTTACCGTTGTGATGTGAAGCCATATATCCCTCCTCCGATGCGGTGTTTTAAATGCTGGAAGTTCGGGCACATGTCATCCCACTGTACTTCCGGCATCACGTGTCGAGATTGTGGACTTCTTTCCCATCCCAATACTCCATGTGCCCCGCCTCCTATCTGTGTTAACTGCGGAGAACACCATTCCCCCTGCTGACCGGACTGTAGGATCTTCCAGAAAGAAAGGAAGATAATGGAATATAAGACCCTGGACCGCCTGACCTACACCGAGGCAAGGCGGAAATATGGGTGGCTACATCCTGTGCCAATGACATCCACCTATGCCGCTGCTGCAACACCGGTACGATCCTCTCCCGTGTCGTCACATACTGTTGCCTCTCAGCTATGTCAGAATGCACCAGCCCCCTTGGTTGTGGGGGGTCACTTCCCCCTCTGTTGCTCCTGCTCCATCTACTTCAGGAGCAACACCACCCCAACCATCGGGGACATTAGTTCCCCCTTCCCAGCCGGAGAAGTGTGAGACTTCTTCGGCTACTCTACCCAGGAAGGGGTCCCTTGGGGCCCTCCCATCCCAGGCTTTGCCCAGTGCCAAAGCAGACACCCGCAAATTTTTGAAACAACCACTGGTCGCTGGTCGTGGGCTTCACGGTCGTCGTCCGTCCCTGAGACTGACCCAGTGGGCCCCTCCCAGCCAGACCCACCAAAGGCACAGCATGCAAAGCAGTCAAAGAAAAAGGCTCCCAAGCATCCTGACTCTGCAGTGGCACCTGTCCCACCGCAACCTTCCAACTCTGCGTCTGAGGATGAGGTGGAGATTCTGGCGTCCGCTGAGGTCCTCGATCTCGCCAGACCCTCAGACATCATTGATAGCACTAGCACAGGTGCTCAATCGGAGGCAGCAGGTGACCCAGTGGCGTAATCTGCCTTTCCAGTCCCGTCACGCCTTTCTGAGACATGGACAATATCATCCTCCAGTGGAACTGCAGCGGTTTCTTCCACCATCTAGCTGAGCTCCGACAACTTATCAGCCTTCACCCTTTCTTCTGCATTGCTCTTCAGGAAACTTGGTTTCCAGCTATGCGAACCCCTGCCCTCCGTGGCTATCGGGGTTATTATAAGAACCGGGTAGCTTATGAAAGGGTTTCTGGTGGCGTCTGCATCTATGTCCTTAATTCACAGTGAGTCTGTCCCTCTACAAACAGCTTTAGAGGCTGTCGCTGTTCGGGTGTGGACGCCATAGGCTGTTACCGTCTGCAGCCTTTACCTGCCACCGGATGGTGCTGGCGCGCAGCATGTCCTGGCTGCGCTGATAGCCCAATTGCCACCACCTTTCTTGTTACTGGGTGACTTCAACGCCCATAACCCTCTGTGGGGTGGGTCAGTGGCAACAGGTCGAGGCGCCACCATTGAGCATTTATTGGCGCAGCTCGATCTCTCGATTTTAAATGATGGTGCCTTCACACACTTCAGTGTGGCGCATGGCACGTACTTCGCCATTGACCTTTCGATCTGAAGCCCTAGCCTCTTACCGTCTGTCCAATGGAGTGTGCATGATGACCTGTGTGGTAGTGACCACTTTCCGATCTTTCTGTCACTGCCACGGCGTCACTCTTCTGGGCGCCCCAGCAGATAGGCTATGAATAAGGCTGACTGGGACTTGTTCTCCTCCATTGCCGCTATTGAGCCTCTCTCTAATGATGACATTGATGCGGTGGTTCACTCAGTCACCACCAGCATCGTTACTGCCACAGAATCTGCCATTCCCAGTTCTTCTGGATCCCCTTGGCAGCGGACTGTGCCTTGGTGGTCGCCTGAGATCGCTGCAGCGATTAGAGATCGCCGGCGGGCGCTCCAGCGTCACAAGCGACATCCCTCCATCGTACACCTTATCGCCTTCAAACGGCTTCGTGCACGAACCCGCCGCCTTATCTGCCAACGCAAGCAGGAGTGCTGGGAGTGGTATGTGTCCACCATTGGCCTCCATGTCACTCCATCGCAGGTCTGGGCCAAGATTCGACGCCTCTATGGCTATCGGACCCCTGTCAGCGTCCCTGCGCTCTCACTGAATGGAGCAGTTTGTACTAGCTCCGACGTAATTGCCAACCACTTGGCAGAGCATTTTGGTGTGAGTTCCGGTTCTGCTAATTACCCAGTGGCCTTCCGCTCCATTAAAGAGCGGATGGAACGTCGGAGCCTTTCGTTTCGCACCCACCATCCAGAATCGTACAATGTTCCATTCAGTGAGTGGGAATTTCGCAGTGCCCTAGCCGCTTGCCCTGATACCGCTCCTGGGCCAGATAGCATCCACTGTCAGATGCTGAACGCCTTTCAGTGGACTGCCAGCAACACCTCCTCGACCTTTACAACCGTATTTGGGTCGAGGGTGAGTTTCCGTTGCAATGGCGGGAAAGTATTGTTATCCCCATTCTGAAACCAGGCAAGAACCCTTTGGAGGTGGACAGCTACCATCCCATTAGCCTCACCAACGTTCTTTGCAAGTTGCTTGAACGGATGGTGAGCCGGCGCTTGAATTGGGTTCTGGAGTCTCGGGGCCTTCTGGCTCCATCTCAGGGTGGGTTCCGTAAAGGCTGCTCCGCCGCCAACAATCTGGTGAGCCTGGAGTCGGCCATCCGTACTGCCTTTGCCCACCGTCAGCAACTGGTCGCTGTCTTTTTCGACATGCGTAAGGCGTACGATCCGACATGGCGTCATCACATCCTTTCTACACTTCATGGATGGGGCCTTCGGGGCCCTCTGCCGAGCTTTATCAGAAATTTTCTGTCGTATCGTAACTTCCGCATGCAAGTCGCGGCCTCCCATAGTTCCTCCTGAGTTCTGGAGAACGGTGTGCCACAGGGATCTGTTTTAAGTGTCTGCCTGTTTTTAATAGCCATTCACGGGCTCGCTGTGCCGATGGGAACGTCTGTCTCAGCGTCCTTGTATGCTGACGACTTATGCCTTTACTACAGCTCTATTGGCATTGCAGCTGCTGAAGGTCAGCTACAGGGCGCTATCCATAAGGCGCAGTCTTGGGCTGTAGCTCATGGGTTCCAGTTTTCGGCAGCCAAGACCTGCGTTATGCATTTCTGCCGGCGACGCACTGTCCACCCGGAGCTGCGGCTTTATCTTGACAGCGAGCTTCTTGCAGTGGTGGAGTCACATAGGTTTTTGGGGGTGGTTTTTGATGCTCAGTTGACTTGGCTGCCTCATATTCGGCAGCTTAAACAGATGTGTTGGCGGCATCTAAATGCTCTACGATGCTTGAGCCACACCCGCTGGGGCGCCGACCGATCTACTCTCTCTGGCATTGTTTACACTGACGGCTCGATGGTTGCTGGTCGTGTCGGTTATGCGCTAACTCTAGGGGACCATTCTGAACAATGTTTATTGCCGGCTGGCTGCAACGTTTACACTGCTGAGCTGGTCGCCATCTTTCGTACCCTAGAGTATATCCGCTCCTGCTCAGGTGAGTCCTTCGTGATCTGTAGCGATTCCCTGAGCGGTTTACGAGCTCTCGACCAGCGTTTCCCTCGTTCTCGTCTGGTGAGGGATATCCAGGAGTCCCTGCATACTCTTGCCCGTTGCGGCCGCTCTGTGGTCTTTGTTTGGACCCCAGGCCATGTTGGGATACCTGGCAATGAAATTGTTGGACCGCCTGGCGAAAGAGGCCACCAGTACACCATCTCTGGATGTTGGCCTCCCGGAGACTGATTTGAGGGCAGTCTTATGCCACAAAGTTATCTCACTTTGGGACGCTGAATGGCACGGTCTGGCCACCCGTAACAAACTCCGTGCCGTCAAGGAGACGACGACTGTGTGGCACTCCTCCGTGCGAGTCTCTCTCAAGGAGTCTGTCGTCCTCTGCCGACTGCGCATTGGGCACACACGGATGACCCACGGCCACTTATTGCGCCATGAGGACCCACCCCTATGTCACTGCGGCTCTGTTTTGTCTGTGGTCCACATTTTGTAGGAGTGTCGCTTTTTAGCTGTGCTCAGGCAGACGTTTGCGCTGCCTGACACGCTCCCTGCCTTTTTAATAGATATCATTTAATCTGAGTGTTTATGTTTTTTAGTGTTGATTCTGGCTTTTGGCCTCCGATTTTAAACTGAGTTTTTAATGTGTTCTCGGTGGTTGGCTTTTCCTTTTTTTTTCTCTATGGTCGGCCAACCACCGTCACACTCTGTGTGATTTTAATTTGTCTGAATCTTTCTTGTTCTGTGTCGTCTGACGTCTTATCTGTTGTTCGTTTTCTTTTTATTCTCTGTGGGTGATTTTAGTTTTTTTGGAAAAAGGGACCGATGACCATCGCAGTCTGGTCCCTTTAACCCCCACAAACCAACCAACCTATTCCATATCATATTTCTCTTCCTCTCAGTCCATCTTTACTTCTCACTTTGTCCTACCATCTCTTGAATGAAGCTGGTGCAATGATTATGAATGTATTGTTATTTTATGAAGATTTCTGTGCAGATACTTTCCCATTTAAAATATATTTCAGTAATAGCAACAGTAATAATCTTAATTTTTATTTTCATGAAGTTTGATATCATTCAGATTCAAAAACAGCGTAATCAACTCCTCTCTCACATGTGTTAAAAGTATTGGGTTCTATTATTTAAGAAGTCTTTGAGCCACTCTCATATCTGGGAATCTAATCCGTATTATGCTCAGACCTTCATCAATAATCTACAGTGACACACCTAGCTATTGTTCTTCATCCGTGATTTGCAGGATATCGCATGAGAAAAGAGGAAGCTGAGTTTCACATGAGTGATACTTTTAAAATGCATGCTGATTTGTGTACAGAACCTTTTCTGCATTGTGGAGATTTCTTATTTTCAGACTCAGAATGTGTTCAAGTATTCTTCAACACTGGCTGAATGATATTGGTCTCTAACTATGTGGAACCATTATTTTCACTTTCTTATGTACAGGAGCCACCTGCACTTTATTCCAGTCACTTGGTACTTTTCACCCTCTGGATGAATGATTTCTGAAATGTGAAATTTAAAACTTCAGCTTTCCTTTGGCTGTCTTCTGTTGCCACCCTGGGCTTGTTGACTATTAACAAGATAGAAGCCTTCAACCCATTCAGTGATTTTATGTATGATCAGTATTTTCTCAGGTCCTTGGCAAGATCTTACATGAAGGCATGACAGTGGATGTTTGAAGTTCCAGAATGAGATTTTCACTCTGCAGCCTAGTGTGCGCTGATATGAAACTTTCTGGCAGATTGAAACAGTGTGCTGGACCTAGACTCGAACTTGGGACCTTTGCCTTTCGCGGGCAAGTGCTGCATCAACTGAGCTATCCAAGCATGACTCACACCCTGTCTTCACAGCTTTACTTCTGCCAGTACCTCGTCTCCTACCTTCCAAACTTTACAGAAACTCTCCTGCGAATCTTACAGAACTAGCACTCCTGAAAGAAAGGATATTGCGGAGACATGGCTTTGCCACAGCCTGGGGGATGTTTCCAGAATGAGATTTTCACTCTGCAGTGGAGTGTGCGGTGATGTGAAACTTCCTGGCTGATTAAAACTGTGTGCTGGACCCAGGCACGGACTCGGGACCTTTGCCTTTCACAGGCAAGTGCTCTACCAACTGAGCTACCAAAGCATGACTCATGTCCTGTCCTCATAGCTTTACTTCTGCCAGTACCTTGTCTCCTACCTTCCAAAGGTCCCGAGTTCGAGTCTCAGTCCAGCACACAGTTTTAATCTGCCAGGACATTTCATATCAGCGCACACTTCGCTGCAGAGTGAAAATCCCATTCTGGAAACATCCCCCAGGCTGTAGCAAAGCCATGCGTCTGCAATATCCTTCCTTTCAGGAGTACTAGTTCTGCAAGGTTTGCAGGAGAGTTTCTGTAAAGTTTGAAAGGTAGGAGACAAGGTACTGGCAGACGTAAAGCTGTGAGGACAGGGCGTGAGTCATGCTTGGGTAGCTCAGTTGGTACAGCACTTGCCCACAAAAGGCAAAGGTCCCGAGTTCGAGTCTCGGTCCAGCACAGTTTTAATCTGCCGGGAAGTTTCAAGTTTGAATTTGTTGTATGCTTCACATGTTGGTATTCCTACATACGCACAAATTTCTACAAGTTTTGCCTGTCTTCACTTGTGCATTCTTTTTTGATCCAAGTGTGCAACAATCACCGCTTCCTCAGCATTTTTCGAATTTTGTTATTAAACCACAATAGGTCATTTTCGTCCTTAATCCTCTTTTTTGGTACATACATATCCAGAGTGTGATTGCAATCAGTTTATACTTTGCCCATAATCCCTCTACGTCCATTGTATTGGAACTGAATGCTGTCCACTCATTTTCTAAGTGGGAGGCTAACAATTATCTATCTGATTTTTCTGGCATAAATACTCCCCAGGCCTCATTGACGGGTTTATTAACTTTAGTAATCATCATCACTATAATCATGTGATGACCACTAATGCCTATTTCTACACTGACACTGTCAATAAGGTCAGTCTTGTTTGTTGCTTCATTGCATGTGGGTCATGTAACTAGTTGTTCAAGTTGTTTTTGGAAAAGTGCTAGATTGTCCATGCCACCTGCCACGAATCCATAGATGTCCCAATCTATACTCAGTAGATTAAAGTCGCCTCTAACTAATATTGCAAGATCTGGGTATTTCCACACTGTTGAACAGAGACTTCCTTTGAATGATTTTATAACTGTTACAGTGGAGTCATGTGCTGGAAATATACATCAGATAATTAACTTGCCAATTTACTTTCAAAATTTTGGCAGTTGGAGTGTATTTCCTACATGCATTATCTGATTTCGCTCTCTGCAGATTGACTGGCAAGCATTCACCAGAGGACCGTAGACTACTGCCTGTCCCAAAACAAAAATACCATGTGCAGTCCACAAGTATTCTGCTACCCGAGTAGCTGCTTTCTTTGTGTAGTGCAACCCTGACCTATTATGGGGAGTCCAACTCTGCACCTCATAAAGCAGTTCCAGAAATGTTTACCAACATTTGCAAAGTAATCTCCTAAAGAATTAATCACTGCACCTTTATTTGCTGTTTTAATAGGAGGTGACTTAACATTTTGTGACTAGTGTTCAGTTGCAATAAAAATATAAGTTAGCCCATCTATTATCTTCTGGAAAAAGTCCAAATAAATTTGCATCTCTATTACATCATTTAATGCTTTGGTATTATAGGAAACAGTTCATAACTTTTAGCTATTGCTTTACTTCAACCCCTGACATAAATAACATAATCATAAAATCCATTTTATCTGCCTGCTTAGATTCTTAAAATATTAGAACCTAACCATATGTTTAATATACTTTCAGTATTATGAAAAGGAAAGTTGTTACTCACCATATAGCAGAGCTGCTGAGTCGCAGATAGGCACAACAAAAAGACTCTCACAATTAAAGCTGTCAGCCGTTGAGGCCTTGGTCAACAATAGACGACACACACACACACACACACACACACACACACACACACACACACACACACGCAAATGAAACTCGTAGACACAACTGCAGTCTCAGGCAACCGAAACCACACTGCGAGCAGCAGCACCAGTGCATGATGGGAGTGGCGACGGGGTGGGGGTAAGGAGGAGACTGGGATGGGGAGGGGAAGGGATAGTATGGTGGGGGTGGCAGACAGTGAATTGCTGCAGGTTAGATGGAGGGCATGGGAGAGGTGGAGGGTGGGAAGTAGCAGAAAAGTAGAGAAATAAAAAGACTGGGTGTGGTGGTGGAATGGTGGCTGTGTAGTGCTGGAATGGTAACAGGAAAGGAGGTGGATGGGGGAGGACAGTGACTAATGAAGGTTGAGGCCAAGAGGGTTTCAGGAATGTAGGATGTATTGCAAGGAAAGTTCACACCTGTGCAGTTCAGAAAAGCTGGTGTTGGTGGGAAGGAGCCATACGGCACAGGCTGTGAAGCAGTCATTGAAGTGAAGGATATCATGTTTGGCAGCGTTTTCAGTAAGAGGGTGGTCCACTTGTTTCTTGGCCACAGTTTGTCGGTGGCCATTCATGCAGACAGACAGCTTGTTGGTTGTCATGCCTACATAGAATGCAGCACAGTGGTTGCAGCTGAGCTCGTAGATTACATGACTGGTTTCACAGGTAACCTGCCTTTGATCTGATAGGTGATGTTAGTGACCTCACTGAAGTAGGTGGTGGTGGGAGGATGTATGGGACAGGTCTTGCATCTAGGTCCATTACAGGGGTATGAGCCATGAGGCAATGGGGTGGGAGCAGGGGTTGTGTATGGATGGATGAGTATGTTGTGTATGTTCGCTAGGTGGCAGAATACCACTGTGGGAGGGGGTGGAAAGGATAGTGAGCAGGACATTTCTCTAGTGAGCAGGACATTTCTCATTTCAGGGCATGATGAGAGGTAATTGTAACCCTGGCAGAGAACGTAATTCAGTTGCTCCAGTCCTGGGTGGTACTGAGTTACAATGGGAATACTCCTCTGTGGCCGGATGGTGGGACTTCTGGAGGTGCTGTCAGACTCGAAGGATAAGCCGCGGGAAATTTGTTTTTGTACAAGGTTGGGGTGGCAGGTGTCGAAGTGAAGATATTGCTGGTGGTTAGTAGTTTTGATATGGACGGAGGTACTAATGTAGCCATCTTTGAGGTGGAGGTCAACATCTAGGAAGATGGCTTGGGAGTTGAGTAGTACCATGTGAAGCAAATGGAGGAGAAGTTGTTTAGGTCCTGGAGGAATGTGGATAGGGTGTCCTCACCTTCGATCCAGATAGCAAAGATGTCATCAGTAATTCTGAACCAGGTGAGGGGTTTAGGATTCTGGTTTTCAGGAAAGTTTCCCCTAATGGCCCATGAATAGGTTGGCATAGGATGGAGCCATGCTGGTGTCATAGCTGTACCCCGACTTATTTGTAGGTAATGCCTTCAAAGGAGAAGTAATTGTGCCCGTCACGGTGTCATGCATGTCACGGCCCCTCCGTTCCATCCACAGTCAAACGGTGAGGCTGAACGACTGGTCCCCACATTTAAGGCTCAGATGAGGAAACTCCTGACTTCTTCTGCTCATGATGCGCTTCTCCAATTTCTGGTTTCTTACCGTTTCACTCCCATGGGCGACCACAGCCTGGCTGAGCTCTTACAGGGCCGACAGCCCCGCACGCTACTTCATCTTCTGCGGCCTTCCACCTTACGGCTGCGGATGCCTTCGCTTGGCAGGTTCAGCGCTGATGACCTTGTATGGGTACGGGGATATGGCAGGCGGCCAAAATGGAATCTTGGCCGCATCTTACGACACCGTAGCCAATGCCTGTATGAAATCCAGACAGACACGGGTGTTGCAGTGCATCATTCGGACCAGCTTTGGCCTCGTGTGCCAGCAACGTCTGTTCCAGATACCGCTACACCACCTTCGGCTCTACCTGACGCTCGGGATACTGAAATCTCTCATTACTCACAACGCAGTCCTCTCACCATCATATCGGTGCCAGCACAAGAACTGACGCCACCAGGAGACGTGCCCATGCAGGAACCAGATGACCATCATCTGTCGGAGCAACTCTAATCGCCTCCTTCTCCTATGCATGCGGACACATCGCCCATGTCTCCTGTTATAACAACAACCGGACTTGCCGCAATGGGCAGATTGGTGCACAGGGCCTCAGCAGATTCGACCCCCACGGGGGTCCCCTCATCGGGGACACTTCCGTCCGTATGGGAAGTCTCCTCCTCGAGACTTTACGGCCAGTCAAACAACACCTATGGACATTAGCGATCTACAGGCCACCTCCATCAAGACCTGTGCAAAAAATTCAAAGGGGAGAAAAGTGTTGTGACTTGCCAATCTTTCAAAGTGCCGCTGCACAGTTACGCGCGTCCTCTACATGCGGCGCTGTCTGCCAGCCATGCAGCAGCAGCGCCACCTAAGCGGCCAGCCAGCCAGCCAGTGGTTGCTAGACTTGGACTCAGTTATGATTTGACTGTTAAAGTGTACACACGTCTTACTCTGTTTACCTGATCTGTGACTTTCATGTATTGCGTCTTCCTTGAAATATATTTGTTCAACTTGAAGTTATAACACCACTGTTTATAGTGGAGATTGTCAATTCATTCCTGTACCTGGGTGGTGTGGTGTGGTGATAGTAGATGCTGGAGCCATAGATGATGTGAATAACTGCATAAAGAAGGCAAATGCTGCCTTCATACAGCTGTATCCAATATGGAGAAACAGAAACATCAAATGCAAAACTAAAATTCCTATTTTTAATACGAATGTGAAAGCAGTCGTTCTCTACACCAGTGGAAGATGGGAAAGTAGACAAAAAGATGGCAGTTACAGAACTTGAATAATTAGCTGTCTCTGGCATGCCAAAGAAAAAAAGTAATGAGGATCTCTGAAGAAAAACAAACCAGACGCCTATGGAACAACAGATACATGAGAGAAAATGGAGATAGATGGGGCACACATTGAGAAAGCCAGATGGAGCATTCAAAAAAGAGGCATTGGATTGGAATCCTCAAGTAACATGGAAAAGAGGAAAGCCTAGAATTACATGGAAGAGGACAGCGGAAGCAGAAGCAATGAGAATAGGCAACAGTTGGGTGGAGTTGAGGAAAATAGCCAATGACACAGATGGATGGCGAGCTCTCCTGGAGTGCCCTGTGCCTCCAAAGGGACCAAAGAAATGAAGTCAGTGAGTCATGTTACATCAGCAAGAACTATTAAATCAGCATTAGTGGTACATAACCTGGCTTTTAACTCAGCACTGTGGGCATCTATTGTTGTGTTTAATTGCTCACAAAACTGTTTTAAATTTTCCTGCAGATTCTCTTCCAAATTTATTGTCAGGACTGGCATATGGTTAAAACACTAATAAGTTTACAACCACTCTTCTCCAATCAGTCACTGTCAAAGTATGAGTTACTTCTCCAGACAGTCACTTTCGAAATGATGTGGAGTGGCTCATACTTCAACAGTGACTGATTGGCGAAGAGTTCTAAACTTATTAGTGTTTTAGTTGTATGTCAGTACTGACAAGAACTATGGAATACATAGATAACTCGCTGCCCTCTGTTGAGTTGTTGTAGGTTGTTTAGCAACTGCTGTTGATACTGCTAGTTGCTGTGTCATTCAAGGGGATCTGTTGAGTACAGTTGTTGTTGTGTTGTGGTCTTCAGTCCTGAGACTGGTTTGATGCAGCTCTCCATACTACTCTATCCTGTGCAAGCTTCTTCATCTCCCAGTACCTACTGCAGCCTACATCCTTCTGAACCTGCTGAGTGTATTCATCTCTTGGTCTCCCTCTACGATTTTAACCCTCCACGCTGCCCACCAATACTAAATTGGTGATCCCTCGATGTCTCAGAACATGTCCTATTAACTGATCCCTTCTTCTAGTCAAGTTGTGCCACAAGCTCCTCTTCTCCCCTATTCTATTCAATACCTCCTCATTAGTTATGTGATCTACCCATCTAATCTTCAACATTCTTCTGTAGCACCACATTTCGAAAGCTTCTATTCTCTTCTTGTCTAAGCTATTTATCGTCCACGTTTCACTTCCATGCATGGCTACACTCCATACAAATTCTTTCACAAACGACTTCCTGACACTTAAATCTTTCTTTAAATTTTTCTTCTTCAGAAACGCTTTCGTTGCCATTGCCAGTCTACATTTTATATCCTCTCTACTTCGACCATCGTCAGTTAATTTGCTCCCCAAATAGCAAAACTCCTTTACTGCTTTAAGTGTCTCATTTCCTAATCTAATTTCCTCAGCATCACCCGACTTAATTCGACTACATTCCATTATCCTCATTTTGCTTTTGTTGATGTTCATCTTATATCCTCCTTTCAAGACATTATCCATTCCGTTCAACTGCTCTTCCAAGTCCTTTGCTGTCTCTGACAGAATTACAATGTCATCGGTGAACCTCAAAGTTTTTATTTCTTCTCCATGGGTTTTAATTCCTACTCCGAACTTTTCTTTTGTTTCCTTCACTGCTTGCTCAATATGCAGATTGAATAACATCGGGAAGAGGCTACAACCCTGTCTCTCCCTTCCCAACCACTGCTTCCCTTTCATGTCCCTCGACTGTTATAACTGCCATCTGGTTTCTGTACAAATTGTAAATAGCCTTTCACTCCTTGTATTTTCCCCTGCCACGTTCAGAATTTGAAAGAGAGTATTCCAGTCAACATTATCAAAAGCTTTTTCTAAGCCTGCAAAAGCTAGAACTGTGGGTTTTCCTTTCTTTAACCTACCTTCTAAGATAAGTCATAGGGTCAGTATTGCCTCATGTGTTCCAATATTTCTACAGAATCCAAACTGATCTTCCCCGAGGTCGGCTTCTACCAGTTTTTCCATTCGTCTGTAAAGAATTCGCGTTAGTATTTTGCAGCCGTGACTTATTAGACTGACAGTTCAGTAATTTTCACATCTGTCAACACCTGCTTTCTTTGGGATTGGAATTATTATACTCTTCTTGAAGTCTGAGGTTATTTTGCCTGTCTCATACATCTTGCTCACCATATGGTAGAGTTTTGTCAGTACTGGCTCTCCCAAGGCTGTCAGTAGTTCTGAGGGAATGTTGTCTACTCCTGGAGCCTTGTTTTGACTTAGTTCTTTCAGTGCTCTGTCAAACTCTTCATGCAGTATCATATCTCCCATTTCATCTTCATCTACATCCTCTTCCGTTTCCATAATATTGTCCTCAAGTACATCACCCTTGTATAGACTTTCTATATACTCCTTCCAGCTTTCTGCTTTCCCATCTTTGCTTAGAACTGGGTTTCCATCTGAGCTCTTGATATTCATACACATGATTCTCTTTTCTCCAAAGGTCTCTTTAATTTTCCTGTAGACAGTATCTATCTTACCCCTAGTGAGATAAGCCTCTACATCCTTACATTTGTCCTCTAGCCATCACTGCTTAGCCATTTTGCTCTTTCCATCAATCTCATTTTTGAGACGTTTGTATTCCTTTTTGCCTGCTTCGTTCTACATGCTTCCTAAAGTCAATAAACCCAACCACCAAGGATGCCTGAGTGTGGCCATTTACTGTGGCCCCACTGGGAGAATTATCTGCTGCCATAGACCAACCCTTTGAGTCTTATTACCCACAGTCTCCCTCCTGTATAAAAGGTACTTACTGTTTCCTCCTCTGACTCTCCACAGATCATATTACTTAACCCCAAAGTGTCCTGCTCATCACCACTGATGCCATCTCCTTTTACACTAACTTCTGTAATGCCCATGACCTTGCTGCTATTGAACACTACTTTTCCCTGCACTCAACCGATTCCAAACATACAACCTCGTTCCTGGTCACCATGATTAACTATATTCTTATCTCTCCTTTGACGGCATCACCTACAAACTAATCCAGGGTATGGCAGTCAGTACCTGTCTGGTATCATTCTGTGTCAATCTATTCATGAGTCATATAGAGGAATCCTTCGTAACTCCCAGAATCTCAAACCCCTCACCTGGTGCAGATACCTGGATGACATCTTTGTGATCTGGAGCAAGGGTGATGATGCCCTATCCACATTCCTCCAGAATCTCAGCACCTGGTTCTCCTCATCCCAACAAGCTGCCTTTCTCGATGTTGACCTCCAATTCAAAGATGGCTTCATCAGTACCTCCGTCCATATCAGACCTACAAACCACCAGAAATACCTTCACTTCAAGAGCTACCACCAATTCCATACCAAGAAGTCCCTTCCATACAGCCTATCCGCCTATCGCTGACACATCTGTAGTGACGATCAGTCCCTCTTGAAATATACCAAGGACCTCACTGAGGCCTTCACAGACTGTAATTACCCTCCCAACCTTGCCTCATCTCTCCAGTCGCCCACCACCTCCCAAAGTCCCAACCACTCACAGAGGAGCAATCCCCTCATGACTCAGTACCACCAAAGGCTGGAGCAGCTGAATCACATTCTCCCCCATGGTTTTGACTGTAGAAGGATACAAGATGACTTGGACAGGATTTGTGTTTGGTGTAAAGAATGGCAGCTAATTCTAAATATAGATAAATGTAAAATAATGCAGATGAATAGGAAAAAGAATCCTGTAATGTTTCAATACTCCGTTAGTAGTGTAGCACTTGACGCAGTCACGTCGATTAAATATTTGGGCGTAACATTGCAGAGTGATATGAAGTGGACAAGCATGTAATGGCAGTTGTGGGGAAGGCGGTAGTCGTCTTCGGTTCATTGGTAGAATTTTGGGAAGATGTGGTTCATCTGTAAAGGAGACCCCTTATAAAACACTAATACGACCTATTCTTGAGTACTGCTCAAGCATTTGGGATCCCTATCAGGTCAGATTGAGGGAGGACATAGAAGCAATTCAGAGGTGGGCTATTAGATTTCTTACTGGTAGGCTTGATCATCACACGAGTGTTACAGAAATGCTTCAGGAACTCTGGTGGGAGTCTCTAGAGAAAAGGAGGGGTTCGTTTCATGAATCGCTACTCACGAAATTTAGAGAACCAGCATTTGAGGCTGACTGCAGTACAGTTTTACTGCCGCCAACTTACATTTCGCGGAATGATAAGATAAGAGAGACTAGGGCTTGTACGGAGGCATATAGGCAGTCATTTTTCCCTCGTTCTGTTTGGGAGTGGAACAGGGAGAGATGATGCTAGTTTTGGTACGAGGGACCCTCCGCCACGCACCGTATGGTGGCTTGCGGAGTATGTATGTAGATGTAGATCTCCCATCATGCCCTGGAATGAGGAATGTCCTCCTTGCTATCCTCGCAATCACTCCCACAGTGGTTTTCCACCGTCCACTCAGCCTACACAATATCCTTGTCCATCCCTACACAACCCCTGCTGCCATTCCCTTGTCTCATGGCTCATATTTCTGTAATAGACCTAGATGCAAGACCTGTCCCATACATCCCCCCACTACCACTTACTCTGGTACAGTCACAAACATCACCTATCCCCTCAAAGGCAGGGCTATCTGTGGAACAAGTCATATGATCTACAAGCTAAGCTGCAACCACTGTGCTGTGTTCTACAGGGGCATGACAAAACAACAAGCTTTCTGTCCACATGAATGGCCACTGACAAACTGTGTCCAGGAAACAGTTGGACCACCCAATTGCCAGCATACTGCTCAGCACAAGTCATTCATTTCAAAATCTGCTTCCCAGGCTGTGCCATGTGGATCCTTCCTAGCAACACTACCTTTCCTGAAATGCTCAGGTGGGAACTCTCCCTGTTATACATCCCACATTCCCATAACCCTCCTGGCCTCGATCTTTATTAGTCACCATCCTTCACTATCCCCTTCCCTGTTCCCACTACAGCACTACACAGCCTTCTATTCCACCAGCGCACCCCACAGCTCATCCCTATATGCTCCCACAAGCGGCACTTTACTGTCCCTCACCCCTACCCTGCTATTCCCCTCCCGGCCTGCCCCAGCCTCCTCTTTACCCCCATCACCCAGATTGCTTGTCCCACACACACTGTTGCTCAAAGTCTGGCTTCAGCAGCCAGACAGTGGTTGTGTGTGTGAGTTGCATTTTTGTGTGTGTGTGTGTGTGTGTGTGTGTGTGTGTGTGTGTGTGTGTGTGTGTTTTGTCTAATCCAGAAGAAGGCCTTTTGGCTGAAAGCTTACTTGTTTAGCAGTCGTTCTGTTGCCCCTGTCTGTGACTCAACATCTCCTCCACATGGTGAATAGCAATCTATTCTTTTCATAATATTGTCGTAGAAGAAGCTGAGTAGAACCGTGGTGTAGTGGTTATGATACTAAACTGTTGCACAGAAGGTCCTGGACTGTAGCATTTTAATTTCTATATTCAGTTCGAGTACATTCTAGAAGTATCCACAAATGTAAAGAATCATTGCACTGGAATATTCTGTAGCTGTATATACACTGTATGTGTTCTGGTCTGAGGCAGTTCGCTCCAAGCTCTTGTATGTGCAAGTGCTGAATAAACCTTCGTTAAGTGAAGTTAGTGTTCATCATTCAGCTACTTACACCTTCTTCTACGTGACATTATTCTGGTGGAGACGCTGGGTAACCAACCAGTATGTTTCCACTGCGGACGACTGAGATATGTGGTGCGCTATTGTTGAGAAAGGCAGCAGATATTTGATGATGCCTGCGCCAGAAGACAGCAGACCGATCTTAGCCGATGCCAACTCCGGGACGACGACTATGAACAAGAAGACATGGGTGCAGGATGGTGTAGGTCTCCATCGCCGCAAGCTAGCTGCTGGAGAGGACGCTCCCCAACACGCTGATCAAGGTCTCCATCGCCGTTAAGAAGCTCCAGCCGATCACTTAGCCGCCGCAACCTGCAAAACTAAAGGGTGCGACCTTCCTTGGAGGTGAGGCCGCCGAAGAGAAAAATCCTCCGCCATCGATCACTACAAAAATAATAGGAAACTACGTCGATATCCTCATGGATGGCCGACCAGCCCAAGCTCTTGTGGACTCTGGAGCATCATATTCAGTCATTTTGGAGAAGTACCGTCGCCAGTTGCAGAAATCCGTATTTGTTGACAGCAAAACATCTCTGCTGAAGGTGGCTAGTGGGAAATGTGTAAAACCTACAGGAAGATGTACCATTCATGTGGGTATAAGTGGCCATACACAGCCCTTAGAATTCATCGTCTTACAGAGTGTAGTCATGACGTCATTTTCGGATGGGACTTTTTGA
The DNA here is from genome assembly GCF_023864345.2 of Schistocerca serialis cubense. Taxonomy (NCBI): domain Eukaryota; kingdom Metazoa; phylum Arthropoda; class Insecta; order Orthoptera; family Acrididae; genus Schistocerca; species Schistocerca serialis. The sequence continues at coordinate 103,199,506 of NC_064645.1, forward strand.
AAGCTTCTCAGGCAATTATAGATTGCAGTTGCTCGAAGATTATGCTAGAGGAGATGAGATACTGTGGACAGGAAGATGCGCATCCGAGTGTGTGGAGACTGTGTGCTGGATGAAGTGATCATTCCTGCGGTCAACGCTAGGAAGGTAACTGTCATGTGTCATGCCACGCATCAACCCATGGATCTTGTTGTGGAATGTAAGAGAGGCATACTACTGAGGAATAACTTGGTCATCCCAGCCTCTGTCATCTCATTTAAGAATGGATTCGGTGAATTGTGGGTAGTTAACTCACTGAGAACCACAGATCCTTCCAAGACACATGTGTGTAGCAAGTGCTGAGCCATAAGTTGAAGAACAGCTGAGCGTCGTAGAAACCTCCCATGCCGAGTCTGTGGGTGAAATTAGTGCTACCTTGACTATCACCAAATCTCACTAAGGAACAACAGAAGAAGCTACTTGCCATTCTTCAAGAGTTCTATGAATGCTTCAGTCCACAGGTGAAGAGCAAATTAGACATATCGAAGGTGAAGCATCGGATCAGCACTGGAGACCATCAACCAATAAGCCAGAGAGCACACTGTGTGTCAGCAATGGAACGTCGAATAATCTGTGACGAGGTAGAGAAAATGATGAAGAATGACATCATTCAGCCTTTGCAGAGCCCCTGGTCGTCACCAGTGGTCCTCATCCCCGAATTAACAATACACTAGATTGTCTGAAGGGGGCTAAGTTTTTCTCAGTACTGGACATGTACTCGGGATACTGGCAAATCGAAGTAGATGAGGCTCGTCGTGAGAAAACTGCATTCATCACCCTTGAGGGCCTGCATGAGTTTAAGGTAATGCCGTTTGGTTTGTGTAATGCAGCAGCAACTTTTGAACAGATGATGGATAATCTTCTACGTCACCTGAAGTGGACGATGTGCCTTTGTTATTTAGATGACATAGTGTTCTCAGAGACATTTGATGAACGTATAAAAAGACTGAGGGCCATTCTTAAGTGTCTCCAACAAGGTGGACTGAAACTTAATCCATGAAAGTGTCTCTTTGGAGCAAAAGAAATCAAAATACTTGAACATCTTGTGTCAAATGAAGGTGTTTGGCCAGACCCAGGAAAGATGAGAGCTATAATGGAATTTCCTATTCCTAAAATTATTAGAGACGTGAGAAGCTTCCTCAGATCTTATTACCATCGTTTTAACAAAGACTTTTGTATCAAAGCCAGGGCACTCCAAGAGTTGTTAAAAGCTGATGCTAAATTTATCTGGGCTGGTGCTCAACAAGATTCTTTCGATGTCCTGTGAAAAGCTCTGGTGACTGACCCTGAACTTGGTCTGTATGATGAGAGAGCACCTGCAGAACTACACACAGATGCTAGTGGGTATGGGATCGGTGCTGTTCTGGTGCAAATGTCAGATGGAAAAGAGAAGGTTATAGCCTGTGCTTCTAGGACACTTACAAAAGCCGAGAGAAACTACTCAACTACAGAAAGAGAATGTCTTGCTGTGATCTGGGCCATATGCAAATTTCAACAGTATCTCTATGGAAGGCCATCCACAGTTGTTACAGATCATCATTCACTTTGTTGGTTGACAGGTCTTAAGGATCCAACAGGATGACTCGCCAGGTGGGCAATGCATCTTCAAGAGTATGGTATTACCACAGTGTACAGAAGTGGAAGAAAACACTAAGATGCCAACTGTCTCTCAAGAAACCCCGTGCTAGACCATCAAGACTTTGATGAAGATAGTGACTGTCTTGTTGCACTCAGGGTCTCTCTGCTGAACAGAAGAAGGATGTCAAGATATCTCAAATTATGCTTGCCTTAAATCGGTCAGAGGATGTGAAAGGACAATTTAAGGTAGTTAATGGATTGCTTCGCAAGAAAACTTTGATCGGTTTGGAAAGAGGTGGCTGCCATTGATTCCTGAACACATGCGCCTACATGTTCTACAGAAATTCCGTGACACACCTGAGGCCCGACATTTAGGATTTATTAAGACATACAATAGAATCCGCAAGAGATTTTTCTGGCCAGGTTTATTTAGGAGTGTCCATCACAATGTGTCGCACTGTTGAGAGTGCCAGAGGAGAAAGGCAGTTCCTCAGAAACCACCTGGCCGACTCATATCAAATCCACCAGCCGAAACACCTAACCAGTGTGTTGGGATTGACCTCCTCAGACGATTTCCAACGTCTGCTAGTGGCAATAGATGGATTATTGTTTTCACTAATTTTCTGACACGCTATGCCATTACAAAAACTGTGAAAACAGCCGAAGCATCTGAGGTAGCCAAATTCATCATGGAAAACATTGTGTTAAAACACAGTGGCCCAAGGTCGTTAATTACAGATCGAAGGAAAGTTTTTTCCAATTGAATCTTGTGACAGAGATAAACCGTTGGTGCAACATTACTCATCACATGACAACTGCCTACCATCCGCAAACTAACGGGCTTACTGAACGCTGTAATAATACCTTGGCCAACATGCTATCAATGTTCGTCAGTGTCGAGCAGAGCAACTGGGATGAGGTGCTACTTTTCGTGACGTTTGCCTAAGACACTGCCAAACAAGACACCACAGGGTTTATGCCATTTTTCCTGGTGTAGGGGCGTGAGGCGACTACGATGATGGACACTGTGTTTCCATTCCCTCCTGATGACGTGGACAATGACTACATTGGCCAGGTGTTAACCAGAGCTGAGGAAGTTCAGCAGTTAGGTCAACTCCGCACGCTGCAGGCTCAAGAAAACGATCGCCGAAGGTATGACGCGAGCCACTGCCATGTTGTCTACCAACCTGGTGATCTTGTCTGGATCTTCACTCCTTTTCGGAAGACTGGTCTCTCTGAGAAGCTCCTCAGGTGCTACTTTGGACCTAATAAGGTTGTAAGACAGTTGTCTGATGTTACTTATGAAGTTGAAGATTTCGACCCCGACACAAGACGATGAAAGATCTGAGATACGGTCGACGTCCTTCGAATGAAGCCCTACAAGAATCCTGTAACCTAGGGTAAATTTGAAGCTCCAGCGACAGGCAACAAGCGGAAAGGTGACGAAGAATGTGGTGGCAAAAGAAGTTCTAAGAAGATCACCACCAGGGCGAGCATCAGTCATCGGGAGTCGGAGTATGCAGGACCGATGACTCGTTCCCAGACTAGGAGGACGTAACACTGAGACGCTGTTCTCTTCAGGAGGGAGCAGTGTTGTAGAAGAAGCTGAGAAGAACTGTTGTGTAGTGGTTATGATACTAAACTGTTCCGCGGAGGGTCGTGAGTTCAAAACTCACCTGGACTGTAGAATTTTAGTTACTATATTCAGTTCGAGTACATTCTAGAAGTATCCACATATGTAAAGAATCATTGTACTAGAATATTCTGTAGCTGTATATACACTGTATACATTCTGGCTGGAGACAGTTTGCTCTGCGCTCTTGTATGTGCAAGTGCTGAATAAACCTTCGTTAAGTGAAGTTAGTGTTCGTCATTCAGCTACTTACACCTTCTTCTATGTGACAGTGTTGTCATTTTTTTAACTACACACTTCTTAATATTCTGTTGTTAACATCAGTGATAATTGCCCAGTAAAACTTCAGTTAAAATTCCAAATTCTGCTTGAATAATTTCCCATTTTGTAGTTATTATTAGCATTCTTCAGGAACTTGGTCCAATTCCAACATTTATTGTTCTGGATGCTGTCACAAAGATTCCAGATTGTGATTTTCCCTCCTTTGAGAATATTAACTTTTCATAGTTTTGATTTTTAGGTGAGCTAAAAATTGAGCACTACTCTGCGCATTATAGCTGTTGACTGCAGCTGTGTAAATTTCTTGGACTTCTCTCTGCAGTATGTAATATTACTAGAAGGAAGATTCTTTAACTCAACATAAAATTCTTTGAAATAAATACAAAGTGAATCTTCAGTAGTATCTTCCATATATTCCATATATTTTCCATATATTCCCTAGAGAACAGTACAGTTAGCTCTTCTAAACTAGACCTACTGTTTCTTCATGAATTGTTCCCAATATTGTTAATGCTGGAGCATTTACTCTGAATTTACTGCAAAACCCCAATCTGGGATGATGATGCATGAAATGTGCGGAGACGGCTTCACAGGTACTTTCTCTTGTGCAGTTACTGCAATCGTCATCCCATCCGGAAGACACTATGCATCCCTAAGTATACTCACCACTTGCAAAAAAACATAACAAAACCACACAAAAGTTTTGGTATTAAGCCATTATTTCTTCTATTGTCAAATGTAACACCATACTTTCAAAAGCTGCATTTTCACTAGGCGCATTTTACTTTATTTAAAGCATCTTCAGTTTTCCTTGTTTTTGCTCCATGAGAGACCCTAAAACGAAAAAGACAGCATGTATATACAGCCTATACAAAATATTCCTTTGCTGGAGACAATTGATTGCCAAAAGTTGTATGAAGTGATTCAAGACATTATTGTTAAGTAAGGCCTTTATGAAAATAATAAAAAACCTTCTCATGAACTTTCTATTTTTTTGTCTGTTTAATTGCTTACTGTAAACTACTCAGCCATTTTTAGATAATAAATGACAAATTTTAAAACGGTAATGTTACATCACAACAGTTCCATCTAGAAATTGTAAGAATTTAAAAGATGACCCTTGTAGATAACTTGGCCTTGATGCTAGAGGTCTTTCGCACCAAGTATAAGATTATTTTTATAAATTTTTATTTATTTGTTTATTTTTTTAAGGTAAAGAAAATAACAGAACAGTTCTAATAATGTTCCTGTCTTGCATGGGGTGAAGTGTTGTTGCCGTCAGGTTTTCAAATCTTTTCCCCAGTTAATAGTATTCCTCAAGTGATTGTGGAGTGGTATCTTATTGGAAGTGGCAACCAATAGCTCATTTTCATGCAGCTCATTGTAGTTTTATTGTAACAGAACTCATAATGAGTGACATTGTTTTCAGTTTTAAACTGTTTCTTTAAGTTGATAGGAAAATTTTAAGGCTTTCACAGCTGAAGTCACTCACCCAGGAATACTTTTGGCTAGACAATCTCTGTAGGTAGCATAAATGCAGAAACTGGTGAACAGTTGATTGTTCATAATTTAGTACATTGCTCACAATTTAGTACCACTGTACAGACAAACTTCTAAGAGCCTGTACTACAACTGATTGAGAGTAGGGGTACCATTTGGGATCGAATCAAAGGAATACTTTGCAAATGAGGACTGAGAGATTTGAACAGGGTAAAATTTCTTGCGTGACTAACAGCTGAAGAAGCTCAGCTTCATTTTAAAATTACTGAAGTGTGATGGACATACATAGGACAATAAATGACCTAGCAGTAATCTAGGACACCCGTCAGAGTTACAGAGAATCTCAGTTTCCAATGAAATACATTGATTGACTCAAGCATGGACACTCTCTTAGTGCTCATCAATTTTTCTTTGGCTTATGTTTGGGACTCACCTCTGTATTGAATTTAATGCGTCTGTGCACAGCGTCAACAGTCCTTGTCTGCTCTGATTCCCTTATTGTACCACTGTCGACCCATCAGGTTCTCAGTAGAAGTGGGGGGAACTGTTCAGAATAATCTTCCACTGCTGTAAAGACAAGAGAAAGGGGACATACCCATGTGATCAGCACCTGGACAAGCTATAGTTGATATTAGTCACCAGCACACTTTCAGCACACACCCTTCGAAACACACTGCTGTTATAAAATTTTGGATAGGTCAGAATCCTGTTACATATGGGGTTTTAGTTTTATCAGATGGCACACCTGCCTACAATGTGTTAGTCTTTTAACATAGTGTAGTTTATTTAATTTGCCCTCAGTTTTAACCAACAGTGAGACAAGGAACATTTAAAGTTTTGATTAGCCTCGTTATTTGTTCCCAAATGTTGAGAACAAGATTTTGACATGTCCTCGAAGTTTTCCACCCATCAGTGAGCTGCATAAATACGCTATACTGTGTAACACACATTTTATTTCTCAGTTCTTAATAAATTTTGTAATATGGTGCATAATGAAAATTGTGAAGAATTCTGATCAGAAAGTTTCTAGTAATGAAATATAGATACCATTCATTTGCGAAAATTGATTTCATTATGTGTCATTGAAGATTTTCTTGCTTTACAGAAACTGGTGTTGTATCTGTGCCACATACACTACGTAAAAATTTTCCTGCAAAGCTGTGTTGTACGCTAAGTTCTTGGCAACCAGTTACTTGGGAAGAATACAAGAGTGCTGTGTACACTGCCACTCTGGTGAAAGAGAACTTTGTTACTCATGCCGACTCATTCTACGTGTGTGTTTTGACCAGAGGAACTGGTAGGTGTTTGTTAAATTTTTATTTAATGTGGCAAATTGTGCCTCACAAGTAGCAGAGAACCTATTTTCATGGAAGTATTGTCATACAGTAGTTCTTTTCATTTTCACTTTACATGCTAACTAATAGATTTCATATTTATGTATTGTTGCCAATGTGAATGCAGTGGGAAACCTGCATTTTACTTTGACTGGGCCTATAATGAAGTAATGTAGATGTGGTATAATATGGGAAAAGACTGAAGAGAGTCAAAAGCTATTGGTGGTAGAGGAGTACAAGTTTGCATCACATTATTCTAAGTATGTCATAAGGAAAGTTTGAGTGGCTCTGTAAACAATAAAATCAAAGAACATATGTCTCAATGAGTATTGCAGCGAGTATTGTATTGAACAGCTTCAGTAACTGGGAGGTATATATACATAGCTATTTCAATTTTGACCCCATTTCAGATAGTATCGTTCAGAGTAGTAACAAGTAGCAGGAAACAGCACTACAGTGATTGATAATTTATTTCTAAATCCAAACCTCTGTCATGAAGTAGATGTTAGCCCCGTAATTATTCACCTGATCACATGGTGCATATAGCAACAATAAAGCATCCTCTTCGATCAAGTTTAGCTAAAAAGAGAAAATTACAATTTATTAAAATATAGGACACAATTGCTAGCCAGTACATACATTTAGGAGGTGATATATTTAGTAAATTAACAGTATGGCACACTACCCAAGCTTTCGAAAATATTTGCTCTTTTCTTGTAGAGAAGAGGCAGGTAGGTTAGCGGAGGTTAAAATGGAAGGACAGGTGAAGCATGGGCCCACCTGTAGTGAGGGTGGGTGTAGACAAAGATGCAAGCATTGTATTCAGAAAAGGTGTAAACCAGTGTCTCAAATGATGCTGTGACTATATCGAATGCCAATTTCTTGATCTCTATTGGGTGGAAAATCACAGGATCGTCCGCCCCCCTTAATAGATGAGGCAATCACTACGTGAAGAAAGGGGTTACTCAGCATGTAGTAGAGTACGTGTGGTGTGCACATGGCAAAGGGGAGGGGGCGTGCAATTCGAACCCATTCCACATCCATTATAAAATGGCAACCAAAACTGAAGACAGGTCAGCCACATTACTTTGAGTCGGAACTTTTGTCCTTGCAAATCGGAGAAAAGAATTGTTAATATATTATCAGGAAACTGCAGGAGCATTCATATATGTAAAATAGAAAGAAACATTCCACATGGGAAAAATATATTACAAAACAAAGATGCTGTGACTTACCAAACAAGAAAGCTCTGGTAGATAGACACAATAAAAAACACACAAACACACACACAAATTTCAAGCTTTCGCAACCCACAGTTGCTTCATCAGGAAAGAGGGAGGAAGAGGGAAAGATGAAAGGATGTGGGTTTTAAGGGAGAGGGTAAGGAGTCATTCCAACCCCGCGAGTGGAAAGACTTACGTTAGGGGGAAAAAAGGACAGGTATACACTCTCGCGCACACGCACACGCACACGCACACGCACACACATCCATCCGCACATATACAGACGCAGGCAGACATATGTAAAGGCAAAGAGGTTGGGCAGAGATGCCAGTCGAGGAGGAAGTACAGAGTCAAAGATGGTGTTGAATCACAAGTGATGTACGAGGGGCGGCAACTTGAAATTAGCGGAGGTTGAGGCCTGGTAGGTAACGGGAAGAGAGGATATATTGAAGGGCAAGTTCCCATCTCTGGAGTTCTGATAGGTTGGTGTCAGTGGGAAGTATCCAGATAACCCGGACGGTGTAACACTGTGCCAAGATGTGCTGGCCGTGCACCAAGGCAATGTTTAGCCACAGGGTGATCCTCATTACCAACAAACACTGTCTGCCTGTGTCCATTCATGCGAATGGACAGTTTGTTGCTGGTCATTCCCACATAGAAGGCTTCACAGTGTAGGCAGGTCAGTTGGTAAATCACGTGGGTGCTTTCACACGTGGCTCTGCCTTTGATCGTGTGCACCTTCCGGGTCACAGGACTGGAGTAGGTGGTGGTGGGAGGGTGCATGGGACAGGTTTTACACCGGGGGCGGTTACAAGGGTAGGAGCCAGAGGGTAGGGAAGGTGGTTTTGGGATTTCATAGGGATGAACCAAGAGGTTATGAAGGTTAGGTGGCCGGCGGAAAGACACACTTGGTGGAGTCGGGAGGATTTCATGAAGGATGGATCTCATTTCAGGGCAGGATTTGAGGAAGTCGTATCCCTGCTTGAGAGCCATATTCAGAGTCTGATCCAGTCCCGGAAAGAATCCTGTCACAAGTGAGGCACTTATGGGGTTCTTCTGTGGGAGGTTCTGGGTTTGAGGGGATGAGGAAGTGGCTCTGGTTATTTGCTTCTGTACCAGGTCGGGAGGGTTGTTGCGGGATGCGAAAGCTGTTTTCAGGTTGTTGGTGTAATGGTTCAGGGATTCAGGACTGGAGCAGATTCGTTTGCCACGAAGATTTAAGCTGTAGGGAAGGGACCGTTTGATATGGAATGGGTGGCAGCTGTCATAATGGCGGTACTGTTGCTTGTTGGTGGGTTTGATGTGGACAGATGTGTGAAGCTGGCCATTGGACAGATGGAGGTCAACGTCGAGGAAAGTGGCACGGGATTTGGATTAGGACCAGGTGAATCTGATGGAACCAAAGGAGTTGAGGTTGGAGAGGAAATTCTGGAGTTCTTCTTCACTGTGAGTCTAGATCATGAAGATGTCATCAATAAATCTGTACCAAACTATGGGTTGGCAGGCCTGGGTAACCAGGAACTCTTCCTCTAAGTGATACATAAATAGATTGGAGTACGAGGAGGCCATCCTGGTACCCATGGCTGTTCCCTTTAATTGTTGGTATGTCTGGCCTTCAAAAGTGAAAAAATCGTGAATGAGTTAGGATGAAGGTGGCTAAGGCAATGAGGAAAGAGGTTTTAGGTAGGGTGGCAGGTGATCGGCGTGAAAGGAAGTGCTCCATCGCAGCGACGCCTTGGATGTGTGGGATATTTGTGTATAAGGAAGTGGGATCAATGGTTACAAGAATGTTTCCCGGGGGTAACAGATTTGGTAAGGATTCCAGGCATCCGAGAAAGTGGTTGGTGTCTTTGATGAAGGATGGGAGACTGCATGGGTTGAAACCTTTCACCTGACTCCATCAGCCTCCTGACCCCACTGTCACCCCACACCCCTTCTACCTACTTCGTAAAATTCACAAACCTAAACCCCATTGTAGCTGGTTACCAAGCCCCCACAGAAAGTATCTCTGCCTACATAGATCAACACCTCATTACATGCAGTCTCCCATCCTTCATCAAAGACACCAACCACTTTCTCGAACGCCTGGAATCCTTACCAAATCTGTTACCCCCGGAAACCGTCCTTGTAACCATTGATCCCACTTCCTTATACACAAATATTCCACACGTCCAGGGCGCCGCAGTGATGGAGCACTTCCTTTCACGCCGATCACCTGCCTCCCTACCTAAAACCTCTTTCCTCATTGCCTTAGCCAGCTTCATCCTAACTCACTCACAACTTCTTCACTTTTGAAGGCCAGACACACCAACAATTAAAGGGAACAGCCATGTGTACCAGGATGGCCTCCTCGTACGCCAACCTATTTATGGATCACTTGGAGGAAGTCTTCTTGGTTACCCAGGCCTGCCAACCCAAAGTTTGGTACAGATTTATTGATGACATCTTCATGATCTGGACTCACAGTGAAGAAGAACTCCAGAATTTCTTCTCCAACCTCAACTCCTTTGGTTCCATCAGATTCACGTGGTCCTACTCCAAATCCCATGCCACTTTCCTCGACATTGACCTCCATCTGTCCAATGGCCAGCTTCACACATCCATCCACATCAAACCCATCAACAAGCAACAGTACCTCCATTATAACAGCTGCCACCCATTCCATATCAAACGAATCTGCTCCAGTCCTGAATCCCTGAACCATTACACCAACAACCTGAAAACAGCTTTCGCATCCCGCAACTACTCTCCCGACCTGGTACAGAAGCAAATAACCAGAGCCACTTCCTCATCCCCTCAAACCCAGAACCTCCCACAGAAGAACCCCAAAAGTGCCTCACTTGTGACAGGATTCTTTCCGGGACTGGATCAGACTCTGAATGTGGCTCTCCAGCAGGGATACGACTTCCTCAAATCCTGCCCTGAAATGAGATCCATTCTTCATGAAATCCTCCCAACTCCACCAAGAGTGTCTTTTCGCCGTCCACCTAACCTTCGTAACCTCTTGGTTCATCCCTATGAAATCCCAAAACCACCTTCCCTACCCTCTGGCTCCTACCCTTGTAACCGCCCCCGGTGTAAAACCTGTCCCATGCACCCTCCCACCACTACCTACTCCAGTCCTGTGACCCGGAAGGTGCACACGATCAAAGGCAGAGCCATGTGTGAAAGCACCCACGTGATTTACCAACTGACCTGCCTACACTGTGAAGCCTTCTATGTGGGAATGACCAGCAACAAACTGTCCATTCGCATGAATGGACACAGGCAGACAGTGTTGGTAATGAGGATCACCCTGTGGCTAAACATGCCTTGGTGCACGGCCAGCACATCTTGGCACAGTGTTACACCGTCCGGGTTATGTGGATACTTCCCACTGACACCAACCTATCAGAACTCCGGAGATGGGAACTTGCTCTTCAATATATCCTCTCTTCCCGTTACCCACCAGGCCTCAACCTCCACTAATTTCAAGTTGCTGCCCCTCGTACATCACTTGTCATTCAACAACATCTCCTCGACTGACCTCTCTGCCCAACCTCTTTGCCTTTACATATGTCTGCCTGCGTCTGTATATGTGCGGATGGATGTGTGTGTGTGTGTGTGTGTGTGTGTGTGCGCGTGTGCGCGTGTGCGCGTGTGCGCGTGTGCGCGTGTGCGCGTGTGCGCGTGTGCGCGTGTGTGCGCGTGTGCGCGTGTGTGCGCGTGTGCGCGTGTGCGCGTGTGCGCGTGTGCGCGTGTGCGCGTGTGCGCGTGTGCGCGTGTGCGCGTGTGCGCGTGTGCGCGTGTGCGCGTGTGCGCGTGTGCGCGTGTGCGCGTGTGCGCGTGCGCGCGTGCGCGCGTGCGCGCGTGGGCGCGTGCGCGCGTGCGCGCGTGCGCGCGTGCGCGCGTGCGCGCGTGCGCGCGCGCGTGTATACCTGTCCTTTTTTCCCCCTAAGGTAAGTCTTTCCACTCGCGGGATTGGAATGACTCTTTACCCTCTCCCTTAAAACCCACATCCTTTCGTCTTTCCCTCTACCTCCCTCTTTCCTGATGAAGCAACCGTGGGTTGCAAAAGCTTGAAATTTGTGTGTGTGTTTGTGTGTTTTTTATTGTGTCTATCTACCAGCGCTTTCTCGTTTGGTAAGTCACAGCATCTTTGTTTTTTAATATGCTGCCCTTTGATGGTATGTGTTGTCATCTTAGAAAACTGAAGTGTCCACAACAGATTCGTCACGAAGATGCAGTTGAAGTGGCAACAGTTGTACTCCAAAGATTTTCAAGTAAACATCTTACTTCATGGTCAGGGTAACATGAATGAATGGGCCAAAGTCATGGTATAAAAAATACCTCCATAACATCACAGAACCCCCTCCAGTCCAAACTGTACCCTCCACACACTGCAGGTTGATCTACTCTTTGGGACGGTAGACCACTCAACACCATACACCATACATTATTTAAAAGGGACAAAATTGTGACTCTTCAGATCCCACCACATCTCCAAAAATGTTCAAATGTGTGTGAATTCCTAAGGGACCAAACTGCTGAAGTCGTCAATCCCTAGACTTACACACTACTTAAACTAACTTATGCTAGGGGCATCACACACATCCATGCCCGAGGGAGAACTCGAACCTCCGGCAGGAGTGGCCGCGCAATCCGTGACATGGCTCCTCTAACTGCGCGGCAACTCTGCATGGCACAGTTAGCAGCTGTCTCATTCCTGTGTTATTTGTCCCATCAAAGACATACAAGATTATGTGGTGCAGGCACCATGGTATTTTGCATTGCACAACTCCAAATGACTGTTGAATGCACTGGACTCGCGTTCGGGAGGATGACGGTTCAATCCCGCGTCCGGCCATCCTGGTTTAGGTTTTCCGTGATTTCCCTAAATCGCTCCAGGCAAATGCCAGGTTGGTTCCTTTCAAAGGGCACGGCCGACTTCCTTCCCCATCCTTCCCTAATCCAATGAGACCGATGACCTCGCTGTCTGGTCTCCTTCCCCAGAACACCCCCCCCCCCCCCCCCCAACCCTGTTGAATGTCTTTTCCTTCATGTTTTTCATACAGAAAATAGTCAAAATGAACCTGCAGTCATTGAAAGCAGCAGTACCTGTTGGGTTTGAAACCAAATCTCATTGATGAGGTGTGACAGGTGACAGTTGTCTCTAGTCCACATCAGTCATGATATTTTTGTTACCTCTGTTGAGATGCCATGTTATATGGTTTTGAGCGGCACACCATTCATTATAGAAATGTTGGACAGTCAGTGTTGGTACACTCACAGATCAAGCAAATTCGTTCACAGTATGGTCGTAAACATTTCTAAATATGATAGTGCCTTTCTATACTGTCACATCTCAGCATCTAACCATCTTACTGCACTGATTCCGTAGAGCCAACTGGCACACACCACTTCACAGCCCTTATTTCATTCACTACAGGAGAGCCTCGATTATCCAACCATCGATTAACTGACTTCACAGATATCTGGCCATCTGTCTGCACCCTGTGCTGAAAAGTGTGCTAGCATTATTGATTGATTTTACTCCTGTCACACCAAGTTCAATGCACTTAGTCACGATTCTTCAAAAATGTAAACATATCAGCTCTTCCTGTTTATTACAAAGCTAAAAAGGTCCATGAATGAATGGTAATGTGTTTTAAATAATGTTTTTGTTGCATTTGTTCCTGCTGTTAATAAATATTTGAGATCAAAAAACCTACCACACCACGCAACTGCATTATTAGACAATGCCCCAACGCACCCCTCAGAGTCTGAACTTCAACAAGGTAACATAAAAGCTGTATTTGACCACCCCCTCACCCTTTCCCCATGCCCCAGGTGACTTCAATAATCCAATCAATGGACTAGGGTATTACTGTGTGGTTAAAATGACATTACATGAGGAAATCATGAGTGCTTTGTTAGAAAAAAAGAGAAGAGAGTTGTGGTCCTTTTGAAAGAATGAAAAGCATCAGCATAAAAGGTGCAATTTACTCAGGTGATCAAGTTTGGGAAGAACTTAAGGAAACCACTCTACAAAACTCATAGGAAACGGTGACCTTAAGAAAACCACTCTACAAAAGTCATGGGAAAAGGTTTGTTCTAGACTAAACCAAGAGCATCAACTTCCAGAAACTAATGAGTCAGACAGTGCAGATTAAACCACTGATTTGCAAACACTCCAGAATGATATCCAACATGATGACGTAGAGGAATCATTAGCCGAAGATAACGTTGCTGCTGTCACCAATGAAGAGTTTGAAGATTATCAGATCATCGATCTTGTTTTGCAACAGTACAGTGTTGACCGAGAAGAGTCAGATGATGAAGAAAAGGAAGAAGACAAAAAGATCAGGGCACTCTGCAGCAAAGGATGCGTTCGAGACTGCCCTGAAATATTTGGAACAACAACCAACCACTACAGCTATGTACATATTGTTGGGAGAAAAGTGGTATAATGCAGCAACAAAGAGAAGAAATTGAAACAAAAATCATTTTACACTTTCAGAAATAGATTTTCAGCGTCTAAAATTCTCTGTTATTATTAGAAATATAATCTTTTTTTTTTTACTTAATTTTGATGTATTACATAGTTTTGAGCTCTGTAAATGACTTGTTTCACTCTCTGATTGACCTTTTTAGTATTCCAATCCTTCGCCGGTCCCAAAAGTGACGCTTAACTGAGGTTCTACTGTATAATGCCTGCCCTTTTAAGGGTATGGTTAATATTTTGTCTGGTGAGCATATACCCAAGTGATTTGCTACATGGCAGTGTTGGCAGCTATTTTTTGCTGTAAAGAAGTGTGGTTCCATCACACAGTTTTAATCTGCCAGGAACTTTCTTGATAATCAAACATTGTCATAGACCACCTACATCAGCAGCTGCATTGGCATAGAATTTCAGAGAAATTTTGGAGAACATCATAAGTAAATTTTCAGAACATGTTACTGTAATAGGCAAGACTCATGGTTGAAACTGGTGTTGGCAAGGATTCACCTGAGGTTATTCCGAATATCTTATTTAAGATGTACATCAAACAGCTAGTTGGAGAACCAACTCATGAGAGCAATGCTTTAGACCATCTAGTAACTTACAAAGCTGAACTTGTTGAATCATTTAATGTAAAGAAAGGCATTAGTGGTCGTAAGGCTGTGACTGCAATGATGACCACTGATTTTTCATGCATTGTTGTGAAATATAGGAAAATATCTCTGCTCACCAAGAGTGAGTGGATAAAAATTACAGGCAGCATTAAATATAGAGTTCGGAGGATGAAGATGTGTAGTTCAACTGGATGCTGTAGATGAGTATGTACCAAGCAAGATTGTGAGGCATGGGAAAGACCAACCATGGTTCAGTAACAGTCTTAGAAAGTTGCTAGAAAAGCAATGACCATTTAATCTCTGTTTTAAGTGAAGTCAAATCTTAGTTTACAAATAAAAGCTGAAAGAATCCAAAATGAGTGTAAGAGGGTACTTATGCTGAATCTTGCTGCTCGCACATCACTGGCATGGCCATTGAGTCTTACCAGTGCGTTTAACTTGCAGGATCACTGCTCATCAGACAAGGGTATCAAACCTGTTTGTGCTTTGAGCTGGACGCAGAGTCTTGGGCAGCATAACCTACATCCACATTTGCATTTGTACTCTGCAAAGCATTGTGCGCGACATCTATTTCCTGTTGTACTACTAATCACTTTTTTCCAGTTCCATTCACGTATAGAGCACAGGGACGAGCATTTAATGCCTCCATGTACACTGTAATTAGTCTAATTTTGTCATTGTGGTCCCTACAGGAACAGTATGTAGGTGATTATTGTATATTTGTTGATTCCTCATTACTAGGTCTTGGAACTTCGTAAGTAGGATTTCATAGGATAGTTGGCACCTGTCCTCAAGTGTTTGACAGTTCAAGTTTCTGCAATACCCACCTGGGTGTCAAATAAATCTGTTAATTTTTTATAATGCTTCTTTGTATGCATCGAGTATCCACTGATGGACTTATTTGGTGTGTAACCAATACACAAGTTGTTGAGAGCCTCGGACAGTTTCACAAGTGAGAACTACCAGTGACAATTTTACAAAGGCATCAATTTCAGCAGTTCTTGAATGCAAAGCTATCTGGGACCAGAGGCATACAAATCATCACAACCAGTTCTTGCTGGATGGTGTTAGGCATAATAATTTTTGTAAATTAGTTCCTCTATTTCACCTAACCTATTGTTTTTATTCAGTAAAATATCAAAATAAAAATGTACAAGTGACGGATAACCTTTAAATTATTGGTATATGTGGATAATGATTGTAGTCTCTGCTCTGTTGTAATTCGGAATATTGTAAGAAGTTTTGGTCTTGCAAAGAAGTTGGTGAATGGATCAAAATAATCTGTTCAGTTCCTGTGACCATACTAGCACTGAAATACAAAATGAGAGAAAGAAGGTCAACACTTAATTCATTCTTCTAAAATTTTTTCACCATGGATTATTTTAACGTGGTTCCCCCTTAGTCATCACACAAATTTCTGAATGGTAGTTGTCAAGGTATTGGATTCTGGAATAAAATTTACTCAAATTTCTCAACAGTGGTAAGGCATCTGGACTAGACGAGGTGCCGGAAAGGGTCTACAGAAATTATGCAGAAGAGTTTACTCCCACTCTAGCAGTAGTGTATCATGTATTGCTGGAATGGCAAAGGGTATCTAGCAAGTGAAAAATGTTCAATTTTTTTCTGATTTTCTAGGAGGATTACCAGAGAGGTATACATAATTATAGGCCAATATCACTGACATCAGTCAGTTGTAGAATTATGAAACATTTATTGTGCTCATAGATTATGACTTTATGGAGAATAAAAATCTTTTATAGAAAATTTCCACAGCGATCTTGCGAAATTCTGCTTACACTGTTGATCCACAAGATCCAGAGCACTATAGACAAAGGTGTTCAGGTAAATGCCGTATTCCTTGACTTATGAAAGCTGTTCAGTACAGTTCCACACTATTATCTACTGATCAGAATGTGAGCTTAGCGAGTTGTTCTTAAAGGGAACAAAAATGACTGATGTAAAGGTAATTTTAGGAGAACCCAAGGCAGTGTTGTAGAGCTATTATTGTCTACAATTTATATTAATGATTTTAGTGGGTAAAATTGGAAGCTTCCTGCCACTACTCACAGATGGTAATGTTTTCTGTAGGAAGATTGCAGTGCCAGATGACTGCATTAAAATGCAGAAAGATCTGCAGAGGATTGATGAATGGTGCTGGACCATGCAGTTCCTAAATGTAAACAAATGTAAATTATTGCATTTAAATAGATGAAGAGATCTTCTACCGTTCAGTTACACTATTGGTGACAATGCAGTGAACCAACTACTGCCATAAAACACCTAGGAGTAACCATCCAGAGCAGCTTTAAGCGGAATGACCAAATAAAACAAATAGTAGATAAAGCAGGGGTCAGGCTGAGATTCATTGAGAGACTCTTAGGGAAATGTAATTCAGAGAATCTTAGGGAAATGTAATTCATCTGCAAAAGAAATGGCATACAAAGCACTAATTCATATGCGAAAGAAGTGGCTTGCAAAGCACTTGTTAGACTGTTTGTTGAATATCATTCATCAGCCTGGAACCCTTCTTAATTTGGATTAATGGAAGAGAGAGAAGATCCACTGAAGAGTGGTGCATTTTACCATGGGACGGTTTAGTCAGTTCAAGAGTGTTATGTAAATGTTCAACAAACTACAGTCTTAGACACTCAAGACAGGTGTTGTGCATTACGGAGAAGTTTACTGTTAAAATTTTAAGAGTGTATATTAAAATAAGAGTTGGATAACATATTACTTAACTCAACATGTCTCAAAAACTGACCACAAAAGAAAAAAAAAGTCAGAGAAATTAGAGCTCATACCGATGTTTGCCACCAGTCACTCTTCCCGCATAACATTCATGGAGAAACAGGGAACGAGGAACAAAAATTGATGAATATCTTGAATTGAACCAGAAATATCACAGCAGCTAAGTGCCTAAACCACAAGCATAAATGCATCCGCTTAATGACATATTTTGTTATCATTGCTGTTACTGTTTCTTACTTTTCTTACGAGCTGCATGCGTACCACCATTAAAGTGTTATTTTAAGCATGAAGAGAGAAACAGAGATGTGAAAAAATAAATTTACTTCCCCAAGCTTATTAGAAGTCGACTCACTGAATTTCTGTGCACTGTGTGAAATGTAAATTTGAAAGAAAGCTCAGGTGCTAAAATTTCCCTTCATGTCGTCTATCACTGCTGCCAGTCTTTACGATCTACAATGTGTGGTGCAAAGTATATACATGAATAGCAGCTGTATCATGTCAGATGTGAACACGAAAGTCTTTAAAATGTGCTTTTGCAAAACCATTGTTCTATTTCCATGTGACATCTATCAAACAGTGGAAAATCCAGGATGGAATGCAACAATATTATGAGAAGGAAAGTTGCTACTCACCATATAGTGGAGATGCATGAAAAATATATTTTCAGCACTTCACAAAATGCTTTAACCCTATCTGCACTCCCATCGGTGAAGGGCTACTCCCCCGCTTCACACATCCAGTAGGCGAGCTCATTTTACATGTGTTAGTGTGACGTGATTGCTGCACTGTCTATTGGGTGGCTTAACAAGTTGCCAGCCAATAGGGGTTCACTAGCCAGAAATGGGTGATGTTTCCTTGGCTATGACCGAGCATGTTCATTGAGATTCCGTGTGTGAATTTAAAAGGTTGACAATTGACATTGTTGCTGAATACAGTACAGTGGAAATACATGCAAAAAGATGAGATTGAGTTGTAAGTGGAACAATAAAAGATGGTGGCTGGGCCCCTTCATCACGAATTGGCATGGTCCGGAACACATCACGTCGACTGCCTTATTTTTCCATTACCGCTGCAACCTACCAGTAGTTGTATCATAATTGCACTGTGAAGCTAAATGTTGCAAGTTGTGTTGTGGACACCGATTGTGGATTACATCGGCATTTCCTCTCACATCTCCTCTCTTCACAATGGCGTAAAATAATCCCGTAACTCCATCACCATCCATGGTATGAACCATCTGTCTTTTGTGCCACTTATAACTCGTTCAGTCACATCAAAGATCAATAGGAAGAAAACGGGATAAAGTCAAGCAAGACATTGAGTAAGTACCCAGACGGAGCTAAACCTTACTAGGAAGAAATGTAAAATTGGGGAATTTGTGGTGTTGACCTTACGGGTTTTTCATGGCAGCTACAAATTTATGGTATAGAATCACAAAAACGTAAAATCAGAGAATGTAAAAGCAAAGTTCCACTGTATGTATAATCATAGTGTCTTTATGCGTACTATATAACTTATATTTAATCTCAATAAATGCTTCTCATATATGAAGCACATAACTGTGAGCACAGTAGTGGTGGGGGACAGTAAAGTGCTGCGGGCAGCATGCAGAAACAAGGTGGAGAGTGGGGTTGAGAGATCAGACGGAGGGTGGGGGAGAGTGGGGTAGGGGTTACCAGAAAGGAGAGAAGTAAAAAGACTGGGTGCATTGGTGGAATAGTGGGCTGTGTAGTGCTGGAATGGGAACAGAGAAGGGACTAGATGGGTACATAATAGCCGATGGGAATTCCATTTTTCAGCTGGGATATACTATACATGTCGACTTTTTCTTCTTGTTGCTTTTGATGGACAAAACAGTAGACTGAAATTTTTGATAGTAATGCATTGCATATCCCAGTACCTCTCTGCTTCTGCACAATGCTTTGACAAATCCATGGTTGCAGGATGTCATTACTTTTTCTTCCTTTTAATATAGAAGGGTGCTCAACTGAAATTTGTAGCCAGGCATATTCAGTTATTTTGAACTCCTTGATCTAGTGTGGTAAGATATCTGAAATCCCCTGGTTCCATCTTACAGACAAGAAATCTGTTGAATAGCTGGAATCCAGTCATCCTGGTGATATACACAAAGGCATATAAGTGCAAAATACCAATCACAAGGTAAGAAACTATGCCCTGTAATGAGAAAGTGTGGTCTACAGAAGTGAAAAATTTATGGGCAACCAGATTTTTGAAAAAGGAAATCATCTGCTCGTTGTTCTCCTCAATACAACAGCCAGGCCAGATTATCAGTTATCGAACACCACCATCATTGAGTGGATTGAAATGTGTAAGAACATACTTCAGAATGCATGAAGCTTTCTCTGCTGTGCCCTTCCTGGCAATGCTTTCATGCAAAAACCTCATGGAAGCAGTGTTACTTTAAGCAGCCATCTCAGTCCACTGGAAAGCCAAACATTGAGGCTGCTTGTCATAATCAAGTGTGTAAAATCTCCCATATGAAAACGTGGCAAATTCTTTCCTAAAAAAGAGCGAAATTCCATCCTAATATTTTAAACATCTCTAACATAATTTGATATATTTAGCCTTCATTCAATTGAAAATCATATAAAAGACAGGAATTATGTTAAGAACATTCTAGTTTTGACTAAGTGTTACACTACTATGAGGATATGCTAAAAAGTAATATGTGGTGTCTTGCCCTCTCGTCGCTAATAGGGTGCCTACAGGATGCAGTGTTCTCAGAATGCTATACAACAATTTCAAACAAACAACATTAGTAGTTTTATTTCTAGAAAGGCAAATTGACAATACTTAACTTTTCTACAGCAGATGTCGCTAGCGAGAGGCGACATGAAAACAACACAGTTCTTGCTATACACCAAGTCCAAGAAACCACTTGTTACGGATCTGTACAGCATAGCAATAGTTACATTGCAAACTCAGGCCAATCTTGTTTGGCCGAGGCTAGCATGAGCTGCACTTATACGCAGCTGTTGTAGGTGGTGCTTCTGATGTGGCGCGGTCCAATTCTGCCCACCATTGGCCACCGATTCTTCACTGCCTTCTCTGGTCTTTTGTTTCACCTCTTCGTTCTAGCATTTCTGGTTATACCAGAAAATTCCTCCCCCCCCCCCCAAACTGACGGATAGTCGTCGTGCACGGTGTGCGACAATGGCGGAGGGCTGCAGGAGGGTGGACACTCTGATGAGCCAAAAGCTGTGGCTGCAGGGGACGCCCAGCTTCTGGCCACACCCCACCATCCGGCCTGCGCTGTGGCAGAAACGTCCCTTGGAAAACAACCAGAAGAGTACGCGTCCACCCCCTGCTGCCATGAACCAAATGAAGACAACAGCGATTGCTTCAGTGCAGCCGGGTCCAGCTCCATTGGTAGGATGAGCGGAGGCAGAGGAGGTGAAGGCTCCGTCTCCATCGGGTCGTCCCGTGGTATCATGATGACACCTTCCGGCGGCTGCTGCGGCTGCACTGTCATCTGGACCCATGAGTCTGGGGGAAGAGAAACTGTGAGATCATCGTGTATGTAACAGAATTGAAGTTTATTTTGATGGTGGCGCTGCAAACCATCCAGATCTGTAACAAGATACATGCAAGCACCTAGTTGATGTACGATCTCGCTTTGCCCCCACCATCTGCTCCTGCTAAAAACCCTATAAAAGACAATATCATGTGGCGCGAAGCGATACTTGCGGCCTTCCTGCGCCGCCAGATGCTGAGGAGGGTGGAGCAGTGTACGATGGTGGCGGCCGTGAAGCAACACTGCTGGCGATGGTCCATCTCGTGGGTGCGAACAATACGAGGCTCGAAACAGTGGCAAGGCTTGATTCCTGGTGTGTGCAGAGCGAAGTTTGGCCATCTGCTGCTTGAATGTTTTGACAAAATGTTCGGCTTCACCGTCTGACTGTGGGTGGAATGGTGCACTAGTTAGATACAATATGCCATTGCATTGACAGAATGTTTTAAATTCATGTGACGTGAACTGAGGTCCGTTGTCTTACACTATTGCTTCAGGTGAACCTTCAAGGCAAGAAATCAAAGACAACACCTGAATTGTGCTATGTGACATTGTCAAGGCCATTGGCACAGTAAACGGAATCTTGCTACATGAGTCAACCACAATTACCCAGCGAGTGTTCCAAAAAGGTCCTGCAAAGTCTAAGTGCACACATTGTCGTGGCGATTGCGACTTAGGCCAAGCAGAGAACTTTTGCAGTGGAGCAGAATGATTTTCTGCACATGTGTGACACTGTGACATCATCTGTTCTATTTTGGCGCCCATGCCCTGCCAAGTACAGTGTCGACACGCTAGCTGTTTCATATGAACAATCCACCAGCATCCTTAGTGAAGTAACTGCAACACTTGTTTTTGCAAAACTTTAGGAATCAGTACACGTGACTGTCCATTGTCATTTTGAACAAGAATCACATCTTTCTGTACAGCGAGGCTGTGCTGATGTGCAAAGTATTGGTGCACTACAGAATTCTTTGTGCTATTCAAGGAGTGAGGCCAAGATGTGCGAATATCATTGAGCAAAATGTTCAAATCTGGATCAGCTTCCAAGGCCTGTGCAATTGTCGTATAGCTCAGCGGAAAATACTTAAGCAATTCAGAATTCTGAGCATCGATATGACAAGATGCAGCAGAAGCATAAAAGTCTGTGTAAGGGGCAATCGGGAGGCGTGAAAGTGCGTCCGCATTATCATGTTGAGCTGTCAGATGATACACAATCTCGTGCTGGTATTGAGACAGCAACAAAGCCCATCTTTGCAATTTTTTAGCAGTTCGTACAGGAACCATAACTAAGTAGAATTTTGTGACATGCAAATAGTGGTGAAATTTAGTGACACCATGAACTATAGCTAATGCCTCTTTTTCAATTTGTGAATAGTTTCACTGAGCTTTGGATAACACTTTAGTTGCGAAAGCAATGGGTTTGTCTTTATCATCAATTCTGTGCGAAAGCACTGCACCAATTCCATAAGAGGAAGCATCAACTTGCAATGTAACTGGTTTTTCAGGATCAAGTTGAACTTAGCATCGATCACTGAGCAATACATCTTTAAGTTTTTGAAAAGCTACTTGGCACTCATCTGTACAAACAAAGGGGACATTTTTGTGATGCAAGCGATGCATTGGAGCTGCGATTTGTGCAGCATTCAGTATGAACCAAATATAATAGTTCATTTTTCCTAAAACTGACTGCAATTCTGCGATATTATGAGGAACTGCCAAGTCTCATATGGCTAGCAAATGCGACTGCAGAGGATGTGCACCTTGAGTGTTTATGACATGACCAAGATACTGCAACTCAGGTTTAAGAAAGTCACACTTGTCCAGTCTGCACTTCAGTCCTGCATCAGATAACACATGAAACAAGGCCCGTAAATTTGCAATATGTTCTTCAGGTGTATGACCTGCTACTACAATATTGTCCAAATAGTTTTAACAGTTTGGCACTTGTGCAATCAGTTGTTCCAAATACCGTAGGAAAACGGTGGGTGCGGAAGCACTGCCAAAAGGCAAATGCAAATATTTAAACACGCCCAAACGAGTATTTACTACACAAATGTTTTGAGATTCTTCATTGAGCGGTATTTGAAGCTGTGTGTTGCGCAAATCAATTTTAGAAAAGTACCGTCCAGCATCTAATTTGTCCATCTGGGCGTGGTGGATAAGTATCAAATACAGTTTGTGGGTTGACTGTAGACTTACAGTCAACACAGAGGCAAATGCGACCTGAAGGTTTGGGGAGCAAAAGCTGTGGACTTGCCCATTGACTAGTTGATATGGGTGCAATAACTCCACTACCTTGCAATTCTTTAAGTTCAGCAGCAACTTTGTCGTGTAATGCAATGGGAACAGTTCTGACGTGGCAAAATTTCAGCTGAGCATTGTCTTTCAACCTAATATATGCGTCAAAATTGTTAACTTTGCCTAAACCTTCAGAAAAGAGTTCTGGGAATTCTTTTAGCAAGCTAGCTACACTGTCTTATGCATTGAATGCAGACACTGACAACACATAGTCCTGAATGTCAAAACTAAACAAAACAAAAGAATAAAGACGAAATATGTTGTCACACTTGCGTGATTGTAACACTGCAAAATTCACAGTTCGCGTATGCGAGTGATACAAGGCAGGCAAAGTACATGTTCCGAGAATGGAAATGTCTTGTCCATTATAAGCCGTCAGTTGCATGCTAGTTTCAGACAGGCTTGGGGAGCCTAGATTTGGCGATGTGATAGAGGCATCCATGTCCAACTGAAATTTCACACGTTTCCCACAAATAAGTAAATGAACAAAAAGTTTGTTTGACTGACATGTCACTGACGAAACTGCATGATTGCTAGTTGCAGACTTTGATTATACTGCATTAATGACATGGGCCTTATGATGAGAGTTTTGTGAGTGGGCTAAATTCTGATGTTTGTTCCGTTGCAAACATATGGATTGCACATGTCCTTTCCTACCACAATCGTAACACTGAGCTTGTCGAGAGGGGCAGTTGTGGCATTTGTGCTGTGTATAACAGTGAGAGCAAGACTTAATTCTGTTTGCCTCTGTAGCCGCCTGTTTAGCAAACTGCTTTCGCAGTGTGGACAGGTGTTGTTTACCTGGCGTGGGTAGCACACGCTGCCAGTGCGGAGTGGGGCGATCACGACTAAGGGACACAACCCAACAAACAGCTGGCTGCTCAAATGTATGAGCCAACAAGACATCAGAATCATACTATTCTAGTATTTGCACTGCCTGCGGAAATGATGGATCGGACCGTTTTAACATTTGTTCTTTGATTTTGAAATTGGGCACATTGTAGATGATCGCATCACATAACATTACATCTGAATATAAAGAACCGCAAGCACATTTAAATTTGCATTTTCTTCTCAAACTCTGCAAATCGATTACCCACTCACGATATGTTTGTTCTGGCCATTTTTTTGCAATTGACGAATTAATACCTAGCTGCTACCACATTCACTTGTTGGTCATAATGGGTAGTTAATGAAGGGATAACCATTTCATAAGACAGTTCACTCAGAGTGGCATTAGGAAAAAGTTTGTTGATAAAGTGGAACACTGCACTTCCTACTGTTGGTAATAGATAAGGAAGTTTCACAGTAGCTGGAACATTGTGGGTGAGTAAATGCAACTCAAACTGGGCCAATCACTCGAACCATTCCTCGTCGTGCTCACAAAATTTGCAAAAAGGTGGTATAGCAGCTGTAGTAGAAGGTGCTGGTTCTGACGAGCACGTAGCGTTGCTGAGTAGTTGCTGCACTGTGTTGAAGTCTGGGTAGTCTGAAACTGAAACATCTGCATTAGCTGTGTGGCATCTAATGCTTGCACTGTGGTGCCTGAGCATGGGGCGGGACAGGTGGGGGGATCATATTGGAAGACACAAATGCAAAAAATATTTATGGCAAGCAATGGAAATAACGACAAAATCAAAGAAATGTTCTGCAACACCCACCTGAAAAAACTTTTAGCAAAAATGACAAGAAACGGGTAAAGCAAAGTGAGCGCCCCTGCAAAGCAAAGACAAGAGAGAATTGAGGCGTCGGCACAATATACACAAAAAACCAGAAGTCTGTGGTTGGCAGGCACAGAAGTCTGTGGCTGGCAGGCACGTAGTTTGGTGATAAGACTTTCAGTTGTGGTGTCTTGCCCTCTCGTCGCTAATAGGGTGCCTACGGGATGCAGCATTCTCAGAATGCTATACAACAATTTCAAACAAACAACATTAGTAGTTTTATTTCTAGAAAGGCAAATTGGCAACACTTAACTTTTCTACAGCAAATGTCGCTAGCAAGAGGCGACATGAAAACAACACAGTTCTTGCTACACACCAAGTCCAAGGAACCACTTGTTACGGATCTGTACAGCATAGCACTAATTACATTGCAGATTCAGGACAATCTTGTGCAGCCGAGGCTAGCATGAGCTGCTTTTATATGCTGCTTTGCATGCCGTGGCACCGTCCAATTCCACCTACCGTTGGCTGCCGATTCTTCACTGCCTTCTCTGGTCTTTGATTTCACCTCTTCGTTCCAACGTTTGTGGTTATGTCAGAACATAATGCCTCCAAATTTTTTATTTTGTGCTTGCCTCCAAATTTTTTATTTTGTGCTCAGTATCAGTTGAAGTATTACATTTGTGCATATTACTTGGTCAACTTTCCCCCTTTGCTGATGCAAATTGCAATCCTCAGCCGCTTGAGGGCTCTGAAGTTTTGTGTGTAACATGGTGCTGTGTAAAATGACTGTGTCAGTGCATGTGAAAACTCACACAAAACTGAAAGTACGAATTTGAAGAGTTAGTCAACACATGGAGCACCCACTCCTTCTGGATGACGGCACCATATCACACACAAGTGCTGTGTGATCTGCAACAATCCAATGCCTTTGTCTCACTGTCATCCGTCATCCTCCTTACAGTCCTGACTTGGCCCCATTTGATTTTCGTCTATCTCCAAAACTTAAAGAACACCTTTGAGAACTTCACTTTGATAGTGATGAAGCAGTGCAAGCAGAGATGATGCTGTGGCTCCATCAACAAAGTCAAATATTCTACAGTGATGGTATTAACAAACTGGTCTCTGATTGGGAGCAATGTTTTGGTCACCAGGGTGACTATGTTGAGACATAAATATAGACATGAAGAAGGAGAACTGTTCTGATGTGAGTGTTTATTGTGAATGTGAGCTTTTTAGTGGTTCAAAGAGTTTAAGGAGGGACATGAAGTGGCTGAAGTCATCCACTTCCTGGACAACCATCAACATCAAAAACAGATAGCAACATCGAGAAACTTCATAAGTTGATCCATGAAAATTGTTGTCTGAGTATCCAAGCTCTTGCTGAAATCTCAGGAATTAACGGAGGAAGTATACCTCATATTGTACATGACTCATTCAGCATGCACAATGTTTGCACAAAAATAGTGCCAAAACTTCTCACTACAGACCAAAAGGAATCAAAAATGAACATTTCTGCAGTCAATTGAAACAGTGTTGATAATGATACAGAAAAAGACAAAAGTATTACTTGTGATGAATCATGATTTCTTATCCAGAAACAAAGTGCCAACTAATACGGTGGAAGAGCAGGACCTTACTGGTGTTGGTATGAAGATGAGCAAATCAAGTTTCAAAGCTATGATGAATGTTCTTTCTTTTTCTTTGTCTAGTGTGGAATCTGAGGGGTATCTGTTGAGAGGCCAGACAAACGTGTGGTTCCTGAAGAGGGGCAGCAGCCTTTTCAGTAGTTGCACGGGCAACAGTCTGGATGATTGACTGATCTGGCCTTGTACCATTAACCAAAACGGCCTTGCTGTTCTGGTACTGCGAACGGCTGAAAGCAAGGGGAAACTACAGCCGTAATTTGTCCCGAGGACATGCAGCTTTACTGTATGATTTGCTTGCACAGGATAGAGTAGCATGGAGAGCTGCATCAAACCAGTCTCAGGACTAAAGACCACAACAACAACAACAG
Source organism: Schistocerca serialis cubense (assembly GCF_023864345.2). Lineage (NCBI taxonomy): Eukaryota > Metazoa > Arthropoda > Insecta > Orthoptera > Acrididae > Schistocerca > Schistocerca serialis. The sequence goes on from NC_064645.1 coordinate 103,226,440, forward strand.
TTGGAATTGTCTACATTCATTGAGACATTCGTGAATGATTGAAGAAATGAAGATTTGATTTGTGAAAAGAAAATTGGAGATAGTTTACCAAGAGTATGCCAGTCCTTTCTGCCTTATCTGTGAAGGTGTTATTTGCAGAACTGGACTGCCCACAGCATTCGCCTGACCTGGCCCCCTGTGGTAAAAAAAAAGAGTCATACCAGCCAGAAAGGCAAAGAGGATACGATTTTACAGTGAAAGCTAGAGCAACAGATGTTCTCAACAAGTTGACAGCAGTGAACTTCCACCACTGCTCTGAACAAAGGAAAATTCATATAGAGTGTTCTAGACATCAGCAAGGTGAGTACATTGAGGGTGATAAAGTTTATAATGTAATTGGTGACCAATAAAATATTTTGTAGCACCAGGTCAGTTATTTAATTGCCACACCTTGTGTACTACTTTTTGGCTACCGAATTGTGAGAAATGTTTTTTTCATTACGAGCAGCAATTACAACACTGTTCGAGTCACCTCACTAGGTAATGCTTCTCCAGGAACAGGAGCAGTTCTCCTTCATAAATTAGGGCATCCACAATCACTCACTGTCTTGTGTTTGTTGTCCTTTTAGTCACAAATATTAACTTTACATTCCTTCCCTTTATTCAAGTGCTTTTGCTCCCTGCTTGTTACAACATTTGGTGCATCACCCTGATGCCTTCGCTAACAATGTTGTTCACCACAATAAAGAATTTTGTGTTTCAACAATGGTGAGGTAGACACAATTTAACCAGCAGATGACACATGTTGGATACAAAGCTATTCTAACTTCTAACTCCCTTTTGAAAAAAATATTGATTACAATATTGATTACACAAATGATTTAATTGTACATTTGAAAGGAGCTTTTACAACACTATAATCACAGTCTCTCCTTGTTATATAAATAACAAAAAGAGACTTGATTATTACATATAATGCACAGTAGCCTGAATATAATTTTGATTCATAATCATACTATTATAATTTCCCATCATGAACCTTGGATCTAGTAGGAATGCAGTGGCTTCCATTCCTCAACAGTAGTACCATACCAAGTAGCTACAATGGAGGAATATATGTAGAGATGTGAGGCAAACCTGTGGCTCCTGAGGTGGTAACAGCAGCCTTTTCAGTAGTTGCAGTTGGGTTGTTGACTGATTTGGCATTGTAACATTAGCCAACATGACCTTGCTATGTTGCTGCCATGAACAGCAGAAAGCAAGGGGAAACTACCGTTCTTGTTTTCCCAAAGGCGTGTGAGTAAAATATTTTGAAAGATCTCCAGATGGGAACTACTCAGGAGGATGTAGTCATCAGGAAAAACAAAACTGGCATTCTGCATGCCAAAGCGTAGGTTGTTAAATCCATTAATCAGGTAGGCAGGCTAGAGAATTTCAAAAAGGAAATGAACAGTTTGGAGATACAATAGTGGAAATTAACGAAGTGTGGTGGCTGGAAGAACAGGACTTCTGATTATGTGAGTACAGGACTATGAGTATAAAATCAGATAGAGGTAATGCAGGAATAAGTCTAATAATGGATAAGAAAATGGGAATGCAGATACACTGTTATGAACAGCATAGTGAACACATTATTTTAGCCAAGATAGACATGTAGCCAATCCCTACAACATAGTATAAGTTTACAAGTCCACGAGTTCCACAAATGCTGAAGAGATTCAAATAATGTATGAGGAGACTTGAGTTTCTCCCAGCATATACAATGTTCAAATAACTTAAGGGAATGCAGCTGGGTGATGTTACTGACAACTGCCAATATTTTGACAGGTGCACACCCTGTCATTTTCAAGTTAAAACTGTAGCATGTAAGCACTATGCAAGGGAATTTAAAACATTGAAATAATAGGAGAACATTGGACTGGGGGAAATAAATGAAAGGAAAAGCCACCTGGTAGAATTTTTCTTAGAGCATAGTTTAATCATTGCTAATAAGTGGTTTAAGAATCATGAAATAAAGATGTATGCATCAAAGGGACCTAGAGCCATCGGAAGGTTTCAGTTTGTTTATATAGTGATAAGACAGATATTTCAAAACCATAGTCTAACTGGCAAAACAATTCCAGGGGCAGAGCTGGAAAGAACATATGTGAAACGTTTACAAGGGAAATGTCAGAGACAATGTTAAAGAATGAGGAGAAGTAGTGGATTAAGCTGGAATAGGAGACATGATACTGTGAGAAGAATTTGCCAGCACCCTTGAAGCAGATGATATTCCCTCAAAATTATCAAGATCCTTTGGAGACCCAGCCATGACAGAACTATTCCATCTAGTGTGCAAGCAGTGCTGGAAACCAAGAAGAAATTTCTGTCAGGCATGACAACATACTTGGAAGATGAGCTGAACAGAATGGGTACTCTCTTGAAAAGATCTCTCTAAGATGAACATCAGCGAAAGTTAAACAAAAGCAACGGAATTTAGCTGAAGTGAATCAAGTAATACTAATAGAATCTACGACTAGGGAATGGGACACTAAAAGCAGTGTGTTCTGCTATTTGGGTAGCAAAATAATTGAAGACAGCAGAAGTGGGGAGGATATAAAATGCAGATTGGCAGTAGCGAGAAAAGCATATCTGAAAAAGATAAGTAGTTAACATGGAATATAAATTTAAATGTTAGGAAATCTTTTCCAGAGATATTTGCCTAAAGTGTAGCTTTGTATGGAAGGAAACTTTATCAAATAAACAATTCAAACAAGAAGAGAATAGAACCTTCTGAAACACAGTACTACAGAAGAATGCTGAAGACTAGATTGGTAGATTGAATAACTAATGAGGAAGTACTGAATGAACTAGGTAAAAACATTGTGGCACAAAAGAAGAAAGGATTGGTTGATAGCACATATCCTGAAGTGTCAACAAACTATCAGTTTCATAATGGAGAGAAGTAAGTGGTAAAAATTGTAGAGGGAGACCAAGAGCTGAATATACAGTAAATGGGTTCAAATGTATGTTAGTTGCAGTAGTTAGCCAGAGGCTTGCACATGATAGGCTAGCGTTGTGAGCCCAATCAGACCAATCTTCAAATTGAAGGCCATAAAAACAAAGCTATATTATTTTTGTATCATTAATGTTTAGAAATTGATCTTTTTAATACAAATTTCTTTTGAACTGTGCATGTGCTTAGTTTGATATTGCTATAATTTCTACTCTAAATGCAGCAATAAAGAGAACTGTTTTAGTCCAAGTAACACAGTTGTGAGATGTTGTGACTAATTCCACAGTGATGTTACAACAGTTAGTTACTGCAAAGTTTCTCTTACACGAGTGTTCTTCATTTATGTATCGTCATTGTAAATATTGTGAGTGATAAATCGTGTATTTTATAGTATTGTAGCTCTGACACCCAAGTGACAGGTCTCATTGACTCGTTTTACCAGGAGGAGACAGTTGGTTCTCCATTCATTTTCAGTGATTGTGTATTCAATATTTTTGTTCCATTTGATATTTTATATTAGTCTGTGATGCTAAGATCTGTAAGACTAGAAAGGAAACCTTTGAGTACTCAGTACAAAAAGTTGTTTAGTGTCGTGGAGGCACTGAAAGAAGTTCAAAAAATGTTTCCAGCAATAATCAGTGGTTGGCACTATTTTTAACTGAATTTTTGATCTTTAATCTAGTCTAACATTAAAATTTGTAAGTCATTTCTTGTAGCAACGTATAAATGCATGATAGTTAATGTATTATTAATGTTTTCTGATTTGAAAATGTTGCAGCTAAACTGGTTTCGCTAATAGCGATTAAATGTGATTACCCTCGAATTCCTCCTATATTCTGTCTCCAACTGTTGTGGCATGGGGAACACAACAGCACAAACAGTGATGCTGTCAGGGTAAGTACACTATTTACAGATCACTGAGAAATTAAGTGTGTGTGTGTGTGTGTGTGTGTGTGTGTGTGTGTGTGTGTGTGTGTCACAGTAATTAAAAGAGGTGATTCGCTTTCATTGTCAGTTGCTGCTGACACTGCTGAAGAACCTAGAGCAGGCTGATCCAGCACTTCCACATGGGACACAGGTACTTGGGAGTTCGCTCAGCTCCCCTGCGGGCAGGTGCAGAGTGGATAGGGTGCCTGTGAGGTAACCCTATTGCACATCTGCCCATGGGTGAGCCGACATACTACCCCTGCCTCTTTGCGCTTGGCAAGTGCATCACCTTGGCTGCAGCTTGGCTACCTGACTGACCATTCATCACTTGTTTGTCCACAGGGCAACATGAAATAATCTGCTCTGAATCACTTCTGAGCTTCTCCTATGAGATCCGCTGCACTCAAAAGCCTCAGGAGACATAACGAACTATTTCGAATTTGATCCCACACTGTCTCCACTCCATTTGTAGGCTGAATTCAGGCTCCTGTGCTTTGCTGAAGTGGCATATTATCACCCCATTAACGAATGTTTCTGGCGGTATTGTTTCCACGGATTCCTTTATAAAACTGTTACAGGATTGTGAGATCTGGGCCATAATTTGTGAGTGTCGTCATACCTCACCTTATGTTCTAGTTTGAAGCAGTGTTTTGCCAAAACCAACTTGATAGGTTATATGGTCTCATGTGTCTTCAGTATTAGTTTATTTAATCTCGTGTGCCTTCAGTCTTTTGAATATAAGATCTCAACAGGCCTAATTGTTTGCCCAGTGTAGACTGTGCCACTTTTGCGTGGAATGTAATAGATAGGGACAGGAAAAAAGTGTTTCATTTCATGGCGAAGTTTGGTGTTACTTTTTGTCAGATTTGGTGGTTTCTAATTGGCAAATTCAGTGTAATTTTTTTTTTCATGTTTGGTACTATTTTTTGCCTCACTAAGTGCCACTTTGTTGCCAAATTCTCTGTTATTTTATTTTGTTTGTTCCCATGTTATTTTTTCCTTTGATGAATTTCTTTCCTTTTCCTTTGGTTTTTTGTATTATTTTTTATTTTTACCTTTTCTGTGTTATTTTTCTCCAATTTCTGCATGTATTTTTCTTTCTTGCTTTTTTTCTTTCCTTCCTTCCACCCTCATTCGCTGTTATTTTTTTCTAATTTCCATGTTCTTGTCAATATCCATGCTATTGTATGTCAATTTCTCTTCTTTTTTATATTACAGAGTTGTTTTTTCTAAATTATGTGTTTTTTGCCAAATTTGGTGTTATTTTTTGTGAAATTCGGTGTTACTTCTTGCCAGATTCGGCGTGTTTATGGCCAAATTCAGTGATTTTTGCCAGTTTCAAATGGCTCTAAGTACTATGGGACTTAACATCTGAGGTCATCAGCTCCTTTGCCAGTTTCAGTGGGTTTTTTCCCCCCTACTTCTTATGTCACATTGTTCTTCATTATGCATGAAATGAACTGTCTTTTTAAGATTATACATGAATCCCAGCCTTGAGGAAGTCAGTAGAGAAAATGCTACATCACTGCTCAACAACTATTATTTACAAACATTGTTAAACTGTTGCCCTCAGAAGATTTATAACATATTTATCAGGGAAAATGACAAATACCATGACTTTTGTAAAAATTGCCTGTGTTGTGTTAAAAACTACAAATTTCACATTATTTTTCACATTATCATTTTCCCAAAATTTTCCTGTCCCTATTAATAGATAACATATCATCTTTGATGCTACATCAATAACCAGTGGTCTCGGTAGATGGATATACATACATCTTGCAGCACACTTCTTGCAGATCTGTGTGGATTGTGCACCAGCATAAGGCTGTGGTTTCCTCTGCTTCCGGTACTTCTGTTCTTGAGAACTCAACAGCTGTCTGTATTTGTGTGTGCAGGATATAGTACAACACACTTTTTAACTGCTTGGTCAGTTTTTGTATCTCACCCACATTTTCTCTTCATTGCCACTCTCTGTTGTCTAGAGCTCAAAGATGCATTTACCCCAATGTCCTTAGGCATTTGTTAGGTGTATTCCGATCTGTGTTTTTCTCTTCAGTTCCAGCCTTCTATGGAAAAATAAGATGGAAGTTATTCTTTGATGCCTAACCACATTTCCTATCATGCTGTCCCTTCTCCAACAAGTGTTTTTCACATATTCCTTCTGTCACCAATTCTACGGACAACGTCCCCATTTCGTATCGCATCAGCCCACTTCGTACTTTTCAGTGTCCTCCTTTAACACCTCATGTCAAAAACTTTGTTTCTCTGTTTTTCCGGTTTTACACCATTTCCTAATTCATTTTCGTACAATTTTGTGCTCCAGATGTGCCTTATTAGAAATATATTTCTCAAATTAAAGTTTACATTTGGTTATAAATGAAAAGCATAGGGGAAGTTGTTCTAGCAAGAAATGGTGGAAAAATCACATACATTTGGTATTGATAAATTTATTTTGGCAAGTAACACTGTCTTTGTCTGTGTAGTTTGCATCTTACAGCCTCCTTGCTTTCACTACCATGTGCTATTTTGCTTTCAAGGTAGCTTCTCATTAGTTTCATCACTCTTTGGATTACAGCATCATATTTAGTTTTCAGTAGATGGTGATTCTTCATCATTTACTGTCACCAGTAAATCTTATCATTAATATTATTTCTTCCTGAATTTATATCCCCTTTGAACCTTTCTTTTATTTCCACCACTGCTTCTTTGATGTACGGTGGGGAAGAAAGACTGCCTGTCTGCCTTACGACCTTTTGAATCTGAGCACCTCTTACTTTGTCTTCCATTCTTGTTGTTACCTTTTTGTTCTTATACATATTGCAGAGTACCCATTTTTCCTTATAGGTTATTCATATTTTTCTGAGTATTTAAAACATCTTGCAGTGTTTTACATTGTCAGACTCTTTTTACATATCGGTAAATATAATGGAGGTATATTAATCTTTCTTTAGTCTTGACTTCTATTATCAAGTGCAATGTCATAACTGGGTATCAGGTGCCTTTACCGAGAAAGGTGGCGCAGTGGTTAGACACTGGACTCGCATTCGGGAGGACGACGGTTCAATCCCGCGTCCGGCCATCCTGATTTAGGTTTTCCGTGATTTCCCTAAATCGCTCCAGGCAAATGCCAGGATGGTTCCTTTCAAAGGGCACGGCCGACTTCCTACCCCGTCCTTCCCTCATCCGATGAGACCGATGACCTCACTGTCTGGTCTCCTTCCCCCAAAAACCACCACCACCACCAGGTGCCTTTGCTATTCCTAAGGTCAAACTGATCATCACCTAGTAGATCCTCAGTTTTCTTTTCTGTTCACTGGTATGTTATTCTTGTCAGTAACTTGGATGCACGAACTGTTAAACTGATTGTGTGATGGCTCTTCTATTTATCACCATTTCATATCTTCTGAATTGTGTGGGGGTTATTCAATATTCAATTGAGAGTTCAATTATACATTTCCAGTTTCACTGACTCAACACACAAACTTGAATAATCATTTGGTTGCAATTTCTTCAATTAATGCTTGTAATTCTAAGGGTTGTTATTTATCCCTCCTACTGTATGTGATCTCCCAAATCTCTGTGAAACACTGATTCTTATACTGGATACCATGTGTCTTCCAAATTGACACCTCTCTTTTCTTCTACCATATCACCCCCAAGGCGGCTCGAAATTCTTTTGTGAGTATTTGTGTTGCAGGCTTGTTGCTGCAGTTCTATGCTCTGACTGTTTCTTTTCCATCAACAGAACATTCCTCTGCTTTCTGTTTCTGGTTACTGGATTTTCCTTTTTTGTTAAATTCTACACTCCCCACACAGTGGTCAGCACATTAGCTTAGTAAGCAGCAGACTCATGTTTCAGTCCTGGTCTGGCACCAATTTTCAACTTTCCATTGATTTAAATCATTGCCCACTCACAACCAGTGCCTTTAATTCCTTTGTGTCTGGGTACTTCTCTCAGCCCAAAGGATATGATACAGCCATTGGTATTTCACCAGTTGTTCCTCTTGATACTTAGTGAATACCCAAACTCAGATATCATTTATATGGTTGGCTCAATAGTTGAAGAACATACAGTGACATGCACTGAGACCAGTGAATAACTCTCTCTGCCTAGGAGCTGTACCATCTTTATGACAGAATTGATGGTCATAATGTGTACCCTTCACTACATCTGCACCCTATTATATAAATCGTTTCTACTCTGCAGTGACTCCATGCTACTCTGCAGTGACTCTGTGAGCAACCTGGAGGCTCTAGCCCACTGTTATTTCCAGCATCCAAGATTTCTTCTTGGACTTTTACAATGGGAAGACAATAGTATTTGTCTGGTCCCAGAACTGTATTGTGGTCCTGAGGAATGAACTTTCGGACCAGTTAGCCAAAGAGGCAACAAGGAAGGACGCTCTGGAAATAAAAATTATGACGTGTGACATGCAAACGACATTAAATCACTGGCCCTTATAGTGTTGTGATATAAAGTGTTAGCATGATACTTTCTGTGGAGACATCGACAGAGAATACTTTGCTGGACTCTCTGTCTTTGTCCCATGCCTTGCACACCAGCTGTTGCCTACCACAGTAACTCGCAGTGTCAGCATTATCGCTGCACTGAGTCATAGTTTCTGCGAATTACCTACTGTGATTCGAGTATTTACAGGCTACAAGAACTTCAAACTCTTCATCATCATTCCTCATTGTTTGAGTATCTCACTTCATTGTACACTGATTCTTCTGGGTGATTCTCTTAAACTTCACCTTACTTTTAATGATTGCTAAATTGTGATCTGTCTCTGTATCTTCTCCAGGGCATACCTTTCAATCCAATAATTGATTTCTCTCTCATTATGATTTAATCCAGCTGGTAACTTTCTAAGCTTTCCAAATATTCCTCCTCATCTTGCAATTCTTGGATAAGTATTTTCTATTACTATGTGACATTTGATAATCTTTTCATATTTTTGGGCCATAGTCATGTAATAATGTTTGAATGATAATTCTGCCATTTGACTGTACAAACTTCTTTATATTACTGTCATAATTTCTGCCTTAAACCACTATCAAGTACAATACTGAAAAAAATCTTTTGTAAAAATGCATAGAATGTGAGAAGGATCAATATTTAACATTAGCGTGCCAATCCAATGGCAGATTAAAAATTATCAAATTAATACTACTTACATTTTGGGTATATGTCTACCATACATTTCAGTGAGTTTGTAATTATCTACATGCTGGGACACCCAGTTTGGTAGGGCTTGACAATGACTTCAGTTTACAAAGTGTGACTATACCCAGCATATAAGTAGTAGTATTTCGATAATTTTTAGTCTGACACTGGAATGGCATACTGATGTTAAATTTTGCTGCTTTTCACTTTCAGTGTATTTGTACAAAAAATCCTCTCCCATTCCTGCTACCAAGCCCATATTGTCCCAGCGTCTTCTATTCCTTCCAGTGCACCTGATGATCAGTTTTTCACCACCCTCTATCTCCTAAGTTGCTTGGTCAGCGCCTCATACACTTTCTCAATCACTTCATCTTCTGCTTATGATGTTGTTGTAACTGAACTCCAACTCCCATTATAACAGTTTTCTGCTGCATTTGGCGTTACTGCATATTTGATTAGAAATCCTTATCCTCTTTCCACCCCACTTCATTGATTCATACTGTATTTAATCACTGCACTTTTGCACCACAAAATAATGTACTCAGCTTAGCCAGGCCAGTAAAAATTGCGATGCCTTGCCTGGTAATGCAATAAGCCATGGAAAGGGAGAGTGTTGAGAGTCTCCCTACTCAGGGTCATTGAATTGTCTGGTACCAATGCAGTAAAATGGATGTCATAGGGAGAGAGCTGCAAACACAGCATGTCCTGTGCGTAGATGTTTGGCTGCCATTAGGCAGTGCGGTAGATGTGCAGGGGAATGACCTGCTGTCTCAGCAGCCGTGCCCACCTCTGAACGCTGGCCATGTGCTGACAATGGCATCCCCAGATTGTGCTCATGCTGCTTCTGACCTAAGAGCACTGGCTTCCAGGAGCAACACCCCAACTGCTGTTGTATTCTGAATAATTATATTTATGTTGTCAATATTATTTAGACTATGTAAGGCCTGCTTGTAGTCCACATAGATTTTGTTGAGTTCTATATTATATTCATATCCTTTATTCTGTATTTGTCTCGGAACGAATATATGGGCTGCAGTTGATCTGTTAGGCCTAAAATCACTGATTATATCTGCCACACTTGGGGCCAGTCTATTGTAGAGGATAACAGACAAAACTTTATATGTTATATTCAGCAGATTGATCCCTCATTAGTTAGAGCAACATGCCTTGTCGCCTTTCTTATATACAGAATAGATTACTCCATTTTTGTGAAATAATGCCTCCTCTGTGTAATGGCTCGGCAGTTATTCCATCATCTCCTGAAGATTTGGTGATTTTTTGACAATTTACCACCTTATGTACTTTGCAAGAGTAGCCTCTTCTATTTTTGGTTCTACTGAATGGTATATCCATTGCTCTCAGTCAGTATGACCACCCCTCCAGGATTTCTTTAAATATTCCCTCCATCTGTCCATCACTTTTCTCTTATTTACGTTATTAAGACAACAGTGGCAGGTTACAAGGCAACAGTTAAAGTGGATGTTGAGTTAACCAACCATTACAATATCAATAAAAGAGTTAGACAAGGTGATGCTTTTTTCCACAATGCTTTGCAGTTTTACCTTAGAAGGGATTATAAAAAAATTAATAAGGCCCGTATGTATAAGAACCACACAGCTGGCTGCATATGCTGATTACATTGAAGTTATTAGTTGGTGAAAGAGGGAGTAGTGGTGGACCTGGACAAAGCTGCCGCAGCATAAGTGGCTGGAAATTAATGAATCAAAGACTAAATATGTGAAGGTCCATAGAATAGGGGATAACAACTCTGATAACCAGTCAGCAGCAGGTTTGAATGGAGTTTTGTAGAGGATTTTGAATATCCTGGGGCTAAAATTAATAAAGTAAACTCCATGTCCACTAAAATGAAAGCACATTTTTCAAGTGGTAATAAGTGTTATCATACATTTAAAAAATTAATGACATCAGGGTGGTGAATTGACAGCTCAGAATGACTGTATGTAAGGTTACGGTTAGGCCAGTGGTTACATATGGATGTGAAGCATGGATACTAACCAGCACTGATAAACAACAACTCAGGATACTTGAATGAAGAATACTGTGGAAAAGTTGTTAATGGATCCGAAATGGGTTGGCCTTGGAGAGCAAAGACCAGTTAGGAGTTGGATTATCTCATACAGGAAACTGATATTGTAAGGCTAATTAAAAGAATAGCCTGCCTGGGGCACATTCTAAACATAGGAATCAGAGGATAGAGAATGAAGGTAAATGAGAGGGAGGAATGGAAGGAAATTTTTAAGGAGGCAAAGACCCATGCAGTGTTGTAAAGCCAAAAGAAAAAGGACATGTTGTCCATACTTTGTCTGTCATATCCCACTGGGCATCTGTCAGGCATCCACTCATTACTGGTCACCCTAACCAGGGTAATGGTACATTGACCTCCTGATCTTGAGCTACTCAGTAGCACCACCTACGTTAGTGGCTGACCATCTCAGTCACTGCAGCACCACCATTTTCAGATCTTCTAGCTTCCTTACCGCATTCACATTTCTGACACTCCATACTCCACCTCATGGCATGTTACCCTCTCACAGTTTTTTCAGTCTTTTCCTCATCGTACTCTTGAAAGACCCTTCCAGCAGATCAAATAGGGAACTAATCTCTAATCTTTTGCCACTGGAGAGATGGTCAGGACACTTTTCTATACAGGCCACATTCCTTTTGGGAACACATTTTATGCCGTATGTGCAGTGGTTTCCATTGCTTAATGCATTCTCATGCCATTGGTCATTATGGATTCATCTGCCTTCAGGGGCAGTTCACCACCTCAGAGGCAGAAATGCATCCTGAATCTTTACACCTCCGTGCTCTTTGACGAGACTTTGGCAGAAACAGGGTAACTCCTTACAGTGGATGTTATGAGCTGCCATTGTTGATGGCTTTTATTCAGAATCCAAGCAGTAGCTGGGATCAAACCTGGAACATAAGATTTTTAAATTATTAGTCAGAGACACTATCCCCAGACCATGATGCAATTTCATATTGAGCATAAGGTATTGTGCATTTTCTTATGATTGTGTAAATTATTTTATTAGGATATCACATGATTATATTGTCACATAGATTCCCAAATCAGGTACCATTTGCAAAAGCAAGACGATCAACAACTAACATTTTTGCACTTAAAGTACATTTATTAGCTACACACGAATATACAGATAGAGCGGAACTGCTATCTCAGCATAGATAGTTCATATTTATGCATATATAGAATGCTGTAGCAAATTAAAATATTCAACTAATAAGTAAGTGATGTTGACTGCTAAATAATAGCAGCAAGATTTGAATTGCTCCTGACCAGTTACCAACAGAGTCAGCCCACTATGAGCTGTTACAGAGGGTCATTAAACCCTGTGTATGCTGCAAGAGAATGGCACATGTTCACACATGCCTGACATGTTTAGTGTGTTGCTAAGGATCAAAATTGGTGGTTACATGTGGTCTGCTGTCCAGAAAAAATCTAACTGGTATTCTGAATAAGTCCATATCATCTATTTTGTAACTAGACAACCAGTATTATTGCCAGTTCAATAGGTCACTTCACGAGTCTGATATAACTTAACGGAGGTACTGTGTTTGCTTTTCTGCCTTCATAATCTGTAGAAACAAACTCCCATCACACTGCCCTATCTCATAAGTGTGCAGTATCTTTGGCATTAATAGTAATCTTGCAGTGACCGCTGTGTTATATCTAGGACTCAAGTAACACAACAGCTATTGTATAAGGTTATTAAAAAAGAAATGAGCCGGAGGCATAATTACAGAAACCAGTACCTGTATGTTAGAAATATTGACCCTGGCTGTTGAGACACTTGTCCCACTGTGACACAAGGCAGTGAATGGCTGTCTCATAAAATTCCCAGGGCTGCGATGTTAACCAGTTCCACACGTACAGCTGGACATTGTCATCCGACGTGAATCGTTTGCCCCTCAGAGCCTTATTAAGGGGACAAAAAATGGCATACACACAGGGAGTGAGGTCCAGACTGTATGGAGGGTGGCCGAGAACCTCCCATTTGAATTTCTGCAGGAGTACGCGACTGTGTTGGCCGTATGAGGCTTTGCATTGTTGTGGAGCAGAATGACCCCACGGGTGAGATTGTCTGCACGTTTTGATTTGATCGCATGGCGAAGGTTTGCAGTTAACACTGGGCATTCACTGTTGTTCTATGCTGCAGAAAGTGAATCAGAAGGGGGCCACCTTGGTCAAAGAAGAATGTCAGCATAACCTTTCCTGCACTCGTGTGGATGGCCTTGGGGTTTTTTTAGTTGGTGGTGACCCTGGAAGCTCCCACTTGATTCTGGTTCGAAGTGATGACACCATGACTCATCTCCAGCCACCACTTGTGCCAGGAAAGCATTCCCTTCCCGAGCATAGTGCTGCAGATGAGCAAGGCAGTGGGCCACTCAACATGCTTCCTGGTGTGATTGAAAACTGTGAGGCACCCGTTGGGCACACGCTTTGCACATGTACAGTCGTTCCTTCATGATGGTGTGAACACTTCCGACGCTCAGTGCAACCACAGTGGCTATGGCTTTCACTGTCGCTCGGCGGTCCTCGGTGGTGAGTCCATTCACCAGCTGGATGATGTCATTGGTAATGCAGTATGGTGCTCCAGACTGTGCATCATCAGCTAACGACACACATCCTTCCCTGAAGCACTTGTGTCACGCCTTGACCCTTGCAAGGAACATGCCATGTTCGCCATACACTTGTGTCATTTGTCAATGAATGTCTGTTCCTCCTACTTCTTCCGCTGTCAGAAAACAAACAACACCTCTTTGCTCTTCTGTTGACGCGTCAATCAATGTGACTGGCAGCGTTGGACAATTGATGCGTGCTGCTGCTAGCTCTTTATAACCACGTGACGTGCATGTGTGCCCTCTAGTGATGGGGCTCTGAACTTCCACACAATATTACCCTCCTGTCACCAGTTTGCGCATTTCAGATTCCGTCTCTCTCTCTCTCTCTCTTTTTTAGTGCCCCTTATATTTCTGCCTGTTCACAGTTGCCTTGTTCCAGATAATACTACCTGCTTTCACCTTTCACCTTTCACTGATGCCACTTCACCGTGATCTCTCATGTTTGCTCAATGTGAGGTGTTCAGCAGAGTTATTGATTCAAATTTCATGGACAATATTTCGGCAACTTCCCAGTTGTGTTCCTCAGGTGCTGTGAGCTGTGTTGTTGTGGGTACTCATTGCTCAGACTCCAAGTGGTCCTCAGAATATTGTACATAAAAATGGGACCAACTCAGCTGAGCACCTGAAAGCACACCAGAGCCACTTCATTGTTAATATTCAAAGACATTCACCCTGTTATTGCATACAGATCAAAATGTGGTAGTAATTCGGCAGAGTGTTTGTTGTGGTGCACAGATTTAATAGAGTGCACAGCCTTCTCTTCCCTCCTCCCACATCCATTCTTAACAGGTGACACCCAAGTAAGAGTTCTGACATGCTGAAACTTAACTTTTTTGTTTCCTGTATTTCCCTTGTGCACTGGGATTACTGTAGTCTTGGGTGTGTTGGTCAGACCATTGTACACACAAATTAACTGAGGCTTTTTGCAATGAAAAATTAAAGGCTGCCAAAAAGTTACTGCAACCAGTCACCTTCTGTCTTAGTTTTCAATTTTTATTTACCATGATTGGTTTTGAATCACCTAGTGATTCATCATCAGATGAAACATATTTGTTTTTTATTTGAAGCATTGTGGAAGTCATGTATGTATCTCAGCTGTGGCAAGATGTAAAAACGAAACATGTAAGCACTGAATGTGGCAAGAATTATTCACACGTTCAGTACTTCTGTGTTTTGTTTTTATATCTTGCCACAGCTACAGAATGCCAACAATGCTGTAGACATGCAATAAATCCATACTATCTGATGATGAATCACTAGGTGATTCAGATGTGGTCATATTAGGTAGATATTTAAGAATAAAACAAAAGGTAACTGGTTGCAATAATTTCTGGAAACCTTTATTCATCACAGTTGCAGTGTTCCACATCTGTAATGGATAAAAGTCTTAGATGAAAAATTGATAAACAAAGATTCCAGTCATCATATTTGATAGAACACACAGAGATTTTTAAGATATCTTATGATTTGAAACTTTTTTTTTTTTTTTCATTATTTACAATTTAAAATTGTTGAAATAGTGTTTAGGTACCTATTAGGCTACTGCTAGGTTAAGCTTCAGTCTCTCTCTGTTTACTTCGTTCTTATATTTCTATGCAGTGTGGGCTGCTGTTTACTCAGATAAATGATACTCAGGGTATCAGTTCAAGCCGACAAGCCACGTGCCAGTATCCCAGTGCTGGGCGTATGTACAATTGTCAACAGTGTAAGGCCTGTCCTAATGAGGACAGGATGATGATGTGTCCTGTCTGACACTGCTGACAACTCGTCTAGGTGGTTCCATGTGATGGCTTCAAAGCATAAAAGATGTGCTAAAGCAACCTCAGCTCTATACAACTGAAGACTTTTCCAAATTTAACCGTGGACAAAATAATGCAATTCCTTATGCCACAATGGATATCAAACAATGACCAAGAAATATCAAGTATCAACTGTTAAAAAAGTCTAATATTTGCATTGAAGATATGTTTTTAGTACCTCTGATATTATTAAGACATGAATCAGTGCAAGTGACATCTTCAATCTAACAAGGGGTGGTGACAGTGTTGGGATCACAGATTTACTTCAAACTTTGTACACCTTTAGTAGGCCATTAAAAAACATAATGTGCAAGTAGTAAGATTCACCACTCTGGCAGTTCTGAAAAAGCTGCAAGAGAAGTTTTATGCATCTATTATGTTTGCACAAGAGCTGGACGTTAGAGTTCATGGTGGTCAAGTGACTAGCATTCGAACTATGTAAGACAAATGTATGTAAGGTGACGGCCCGTGCTCAAACTTACATATTTCTTTCATCACTGGTCATATTATTTAATTTATATGACATTTGAGAGGTAATACAATTTTTAAAAAAACACATGTATTTGTATGAAGTTTTACTGAATTTTATGTCCTTTGACTACTTACATTTTTAATTAAATGTAATTATTAGAACAGACATATTTATAACTTTCGACAAGTAAACGAAAAAACACATCCTGATTCATGCGATGACATCTTTACCATTGACGCAATTCTTCCAGCTTGCACAGTTAAAGTCATACCACATATGTACTCTGATTTGCAAACCATGCCACATTTATTTCTGTCAGCAAGTAAAAAACTTTGTCAAGTGCCTTCAGAAATATTCATTTTTGATTGACAACAAATGAGAAAGTGCCTCTCGCGAAGATGCTATTAAAATCCATTCCATAGTACATCAGCAGTTTTCAGCACCTTTATTTGCCAAAATGTTGTGTTATGCATGGTTTGCATCCAAATTGTCTGATGAAAAAGACATTTTTCAAAATGTCAACTCTGAACATTCCCTATAAATGTGGGAAAACTGCATTCATCAGTTTAGTAGATGCTGTTTCAATTTATGTTTTCCTTGTCTGTATGATAAATACCATCCAGTAACTTGTGATGTCACAAATACCATCCTGCAACTTGCGATGTCGACAGCACATCCGGCAAGTAATTGTACATTACTCTTGTGGTCTGGAACATTGAGGCGTACTGTATTACTGATTGTGAATAAGATCGTTTGCATCATTATTTATCAAGGTGTGACTTGGGGTTTCCAAGCCTGTCCTTTGTCCTTGAAAATTTAATTAATAGTAGTAAATAGTCAAATAACATATGAAATTCACTCCAACTTCACAAAAATGCACATTCTTGTTTTTTCATTTTCTTTCATTATATTACTTCTCAAATGTCATATAAATTAAATAATGTAACCAGTGACGAAAAAATATAGACTAAGAACATACGTGAATGAGATTTTCACTCTGCAGCGGAGTGTGCACTGATATGAAACTTCCTGTCAGATTAAAACTGTGTGCCAGATCGAGACTCGAACTCAGGACCTTCGCCTTTCACAGAGCACTTGCCTGCAAAAGGAAAAGGTCCCGAGTTCGAGTCTCGGTCCGGCACACAGTTTTAATCTACCAGGAAGTTTCATATCAGCACACACTCCACTGCAGAGTAAAAATCTCATTCTGGAAACATCCCCCAGGCTGTGGCTAAGCCATGTCTTTGCAATATCCTTTCTTTCAGGAGTGCTAGTTCTGCAAGGTTTGCAGGAGAGCTTCTATAAAGTTTTGAAGGTAGGAGACGAGGTACTGGCAGGAGTAAAGCTGTGAGGATGGGGTGTGATTCGTGCTTGGGTAGCTCAGTTGGTAGAGCACTTGCCCGCAAAAGGCAAAGGTCCCGAGTTCGAGTCTTGGTCCAACACACAGTTTTAATCTGCCAGGAAGTTTCAAGAACATATGTGTTAGCGGGATTCAAACCGTCACTTCGTCCATGCCCTCTTGTTAAGTGGGAACGCTAATCACTTGACCACAGTGACTTCTTACGGCCGGCACCTTCACTCAGATACGTCAGTTACGTAGTAGACACACAATTTTCTCAATATTGCCAGCATAGTGCACCTTACTACTTGCACATTATATCGTTTTAATGGCCTACTAAAGGTGTACAAAGTTTGAAGTAAATCTGTCATCCCAACGTCATGGCCTCCCTTTGCAAGTGCTTTGGATCTCAATCAAATGATATTCATTTTGATAGACATCACCATTGATTCCATTATCACCTTCCAAAACTTTGTATAACAGCAGAAGTTATCACCACAGCATTACATTTTTTTCTGCATTTTGTGGTTTGTCTTATTTTTATTTTCAGGCTCATCATCATCATTCCTTCCCCTATTTTCTGAGGAAAAGGGATGCATGTTCCAAAGTAATGGGATGCAGTCAAGGTTCTCCCAAAATGCAGGATAAATTTATTCAATTCTGTTTCCAAGATTTATTTTGAAAGTGTACATACAGTTGTCAATATTGTGCTTGAAGAAGCATAAAATTATTTTGGCAGAAGGATATCACATACAAAATGACAAGAACATAATTTAAAAACAAACAATATCAATAGACTTTACTTTGGTTTTCAATAGAATAATCCATCCCAAATTGTGGGCTAGCTTTGTTTCTAGTAGATATTTGTCTACAAGAAGGCTAATCTTTCATATATGCCAAAGTCATATGTCACATTACCACCACCACTCCCCGCCCTACTTTTATATCAGATTGAACAGCATTCAAAATCCAGCATGTGTAACAACTGTTCTGATGTTTGTTAGCATGAGATGCAGTGATAACAGGGGAAAAGTAGACACCGGTTGTGATCATGGCTTTCTTGTGGCTGTCATTTCTCAAAAACTCTTTTAGATGTTATGATGTTCGTTTGTGGTTAAAATCAGGTTAAGTCTGTCATCTAATACAGAGACTTTCAACCTGTCTTTGAGTTGAAGGGCGCCCATATGTTTTTTGTAGCATTTTGCAAAATTCCTCCCTAGTTGACTTATGTTGAAGCAAGAACAGGAGCATGTGAGTTTCTATATGCCAGAATTTTTATGCCACTCTCTAGTGTATTTATTATTGTGAACAATTTTATTTTGTAGTTGGCTTTTTTTTTCAGTGTGGAAGGATATTTTTATGTTGTGTGGTCTGAAAAGATTTGCAAGTTTATATGACATTTCCCCAAGGAATGGAAGACAGACGAATTTTGGCATTTCTTTCTTATTTTGTAATGGTGATGGCGGTTTGGTTTTTACTTAGGGTTCACCCCCCCCCCACCCCCCACCCCCCACCCCCACCCCCACCCCCAGCTATGGTGTTTATCAAAGAGCTGTATAACCCAAATATGAAATCCACAGTTGAGCATCATACCACTGAAGGAATTAATTTCCATGTTATGGCTATCTCTACCCACAATAACAAGCATAGATTCCAAATATACAGAAAACACACTACCAGTGATTTGCCATTAACAGTATCTCATGCCACCCAGACCAACATGAAACTGCTTTCTTGAGGTCATCTATAAACCATATGCTCCACACCCTTATAATTGAAGAAGATGCATGTAAAGAATGAATATATTTAAACCTATAGCCCAAAATAATGGTTATAACACCTCTTTGATAAACGGCATAGTTGAAAAAATCCAAAGTCAACTTAAGCAACCACCATCACCATTACAAGCTAAGAAAGAAATGCCAAAATTTTCCAGTCTTCCACGCTGACAGTAGACTACAAAATAAAATTTTTCACAATAATAGGTCTGGCGTATACAAACTCACATGCTCCAATTCTTGCTTCTACATACGCCAAACAGGGAGAAATTTTGCAACCCACTACAAAGAACATATGGATGCCCTTTGACTCAAAAACTTAAATAAGTCCAGCTTTACATCACATATTGCTCATCCTGGACACTCTGTTGGTGATATCAATGACAATCTTTCTGTGCTAGACATTGCTGAGAACGGAATACCGATGGACCTCCTTGAACAATTACAAGATTTACATCCACAGACTAAAATCATGTCAAAAGATCCTAAATGAACAAACTGAATCAACATAGAGCTTTTTCTTTTAGTATTTCCAGGACAACCTGCCACCAAAACAACAAAAATGACAATACTAACACATATTCGTCTTACTGCATTAATTTTGTTCTCCTTGTCATGTAAGAACTGACATTCCTGTAAACACACACACACACACACACACACACACACACACACACACACACACACACACACACACACACACAGTATAAATATTCCACTCTATTTGTTTACCTTTGCATTACTTTTAACCCATATTACATTTATATTGCCCATATAAAAACATTCCTGCAGCTAGCAGAATTACTTAAATGTAATATCTGTACTACTAATATTTGCACTGTAATACAATGTATCTCATGCCACGGACCATGAGGTAGTAAAGTGTGACATCCATCATACCCATATTCTTTGTAAAAACATCAAGTGTTAATTTTCGGTGCATCAGTGTAGAACCAAGTGCAACTAAATACTGTATATATTTGTGTACATAGCATGATAATGTACATCATAGAAATATATTTGATATGGATACCACAAGGCAGTTCACTGCAATTACCTGAAACATAAGAAACTTTCGGATTCATAAATATTTCATCCCCGATTACTAAATTTCCATCATTTCAGCCAGCAGCATCAGCACAGCATGTAGCTAAACTTGGTCCACAGCATAATGTTCTTATAACACCTCCATCTGATGATAAGCCTGAAGTTGCTTGGAAACATGTTTATGCTTGAATAAATCGTATAAAAAAAAGTGGTTGCATATTCATTACCAGATAAATCGTCACTCAAGCACTAGTTTCTGCATGAAACAAAGCATCTCCAGACTCACCTTGCTCACCAGTGGTATGCTTCTGCCCTTTTGACAACTTCTGGCTAAATGGAATTAGTGGTTGTCATTGGTTGTCTGTAATTTGTTACACCACTATTCCTACAATGGTTATAGACACACCTACTCTTATAGAGAGATGACTGCAGATGGGCGATGAAACTACAGTGAGAAACTCTGGAGGCAAAACTAGTATCCAGGCAACTGAAACGAAATTTCTGAGAGTTCATAGCTGTATCACTGGATCTTATCAGAAATGCCACAATCTAAGAAGGTTTGAAGATGTTCACTGTGAATTACAAAATTGAAAACAAAATACTGTGATGATATCAATACACTTTACAAATGTACAACCATTGTTTGTGAAAGTTAAGAAATAACTAGAGGAATTAATCAATGTGGAGTGACTGTGGTGGAGGTGGCTCAGTGAACTGGTAACAGGCGGTAGTGCTTCAGCAGTGGTACACACGGCTGTAACATTCCAAATATCTTACCAAAGCCTAGACTCATCACAAAGAAAAATAATTTCTTGGTGTAAGATAGTGGGGAAATGCAGCAGTAATTGTCATGTTGGCAGCTTAAGCACATAGACCTGTGGTGGGTGAAAGAAAAGGGAAAAGATAAGAGAGACAAATAACTGGAGAACTTGTATCAACAGATGATTGACGCAGTAACTGTGTTTTCTATTAAGATGGCAACACTTACATAATCACATGAATCTTAAAATTATTGTATAGGCTACTTATTTGAAACATCTTATATGTCATGATTCCACTATATGCTCATTTGTTCAAAATTACTTACAGTTTTCACAATTCTTTCACAACATGAATGTTTTACCATATTATCTATTATTTGAGACTTTGTCAATGATTTCAGGATATGGAAAAAGAACTTAACACACACTGGATGGAACTTATCCAAGGCCGCAGTTGGGGACAGACATTATTGATGTGTCAGATTATGCGCCTCATGTCCTGCTTCGATGTCTTTCTGGAAGCATCAGGAGCAACGGGTATAGCTCCACCAGAATTCCCGAGAGATAAAATTTTTCTCAAGCCTGTAAAGTTAGTATCTATGATTCAGCATCATTGAGGCCGTTGTGGCAGAATGTTAAGTTCTATGTGACATGTTTTTTGAACTATGAGCAGTCTAAAATGTTCTGTTTTCATTACAGGGGACGGAATCGTTGCAGGCCATACAAATATCTTCAACTTGGAGGTGGTATATTTACACAGCGGTAGTTGGAAGAACATTCACATTGTGCGAGTTGAAATCAGTTTACATTATTTCTGTGAACAACCACAAATGATTGATGGAATCCATCTAATTATTGCATTATTTCCAACCCTGGTTCACAAAGCTTATAAAAAAATTAAAAATAAAAGTTTTGGCTTTGGCCAATGAAAAAATTTGTGTGTATTGTAGTGTTGTATACTATCTTGAGTTCAGTGGTGTGCAGTATTTTTGTAAACTGAAGAGCAAAGCAGTACTTAACATGGTAGAAACATAACAGTGTATCAGAATGATAGTAAATTCATGCTGGTTTTCTACTGTTATAAGCATTGTGAATAGACATGGAAAGTAATTAACAGTTCAGCATAATGTTTCTGTGGTTCTGACATAGTTTCTCTGGGTATTACTTGTATAGCTTTAGATGAATGTGTTGGCGGTATGTGGATGAAAAACTGAGCATTGTGTATTAGATTCTGACAATTAAAAAGAAGAACATAATAGTTGATAACATATAAAAGTGGCAGTAATTTGAGTAGTTCTAATGATAAACAAAAGTTTTGGCCTTTATAATATCCTTTTCTCAATAAAGCTGTAACAGACATGACAGCTTTATATTAAAAAGAAAGTAAAGAATGTGACACACCTTTAAGGAACTTTAATGGAACAGTAAGCTACATTATGGCAACCAGTTTGTGAAAACAATGAGCACAGAACCCTGCGGAACACATACCATTCTGCTAGCCTATTAAGAGTTCATGACCATTCTACAAAGTTACAATGTGCAGCAATATCAGACTCAGTGATCTATTCACATTACTATTGTCTCGCTGTTGTAATGCACCATTTGTGCTTGGTCTCTGCTTCATGAAGTGTCATATTTCCTCTCTTTGTATCAGTTGTTGGACTTGGTTTGTCTGTAGTGCAGTCTCGACTTGTCCATTTCCTCATTGTTTGTCTTTGCTGTTCACACTCGGGAGATCCAGTTGTTGACGGTCCCTGACCACAGTCATTACAGCATTTTGTGTCATTCCCGACATTCAGTCAACTCTTGGTTATAATAATTGGCGATGAGGTAAAAGATTATCAGAGTACCATGGAAAGAAAGTTTATGAAACTCTTCGAACAGCAAGTTTCAACAATAACATGCTCAACAAATTCAGTTGCTCCACCAAGAAATTCAGTTCTGAAGGATCAACTAACACAAAGTAGCCACGTAATACAGACAGTGGTCATTTCCCAGGGTGAAAGTGCCCATCTACGGTTCTTCCCTTTAACAATGCCACAGAGATTTGGACACGTATTTACAATGGCTAACACAGCATTTCACCATCTTTCAGGTCACTGAATACAGACTCCA
Organism: Schistocerca serialis cubense; assembly: GCF_023864345.2. Classification (NCBI taxonomy): domain Eukaryota; kingdom Metazoa; phylum Arthropoda; class Insecta; order Orthoptera; family Acrididae; genus Schistocerca; species Schistocerca serialis. The sequence goes on from NC_064645.1 coordinate 103,249,487, forward strand.
AATACAGTATAACCCCACTTTTATGTTCCCGGAATTAACATTTTCCCATTTACGACATTTTTTATCGTTCCCGTCTAATTTCCTATGTCCACAATATAAATTTGCACCCAATTTTTCGTCAACATATTTATAACTTTCTCGCGACTTATGCATTACGAAAAAATATTTGTTGAGAAAAAAAATTATGTTGGCCTTCCCGTACTGTTTACAGATATTACGTGGTTAAGTTTCTTGACACCAGGACACTGTACTCAGCGGATTTGAACAGATAAATTTGTATAAAAGTTGGAACAATTCGTGCCATATCTCCCGCCATTGCCAAGCACTACTTGGCGTGATGGCTGATGAGAATAATTAGGTTTGTTCGAATAAAGATATGATGACCATTCACAGCCATTTCCAAACTCTCTACTGCACAAATGCAGTTTCGTGATTGTTGTAATCATCGTGACACCTTTATCGAACAATATTTAGCGTGTTTCGGCATTTTGCCTCGATATGACGGGTGTTTGTGTTGGGAATATTGATAGCGTTTGAGCTCCTACCGCTCATGTCCTCCTGGGGCGGGGGCCCTCCACAGCCGGCGTGCTTCTCTCTGGCTGACACATGCTACTATGGCTGCGGCCATGGGCCACATTTACGGTCGGTCTCTGAGCACTGGCACTCTACTGCAACAAGGTGCGTGTGGGCGTCTGGAAGGTGAGTACGTGGGATGTGAGTGTGTTTTCAATGATATCAGTCATCTAGCGATAAATGGATTGTGTTTCTCAATAAATCGTGGTGGTTTTTGTTGTTGTTACCATCCTATCGTGCAGTAGATCCTTTCCTTGCTCCTTCTTCGTCCTTGTGTAGTGGAGAGAACCAGTCAACGTGCGAAGTATACAGTACTTTTAAAAAAGAAAATACGCTTAGCAAACCTGTAGTGGTTGGGGACTCTGTAACTGTGATGGTATAAATTCACCTCGAAATCTGAAATTCCAACTACAGTTTCATACATCACCAGTTCCAGTTGTGACAAAATTTTTAATGAAATTTCTCATCAGAAACTGAACATTATTGTTTATGCACACAAACTAATTTGTAGTGTCGATATTTTTCTTATTTTGAGTACTTTTAAAGTGTATGAAGCAAACTGTTTAAACGCTACATTAATGATTTAATTAAAGTTTCCCATTGCACATCTTCTGAAGCACCATTTGTGACTTCTTCAAGATGTGATACTCCGCACCAAATTTAATAACTCTCAGGAGTTCATGAAGTGTACCTAAAGATAAGTGCACACGAAGGCTGGGGTAGTTTAGAATCCATGACTGAATGAAATACTCATGCTAGTTCCTATGTCATCTGCCAAGCAAACTACAGCGCTCTCTCTCTCTCTCTCTCTCTCTCTCTCTCTCTCTCTCTCACTCATTGTATACAACGATATTTTTTTTATAGGTGTATTTCGAGTCAGCCAGCTACTAGTTTTGAGATAACGTCAGTTTGTGTGTGTGAGATTTTAGCTACCACATCCTCCTTATATCCCCTACATCACGATCATGTGACTGGAAATTAATTATTTATTAACTTCTGCAATATTTCTGCATCGATTCTCAGTCAGGCATTTGCCTTGGAAGGAGTTCACGCGTGTGTCGGTATTCCACAGGGTTTTACAGAGAAAGGCTGCTTTGTTTACGGTTCAGTCCGACTGCGATCAATGATGTGTGCAGAACTGGCAGTGGCACATTACACGAGGAGAAATAGAGATAGAGGATGTGTATTGAGAAGAATTTCTCGGGTGCTTTTGTTTGGTGATTAGTGTGACATCCGGTCTGTCAGTCGCGGGGCCCGATCATGCTACCGCTTCTCAGGCTGCTGTGTGGTGCTGGCCCTTGGGTGCATGGCTGGGACAGCCTGTGTGGGTGGAGAGAGGCAAGAAAGTTTTTCAGATATGTTTAAGCAATCAGTGACAGTGTAATTACGTGTGATGGGTGTTTCATGGTGATATCCCTTGCGCGATCGGCATGTAAATAAAAGCGATCAGTTTAATTACTTCTTTTTGATGTATTGTACAAGACCTTCTCAAACAGCCAAGAATGATGAGCAAGATAGATCCAACCCCTGCAAACTGAATTTTTTATAAATAAGCAATTAACATCTGCTATGTAATTGAATTTCCTCTCATGACATCCTTCCTCTCCAGCAGAGAGCTGTCAATTTCCTGGTAGGGGAGGGTTATGGGGTTCACCAGATGAGGAACGGTTAATTAATTGATCAATTGAATTAAGTAGTCAATCAAATTGATAGATTGAGAGGGGACTATTCAAATAACTTAGGCCCGAAAGTGTACCTGTATCAGCGAGTGGGTGGGGAAGGGGTTCGAGGTTTCCTGAGGGGTTGAGAGGAGGGAGAGAGGGGTAAGGGTGGGGGAACAGTAGGTTAAGGACCTGTCAATCAAGGAGAAGGATTATCCCCAGGACGTCATAGTCTACTTAGCAGAACAATAGGTTAAGGGCCTGTCAGTCAAAAGAGAACAGTAGGGAATGTATGCTTGCCCCTGATGTAAGCATCCCGCCAATATGGGATGATGCTCTCTTTGTCCTACTACTGTCGTCATCTTTGGTAACACAGAGGAGGTATGAAGGAAAGAAGTTTTCGAGGGAATGAGTTTATAATAGGCACGTATAGACTTTGTCTCTCTAACCTCTCTCTCTTTCAGCTTGTCATACATGGCATCCCTGGTGGGAATAATCTTTGCAGTCGAACTGCTTTGGGATTATGAGTCTAGATTTTAGTAGCGAGAACTGTGAATTATAACCGAACAGTGAACTGTACAAGGACTGTGATACGTGTGAACTGCGAATGACCAGGGAACTGCACGAGAACTGTGAGATGTAGGCTTTGAACTATGTTTGAACTGTTTTTGTACTTTAGTTGAAATATAATATCGGATGCTGCAAAATCAAATTTTCCAATGACAGTAGTATCGGTAACTGAGGACTAGAAAGTCCTGAAGTGCTATGAAAATAAAAGTTTATGCTGTGTGCGCGGTCCATGGGATTACGTTATAAATCATCACTTCGAGATACTTCATGCTAGGAGACGGCGCAGCCTGCAGAGCAGCGTGAGGCGGCCACAGACAACGGGTGCGGAGGCAGCAGGCAGCGGCCGGCGCAGTTAACACTACTCAGCACTTTTGAAGTGTCAGCTTTAGCATACCGCAACAGCTGAGTTGAAGCCAGCGGTGCAGCCCACAGCTACGAGAATCAGCAGCAGTACATGGAAGAAGACAAGTAGTGGAAATGTTGTGCTTATATATATAGCAATCTAAGATTTGTGGTTGGAACATTAGTATTACTAAAATGTGTGAGGTAAAAGAAGTAATCATAGTACAGTGTCAGCTGACACTTTACCAACTCGGGATGATCAGGATATAAAGTCTATGCTAAAATTAATTTTACAAAAACAAAAAATTGCACACAAGAAAATAGGTAAGCAATTAAAAGAAAATAAGGAGGAGTTTAAAGAAGTTAAGGTAGGAATAGCTCAAATTACCACTGAGTTCTGTGCTTTGGAACATAACGTTACAAATCTTGAAGCTAAACCTGACGGACGTTGCAAGGAAATAGATTATAAAACAAAAGAGTGGGGTAAAAATTAGATGTTTGTAAGACAGAAACGAATCAAAAGATTGACCATAAAACCAAAACTTTAGATAAGATTTTGTAGGATCAAAATGGGATGATAGAAATAACAATTAATGAAATTACCAAAGCAAAGTTAACAAAGTGTGTCAGGATAAGCACACGTTACATTGGAATAATTTACAAAGTATCAAAAGTGACCATGAAATACTCAGTTATAACATTTCACAAGTGCGATTCAGGGCAAACTGAGAGAAACGGAGCAAAAAGTACTTACTGAAACGCAAAACGAAGTAGAAAATGAAGTAGAAATTTGGTGTGAACAAGAAAGAAAGGATGGTGCGGTTCATGTAAGTAACGTAGCACGTTACGTTAATGCGTATAAATTCCACCGTTTGTCTAGCAAGGAAACTATACACCCACTGGCCTTCGTTGGACAGTTTGAGGACATCATTTCTGAAAACATGATTGAATAACAAAAAATCATATTCGATGCCAGTAGGTTATAATGAGAAGCAAAATTATGGGGAACAGAGGTCAGTATCACATGTAAAACACATAAAGAATTTGTTCGAGAATTCTTGAATCAAGACTGGTCTTGCGGCACACAAACTAGAGCGACAGGTGATGTATGAAGTATTTGTTGGCAGAAGGCTTGATGGTGAAAAAGTCATTGTACCAGAAATGGGTAGGAGTAAGGTAATAGAATGTCCCATACCGAAGTTGTGTGGTGTCAAGATAACAGTAAACATAGATTTGATAACCAGATTCTCTCAGAGGCCGCTAGCAACAAATGGTCAAATGTATACTGCATTCATCTATGAGAGACGAAGTTATCAGTTCAGTTTCAAGAAGCATCGTATGGCAGTAGATTACGTGCCTGAATTTGAGGAAGTTATGAATGAAGTGTCGCTATCATGGACATACTGACGCAACAATTATTAGATGAAATATCGACCAGTGAAATGAAAAAAATATTATGAATTCTAACCTCAAGGGCAATAACGTTCTTTGTATTGCTTGGTAATTGACGATTACCAGGTGCCCGAGTTAACTCGCAGCATGCTTCATTTTCTTTTCCTGCTGTTAGTTCGTCCCCTTCTTTCATTCAGAACTGCATCTGTCTCTTTCAGCATTCTTCACTATCAAGGTTAAAATTACCAAAGTTTCTTATACTGAATATGACAACAAGAAACAAGCTATGACACAAATAAAGTAAGCCAGCAGAATAAACATTCGCACAGCATGGGTGCAAAACAGACATTTGACGGAATGTAACAGGCCAGAGTATATGAGAGACAGGATTGCAGATACATCAACAAGAGGAAACAGTACATAGTTTCAAAAAGACACCAGTACCAAATACAGGGTGTTTCAAAAATGACCGGTATATTTGAAACGGCAATAAAAACTAAACGAGCAGCGATAGAAATACACCGTTTGTTGCAATATGCTTGGGACAACAGTACATTTTCAGGCGGACAAACTTTCGAAATTACAGTAGTTACAATTTTCAACAACAGATGGCGCTGCAAGTGATGTGAACGATATAGAAGACAACGCAGTCTGTGGGTGCGCCATTCTGTACGTCGTCTTTCTGCTGTAAGCGTGTGCTGTTCACAACGTGCAAGTGTGCTGTAGACAACATGGTTTATTCCTTAGAACAGAGGATTTTTCTGGTGTTGGAATTCCACCGCCTAGAACACAGTGTTGTTGCAACAAGACGAAGTTTTCAACGGAGCTTTAATGTAACCAAAGTACCGAAAAGCGATACAATAGAGGATCTGTTTCAAAAATTTCAACGGACTGGGAACGTGACGGATGAACGTGCTGGAAAGGTAGGGCGACCGCGTACGGCAACCACAGAGGGCTACGCGCAGCTAGTGCAGCAGGTGATCCAACAGCGGCCTCGGGTTTCCGTTCGCCGTATTGCAGCTGCGGTCCAAATGACGCCAACGTCCACGTATCGTCTCATGCGCCAGAGTTTACACCTCTATCTATACAAAATTCAAATGCAGCAACCCCTCAGCGCCGCTACCATTGCTGCACGAGAGACATTCGCTAACGATATAGTGCACAGGATTGATGACGGCGATATGCATGTGGGCAGCATTTGGTTTACTGACGAAGCTTATTTTTACCTGGATGGCTTCGTCAATAAACAGAACTGGCGCATATGGGGAACCGAAAAGCCCCATGTTGCAGTCCCATCGTCCCTGCATCCTCAAAAAGTACTGGTCTGGGCCGCCATTTCTTCCAAAGGAATCATTGGCCCATTTTTCAGATCCGAAACGATTACTGCATCACGCTATCTGGACATTCTTCGTGAATTTGTGGCGGTACAAACTGCCTTAGACGACACTGCGAACACCTCATGGTTTATGCAAGATGGTGCCCGGCCACATCGCACGGCCGACGTCTTTAATTTCCTGAATGAATATTTCGATGATCGTGTGATTGCTTTGGGCTATCCGAAACATACAGGAGGCGGCGTGGATTGGCCTCCCTATTCGCCAGACATGAACCCCTGTGACTTCTTTCTGTGGGGACACTTGAAAGACCAGGTTTACCGCCAGAATCCAGAAACAATTGAACAGCTGAAGCAGTACATCTCATCTGCATGTGAAGCCATTCCGCCAGACACGTTGTCAAAGGTTTCGGGTAATTTCATTCAGAGACTACGCCATATTATTGCTACGCATGGTGGATATGTGGAAAATATCGTACTATAGAGTTTCCCAGACTGCAGCGCCATCTGTTGTTGAAAATTGTAACTGCTGTAATTTCGAAAGTTTGTCTGCCTGAAAATGTACTGTTGTCCCAAGCATATTGCAACAAACGGTGTATTTCTATCGCTGCTCGTTTAGTTTTTATTGCTGTGTTGTGAGCAAAAAGGTATTACTGTGTCTGTAGTTGTTTTTCTGTAAATTTTGAAACAATGTGTGTGTGTACTGATGTCAATGGTGAGATCTAAGAAGTTTATGGATTTGTTGCCAATCTCCATAGTGAACTGATATTTTTATGTTGACTGTTTAGGTTTTTCAAGAATGTGTTGAGTTGTCTTTTAGTACCAGTCCACATACACAAGACATCATCTACATATCTAAACCAGTATTTGATGTTTGCACTCAAAGGTTCTGTTTTTAGGAAATTTTGTTCAAAATGGTCCATAAATATTTCAGCCAACAGTGGACAAAGAGGGGAACCCTTAGCTAAGCCATCTAACTTTTTATAAAGAGTCCCTTGGAACTGGAAATAGTTCTGTGCAAGGCATGTCTGTCTGGCCAGTCTCAAGTCATTCAATTTCACAGGATTGACATTAGACTTGTGCATCAGCTCTGTCAGAATATCAATGCATTCTACTACTGGTATGTTAGAAAACAAACTGCTGACATCAAAGGATACTAACTTATCACTGTGTGAGACAGATATACCTTTTAACTTGTTTACTAGGTTCACAGAGTTTGAAATACCATGCTTTGGTTTGAATTTAGTCTTGCTCTTAATTAGGACGTCCAGTTTACTGGCTAGTTTGTAAGATGGAGCAGTGAATGATGATACAAATGGACGGATAGGAACATCTTGTTTATGCAGTTTAGGAAGCCCATACATTCTAGGAGGCACTGGGTTCATATTAGTTAACCGTTTTGCTTCAAATTCAGAGAATATGCTTCTGCATGAAGTGATTGCATATTTAACATCCTCTTTCAACAATTTAGTAGGGTATTTAGGAAGGACTTGGAAGCCTGTGGTATTCAGAAAATCATTAACTTTATCCACGTAATCACATTTGTTCAAAAGTACAATACTGTTGCCATTATCAGATTTTGTGTCAATGATACCTTGGTGTTGTAATTTCTGTTTCAAGGACTTGAGGTTGTGAAAGTCAATAGACCGTGGGATGTTACACACGAATTTGGTTTCGTATTTTAGTGCATTGGCAACTATATATTTTGCAGTGGTATCTTTCGTTAGGGCATATTCAGTATCAACTATCATAACATCGAGTTGTTTTTCTGATGGATGGTGGGGAGGAGCATATTTAAAACCTTTCTCAAGCACTTTTTGTTTGTTTGGAGATAGAACCAAGTTCAATAAGTTAATTACGTGTTGCGAAAAATTTTGTTTACTGTTTGAGGTTAGGGGTACACTCACCTTCCTAATCATAGATAATTTCTTGTTCTGCCTCAAAAATATGTCGTGAATAAGATCACTTACACTTTGACGAACTTCTCGACCGAAGACGTCGCGCTCACAGGGGTGAGGCTGGAAGCCCTGGAAATTAACAAACCTCGTGCTCACAGTCCAGATCTCATCCTAAATGACCAGATACAGCTCAACACTTCACCTCTCCTAAACTTCATATAATCATCTTTGTTGTTCATTACTTCCCACACTCTCCCTTCCTACATATTCCCATTTTCCTGTATTCATTAAGTTGTTTTGTTTTGTTGAAGTTGTCTTTGTATTCCACGTAGACTGTAGTTTCAATAGTTAAGGCTTTCTTTTAACTGGTATGTGTATTACTGTCCATGTTTAACACCCCTTGTAGTTGTCTCATCAAATACTGTTCATATTTTACTTTGCTCATTTATTTAATGAAAACTGGTACACAGCCACTGCTTTGATTATAACGTTAATGATGAAATGCAGTATCACCACACTCTCTTTTACTGTAGGTTCCCTCAAACACTTCCATTTTCCTGCATTTATTTATTTCTGTGTATCTCATTGATATTGCTTAAGTGTAGAAAAATAAGTGATAAAGAATGTTAATACTTTGACATATCCTATATTACACGTACATTTACTGTACACAATGTAATCTTACAGGATCAAATAAAATTCAATTCAGTTCAATTCCTTATGTATTCTGTATTTATGTTGATAACTGTCTCTTCTTATAATTGGTTGTGTATCACTCTCCATGTTTCACACCTCCGGATGCAACCTTGTCTACTACTAATTTTATTTTATTAGTTTTGTTTATTAATAGAAACTGTTATGTAGGCATGCTATTCCTATTTTGTGCTAAAGGTTTTCCTGTCTACGCCATTGTTATTTATGTACTGTTCAGTTTCACTTTTTCATTGCAAAACTGTTACTTACTATTTGTTTCTACTTCAGTCTAGATGCTTTACTTATCTTCCAATGTTGTCTGCTAACATTTAACTTCTTTGGTGATAATACTCAGTAAATATCTGAAGATGGCCTTGAAGCCGAAAACTGATTAACAATAAAAGTAATATTGTAGAACAAAAGCAAATTGGTGCTTTTCATTTATTATAATGTTGTTCTACCAAGAACTGATGGAAGATGCTGTTAATTATGATACACTTATAGGCAAGCAATGGTTCTGCCATAGAGGTTTATGGTAATTCGAGAGTTATGGTTATTAGGCGACAGAAAAGTCTGCCAGTTGTTTATGAAGAGAGAAAAGAGGTAAATGGAGAGTTCTAGATTAGGTGACAGAAAAGTCAGCCAATTATTTACATAGGGAATTAAAGCTCAAGTATTGTTATTAGGCGACAGGAAACTCAAAACTGAGTCGGCCTTTAAATAGTAGTATTTAATAGGTGGAGTGGTTTCCGCCAACTATTTTATGAAGCGCAAGGGAATAGACATATTGTTAATATAAGACAAAACACTGAGATGAGAATCTCATAAAAGACATATGTAGTAAATAAGATTCAAATTGAAGGCCACTTAATAATAAGTATAGAGAGTAATGCCACACCCTGGTTTTAAATATGAAAGCAAACTGGAAGAAAGGTCTAGTTAAGAATAAGACAATTATCCCCAACATATCACAAAGTCACATAATGCTCGTATATGAAAGTCAGTAGAAAGTGCGCAGTCATTACATGAATAGAGCTCCACTAGTACTTTTTGTGGCAACAATGACACTCAAATGTACAAGACTTGATACCATATAGTGTGGAGTGAAGCAACAATTTGATAAATGAGTGTTTGTGCATTGTGGTGGAAGCAATATTCTGAAAGGTTCTCTCGATATATCTGAATCGCAATTGTGAGCCTCCGTAGGCAAGATTTAAAAAGAGCACAGCAGGTGACACCGGCTATCGGCGTGAGTCATTAGCGAAGCAGGTCGGTAGCAACAGATGGAGCGAGTAAACAGAACTCTTGCAGTGGGCAAAGGCAAAGTCCAAGCTTTGTGTAGCTACAGCTGTGACCAAAACAAAAACATTAATGAACCACTGTCGTAGTATGATGAAAACAGTGGCATTTTTTTATAATCACACAAAACCAGAACAAAACATCATGTGTTATATATTTTCAGTGTAATAGTGTATGAAAACACGTTTACTTAAGATTTATTTAAAATTATTAGGAATCCAATTTAAAGCATTTTGTATTTGGTGGAACGGACACTTTCGGAGAACACCACTTTGAAGAGTCTGGAGTTTCACAACGCAAGACCACATGGGCAACAGAATCATCTATGGGTTGCTGTTGTGAGCTACTTGCATAGGTTCTCGTAAAAGGTGTGAGTGTAAAGTTCTTTCGTCTCCACGCATTTATGAAATGTATCGGCGTTGTGTTTGTTATATTTGTAACTGTGTGAAGTGGACTCCTTATGATGCATTCAAATATAAATAAGTGCAGAACGGCATGGTGCCGACATAACGGAGAGTTAAAGTTAAAGAAGGTTTTGTCGAATTGAAAGAACGGCAATGCGTCAATGTTAGTGGTGTAGCAATTTAACTTCTTATGAGAAATAATTTGTTGAATTTAATAGATGGCAGTGCGTCGATAGTAGTTTAACAGTAGAATAAAATTTTGTGATTAAAATTGCCTAGAAGATAGCGGAATGCTGCAGAGTATTATAGCAGGAATGGTAGATTGTAAATTAACGAAACACTTCCAACAAAATAAAGGTGCAGAATAATACTACTTTGAAAATCTTGACTATTTAGAGGAATAATGTAATTAGTATAGAAAGTGCTACTAAAGATTAATGATTTTTGGGATATAAAGTGGTACACGAATTTATTGAGGGTAACAATCAGTTTTCTCTAATCACAAAACACTTAAGTTTTTGATTATATAAGTTGATTAATAATCTGAGCATGAAAAAATATAAAATATTCTATTTTTGAAATATAATAACAAATTGAGAGACGAGGGCTAAAAAAATTATGAATCTTTGAGTAAAAATTTGTTTGTTTCCCAAATTGATTGTTGCTGCTACAGCATCCCAATTTTTCGAAATTTGGAAGGAGGGGGATGTTTAATATTTCTGGCTTTACAGCAATCACGTTCGGTTTGAAGAAGCTCTTTTTAGAGCTGTTGAGAAGCCAGCAGTGTCAAGATGTCGTAATATGGTGTGAGGTACCAACGACAGATGGTCTGTTTGGTACGGATGTCGTGACAAAGACCGCCTAAATGGTGTTCCTTCTCCGCAATTGGTTGCTGCATTCGGATTTTGCGCGCCAAAATGATGATAATATTCTGTTATTAATATTGGACATACTAAACAGTATATTTACGTGCGTTTCACATTAAAGGAACTCTTAATAGCGCACTGTTATTCCAGTATTCCAGTATTAATAGCAGAATAATAAAGAACTGCTAAACGAAAAGGCAGACAAAGCACTTCGGTGATCTTCAGATCGCACCTAACTTTGATGGTGGAAGAAGTAGTTAGGCTGTGAAATGTCAGAGCTGGTTCGGGTGTTTTGGAGAATGGGCAAGTTGTCTGCCGCAGTAACAGTTAAGACTTTATTATCATCTTTGGTTATTTGGTGATGTAGTTGAGAACAGTGTGATAGTAATTACGAAAATACGCAGTTCATTATTTTGTTAGGAATAGAAATTATTTGTGACTCTAAAGTGGAATGTAATTGTGCAATTTCTCGTATTCTGCTAATAAAAAGCGAGTGACATCGTGTTTAAGCAAACTAATTGGAAATTTAGTTATTTCTAAAATATCAGTTCCTCGCTAGCATATTACAGCCTCAAGGTAACGAATTCTGTGCAGGGAACAACAACTATAGAAGATTGTAGGTTGGTGAACATTAGTTAGAATTTATGCATTCCACTCATGGCGGTGGAGGGAAATCGGCAGCTCACGTGTACTGCATTCTTAGTACAAATGAGATTAATGACACGTCATCTGTGGTAACACAGAGGAGGTATGAAGGAGAGAAGTTTTCGAGGGTACCTCCTACCACATTCAAATATTTTTTTCATGTTAGCGTTGTTAGTTCAGCCTGGGACTTTCTTATGAATGTACAAGGGTCACTCCAAAAGAAATACACACTATTTTTTTTTAAAATCCGTCTTTTATTCTACATGTTTGAAAGTTTTACAGTGTGTAGTAGATACATCCTTTAGGAATAATATTTTCATTTCTCCACATAGTTTCCATCCCTCTCAAGTGCCTTACGCCATCTTGGAACCAGCACCTGTATACCTGCTTGGTAAAATTCTGGACCAGCCTGTTGGAGCCACTGTTTGGCAGCATGCACAAGGGAGTCATCATCTCCAAACCTTGTTCCACGAAGAGAGTCTTTCAGTTTCCCAAAGAGATGATAGTCACATGAAGCCAGGTCAGGACTGTAAGGAGGGTGTTTCAGTGTTGTCCATCGGAGTTTTGTGATCGCTTCCATGGTTTTTTGACTGACATGTGGCCGTGCATTGTCGTGCAACAGCAAAACATCCTGCTTTTGCCGATGTGGTCGAACATGACTCAGTCGAGCTTGAAGTTTCTTCAGTGTCGTCACATATGCATCAGAATTTATGGTGGTTCCACTTTGGCATAATGTCCACAAGCAAGAGTCCTTCGGAATCGAAAAACACAGTAGCCATAACTTTTCCAGCAGAAGGTGTGGTTTTGACTTTTTTTTCTTTGTTGAATTTGCGTGATGCCACTCCATTGATTGCCTCTTCGTCTCTGGTGAAAAATGATGGAGCCATGTTTCATCACCTGACAGAATTCTTCCAAGAAATTCATGTCCACCATTCTCGTACTGTTCCAGAAGTTCGCTGCATACCGTTTTTCTTGTTTCTTTGTGAGTCGCTGTCAACATCCTGGGAACCCACCTGGCGCAAACCCTTTTTAACGCCAACACTTTCCGTATTCTGAAAACACTTCCTTCCCCTATCCCAACGTAGCGTGACAATACGTTCACTGTGATGCGTCTGTCAACAGTCACCACTTCGTTAAATCTCTGGAGTGCGTGCAGTACAAGGCCTGCTGCTGCGAGGACAATCCTGAATATTGCCGTGCCCGCTTTCATTACGTAACCTGCTTGCCCACCAACTAACTGTACTGTGATCGGCAGCAGCATCTCCATACACCTTTTTGAACCTCTTGTGGATGTTTCCTTTTGTCTCGTTTTCACAGCACAGGAATTCGCACGTTGCCTCTGACGAACGTCAAGTGTAGCAGCCATCTTGAAGATATGCTGTGACGGCGCCACTCACGGGAAAAGGTTGAATTCAGTCTGAAAACAAGCGGGGAGGATGTATCTACACACTGTAAAACTTTCACACATGCAGAATGAAAACTGTATTTTTACAAAAATAGTGTGCATTTCTTTTGGAGTGACCCTCTTAATACAAGTATGCCCTACAACATTCATTGTTCTTTAAGTTATTTCTGATATTAGATCGAAGGCTGAAATAAACATTTAGCGATTTCCGAATGTGTGGTTAGGCAAGAACCTAAGCGTGCAGCTTAAATTGCTTCAAATGAATCGAGGAGCAATAACATTCATATTTTTCCTTGTCACAAAGTCGACAGCCGATCATGCGGTTGTCAAAATGACATCACTTTTGCTGGAATTGTTGTGAATCGAGTGTTACCCCCAACTGTAACACTATTAATACAATGTACCTTCTAATAATTCACTTCTGCCAGAGTGCTGTCATAAGTAAGTAGATGTGTTGTGCTTAGGAATTTCCAATTCAATTAAAGTTCTATGAACCCAGCTAGCACTCAAGCTTATTTCAAGGTGGATATTGAGTTTAGGTTCAGCTGAAAATTCAAGATTGAAAAATCAACCCGTTACACAGCTTATTTCAAGGTGGATATTGAGTTTAGGTTCAGTTGAAAATTCAAGATTGAAAAATCAACCTGTTACACAGTTTACATCAAGCTGTAAAAATTTAGCTTGAATTAAAATAATTTTCCCAAGCTTGAAATAAACTGTAATTTCCCTGGAAGGCTGTACAGCAGATGCGCGCGCAGCATAGCTTCCATAGACGTCCAAGGGAAGCGCCACAAGCGTTTATAAGCCTTGCAGTTGCACTGACTCTGCTAGGTTTACGGCCATTTTATTTTTGTGACGTTCGTTGATGATTGTTGACTGTTGTGAAGTTTGTTTTATACTGGAAAATATTTCGGAAAGTGTGTGGCGTCCCCTGCCTTACTGCTACACTGGGTCTGAAGAAGATATATAGTGTATTACAGGTACGCTGGTGCATTTTTTCTCTAGTGGTACGTTAATATTACAAATGTTAAATATTATTACGTAACGTAAAGAAATATCATATTCTTTTACGTAGAAAATTGAACCTGGATGAAAGTGAAATGGATTACCAGCTAAGAAAACATATTAAAAGTTGTTCAGCAAAAAGACGTCGTTTTAAACTAGCTCTCTAGTACGTGGCACCAATAGATTAAAACTTAATGTTATTTTACCTTTTTAAAATCTCGCCTTTTTATATATATCGCCCTATTACATTTGTTTACTTGTAAATACTTGCGTGTGTCATACCATGAATGAATAATCATGAAGTGTGAAAAGTTTCTTTGCTAATACAAATAGTAATGACATGGTGAACGGGAAAAGTGCATCAAGAACCAGTCACTACATAGGTGTCAGTCTTTTTTATTTACATAGCTTTGACTGGTCTTCAGTTGCTCTTAATTTTGTTGTTCCCTAGGTGAAATAATACTGCAAGGCCTACTGGTATTTCTTACTTTTATTGTTAGACTATTTGTAATGTGGCTGAAATCTAATAAAATGCAATATTAAAATATGACAAGGAGAACATTTTTTGTTCTTTTACATTTCAGTTCCACTGAACTGGTAATTTCTTAGATTCATTTCGATTTCATCTTTTATTTAATTTTGATTCAGTTTTACTCACCAAAATATAATTGTGGATAGAATAAAACGTCTACATTTTTCTAAACGGTAGTTTCCTTATAAGCTTACAGTATGAGGTGTATATGATTCCAAGTAATTGCTTCTTTATAATTCAGATTAAATGGTCCTGAAACTGTTAGAAATAGTGATGTGTGGCTTCTTCATGAAGTCATCGCAAAATTACCCAAATGTCATCTTTACTTTCAAAATTTCAAACAAAAAGTTATTTCAAATTACTTTAAAAACTGTTTGGAATGAAGTCACCAAAACCAGCTGCTTACTCAGTGACGTTTATACTAGTTAATGATTCTTACTACATCAGTGAGTTTGAAGTTATTTTGCTAATCTGGGGCATAAATTATATTTAGGTTGATCAGTTTCAACGTTTTACATTTTTTGTGTTTAGGTATGGCTAACATTTTCTTTTACCCGTTACAGGAGCATTATACCAGCAGAAGTCAGCGATATTTGATCCTGCTCTGGTCTGTGTGCTGGGGCCGGAGGGGCTTCAGAATAATTAAATTTTAAATTAAAACAATTTTAAACACTTCGAAAATAAAATTTTTTAAACATACATGTCCTGATAATTTTTTTTCACACCATTTCCATTCTGATATTTATTTAATTAATTAGGTTCAATAAATTCAGATTAATAGTTATGTAGCTTAAAACAAGCTGTAAATACCAGGCTGTATTCGACGTGTGTAGATACAGCTGGAGCCAAACTTGATAAGTCAAGCTTGAAATATAGCTTGAACTTTGCCAACTTTGATGTTTGTTTCAAGCTTGAATCCAACTAACAGGCCGGAATATTCCAGCTTTGATCAAGCTTATAAACTTGAACTTTACATCTGGAAACAAGTTTGAAACCGGCTTACTGTGCTATCTGGGAAGAATTACGACGCCGTCATTGTCAGAAGTTAGTCGATTTGTGTCGGAAAGTGTAATGCTCATTTCAAAGTACAGTGTGATTAATGTTCAAATAATTTACATGAAAGCATCCGGATGACGACGTCGACAACCGCCGATATTTCGACACGAACACACCCTGCAATTCTGAAGGCATGTCTGCAGCAAGTACATGCTGTGCAAGGGAATTTAAAACATGGAGATAAAAAAAAAAAACGAGGGAGATGGCACTACAGACTTAACGCCGTACGTTGTTTTGAGGCCTGAGTGGACGGGGCCTGCTGCCATCTTAAATAACCCAAAACATTAGCAGACTACTGTTAGCGATTGCTTCTTCTTCATCGTTTGTGTCGTGTGCACGCACTAGCTGTTTTAAACACGAAAAATTACAGTGCTTCCGTGAACAACATACTATAAGGAAGGCAGTTTCGAATGTTTTTCTGTTCTTGATTGCGTATTTGCTCTAGTAATGCGGCACATTTGGCCTCGTTAATGTAACTTGTTTTAGTTGATAGATCTAGAATAACCAACAAGAGATGGATATGATGTGAAAAGAGTGCTTTCGTAATACATTTTATTGCACTTTTGCTATATTTTTATCGGTAGCAAATGAAGCTGGAACTTCGAGACCAACGGTTGCTTGCTTACAGCTACTGGTTCCTGTCTGTCGCATTTTCGGCTCTCAGCTCGTGTGCACAACATTTTCAATGTTCACGTTTGCAAAACACGTAAGTGCCCATTGTTAGACCATATACACGTGTACAAGGAGGAAAGAAGCAAGGCATGTTATCGTGTCATGTGCATGTCAATAAAGTGAAGGATTAGTGAAATGTCAAAGAAACATAACTGCATAGTTATTCTTTGATGCGGAATAGAGTTCTTGTTTCATTAGATTCTCAGTGCGCTAGTCTCAATGTAGTTTTACACATCTTCTCACTCTGAAATCTTACCTATCACGTGTCATTCAGCGTGTGCCGCATAATTATGAACCATGGAGGTATGAGTGCTGTGAACGTAATGTTTTGGGCTACTTAAGATGACTTCAGGTTTATGACTTAATGACAGCTTCCTTCTTTCTTTACCTACATGATATAAAACCTCGGTTTTCAGAGAAACTTCGGAAAGATAGCGCTCATACAGTAGAAACGCTAGCGCCACTAAAAACCAAAGATGACCGACCTGCCGGCCGGTGTGGCCGTGCGGTCCCGGCGCTTCAGTCTGGAACCGCGTGACCGCTCCGGTCGCAGGTTCGAATCCTGCCTCGGGCATGGATGTGTGTGATGTCCTTAGGTTAGTTAGGTTTAAGTAGTTCTGAGTTCTAGGGGACTGATGACCACAGATGTTAAGTCCCATAGTGCTCAGAGCCATTTGAACCATGATCGACCTCAGTCGGGTGAGGCAGAATGAACTACGTCCAGTTATTTTTTCACGAGGCAGAGAGCAGGATTCCATACACAATTTGAACAAAAACCACCATCTCTAATTATAAGGTTACTTACTAATTTAATTTCAACAGCTTCCTTAAAACACTATCTCAATAGCTGGAAATGCATGCTAGAATCTCCGCGTTGTTAGATTCCATAGGACGACTGGTGCCAAGACTATGTTCTGCAATGAGGATTTGCTCGGCTGCTGTAGCTGTGTGTGACGCTTGTGCTCAGTACACCGGTTCTCCACAGTTTTGATAGTCTGACCAATATATAACATGCCACAACTGCAAGGAATGCGGTAGACATACGGCTTATGCAAACCAAGATTACCCTTTACGGAACCCAGAAGGATCCTGAACTTACAAGGGGACCCTGCATACAGTAAATCACGGATTTTGATGTGCTTCAAATATGTTGTACAGGCACTTACCCTGAGTACTTGGCCATCCGGATTTTTAGCGACGGGCCTTGGTTTTTGAGAAAATCGATTTTGAAGTTCATCGCGCGCTTTGTATACCCGTATCATTACATATATTCCGAGCAAGTCAGCGGGGCGCAGCGGTAAAGGTTCACGGCTACCGCGATGGAGGTACCGTATTCGAATTCTGCTCGTGTACTTTTTTTCAAATGTTCGTACAACGGTCGCTTCTTGTATTAGCTGAAATCGATCTCCGCCCATTATTGTCTCCTCTCTCGTGAATACCGTAAGCTGTAAGGGGAACCCCAGCTCCTAGGCCAATAAGGATGCGAGTTGCATTCCTTTACGTTCGCATCTGACTACAGCGTCAGTTGCCTCGCAAAGCGTCTCTGCTACGTTTTCGTTTTCCTTACGTTTTACTTTCTTATCTAGCATTTTCCTTCTTTTCCTGCTTTCTTTGCGTGTCTGCTTAGGTTTTGCTAAGTCTGTCCACATTCGTTCCCTTTAATGTGTGTCAGGGCGCTGATGACCTCGACGTTGAGCGCACATAAGTCCCAACACACACACACACACACACACACACACACACACACACACACACACACACACACTAGTGCCGTGTGTTAAAAAAATTCTGTGAAACGGTAGAACCAAGTGTTTCTGCAGTAGTGCAGCCAGAAGAAGATCCACAAGTAGAGGAGTTGAACGAAGAAGCAAACGGCAAAATCACAAATGCCATTAAATACGCCGAAAATCTACTCCGCGATTTGAATCTCGTAACGAATACACCGCCTATCGTGATCTCTGCCAATTCCGTTGCAATTGGCGATGAGATGTGTATCGCAATACAGGATCTCTTGGCCGAAAGACAGATCATTATTGATGGTGAATTGATAGATTTCAACGAAGATGATGATTGGGAGAATATGATGCGAACCGCAAACGTAATGAATATTTGAAAAAATTAATAACTGAATACATCTCTATAATTTCGGACACCTTACACTGTTTGTTGATATTCTTTGAAAAAATTGAAAAATTCGGACGATTTTATATTAAAAAGAAAGGGTACGCTAGCAGGATTCGAACACGGTACCTCCATCGCGGTAGCCGTGAACTTACACCTCTGCGCTACGCTGACTTTCTCTAAACATATATGATGTTACAGGTATACAAATCGCGCAATGAACTTCAAAATCAATTTTCTCAAAAACCAAGGCCCGTCGCTAAAAAACCGGATAGCCAGGTACTCAGGATAAGTGCATCTACAACATATTTGAAGCGCATCAAAATTCGTGATTTACAGTATGGAGGGTCCCCTTGTTAGATGGTGGTCGAAAAAAGCACTTCACATCATATTTCCGCAAATACGACCAATCCTGTTCGAAATGCTCCCTGCGCTTGGCAAAAAAGGCTGTAAACGTTGGTGTCACCTCGGTATTATCATCATTCATCCCGGTGCATAGTTCGTTGATAGCACCACGCACGTCTGACCTGTCTTTCACTGTAACCATTTTGACGAAAGCTGACTCCGAGATGGGCTAGCTGCCAAACTATCAGGCTTCGAGATGACATGGGCCCAGTGAACCGAGAGCCAAAGTACTCCCTCACGTTCAGCCTGATGGTGACAACTGTCAACCTGCAGATGCAAGTCCAATGTGAGTAGTCCTCCTATAAACGGGGCAATGGCCTTGCCGCAGTGGATACACCGGTTCCCGTCAGATCGCCGAGGCTAAGCGCTGTCGGGCGTGGCCGGCACTTGGATGGTGACCATCCGGGCCGCCATGAGCTGTTGTCATTTTTCGGGGTGCACTCGGCCTCGTGATGCCAACTGAGGAGCTACTCGACCGAATAGTAGCGGCTCCGGTCAAAGAAAACCATCATAACGACTGGGAGAGCGGTGCGCTGACCACACGCGCCTCCTATCCGCATCCTCAGCTGAGGATGACACGGCGGTCGGATGGTCCCGATGGCCCACTTGTGGCCTGAAGACGGAGTGCTCCTATAAGCTGCATGTCATAACGTATCAGCACCCTTTCTCTAGACAAACACATCATGGCAGGGAGGACGTTTTCCATCTCCAGTGTGAAACAAATATTTTAGTGTATTCAATCCAAATTTTCTGAAAAGTCGATCAAATTCTCACTGCCGTGAGGAAAAACAACAAAAGTCTCGCGTACATATCCAATAAAAAAAAACACGCAGGTGTCAAGACCGCTGACTCCAAAGCACGTTCCTTGAAGTCTTCCATAAAGAACGTGGCAATTATAGGTGACAACGAGCTTTCCACTTAAGTCCACATGTCTGCTCATAGTACTGGCCATTGAATAAAAATTAAGTGGAAGACAACACATGTCGAAATTGTTTCGTTAATTCAGCACCAAACCTAACCTCAGTCAACTGTAACGCATCAGACAGAGGAACGCTATTGAAGAGAGAGATCACATTGAACTAGCTAGAATATCAGAGTCATTCAAAGTCATTCCCTCTAACCGACATAAGAAATCCGCCGAGTTCTTAATGTGCTCACACCGACCCACCACAGGGCTCAACAGAATATGCTGTGATATGCAAATGATTAGCTTTTCAGAGCATTCACACAAGGTTGGCGCCGGTGGCGACACCTAGAACGTGCTGACACGAGGAAAGTTTAGAACCGATTTCTCATACACAAAGAGCAGTTGACTGGCGCTGCCTGGTGAAACGTTGTTGTGATGCCTCGTGTAAGGAGGAGAAATGCGTACCATCATGTTTCCGACTTTGATAAAGGTCGGATTGTAGCCTATCGCGATTGCGGTTTATCGTATCGCGACATTGCTGCTCGCGTTGGCTGTTTGCAGAATATGGAATCGGTGGGTTCAGGAGGGTAATACGGATCGCCGTGCTGGATCCCAACGGCCTCGTATCACTAGCAGTCGAGATGACAGGCATCTTATCCGCATGGCTGTAACGGGTCTTGCAGCCACGTCTCGATCCCTGAGTCAACAGATGGGGACGTTTGCAAGACAACAACCATCTGCACGAACAGTTCGACGACGTTTGCAGCAGCATGGACTATAAGCTCGGAGACCATGGCTGCGGTTACCCTTGACGCTGCATCACAGACAGGAGCATCTGCGATGGTGTACTCAACGACGAACCTGGGTGCACGAATAGGAAAACGTCATTTTTTCGGATGAATCCAGGTTCTGTTTACAGCATCATGATGGTCGCATCCGCGTTTGACGACATCGCGGTGAACGCACATTGGAAGAGTGTATTCGTCATCGCCATACTGGCGTATCACCCGGCGTGATGTTCTGGGGTGCCATTGGTTACACGTCTCGGTCACCTCTTGTTGAACAGTGGACGTTACATTTCAGATGTGTTACGACCCGTGGCTCTAACCTTCATTCTATCCCTGCGAAACCCTACATTTCAGCAGGATAATACACGACCGCATATTGCAGGTCCTTTATGGGCCTTTCTGGATACAGAAAATGTCGACTGCTGCCCTGGCCAGCGCATTCTCCAGATCTCTCACCAATTGAAAACGTCAGGTCAGTGGTGGCCGAACAACTGGCTCGTCACAATACGCCAGTCACTACTCTTGATGAACTGCGGTATCGAGTTGAAGCTGCAGGGGCAGCTGTACCTGTACACGCCATTCAAGCTCTGTGTGACTAAATGCCCAGGCGTATCAATGCCGTTATTACGGCCAGAGGTGGTTGTTGTGGGTACTGATTTCTCGGGATCTATGCACCCAAATTGCGTGAAAATGTAATCACATGTCAGTTCTAGTATAATACACTCCTGGAAATTGAAATAAGAACACCGTGAATTCATTGTCCCAGGAAGGGGAAACTTTATTGACACATTCCTGGGGTCAGATACATCACATGATCACACTGACAGAACCACAGGCACATAGACACAGGCAACAGAGCATGCACAATGTCGGCACTAGTACAGTGTATATCCACCTTTCGCAGCAATGCAGGCTGCTATTCTCCCATGGAGACGATCGTAGAGATGCTGGATGTAGTCCTGTGGAACGGCTTGCCATGCCATTTCCACCTGGCGCCTCAGTTGGACCAGCGTTCGTGCTGGACGTGCAGACCGCGTGAGACGACGCTTCATCCAGTCCCAAACATGCTCAATGGGGGACAGATCCGGAGATCTTGCTGGCCAGGGTAGTTGACTTACACCTTCTAGAGCACGTTGGGTGGCACGGGATACATGCGGACGTGCATTGTCCTGTTGGAACAGCAAGTTCCCTTGCAGGTCTAGGAATGGTAGAACGATGGGTTCGATGACGGTTTGGATGTACCGTGCACTATTCAGTGTCCCCTCGACGATCACCAGTGGTGTAGGAGATCGCTCCCCACACCATGATGCCGGGTGTTGGCCCTGTGTGCCTCGGTCGTATGCAGTCCTGATTGTGGCGCTCACCTGCACGGCGCCAAACACGCATACGACCATCATTGGCACCAAGGCAGAAGCGACTCTCATCGCTGAAGACGACACGTCTCCATTCGTCCCTCCATTCACGCCTGTCGCGACACCACTGGAGGCGGGCTGCACGATGTTGGGGCGTGAGCGGAAGACGGCCTAACGGTGTGCGGGACCGTAGCCCAGCTTCATGGAGACGGTTGCGAATGGTCCTCGCCGATACCCCAGGAGCAACAGTGTCCCTAATTTGCTGGGAAGTGGCGGTGCGGTCCCCTACGGCACTGCGTAGGATCCTACGGTCTTGGCGTGCATCCGTGCGTCGCTGCGGTCCGGTCCCAGGTCGACGGGCACGTGCACCTTCCGCCGACCACTGGCGACAACATCGATGTACTGTGGAGACCGCACGCCCCACGTGTTGAGCAATTCGGCGGTACGTCCACCCGGCCTCCCGCATGCCCACTATACGCCCTCGCTCAAAGTCCGTCAACTGCACATACGGTTCACGTCCACGCTGTCGCGGCATGCTAGCAGTGTTAAAGACTGCGTTGGAGCTCCGTATGCCACGGCGAACTGGCTGACACTGACGGCGGCGGTGCACAAATGCTGCGCAGCTAGCGCCATTCGACGGCCAACACCGCGGTTCCTGGTGTGTCCGCTGTGCCGTGCGTGTGATCATTGCTTGTACAGCCCTCTCGCAGTGTCCGGAGCAAGTATGGTGGGTCTGACACACCGCTGTCAATGTGTTCTTTTTTCCATTTCCAGGAGTGTATATTTGTCCAATGAATACCAGTTTATCATCTGCATTTCTTCTTGGTGTAGCAATTTTAATGGCCAGAAGTGTACTTTTCGTGCGGTCAGCACTGGTCCTACGATACGCTGAATCAGACAGTAAACACTGCATGTTTTGAACGTAATCCCGCTTGTCCAAAACAGTGGTAGCATTCCCCTTTTCCACAGGTTAAAAAAAAAAAGATCCAGATCAACTGTAAGTGAATCTAAAGCAAGCCTATCAGTTGCTCTGATATTATTACTCATGGGTGGACGTGCCCCACTCAACACGACTTGCCTCTCTCCTAGCGTCCTCTGCAACATCAGGGGGTAGTTTAGAAACAGCCTGTTCAACAGAACCGATAAAATCAACCACTGGCAAACGCTTGGGAGCCGGTGTAAAATTTAAACCTTCCCTTATCAAGTATACAGACGCGCAGTCAAAAGCTTTCTCAATGACATTTATCACAGAACGTCGAGCTATGGTATTAGACTCTGAGCCACGGAAACATTCAAACTTCACCTAATGGCAGGCAGTTACAGAATGAAATTCCTAGACAGATTGCGACCATGAAGCGTCGTTCAGCCAATCACAAGACATAGCGCAAAATTTTTGAAGAAATGATTAAACGAAGCCGAAGCAATTCCTTGGAAACAAAATCAACTTTCGACGAGTATAATGAATGCTTTCACGAGTAAGAGCTAGGCCAGTGTGTCGCTTGATGCAATTGGCGGCAGGAGAATTAATAAGATACACAACTTTCGCAAACTTTGGAACATTATTTTGATCACTGTTTAAAACGTAAGTAGTGGTTTTGTTTGGTGGAACACGGCTTCGTCATGGTATCGTTCAGCATCTGCTACATCGTGCGGACTGAGGTAGAGTGGATGTATAGTCAAGACCTGCACCCACGGTCACGTTACCTTCGAGAAATACTGTTATACTGTTACGCCCTTCTAAGACTGCATAGTAAACAGCGTTTTCATTTTTGAGTGGTTAGTAAAATTCAGAGACTTCCCGATCACTCTGAATCAATCACTTATAAAGACTCTTAGAGTTAAAGATTGCAGCAGATTGTCTTTTTCCGTTGAGTAGAAATGAGGCAAGTATTAATTGGTCGTTTTGGGAGAGAGATTTGTTTTAACCTAATACTCAAGTGCACAGATTTTGAGTGTCCTTTTGCAGGTAGATACCGGGGAATGAGATACAGTATTAATTTTGCTTTACATGTACTGTAAACGAAGTGTTCTCTGTGTTTCACAATTCCTGTGTGTGTATGATCTATCCTGCATTTGATTGTTTATCTAGTCTATGTTTATTAATTATGATTGTGTAATTCAGTTTGCTCATTACTGACAACTTCCGTCTGCACCATTTTCACTTGAAGTGTCTTCATTGGGTATTGTCTGTCTATATGCTCGTCAGTGTCTGTATCTTTGTGTGTTGCCCGCAATCTCGACCACAAACAGAATAGTATGTTAGGAATGGCTTTGCAGGCTGTGGTCTGATATCTGAAAATGTTACATTTTGCTTTGTATCATCTTGTGCTGATGAGAACAATATGTATGATGGTCATGATCATAAAATAGTTCTTCTAGCC
The DNA here is from genome assembly GCF_023864345.2 of Schistocerca serialis cubense. NCBI lineage: Eukaryota > Metazoa > Arthropoda > Insecta > Orthoptera > Acrididae > Schistocerca > Schistocerca serialis. The sequence goes on from NC_064645.1 coordinate 103,273,787, forward strand.
TTGAGTGATAAACGTAAGAAGACATTCAAGGAAATGTAGACAGAATCACTCAGGCAAACCGAAAAGGGAAGCTATCTTCTTGTTATGATACATAGTCTCTGACACATATTGTAAACAACAAATAAGATCAAAATATTAGTTTGAATGAAATTTTATTATTATGGTGTTTTAGAGGACTGCTGGTATTGTAAAAGATACTCCATAAAGGAAGGGGCTTTCCATGTCTGACATCTAGATATGTCCACCAAAGGGTTCAAAAACAAAATTTATGATGTGACCTAACCAAACTGAAGGGTAAACACTCCATGGAGCCAGGAAAACCAACATGTTTTTCACCTCAAGAAGAAGAAACATTTGTTGATTGTGTTATAAAATTAATTTTGGGTTCCCAATCGATGTATTCGACCTAAAACATATTGTTAAGTATTATTTGCAATCCAGGGGAAGGCGTATATCCCAGTTCAAGAACAACTTGCCAGGTAATGATTGGATTAAATCTTTTATGAAAAGGCATCAGTGTTTGTCTGCCCACTTTGCTGCAAATATATAAAAGAAAACAGGAGCTGGAATCAGTGAACAAGTTCTGCAAGACCAAATAAGACACTTGAATGAAGTTGTGAAAGATGTTCCAAGACAGAACATCTGGGTCTATGGTGAAACGAACTTGAATGATAATCCTGGTCAGAAGAAAGTACTTACCAAGAGAGAAATGAAATATGCAGAGATAGTATGAAACATGTCAAAAACTAGCATTTTCTTGATGTACTGTGGCAATGCAGCTGGAGAACTACTTCCTCTGTATGTTGTATATAAGGCTGTCAATATGTGGGGTACATGGACTGAAAATGGATTGAAAGATCCGAGGTACAACAACACACCAAGTGGTTGTTTTGACTCTGTGACATTTTTGATTGGTTCCAGCCTATGTTGCTTCCAAGACTTAAACAGTTAGAGGGGAAGAAAGTGGTAATAGGAGATAATTTTTCCTCTCACATCACGCAAGGTGTTCTAAGCTTATGCATGCAAAATGAAATCGATTTTGTGTGCCTGCCTCCCAATGGCACTCATCTTACACAGCCGTTAGATGTTTCTTTCTTTGGACCGTTGAAGAGAAAATGGAGATGTATTTCGTCTCAGCCCAAATCGAATAAAAAGTACTGATTATCCAGTGCTTTTGAAGGAACTGCCAGAGACCGTAACAAGAAATGCTGCTGCAAATCTGAAATCTGGTTTCTTAAAGTGCGGAATATACGCAAGTACTGTTGCACCCCTGTTAGCAGAACTACCAACAAGGTAGAGGACGCAGAGGACGTAGAATCGAGTTTCAGTAAATACCTAGAAGAGAAACGAAAGATAGTTACGACAGGTGGAGGGTCAAAACGGGCCAGGAAACGAATCCAAGTAGAAGCAGGTAAAAGCATTGCCCATCCAAGTGATGGTTCTACTTCCTACACATCTACTGAAGTTCAGCCACCACCATCAGCCTCTAACATTTCTAAAACCAATAACAAGCGCAGGAAGAAGGTAATAGTCGACTCTGATTCTGAAGATATTGACAACGATCTAGCATTTCAAGAATATTCCGACTCTGAAATCAATTTTGATGATGCTGTCAGTGAAAAGAAAGTTTGGAAACCTGTAAAGAGGATTTGTGGGGAATTTGTGAAATATTTCCTGGGCAGATAATGAAAGTTAAAGAAGACTGTGTTGTTATCAAGGCAATGCAAATATCCTTCAAACCATGGAAGTGGCCGGAAAGGGATGACATTATGGAGTACCAATGGGAGGACGTACTCGGAGGAGTTAATCCTTCCAAACAAATATCTAGGAAAGGCTTGTATTCCGTCCCAGAAATTTATAGGAAATGGTTTGCCTAATTGTTTACATAGATATTTGTGATATGAACCCACACAAGTTAACCATATTTTTCTTACTGTATCAACTTACAACAGGAATCTACAAAATTAACTATGAAGAATGCCCGAAATTTTATATTGGACAAACAGGAAGAAAATTTAGTATATGATTTAAAGAACACACGACAACAAGCGACAATAACCCATCCACATTTGCTCCACACTTAAAAGACACCAACCACAAAATACTTAATATAGATGGATCACTTCAAATATTACATAAGCTACAGAAAGGAAACGTCATGAATGTAATGGAAGAAATTGAAATCTACATACTTCTAAAAGATCAGTCAAACAAAGTTTTAAATGAGTAAAAAGACCTACGAAATGGGAAATTCCTAGACAACTTTCTACCAGTTTTAGGGCGAAGCGTTAAAGAAGCATAGAATTCAAAATTATCGCTACACTCGTTAATAAATATGACTGTAGTGCAAAACATCACGCAACCATAAAGCAGTTTTTACTAGGCTCTCGTGGTTCTCAGTACTATCTCATTAGAATACTGTGATAAATGTGACATATAAGATCTTTGTACCAACTATTCAAAAATAACGCGCTCCTACAATAACAGAACAAATATTTACAAGTTATTTTAAAGAAATTACATACAGTCATATTTACACCCATGATGAACGATACTTAAATATAACTGAGAACAAAAGTATATGCAGGTTAAGTAGCAAAATTCTGTAAAATAATTATAATCTTCCTAGTGTTAAGTACGTTATATATAAGAGCTTTGCAACAACTGCTCGAAAGTAGCGTGCTTCTAAAATAGCGTGAATACCTCGAACTAATTTATGAGCATAACATGATGTCGTAGGAGCAACGACGTATATGACAATCTGTTACCAAAAATCATCAATAAAGTAACTTATAATGCACCTAATATATCTACAGGTATGACTTGTTCCTACATCAAATTCACAAGTGTCCCTAAGGTATCCAATGAATGAAACTTCCGTTTTAGATACTTGAAAATGGCCTAGGGCCGAAATTGTACAATCGTACAGAAAATAAAGAAAATGGCAGCTGAAGGATTCAAGAAATCATTCAAAAAATTCATCGCAGCTGCGGACCCTATCGCATTGAAAATTATAAAATTTGACCCTTTGTTTTTTTTTTCGCCTAAAATATAATACGTTGATTACTTCGTGATTTTAAGGTAAAATGTATGACTCAGACTGTTAAACAATGCACCATCTCATACAGAAATAGCAAAGTCATGTTGGTGCGAAGTAACCCCTTCCTATGGGTAATTTCGCAACATTTTTAATTCATTATAAATAGAAAACAAATTTTATTTTCGAAAATATGACCGATTAACCGTGTTATTAAATCCTTCTGGAGGTTTACAAATAAATTTCATATGAGAATTTTAACTACAACTATCTCATTTTGGTCGGAAGCAAATTTTTGACAATAAAGTGGTGCAAAGTAACCCTGGTTTAAGGTACGTTAAAAATAATAGGAATTTTTGTGAAACAATTTCAGTTCTTCAGGCGTATCAATGTTATCCCCTTCAAAATAATTCTCATTAGATATCTACATCTACATATATACTCCGCTAGCCACCAAGCGGTGTGTGGCGGAGGGCACAATTCGCGCCGAAGTCTTATTTTCCCCCTCTATTCCAATCGCGGATCGCACGAGCTCTAATTTCCCTTATCTCTGAATGGTGATTATTGCGCGATCTGAAAGTTGGTGGTAGTAATATATGCTCTACATTCTCGGTGAAGATCGGGTTTCGGAATTTAGTGAGCAGCCCCTTCCGTTTAGCGTGCCGTCTATCTGCAAGTGTGTCCCACTTCAAACTTTCTATGAGATTTGTAACGCTCTCGCGATGGCTAAATGTACCAGTCACGAAGTTTGCCGCTCTTCTTTGGACCTTCTCAATCTCTTGAATCAGACCCAACTGGTAAGGGTCCCATACAGACGAACAATACTCTAAGACTTCACGCTATTATTTTGTACGCTATTTCCTTTGTTGGAGGACTGCATTGCTTCAGGATTCTACCAATAAACCGCAAACTAGAGTTCGCCTTACCCGTTACTTGTGTAATCTGATCATTCCATTTGAGATCATTTCGAATAGTCACACCCAGATACTTGACGGATGTTACCGCTTTCAAAGACTAGGCATTTATTTTGTACTCTTACATTAATGGGGATTTTCGCCTTGTTATACGCAGTAGGTTACACTTACTGATATTGAGAGATAACTGACAGTCATTATACCACGCATTTACTTTCCTGTACGTTACAATATCATCGGCAAACAGTCTAATGACGCTGTCAGTACCATCAACCAGATCGTTTACGTAAATTGTAAAAAAGCAACGGACCTATTACGCTGTCCTAGGGCGCACCTGATGTTATGCTTCTTTCTGCTGAAGTCTCTCCATTCAGGACGACATACAGCTCTCTGTCTGTTAAAAAACTTTATCCAGCCGCATATGTCATCGGATACACCGTAATCATGCACTTTTTGGTGGAAAGGGGGCCAGCTGTGTCTCGCATGACCGCTGTTTCCTAAGACCGTGCTGGTTTCTGCAGATGAGCTTCTCAGAGTCTAGAAAGGTCATTATGTCTGAACACAAAATATGTTTCATGATTCTGCAACAAATCGATGTCAGTGAAATTGGCCGGTAATTATGTGCATCCGATTTTCTACCCTTTTTATAGATTGCTATGACCTGGGCCTTCTACCAGTCCCGTGGAACTTTCCGCTGTTCCAATGATCTCTGATAGATGATGGTTAAGAATGGTACTATATTTGTAGCATAGTCAACATGTAATCTTACGGGGATACCGTCTGGGCCAAATGCCTTCCTGGCGTCTAAGGATCTTAACTGTTTTACAATCCCAGATACACTAAACACTATGTCAGCCTCCTTGCGTTTGTTCGATAATTGAAAGGGGGAATGGAGCTGCAGTCCTCTACCGTAAACGAGTTTTTGAAAGCTAGGTTTAGAATTTCGGCCTTCTGTTTATCATCGTTACATTACCCGTACTGTCAGCAAGAAAAGGTATTGAATTATTTGTAGAAATCAGATGCGAATAATTATAGGTCTATTTCGCTTACGTCAATCTGTTGTAGAATAATGGAACATGTTTTGTGTTCTCGTATTATGACGTTCTTAGATAATACAAATCTCCTTCATCATAACCAACATGGATTCCGCAAACAGAGATCATGTGAAACTCAGCTCGCCCTATTTGCCCAAGAAATTCACAGTGCCGTAGATACTGGCGAGCAGATTGATGCCGTATTCCTGGACTTCAGGAAGGTATTTGATACGGTTCCGCACTTACGTTTAGTGAAAAAAATACGAGCTTACGGAATATCGGACCAGGTTTGTGATTGGATTCAGGATTTCCTAGAAGAAAGAACACAACATGTCATTCTTAACGGTTCAAAATCTGCAGATGTAGAGGTAATTTCGGGAGTACCGCAGGGAAGCGTGATAGGACCTTTATTGTTTACAATATACATAAATGACTTAGTTGACAACATCGGTAGCTCCGTGAGGCTATTTGCAGATGACACGGTTGTCTACAAGAAAGTAGCAACATCAGAAGACTCGTACGTACTCCAGGAGGACCTGCAGAGGATTAATGCATGGTGCGACAGCTGGCAGCTTTCCCTAAACGTAGATAAATGTAATATAATGCGCATACATAGGGGCAGAAATCCATTCCAGTACGATAATGCCATAGGTGGTAAATCATTGGAAGCGGTAACGACCGTAAAATACTTAGGAGTTACTATCCGGAGCGATCTGAAGTGGAATGATCACATAAAACAAATAGTGGGAAAAGCAGGCGCCAGGTTGAGATTCATAGGAAGAATTCTAAGAAAATGTGACTCATCGACGAAAGAAGTAGCTTACAAAACGCTTGTTCGTCCGATTCTTGAGTATTGCTCATCAGTATGCGACCCTTACCAGGTTGGATTAATAGAAGAGATAGACATGATCCAGCGAAAAGCAGCGCGATTCGTCATGGGGACATTTAGTCAGCGCGAGAGCGTTACGGAGATGCTGAACAAGCTCCAGTGGCGGACACTTCAAGAAAGGCGTTACGCAATACGGAGAGGTTTATTATCGAAATTACGAGAGAGCACATTCCGGGAAGAGATGGGCAACATATTACTACCGCCCACATATATCTCGCGTAATGATCACAACGAAAAGATCCGAGAAATTAGAGCAAATACGGAGACTTACAAGCAGTCGTTCTTCCCACGCACAATTCGTGAATGGAACAGGGAAGGGGGGATCAGATAGTGGTACAATAAGTACCCTCCGCCACACACCGTAAGGTGGCTCGCGGAGTATAGATGTAGAAGGTAGAAGGTTCATAGATTTTACGTATCATACACTTATACCAGCGTTCATTTGTGTTTTTAAAGCGACAGTTTTGTAAGCTTTTATTTATTTTTGGCAAGGAAAAAAAAAATCACATGGGGCCATGTCCGTCGGATAAGCAGGCTGGGACGTCATTATAATGTTATTTTGGTAAGAAATTTACGAACAAGCAACGAAGTGTCAGCCGGTGCGTTATCTCGAAGCAAAAGCCACAAATCCAGGCTTTTTTCGGATTGCCTGATGCTAGCGGCGTTAAATTTTAATAGTGGTGCTCCTTGTTGATCGTTCGACCTTGTGGCAAGAACTCAAGGTGCACGTGCCGTTAAAATCAAAGAACATAGTAAGTGGAGCCTTCACATTTGACAGCATTTGCCGAACTTTTTTCAGTGTTGGCGATTCAGAATGCTTCCAGTGCAACTACTGGGCGTTAGTTTTGACCTCATATCCGTAAACCCACGTTTCAGCAACTGTAAAGAAACGTTTCAATAATTCTGCTTCGTTGTTGTTTTCGTCTACTAACTGCTGAATAATTTACATTCGCCGCTGTTTTTGTCCAAAATTCAGCAATTTTTGATCAAATTTTTCTGTCACACGCTTGTTACTCAATACGTCCGAAATAATTTCATGATATGAGGTAATTAATATGTCAAACAAATCGACGACTTCTCTGATTGTGTTTCAGTGATCGTTCATAGCCATTTATTTAGTTTTTCCCACTACATTCCACGGTACATTTACCACTTCAGATTAAACATAAAACCCAAACAGCACTTTCTATCAGGACATGAGGCTGTATAATGAATTACCGATGGAGATAAAGAAATTTCTAAAACAAACTTATTTAATAAGACAGTTAAAAAGTTCCTGTTGACCCAGAGTAGGGGTTGGTAAGATATACAACGCAAATAATGATAACGATAAATAAAATATCTACCACCCCAAGTAACACAGACTATATTTCTTTTTTTTCCTTTTCGGGAAAAATTATTCCGAAGCTATGCTATATATATAATAATAACACCTTGTCTTCTTTCTGAGCTCAACATCTTACTCTTTGTAGAGGGATGCTGACTAGTTTTTCAGGCTAGCAAATGGGAAGCTGCGCTGCACAAAATGATGCTAATATCAGCTGATAGAGTGTGTAGTGTTATGAAACAATGGGTATATAGTGTGTGTGTAGTGTGTGGTGTGTAGCGTGTAGTGTGTTAGTGACTGGTAGATAGAAATGAGTGTAAAGTGTAGCATTATTCTTTTATTATTATTAAATAACTTATTTGTAAAACAGTACCGTCCAGTAGCGGTAAACCGATTGAGGGACCACTTTTTTAAACATAGTGGCCTTTTGTCGGGCAGTTCGGAAGCTCCAGTTTTCATCCAGACATCCTGATTGAGATTTTCCGTATTTTTTCTAAGTTATTCCAGGCAAACGCCAGGCTAGCTCCTACAATAAAGCCACGGGCGACTATTTGTCCCTTCCTTATTCTACACTTGCGAAACTGTAAATATATGTATATGTGAATTACGGTACTTGGTTTTTGTTGTTCGTATGAGATACGAAGACATGTCGAACATCCTAGTAAAAGTGATCTTCTTCTTCTTCTTCTTCGTCTTCTACTACTACTACTACTATTTCATTGTGCTTTACGACGCACTGGGGCGTTCACGACGCTTGTCATTTTCATCATCTTAACAATTACGAAAGACTAGCGTGAACTGGACTTGTAGAACACGTGAAATAACAAAATTGCATTTATTTTCTGAACACACCTCGTACGCTATGCACTCTACAGTATAAATGTATAGAAGTACCACGGAAGACATGAAATTGACTTCAAATTAACAAAAGTTAAGAAATAACAATCACGTGAAACAAAAAATATGCTACAGACGATTGCTTTGGAAAAGCAACTTGCTAATGCCAGAAAAATAGGGAAGACGGTAAGAGTTCTGGGATGGGGTTAGAACTGCAGAGCAAAAGGCATAATTATGACAACAAAAGTACAGCTGAAGGCTGTGCTTTCAGAGCAGAAGTGCTGCGACAACAATGTAAATAATGAAGTTGCGTAGCAGAAGACTGAAGCTTTAAAATACGTAGCACCCCAGACGAACCGTAAGTTTGCAACAAGCTCCTTGGGAGGAAAACATGTCGCATGGTCTTAGGCATCCAGGCAGCATCTGTGAGCAATTAATTCCGGTGCCCCACACCACAGCGGAGGAATCTTAATTGAACGCGGAGCCCTGTTACGACCGGAACTTACTCTGCGTAAATTCGCCGAACGCGGACATAATAGCTGTCTGTGCGTCTCGCAGCACACCGAACATGGCGGTAAAGAAACAGGCCACTCCTCGGCACAGATGCGAGTGGCATCGAGTGCATATTTCTAAGCTAATTGGGCCCCGAAAGATGCGACGGACAGACCGTGTGGCCTGCGTTTGCAAATTTATTGTCGCGCGGCCAATGCGGGTAAGTCTCTAGTTGTAAAACGCCGCTGGTTCTTGGAATGATTCTCGCGTTTGCGGTGATCTGTCACCACTGCAAGAGTCAAAATCTTGGATAAAAGTTCAAGAGTTTAGGAACAACTCGTTCACAATCTGATGAAAGCTATGTGATGTGGAGTTCACCATTAGACGTCACGAAAGGACAGTATAAAAGGAAAGGCAGTACGATGGAAGGGTTTGGGTTTGGCGGATACCTGGAGAACATAGTCTGCCATCACGTGTAGTGCTGACAGGTATGTACGGAAATTTTCAGTGAAGTAGAGAAGGAGTAACAGCAAAGTGGGTTGGCCAAGATATCTCAGTGACTTCGAACGAGGGTTGGTCATTGGATGTCGCCAGAGTCACAGATCCGTCTGGTATGTTTAAACCCTTCTACAGGTGCCACAGTCGACTGTTGGTGAAGAAGAAATACGAAGGAACTGACATAGCTAAATTCTGATCAGGCAGCCCTTATGTACTGAAAGATGGGCATGGGGAGAGGCGGGAGGCAGGGTTCGTTGTAAAAAATCATGTGAAATGAAGGAGAGGATTGTTCGTGATTCCGAAATGCTACCAGCAGACCAGCTATTAAATGACTGTGCATAGTGAGTTAAAACGAATGGGGTATTATGGTCAAGCACTCCCCACATGAGTGTAGTGAATGGCAAGCTTGATGTGACGTAAAGAGTGAACGTCAGTGAATGACTGAAAGCGAGTTATTTGGATGATTAATCAGATTATACCCTGTGGCTATTAGATACCTGGCATCATCTGTAAGGCCAACAATGAAGTACGAAGGCTGTTATCTTGAAGTATGTTCGTGGTTTTCGTGGTGAGGGTGTGGTCGCCGTATTGTGCTTATGAAACCGCTTAATGCGAATGTACAATGAAGAGCCAAAGAAACTGATACACCTGCCTAATATCGTGTAGGTCCCCCGCGAACACGCGCTAGAGCAGCAACACGACGTGGCATGGACTTGATTAATCTGTGAAGCAGTGCTGGAGGGAACTGACTTCATGAATCCCGCAGGACTTTCCATAAAACCGTAAGAGTACGAAGGGGTGGAGGTCTCTTCTGAAGAGCACGTTGCAAGGCATCCCAGATATGCTCAATAATGTTCATGTCTGGGGAGTCTGGTGGCCAGATATAGTGTTTAAACTCAGAAGAATGTTCCTGGCGCCACTATATAGAAATTCTGGATATGTAGGGTGTCGTAATTGTCCTGCTGCAATTGCCCAAGTCAGTCGGAATGCGCAATGGACATGAATGGATGCAGTTGACCACGCAGGATGCTTACATACATGTCACCTGTCAGAGTCGCATCAGGGGTCCCATATCCACTCCAACTGCATACGCCGCACACCATTACAGAGGCTCCAGCAGCTTGAACAGTTCCCTGCTGACATGCAGAGTCCATGGATCCATGAGGTTATCTCCATACCCGTACACGTCCATCCGCTTGATACAATTGCAAACGAAATTCATCCGATCAGGCAACATGTTTCCAGTCATCAACAGTCCAATGTCAATGTTGATGGGCCCAGGCGAGGCGTAAAGCTTAGTTTCATGCAGTCATCAAGGGTACACGAGTGGGCCTTCGGCTCCGAAATCCCATATCGATGATGTTTCGTTGAAGGGTTCGCACTCTAATGGCTCTGAGCACTATGGGACTTAACTACTGTGGTCATCAGTCCTCTAGAACTTAGAACTACTTAAACTTAACTAACCTAAGGACATCACACACATCCATGCCCGAGGCAGGATTCGAACCTGCGACCGTAGCAGTCGCGCGGTTCCGGACTGCGCGCCTAGAACCGCTAGACCACCGCGGCCGGCGGGTTCGCACTCTGACATTTGTTGATGGCCCAGCATTGAAATCTGCAGCAATTTGCCGAAGTGTTGCACTTCTGTCACGTTGAACAATTCTCTTCAGATGTCGTTGGTCCTGTTCTTGCAGAATCTTTCTCTGCCCGCAGCGATGTCGGAAATTTGATGTTTTTTCCGGATTCCTGATATTCACAGTACATTCATGAAATGGTCGTACGGCAAAATCCCTGCTTCATTGCTACCTCGGAGATACTGTGTCCCATCGCTCGTGCGCCGACTATAACACCACGTTCAAACTCACTTAAATCTTGATAACCTGCCATTGTAGCAACAGTAACCGATGTAACAACTGCGCCAGGCACTTGTTGTGTTATGTATAGGCTTCGCCGACTGTAGTGCCATATTCTTCCTGTTTACATATCTCTGTAGTTGAATATGTATGTCTATTCCAGTTTATTTGGGGCTTTATTCTAAATGAACACATTGTACAGAGTGTTTCAAAAAGGACTTTACAACTTTGAAAATTCATAAAAATTAATTCATAGTACCTACAGAGGTGATTATAGTGTCAGTTTGTAGTGAAATACAAGTTTTGTGTCGCGTAGTTCGGTAGTGCCGAAATCGCACCGTAAGGAGCGCTGGCAGCCATTGCGTTAAAGATGGCTGCCTTACTGGACCCGAGCGTGCGAGCTGTGTGTTTTGGTGTGAAGAATCGAAGTCGGCGACAACAGTTCAGCGTAGTTTCCGCACGAAGTACGCTAAAAATCCTCCTAGTACACCCACAGTTTATGAGTGGCACAAATGTTTCGCAGAGACAAAATGCTCGGTAAAACATGGAAAATAATCATGTCGTCCGAGCAAATCTGACGACGTCGTTGAGCTAGTGAGACAACGTTTTGTCAACAGCCCTACAAAACAGACCCGGAGTGCGTCTCACGAACTGCAAATCTCACATACGACTATTTGGCGTGTGTTGATAAACCGTTTGTATTTGAAACCATACAGACTGACGATCGTGTAGGCAATTAAAGACACTAATAAAATTGCTCTCAAGAAGTTCCGTGTGCATATGTTTAATGGATTACATTAGGCTGAACATTTCTTGGACAAAGTCATCTTTTCTGACAAGTCGACTTTTCACTTAAGTGACAAGGATAGCATAACTGTAGCATTTGGGGCAGTGAAAATCCACATCAAACATTGCAACATGTTCGTGACAGTTCTAAACTAAACGTTTTTTGTGCATTGAGCAAGAACAAAGTGTACAGCTCCTTTTTTTCCGTGAGAGAACTATCAACTGGTTTACAACAATTTTTGATACCACAGATCGATGAGGATGACCGAGAACGAAATGTTTGCTTCAGACAACATGGTGCACCACCCCACTACCTGGCTGACGTCCGGGATTTTCACAGTGACCGCTTTCCAGGTCAATGGTTCTGCCGTGATGCGCCAACTACATGGTCCCAACGTTCCCCAGACTTGACACCACTAGATTCTTTCTGTGGGGATTCATCAAGGACATCGTGATTGTATCTCCTGCACCGGTTTCTCTACCTGAACTTAGAGCAAATGGTTCAAATGGCTCTGAGCACTATGGGACTTAACATCTATGGTCATCAGTCCCCTAGAACTTAGAACCACCTAAACCGAACTAACCTAAGGACATCACACAACACCCAGTCATCACGAGGCAGAGAAAATCCCTGACCCCGACGGGAATCGAACCCGGGAACCCGGGCGCGGAAGCAAGAACGCTACCGCACGACCACGAGCTGCGGACAACTTAGAGCAAGAATTAACGGCGTCACTGAGCGAGTTACACCTGCAATCCTACAGCGAGTTTGGGAAGAAACTGACTTCCGATGAGATGAGTGCAGGATAATCAACGGAAGCCACATACAACATCTTCATTTTAAGGTAAAAAAACTTGATGTGTTTCCCTACAAAATAACACTAAACCCAGCTCTGTATATTCTATCAATAAATTTATATGAAATTTAAAGTTGTAAAGTCCTTTTTGAAACACCATGTATAGCATTGTGTATTGCGTACAACAGAGGAACAGTTCAGAGATTACATTAATGGCCATTAAAATTGCTGCACCACGAAGATGACGTGCTACAGACGCGAAATTTAACCAACAGCAAGAAGATGCTGTGATATGCAAATGATTAGCTTTTCAGAGCATTCACACAAGGTTGGCACCGGTGAGGAAAGTTTCCAACCGACTTCTCATACACAAACAGCAGTTGACCGGTGTTGCCTGGTGTAACGCTGATGTTTGCCTCGTGCAAGGAGGAGAAATGCGTACCATCTCATTTCCGACTTTGATAAAGGTCGGATTGTAGCTTATCGCGATTGCAGTTTATCGTATCGCGACATTGCTGCTCGCGTTGGTCGAGATCCAATGACTTTCAGCAGAATATGGAATCGGTGGGTTCAGGAGGGTAATACGGAACGCCGTGCTGGATCCCAACGGCTTCGTATCACTAGCAGTCGAGATGACAGGCATCTTATCCGCATGGCTGTAACGGATCGTGCAGCCACGTCTCGATCCCTGAGTCAACAGATGGGGACGTTTGCAAGACAACAACCATCTGCACGAACAGTTCGACGACGTTTGCAGCAGCATGGACTATAAGCTCGGAGACCATGGCTGCGGTTATCCTTGACGCTGCATCACAGATAGGAGAGCCTGCGATGGTGTACTCAATGACTAACCTGGGTGCACGAATGGCAAAACGTCATTTTTTCGGATGAATCCAGGTTCTGTTTACAGCATCATGATGGTCGCATCCGTGTTTTGCGACATCGGGGTGAACGCACATAGGAAGCGTGTATTCGTCATCGTCATACTGGCGTATCATCCAGCTTGATGGTATGGGGTGCCGTTGGTTACACGTTTCGGTCACCTCTTGTTCGCATTGACGGCACTTTGAACAGTAGACGTTACATTTCAGATGTGTTACGACCCGTGGCTCTACCCTTCATTCGATCCCCGCGAAATCCTAAATTTCAGCAGGATAATGCACGACCGCATGTCGCAGGTCCTGTACGGGCCTTTCTGGATACAGAAAATGTTCGACTCTGCCCTGGCCAGCACATTCTCCAGATCTCTCACCAACTGAAAACGTCTGGTCAATGGCGGCCGAGCAACTGGCTCGCCACAATACGCCAGTCACTACTCTTGATGAATTGTGGTATCGTGTGAAGCTCCATGGGCAGCTGTACCTGTACACGCCAATCCAAGCTCTGTTTGACTCAATGTCCATGCGTATCAATGCCGTTATTACGGCCAGAGGTGGTTGTTCTGGGTACTGATTTCTCAGTATCCATGCACCCTAATTGCGTAAAAATATAATCACATGTCAGTTCTAGTATAATATATTTGTCCAATGAATACCCGTTTATCGTATGCGTTTCTTCTTGGTGTAGTAATTTTAATGGCCCGTAGTGTTTTTGTATCAGAATGATAATGCACTCTCGCATAAGGCAGCATTTGTGAGGCAATGTCTGATGGACAATAACATTCGTGAAAAGGACTGGTCTGCTCGGAGTCCAGACCTGAACCCATTGGAAGACTTTTAGGATGACTCAGAACGTCGCCTTCGCTCTGGGCCCCAGCGTCTAACAGCACTACCTTCTCTGGTTTTGGCTCTAGAGGAAGTACAAGCTGCCATTCCTCGACAGAAATTCAGACAGCTCAGTGAAAGTGTGCTCAGCAGAGTTCAAGCCGTCGTAAAGGCGTTAGTGGACACACCCCATATTAATCTCAGTAACAGGCTGCCGAATTTTTTGGTATAGCGCACAAGAATCAAACTGCAGTAGGACGTGGAAAACAGGCAGTAACAAAGTAAGTGAGACACAGCTGTAGCCTATACCTCCTGTTACTCAGTATGTACATTGAACAGGAGGTTCCCAAGCAAACAGAAGAGGATGACAGTGTTAAATTCTTGGGATTACAGTTTGATTATAAATTCTACTGAGAAGAACGAACTGCGGAACTGCTGAAATGCCCGAAGAAATGTCTGTTTGGAATGCAGGTATTCTCAGACGTAAGAAAATAAAATTAAAACAGCCAATAAACGGCTCTTACTTTCTTCGCCTAATGTCATACGGTGACTTATTTTGGTGCAACTCATCAAGCCTAGGTATAGTTTGCATGATACTTGCTTTCCACAAACCCTTGGCGGGCATCCTCAACTTGAAAATGGCACCTGTATCTTTTGTGGAAGACGCCTGAGACCGTTTGCATGAACCAATATCACTACAAAATTTCTGATTATTGGTTGACTTTCAGTTGAAAGTTTGAATAACTTACTGGAATGGTCAAGGACATAAGACGTTGCTTTGAGAAACAATGAAAATAACTCCTTGATCATTCACTTTACTTAACGGTACGGTTATGGAATGCTGGCCCGTCATCAGCGATACAAAAAAAAAAAAAAAAAAAAAAAAAAAAAAAAAAAAAATTGCAACCTGAGTATATGTCGTAACTAAGATGACTATAGGAACCATCATGCAGAGAGTCTATACTCACCAGTCTCAGCCTAACCGTCTCCCCTCGTCCGGGGTCCACACACGGTGGCCGGAAGGGCTCAGAGAGTCTCCACAGCGACTATTTGCCAACCTAACGGGACCTGCTAACGCGCGGGGAACTTATGTCTCTCTGGTCCACTGCAGTCGCACTACTTGATACAATGGTTGGCTAAACTGCATCTCCACATTCAGAGAACCCAAAGCAGACAGCCCACGCATACGTCAGCAGACGATCTGCATTCACATTTGCAGACTATATTAAGAGTGATAACATAATTCCGGATTAAAATTCGCTGAGTGTCGGAAGGGCACCCAGGTGTGTTTTGAGCATGTGACTCTTGTAACAAACCATGTAGCGGCTCACTTGGAGCCGTTACAGGTTTCCCAAGTCCAAAACATATGAGTTATTTGTGGTGTGAATTGAAGGACATCCTTCCTTCACAGGCCTGTTCAATGAACTAGGGATATTAACTGCTGCTCCTCAATATATTTAGTCCTTCATGGAATTTATCATAAATAATATGTGTTTCAACCGAACAGCTCAGTTTCTTTTGTGGTAAGGTCTTATGGGACCAAACTGCTGAGGTCATCGGTCCCTAAGCTTACACACACTATTTAATCTAACTTAAATTAACTTAAGCTAAGGATGACACACACTCTCTCTCTCTCTCTCTCTCTCTCTCTCTCTCTCTCACACACACACACACACACACACACACACACACACACAAACACACGCACCCATGCCCGAGGGAGGATTCGAGCCTCCAACGGGGAGATCCACGCACCGCTCAGTTAACGGAATCAGTACTATAAAGAAGAATAATCTTCAGAAAGATTTAAAGTCACATACTTCGGTCCAGAAAGGTGTCTAGTATTCAGGAACACGAATCTTCAATAACTTGCCAGCAGCCGTAAAAGGAATTTCTTAGTACAGCTGAATAATGTGACTATATTATTAACAATATCAAATAAGTTGAGTAGGGCGTAAAAATCTGATTTCCGTACATCTTCAGTGGAGTACTGTGATCAATGTAAATAAATGTTTTGAATGGATTTTTTTCCCTGAAGATGTTTAGCTATGGAACGACTCTCTTAAAAGTCCACTGAAGTTCGTTTGTTCTCTATGTTGTGAAGAAATAATCATGCTATATGAGAGTTATTTCATGGAGGATAAATTTAATGTTAATCAGAGGAGAGTGAATTGTAGATTTGATTCACAGACTGTGTATATCGGAAACCAGCAAAGGTTGTATCCGAACGCTATTCATTTCTTTAAAGATAAAAGTACAGAATTGTTGTATTTCTCTTCTGATGTTCGCTTCTTCTAGTGTTTGCTTAGTGAGCGGAGACACTAGTGTTTGCTATGTGTAATTGGCAATTATTACTGAATAATAACTGTCAACTTCAGACTAATGTGTCTGCAGTCATTTGTCGGATCCTTTTGAACTAAATACGTTAATCTGGTTTATGAGTTTTAATATTCCAATTGTGTATCAAGATTTTATGCACATTGTTTGGAAGCAAAATGACCTATAGCCTATCACGTCTTGTCGTTTCGCCATTATGTACATACAGTGTTGGCATCCACCCCGGTATATCGGGACCGTCACCATTATGGACCTTGTTACCCGAACGACGAGACCCAATTTTGTCCCGATGTTGCAAAATACAGCCACGAGCTTGGCTCAAGTACTGAAGTAACGCCATCTATTAGCGCAACATCGAAAGACTTGCACCCGGCGAACGGTCTACCGTCGTGAGGCCATAGTCACGCGACATTTACATTTAGTGCAACATGTAAATGAAGCCTCAGTTTTACTTACGTCAACAAGGTTGTGTTGACAAAGTCATTTCACACATAGCGTTGCATGTTGCGTATCATGTATCGACGATGTAAGCACCTTCTAGATCTAGTGCTATCATTCGAAAAACCAGACTTCTCCAGTAGCACGGGGGCTGGAACTATTTAAGTAGCGCCACGCGGAAGACTCGGGCAATTCCCATTTGAACAGTGATCTGATAAGACGATTCTTTCTAAACGTCATACGAACAAAGAGTGCAAGTTAGTAATACTTCAAGCGTTTACTGCGGGTATATAGGACGTGAAGTCCATATTGACGCGATTCTCGATGAATATAGTGTTACTGTCGATGCCAAAAGATGTAAAGAGAAAGTGTCACTTTTCGGATGATTATACAACGTACGGGTCAGTAAGCGTTGTGTGAGATTAGTAGCTGTTTCATCTCAGAAACTCACGGAGGAAAGGCAGATGTGAGGAATCACATTTCTACGAAGAATGGTAGAAGTAGGTTCGTGGTAGCATCGACAACAAAGCCTATTTCTACATTCATGCTTAAAGAAGATATCCAGGAAGAATTGCTCGTTGCTGCTGCAGGACTAACAACAGCTTATAAAGCTGTCAAATATTATCAGTCCTTCAGTTCTGTTGATTGTTTCGTAAAACTGAATGTAGTAATGTATCCTGACTCCAAAGTCGCCGCATAGCTGTCTACAGTCAGGACCAAAACTACAGCGATTGTTAAAAATATTCTCGCACCACACTCCGTGTCCGAATGCATAAAACAACTGCCAGATGTTTCATTTTAAGGTATACCCACCGAACTACAATGCTGAAATGGTGTTTCCTTTAGTTGTTCAATACTTTACTGAAACTAACGGATCCAACAGAAGCTGTTGAAGTCCGATTCGCTGAACAACGAAACATCGGAGATAATTGCAAATTTTTGTGTAGACACTTAAAGACAACTGAAAATTCTATTAGATAAATTAATCGCTTTTTGTGGAGACAACTTCGGAAGGCTTCATCGACGTGGCCAGCGAAATGTGTTTCATCAAATTAAAGAACTAGGGAAAAAATGTAGAAGGAATTGGATGCCCTGCCCATACTTTCCACAATCAAGCACTGCTGGAGCCTTCCTCGTCGATATTGAAATAATCACCATGAAATATTTAATTATATTTCAATATTTAATTATATTTCAATATACACGGTAAGTTCAGAGAAGCTGTAAGAGTTCTCCTTATACGTTGGGTTCAATCGTCGGACTGTTGTATCTCACTCAGAAACAAGATGGCTATCCTTAATGCCCGAGTTGAGAGAATTCTTAAGCTTTGGATTCCATTAAAACAATTTCCTGAAGCCGAAGACAGGCCACCTGAAAATTTCAGATTTTTTCGCTAGTCCGATCTTCAGGTAGTGGTAGTTGCTGCCGAAGTAGTCGAGCACTTGCATCGATGAAATATTGTGGGATGTACACAATACGATCCGGAGGCAAACCCGAGAAATGTATTTGCAACAGAACCTCGGAAAAGCCTGAAACGTCACAAGAAATATATTAATCGACACTTAAAGATGTCTGAATGAAAGGAAGACAGCCAATTTTATTGGCATGCAAACCAAGAAGAATTTGAACAAATAAAAGAATGAGAACTCTAACCAAGAAATAATTAGTTTGATTTCGAAATATGACGAAGAGACAATGGCTTTCTATACCGCAGCATTTGATTCTATATTCCTGACTGAAAATGGCGTGAAGATTTCAGGTGACAATTGTTTTCAGGAATATATGAATCTGCAAAGGATTTTAGAAACCAAGCATGACTCGGAAGAAGGAAAGTCTAAACACTCCGTAGAAAGGTGGATTTACTTTCTTAAGGAAGCCTAAAATCCTGAACGTAAATACACGGTGCTAAAATCATGCGAGTATTCGTTTTCTATTCCCGTGCACAACGCCACTGTGGGAAGATGACGACCCAGTGTGATGAAAGAAATCGGCTGCTGCCAGGGACTGTGGAATCAATCTTACAGTGCCAGTTTAACTACAAGCTGACATGCATGCGGTTTTATAAACTCGTAAATGGGAAAAACACTTGGTGAAAAAGTTGAAATCTTCCAAAAAATATGGTGTACCAACTACTTCTGCCGCAACAAGTTCCATGTAATTGTGTTCTACAGCCGGCCTCTGTGGCCGTGCGGTTCTAGGCGCTTCACTCCGGAACCGCGTGACCGCTACGGTCGCAGGTTCGAATCCTGCCTCGGGCATGGATGTGTGTGATGTCCTTAGGTTAGTTAGGTTTAGGTAGTTCTAAGTTCTAGGGGACTGATGACCACAGATGTGAAGTCCCATAGTGCTCAGAGCCGTTTGAACCATTTTTTTGTGTCTACACTACTGGCCATTAATATTGCTGCACCAAGAAGAAATGCAGATGATAAACGGGTATCCATTGGACAAATATATTATACTAGAACTGACATGTGATTAAATTTTCACGCAATTTGGGTGCATAGATCCTGAGAAATCAGTACCCAGAACAACCACCTCTGGCCGTAATAACGGCCTTGATACGCCTGGGCATTGAGTCAAACAGAGCTTGGATGGCGTCTATAGGCACAGCTGCCCATGCAGCTTCAACACGATACCACAGTTCATCAAGAGTAGTGACTGGTGTATTGTGACGAGCCAGTTGCTCGACCACCATTGACCAGGCGTTTTCAATTGGTGAGAGATCTGGAGAATGTGCTGACTAGGGCAGCAGTCGAACATTTTCTGTATCCACAAAGGCCCGTACAGGATCTGCAACATGCGATCGTGCATTATCCTGCTGAAATGTAGGATTTCGCAGGGATCGAATGAAGGGTAGAGCCACGGGTCTTAACACATCTCAAATGTAACGTCCTCTGTTCAAAGTGCCGTCAATACGAAAAAGAGGTGACCGAGACGTGTAACCAACGGCACCCCACACCATCACGGCGGGTGATACGCTAGTATGGCGATGACGCATACACACTTCCAATGTGTATTCACCGCGATGTCGCCAAATACGGATGCGACCATCATGATACTGCAAACAGAATCTGGATTCATCCGAAAAAATGACGTTTTGCCATTCGTGCATGCAGGTTTGTGGTTGAGTACACCATCGCAGGCGCCCCTGTCTGTGATGCAGCGTCAAATGTAACCGCAGCCACGGTCTCCGAGCTGATAGTCCATGCTGCTGCAAACGTCGTCGAACTATTCGTGCAGATGGTTGTTGTCTTGCTAACGTCCCCATCTGTTCACTCAGGGATCGAGACGTGGCTGCACGATCCGTTACAGCCACGCGGATAAGATGCCTGATCAT
Source organism: Schistocerca serialis cubense (assembly GCF_023864345.2). Classification (NCBI taxonomy): domain Eukaryota; kingdom Metazoa; phylum Arthropoda; class Insecta; order Orthoptera; family Acrididae; genus Schistocerca; species Schistocerca serialis. The sequence continues at coordinate 103,294,066 of NC_064645.1, forward strand.
CTCGACTGCTAATGATACGAGGCCATTGGGATCCAGCATGGCGGTCCGTATTACCCTCCTGAATCCACTAACAGTTATTGGATCTCGACAAACGCGAGCAGCAATGTCGCGATACGATAAACCGCAATCGCGATAGGCTACAATCCGGCATTTATCAAAGTCGGAAACGTGATGGTGCGCATTTCTCCTCCTAACACGAGGCATCACAACAACGTTTCACCAGACAACGCAGGTCAACTGCTGTTTGTGTATGAGAAATCGGTTGGAAACTTTCTTCATGTCAGCACGTTGTAGGTGTCGCCACCGGCGCCAACCTTGTGTGAATGCTCCGAAAAGCTAATCATTTGCATTTCACAACATCTTCTTCCTGTCGGTTAAATTTCGCGTCTGTAGCACGTCATGTTCGTGGTGTAGCAATTTTAATGGCCAGTAGCGTAAAAAGAAAAAATAATATTAAACAATTTTTTCACTTCATTTCTACACCCTCGTCTCAGAGTGCAACGACAAGGTCCCAGCTAGATACAGAATCCTATGGACGCACAAACAACTTTTTTTTCTTTTATTTTTTTTTTATTTTTTATTTTTTTTTTTTACAGCGTCCATTCTCGTATCGTTTTCCAGTTTGTGCGTGGTAGTCAGTCTAATACTTTTCACGGTTAACGCTTTCAAACCATCATAATGTAAAAGAGCCCCGACGACCTGATACATCTACATCTACATGCATACTCTGCAAATCACATTTAACTACATTTAATTGCCTGGCAGAGGGTCCATCGAACCACCTTCACAATTATCTATTATTCCAATCTCGCACAGCGCGCGGAGAGAATCAACACCTATATCTTTCCGTACGAGCTCTGATTTCTCTTATTTTATGGTGGTGATCGTTCCTCCCTATGTAGGTCGGTGTCAACAAAATATTTTCGCATTCGGAGGAGAAAGTTAGTGATTGGAATTTCGTGAGAAGGTTCCGTTGCAACGAAAAACGCACTTCTTTTAATGATGTCTAGCCCAAATCCTGTATCATTTCTGTGACACTCACTCCCATATTTCGCGATAATACCAAACGTGCTTCCCCTCTTTGAAGTTTTTCGATGTACTCCGTCAGTCCTATCTGGTAGGGATCCCACACCGAGCAGCAGTATTCTAAAACAGGACGGACGAGCGTAGTGTAGGCAGTCTCCTTAGAAGATCTGTTACATTTTCTTAGTGTCCTGCCAATAAAACGCAGTCTTTGGTTAGCCTTCCCCACAACATTTTCTACGTGTTCCTTCGAATTTAAGTTGTTCGTAATTGTAATACCCAGTTGAATTTACGTCTTTTAGATTAGACTGATTTATCATGTAACCGAAGTTTAACGAGTTCCTTTTGGCACTTATGTGGATGACCTCACACTTTTCGTTATTTGGGGTCAATTGCCAATTTTCGCACCATACAGGTATCTTTTCTAAATCGTTTTGCAATTTGTTTTGATCTTTTGATGACTTTATTTGTCGATCAACGACAGCGTCATCTGCGAACAACCGAAGACGGCTGCTCAGATAGTCTCCCAAATCGTTTATATAGATAAAGAAGAGCAAAGGGCCTATGACACTACCTTGGGGAACACCAGAAATCACTTCTGTTGTACTCGATGACTTTCCGTCAATTACTACAAACTGTGACCTCTCTGACAGGAAATCACAGATCCAGTCACATAACAAGCCGCTTGTGTATTACAGTGTCAAAAGCCTTCCGGAAATCCAGAAAGACGGAATCGATCTGAAATCCCTTGTCAATAACACTCAACACTTCATGTGAATAAAGAGCTAGTTGTGTTTCACAGGAACGATGTTTTCTAAACCCATGTTGCTGTGTCAATGGACAGTTTTTTCGAGGTAAATCATAATGTTTGTACACAATATATGTTCCAAAATCCTGCTGCATATCGACGTTAACGATATGGGCCTGTAATTTAGTGGATTACTCCTAGTATCTATCTTGAATATTGGTGTGACCTGTGCAACTTTCCAGTCTTTGGGTACGGAGGACTCTAAATCGCGATTGCATAAGTAAAGCATTAAACATGATGAGAGTTAACCAACTAATTATAAATTTTGTGATGTGTGTTAAACTAGTAACTCCATCGTGGCATCGTATTTGTGACAAGGAAAACCTTTCTTAACTGCATTGCACACATTTTCGTAACAGCTAAATATTTTTTCCAAATTTTATTCGGCCGGTAAGGAAAGATACATTGATACACTCGGAGACGTGAGATTGAACTAATTGTATGTGCAGATTTTAAAAATATTTCCTTTGGTATATGTATTACGCTGAATACTACGCCTGACGAAACAAAAATATTACGACGAAGCCAAGCTTAAAGAGAAAAATAAAACAGGAAATCAAAAGAAGCAACACTTTGTATGTGTTGGAACTTAAAGAGGATAATGTCCAATATTACGATAATATATTGCAGCCATCACAACAACCAGAAAAAATACCAGCTGAGAGCAACGTTGAAGAGCCACTTGCATTTTAATGTCACGAATCTTGAGATTTTACCATGGACGTATCATAACTATTAGAAATTTTCTTTCAGTTTGCAATTCAAGAAAAATTTGTGATTGTTCTAAATGTTGTATACTCAAGGTTGCTGGCACATAGATGGCCGCTTTTGCAGCACGTGTAATTAAATGTCGGCGCTACTTTGCTCTGTTGTGTAACGTGGCTCGCTTCTGCTTGAGAGTTCTGTGAATGATTGCATTATTGGTAACGGCACTGCTCATGCACAAGCTTGAGTAAAGGACATTAATTTTTTGGCTTTTAATTTTGTTATGACGATGGTTGGTAAAAAGATAACATAGGGTACGTAGAGGAAATACCAACCCAAGAAAACTTCGAAAACTGCGACATGGCGGAATCTATTGTCGAAATTACAGACGTGGTCGCCATCTGAAACAGTTGAACAACCACCTCGAGTAATAGATCCATTCATGATGTTATGTCAGAGACTAGAAAAAATGATAAAAAGTAATTGTGACCGTATCTCGCAAGATCTCGACGCGAAGCTAAATGATCTTGACAAGAGACAAGATGTCAAAATGTAAAGCAATTTGAAAGATTTAGCAAAAAGTCCGGATACACGCATGGAAGATAATTTTGATCAAGTATCCTGAAAGAAGCAGATAAAATTAAATTAACAATACATCAAATACCCAGACAACAGTCAGAGCAGATAAAACTGACACTGGATCAAGCAGGAAGGGAATAGTCATGTCAGATCAACGAAAGCCTTACAGGAATAAGTACGGAAATAACTGACGGGGCGGTCTTTAACAGGGTGTGCAAGGGGTGCGTGGAATTCCAGCATAGATACATAGGGACGCTTTACGCCGCGTATTACTGAACAAATGTTCAGTATACCTGTATAAATACAGGCACCGACGGTGTTTACAAATACGCCACATGGATCTTTCGACACAGCTGCGACTTGCGACGGGCAAGTGTAAGTGGCACAAAAGAAGAAGTCGTTGGTGTGGGTGCGTGGCGGAGCGAATGGAATAATTTGAGTGCCATTGCAGAGAGTGGAGACGTGCGACAGGAAATGTTAATGCACTACACATTCGGCATTGCCAAAACAAATTGCAGCTATTAGATTAACTACGCAATAATGATATTATAACTTCTAGCCCGGTACCGTTGGAAACCGAAAAAGTAAGTAGTTCTGCTTGCCGGTCACTGACGTAATCATTGGATGTGAAATGTACCTAACATACGGTTATGTAACACTGAAACAAACTTTTCATTGGCACTTCGTAATACAGGCTTTCTACAGTTGAATGTCATTCGGGAACAAATGGTAGATTACCTTCGTACTTATGGCTTCCTACTGTGCAACAGGTTTTCTGTTGAAACGTCCCATTTTGAACAGTTATACATGACTGTGCTTAAACTGGCACACAATATTTTTAGCGCAACGCAATCTGACTTTCAAAAACCCCTACAAAAAAATGGCCCTGACTAACATTAACCTATGCGTTTCACAAATCGCTTACCTCACAAAAATCTTGGTTACTCGAACTACTGCAATCCAGCGAGCGCCACTACTGCCAGCTAAATAAAAGATTCAAACCACGGAAGGCACTAACTACTGATAGGCATAGATAGCAAATGAAAGATTTTGATAGAGAACAAATGATGTATTTACCTTAATAGTCATAATATATATAGCAGTTCATGACATCCAGTCTTATAAATTTCAAAACTCCGCCATCTCTCTCCCCACATCCACCACTGCTGGCGACTCACCTCCAACTGCCAACGCCACGCGCTGTTCACATCCAGCTGCCGTTGCCCAACACAACAATGGCAGACAACAATGCAAACTAGCCACAGACTGCACACAGCACAGCCAGTGATTTTCATACAGAGCGCTACGTAACGTTGCCAATAAGAAAACATAAACAGCCTACTTACATAGCCCCCATGCTCCCCACAAAAAATTTTACAAATTGTTTTGGGCACTGGCCAATACAGATTTGAAAAATTTTTTCATAATTACAGTAAGAAAGATATCAAATGCACACAGTTATTAATACAATGTTGGTCAAAAGCTAAAATTTTCTCACAGTCCATAAAGACATTCATCACAGTAAAACTGCCGTTTCTTTTCTCAAAGTCTGAGCAGTAAAAGACAATGCACAAGGAAGTAGTGGATTTCCATGCAGTCTTGAAGAAGTAGTGTTGTCCTTCCAACAGAAAGACAGTGCTGACTCTTGACATGCTGACAGGTAATGGGCCACAACAAAGCAAACCCACAGCAGAGTCATTCAACGTTTTGAAGAATATTGGTAGGTAGGTCATCACAGAGCAGACCCACTGTAGTCCTGGTAGAGATTACGGTATTGGTGGGCCATCAAAGATGCAGACCCACTATACTCCTTGTAGAGATAATGGTATTGGTGGGCCATCAAACGTGCAGACCCACTGTAGTCCTTGTAGAAATAATGGTATTGGTGGGCCATCAAAGATGCAGACCCACTGCAGTCCTTGTAGAAATAATGGTACTGGTGGGTCATCAAAGGTGCAGACCCACTGTAGTCCTTGTAGAGACGGCCAGCAGCCATCTGTTGCGACTGTGCAGGTGCACAATCACCATCGAAGAGTCTTGCAGAGAATATAGCTAGTCCATCAACCACCACTTGTGCACTCACAAAGTTTTTGGAATTGTACTCAGAACCAGCAATGCTGTTATCCAGTCCCTTGCTGAATTATTAACACACGTGCAAACACTAACAGTCCCTACTTCTCACATATTGTCCATATACTATGATCAACAGAAACGTGTGCAGTGAAATGGAACTTACAAGTTAATAATATGATGAACTGGTGTCAATTACAATTTTATAACATAAGAATACAATTACAAAGGTACAAAATACATCATTAGAGAACCTAACAGTACAGATAACTCTGTAGTAATACAGGCTTTACAAAAGAATAGAAATAAACAGATACATCAGTGTTACAGGAATTATGTCATAAGTTCATACACAAAAGATCAGAATAACTTTTGAAACATCAACTTCACACATGATCATTAAAACAAAACAGAATAAATAATGTCTAAACATCTTTTCAAAGTAAATAACATATTATCAGAAAAATTCTACAATGTAACTCTCATCAGATAAACACATAAAGACAGGAAGAACACAAATATACAAGAGTTCACAAACACATAGCGGGATAACAGAAAGGGAAAGGACAGGGTTTGTTTTACTGCAGTATCTTGCAAACAAAACTTTCTTTACCTCTTGGAGATCTCCCTTCATTCTTCATTATTTCAAAAAGTGCTATCTATACCTGCTTTCTGTACATTTTTCGTAAAACTTCTCAATGCATTTCTTCCAATTCATTGCAACTCATTCTCTTATATAGCTACCCCCTCTTAAGCTAACTTAAATCTACTGAGCTCAGATGCTAAACTAAGGGACGAGGCAATGCAGCAGCATAAAACAATTAATACAAACAGGAATGAAAAAAATGGAAATTGTCAAAGCAAACTGCAATAAATCTAAATTACCAAGCAATGCAACATTACAACTAATATGAGCCAATGTGCAGCAACAAGAAAAATAAATCAGTTGTAAAACTAGCTTAACAGAGTAATACAAAGTGAAATTCAGGAGCACTATGCCTGGCAAACAGCAGCAGCAAATGCAATAACTTGTATCTAAACACGACAAAGCTCAATCAGAAAAAGTATTACACTAAAGATGGCCATGTCTAATACCTATGTCACATCTTAATACTAGAGTGATGCATCACGATAAGTTACTGTAGCAGACAAGTTACCAAATCGTTTAAAAAATTATTTATGCAGTTCCTGTGAAGGGAAATGTCTATTTGTGCTCTCTTTTCTAAGAAAGTACATCATAAATGTATTCTTTCCTGGGTCTGTAGACAGAAAATAGTGATATTAGTACATCTATTAAATTTTATAATAACCAATGCTGCAGTGCAGCTAGAAACTAGATATTAAACGAAATGAGCAAATATGTATAGCCTATATAGAGCAATGCATGAAACGTCATTCACTAGGCAAATGGCGTCTCCAAAGGCAAAAGAATCTCTCAACTAGAAAAACAATAAATGTAAAATGTTTCTCATCATTTCATTAGGCATTTTAGTAAATATCATAAATTAAGAGCTCCACCGTGTTATCATATGTTTTCAAGTTTGAGCGCGTCGTATTTGCGATGCTTTCCTCAAAGGAATGTCAATAGCGAGGATAATGGCCCTTTTTTTTTCCACCTGTGCCTCTGAAAGGCACACACTAACGGCTTTTTTCCAGGCGACTGTCACGCATTTGGGTGCCCATGACGCGTTACATGCAGGTGGTCACTTAACTTTCTTACTGAAATATTTATGACACCAGTTTGCATTACAGTGACAGTCTCATATAAAAAATTTCACAGGTCGAGAATTTGCGTTGCAAATGTGTAGAAACAAATACGATTTCATAAGTGTGAAGTTATCCATCTGTGTAATTGCATAAACATGTGTCACTGACATAAAATTTTTTTTTGTTTCTCTGTTAAATAATCAGATAGCTGTGTAATTCTGTGTTGGAGAAATACGGTACCGATGTGGAAAGTTGTATAAGCAAATACCATTTTAGCTAAGGCTTCTTGTGCTTGCCACACACATGGTACACAAAGTAAGCGTGTACCCCCCTGAGCATTAATGTAATTATACCCTCAGGTGTTACAGATTACAGCAATGGAATGAAATGTATCACGGAAAACTTTCTTTGTAATTCAAAAATCTTGAAAAATAAATGGTTCAAGTACAAAATTAATCACTCAAATGCGTGTCCTGTAGTGCTAAATGTGCTCTTGCTGTAGCATAATCTCTGTCAAACTCTCGTAGTTATTGTCCTCCGAAAGCTAAGTTCTGCAGAAGCCAATGTACTTACCTCATGACAAACAAAAGTGAAATGCTTTGCGTATAGATATCTTAGTTATTACGCTTTTTGCCGTGATGAAGAAAGTACTGTGCTGTAACGTATTGTTGTGCTATGGAAAAGGCAGTCTCATTGTAGCTATACCACAAAAGTTACTACTAAAACATGTTTTACTTTCCAAAATAATACAGAAAAACTGTGCAGACATAAAACAGAAACACTGCAAAAGCAACAATGTAAATTGTCACTCATTAGTAGCGTCATGATAAAATCGTGTAGCTGTCACATAAACTAACCACTATGTCATCTGGTATCTCACAGAAATTACTTTCAATCCAGAATGTATTTTCAAGTAAAGCAAAATGTTGCATTAAAGTCTCATTAGCAGTACTGGTAAATGTCCTAAGTATGTGAGCCTTATAGTCGTTATGTAATTGTGCAACTAACAAGCAAGAATGTACACACACAATAACACTGACGTCTGTTCATTATAACAATGCATTCGTAGTTTCTGTTTAAATAAGTTCTCTTGGTTCTTGATTGGATATTTAACTTTAAACATTGTTGCATGGTAACAGTTTCTAAGTCTGACAATGCATACTAGAAATGTGAAGTGAAATGTTTTATGGCAAAGACGAAGTTAAAAAGCAGATTATCTTTCAATAAACGGTTTTACATGTGAAATGTGGTGTAAACCTTTACTCTTCCTAGTAAGCAGAGTTTCAACTTCAACGCAATTATCATGTGGTATACGTTGGATTCTGTAAGGTCCATTGTAAGCTAGAAAGAATTTGTGACTCAAGTGTTTCTTCTTATGTGACAACGAATGAGCTTTAATGAGAACTTTCTGACCAATATATAATTTCTTTGCATTTGCTTCACCGTGTAGTTTTCTCCTTTTGTCTTCTGCAGATTTTATATTTTTAAGAGCCAAATCAATTATGTCTTTGTGTCGAAGTTTACGTGTATTCGGGAAAGGTACAAGCTCTCTGATTCTGTTCGGTGGTTCTTCATTCTTCAGTACAAGAGTAGGTGGTAAAGCAGTGGAATCATGAGGCATTTCATTCAGCACATTTTGAAATAAGTGTAAATATCTGTCCCAATGTTGATGCTTTCTGTGACAATAAAGTCTGCAAAGCTTATTGATTTCTTTCTAATCTGTTCAGACGGGTTACAATGTGATGAGTACAATGAAATAAAACAGGTTTGATTTTATGATTCCGAAGCATGCGTGACCAAACAGCAGATCTGAGTTGCGGTCCATTATTTGAAATGACTTTAGCAACGTGGCCAACTTCACGTAAGAAATTTTTAACAATGGCGTTGGATACAGACCGTCCAGTGGCTTTACGTAACGGAGTGAAAGAAACAAATTTTGAAGTAAGTTCAACAGCGACTAGAACGAACGAAAATCCATTCGATGTTCTGACAAGGGGTCCCAAGAGATCAACAGCAGCAAATTCTTTTAATTTCGAATGAGTAATAGAAAACAACGGAGCACGATGTGAGATAGTAGATGGTTTCGCCTTTTGACAAAGTTTGCAAATAGACAAGACTCTTCGAATTCTCTTTTCGATATTGTTAAAATAACAAGTCGTTCGAAGAATATGATAACATTTTCGTGGACCAAAATGTGCGTAGCTGAAATGAATGTACCAAATACGCTTATTAACAAAATCGTCTGGAATGCAAAGTACCCATAGCCTGTCATCAACAGTGCAGCGTTTGAAGAGTATGTTGTTTCTAACCAGGTAATAACGCCGAATCTGAGTGTGTGTCTTTTCATGCCATTTACTTTTGATGTCTTTCCAAATCGCATCTTTATCTTGTTCATGAGCAATGTCCTTTAAAGATGTGGTGATGAAGTTTTCAAAGGCGACTTTCTGAATGTAAAGAATACTGAAATTTTTCTCGAGGTTGCCTTCTGTGTTACTTTTCTCAAGCCCAGCCGGTGCGCGTGACAGTGCGTCCGTAGCAATGTTCTCCTTGCTGGGAATGTAGACTATTGTGAAGTGGAATTCTTGCAGAAGCAATGCCTAACTTTTTAACCTGTCATGATTTAATTTTGAAGACATAAGAAATTCTAATGCACGATGATCACTGTATACTTTTACGTGCTTACCAGAAAGAAAGAAACGGAATTTGTTAAATGCCCAAACGATAGCTAAAGCTTCTAATTCAGTAACGGAATAATTTTTTCAGATTTTGTTAGCACTCGGCTAGCAAAAGCAATGGTTTTCTGAACAGTAGTGTCATTTTCTGTGGCTTCTTGAAATAAATGGGCGCCAAGACCGACTTTAGAAGAATCCGTGCTAAAGCAGAAATCTTGTGACAGATCTGGATGAGCTATTATTGGCGCGTTAAGTAGCGATTCTTTCAAAGAATTGAATTCCAACTGTGCTTGTTCGTCCCAGTTCTAAATAGTATTTTTTCCAGTGAGAGAACAAAGTTTTGGTGTAACTAGAATTTCCATATTCAGAAAACGACGGTAAAAATTTATGAGACCTAGAAAACTGCGACTTGTTTTTTTGTGGATGGAACTGGAATGGCTCTGATCGCTTCTAACTTTTCAGGTTCCGGCCGAATGCCTTCAGAAGAGATGACATGTCCCAAAAACTTCACCTTTGTCCTACTGAATTCAGACTTTTCCAAGTTGACTGTAATTCCAGATTCTGCAAAAATACGTAACAAACTGTTGAGGATGCGATTATGTTGTTCCCATGATGCTTCTGCTATCAGAATATCGTCCACATATAAGGTGATGTGACGTTTTAAGAACTCAGGTAATATGGAATTTAGCCCGCAAAATGTTCAAACCAAAAGGAAGTTTCCGAAACTGATAACAAACGCCGAAACAAAGGAAAGCTGTGTATTTTCTACATTCTGGATGAAGTTCAATCTGATAAAAGCTGGATCTGAGATCAATAGAAGACAACACTTTTACACCATTAAAATTTTGAAGAAGTTCTTCTAATGTTTGCGGTCTGTCTGTTTCAGGAATGATGATAGTATTGATTTGTCTCGAATGTAAGACAAGCCTGATCGATCCATTTTTCTTCTGAACAACATGTAATGGATTGTTGTATGAGCTTACTGCAGGCTCAATAATGCCCTCGTCAAGCATAGATTGTATTTCTGTTCTAACACGGTCCATATAATGTGCTGGAATTACGTATGGTCTAACACAAAATTTCGTATGCTCACGAACACGAAATTGGTATTGATATCCCTTGATTGTTCCTGTTTTGTGAGTAAAAACTGTGGAATGTGCTTGTAAAATCTCAAAAAGGTCTTGCCTATCACTGTCATTACAATTCTCAATTCTTTGAATTTTATTCTGAATTAACTCATTAGTATCAAATGCGCTGTCGATATCACCCCGGCAGTACTTGCCGAGTGATTGTTAGTGCCAAGTTCGGTCGAAAATTCCGAACTGTTGTCTAACAGGAGGTTATGGTTTGAGAGCCAATCTTCAAATTTCAAAGCTATTGACCTACCTTCTTTCTCTAAACTTATTTCAGCATCGTGAAAGTTTAAGATTACTTTGTATTCATTCAAAAAGTCTACTCCCAATATAATTTCCGTCCACAATAATGGAACAATAAGAAAGTTCATAGAGATGCTGTGGCTTTGACAAAAGAATTGTAAGTTGGTTTGTTGGCGTACATCTACACTTTTTCCAAAGATTGCACCTTGTAATTTAATCTTACGTAACGGAAGTGTGGGACAATCGTTCGATTTGTTGCATTTGCTAAAGGCTGTTTCACTAATTACTGAAATGGGACTGCCAGAGTCAAGTACTGCCGTAAATTTTACGTTATTTACTGTAATGTGAATCACAGGATATGCAATGTTGTTATGTTTTACGTCGTGTTCCTGGAGTAAGATGTCCCTAATGTCTTCCATTTTTACGTAATTACTAGCTATGGCAGCTGCGTCGTCAGTTTCATAGGTACGTTTTGCGGCTGCCAGCGGTATGAGTCATTGCCTATTGTGTCTTTGTTGGCGAGCGTCGTTATTGGGATTTGGAGACCTAACTTCTACAAATTCACCTTGTCGAGAGGGCCCTGCTCTGTTTGAATCCCGCCAGCTCTGATTCAATTCAGGTCTGTCGTTACGAATATATCGTCTGTCGTCATGTCGGTAGATTCCATAGTTTCTTTCTTGTCGGTCACGTGGTGGAGAATTTCTCCCTGAATCGTAACTGCACGCTGGATCGTTGCGTGTAAAGTTATTCTTTTTCCCTTGATAATAATTTTGGTTCCCAAATTGTCTGTTTCTCTGATTGTCTCTGTGATAGTTACTACCACGGAGAGGTGATCTTTCCGTGTAATTATTACTACTCTGCCAACGGTTGTCATATGGGTGGTGTCTGTTTTGGTCACGATTTGTGTTGTGAGAATAGCCTTGTCGTGTCCAGTTATTATTTCTTTCATCGCGGAATTGCGACGGATGTGACCTGTAATTGTTGTGTTCCTGTTTTCGCGTTCCGCGATTGTCAGTGTCAATTTCTAATTCTTGTAAGAGTCCCTGAAAAGCTTCAATGTCGTCTCTGCAACGTCCTGCCAAAATAATATGTCGTAAATGTTCAGGTAATTTGATTAAACAAATGCGGATGAGTTCTGAGGGGCTGTATGGGTTTGACAGGTACTGATTCTTGTGCAACATGTTTTCAAAATATTTCACAAGACTGGAAAATTCAGATTGTTCGAAATGTTTCATCATTATGATACTATGTTTTATTCGGTCTTGTGTAGCTTGAGACCAATATGCTGAGAGGAAGGCAATCGTGAATGACCGATCGCATTCTTACAGCTGGTTCATTCTCTAAATAGCCACACATAAATTCTAATCTGTGCTCTAATGACCAGTTAGGAGGAAAACAATGAGAGAATTGATGGAGCCACGCTTGTGGATGAATGTCGTTGCCAGAATTCTTAAATGTTTTAAATTTACGTGTAGTAATGAACAGCTTATAGTCAAAATCATCATGTCGGCGAGTCGCATATCGGTCATTGTTACGTCGTTTCGGCGGTTCCATTTCAAAATTCGTTGCACGTTGCCAATTTCTTTCATAATTTCCGAAATGCGCTGTGTTATTATTTTGTAGCTGTTCCGTATTTCTATGTCCCTCTCCCCGTATTGGGGCGCGAGTGTCCTCTGAAATACGTAATTCTTGTATTACCTGTGTCAGCTGATCTTGCACTTCCCGGATTTCTCTTTGGTGTTGCGTATTAATTTGATTCTGATTTTGTTTGAATTTCCTAATTTGTTCGCACTCTTCTGTGTCATTAAAGGCTACTGGTTTTGTGTCATTCAGATTATCATCTACCTTCATAGATAAATTATTTAGCTGATCCGAAAGTTCAACTACTTTCTCTGATAATGAACTAATTTCCTCCATGTGTGTTTCTACTGTGTCCTTTAAGTTTTCCTGAGTTTTTGCAAGTTGCGTAACCGAATCGGTAGATGCAACTGAGTCCATTTTAGCTTGCAAGGTCTCATGATTTTCATGAACAATAGTTTGCAGTTCTTTTATGGCTGCTTCGTGATTCTGTAATGCATTTTCATGACGCGAAAAAATAGGTTGGAAATGCTCACCAATTTGTGTTTTTACGTCATTACAGACTTTTTGACATTTCGATTCTATTTTATGTAACTCAGTAGTTAAATCTTCACGTGTTTGTTCAAGCGTGGTGTGAAGATTTTGTTCCATTGCGTCTAACTGTTGCTGTGTTTGTCTCTGGTGTTGTTCCATTGTGTCTAACTTTTGAAGATTTTGTTCCATTGTGTCTAACTTTTGAAGATTTAGTTCCATTGTGTCTAACTTTTGAAGCTTTTGCTGTGTTTGTCTCTGATTTTGTTCCATTGTGTCTAACTTTTGAAGCTTTTGTCCCATTTGTTGCATTAATTGTAATAACAATGCACTGGTGTCTGAAACATGTTCCTCAGTGCTTTTCGGCAGTGAATTTGCACCGGCAACATTCACATTTTGACAAGCGGAAAATGTGTCTTGACTCATTTGAGAAAACGGTGAGAACCCAAAACCTGAGTCTACAGTATTTTCAATATTGTATTCTGTCATTCCCGATTCCTGAGGCGAGCTGTTGCCGACCGATCGATCGATAATGCTTCCCTGTTCACTACCTGCTTCACTGTCTACACCATTATTTGACGCCCGCTCCATTTCCCTATGCACAGTTACCAAATTACTACTTTGAATATTAGTTAATTCATTACATGGTGGCGCTAACACACTGCTTTCGTCTTCACTGTCATTTCTCAGTTTACTTAGGGGCCTAGTATTACGTTTTTCACACGCCATTATTGTCACAATATTTCACACGATAACACAGAAAAACACAATTTGAAGAGCAAAAATAAGAGAACACATTAACATAGCACTGAAAATAATATCTAGTTAATTGCAAGCGCAGCTGCGAAATACTTGGTGCAAATCTACATGCATGCCACAACAAAAAGCAACTACAAAGGAGATTCTCTCTACAATTACGCGCTAGCAATAAACAATAGCTACACTAATTACACAAACTACAAGAAAAAAAAATCTGAAGATTCCAGTGAGGTATCCTCGGCTAAGGGTCGACATATGAAACGTCCCCTTTGAAAAATTATACAAGACTGTGTTTAAACTGACACACAATATTTTTAGCGCAACGCAATCTGACTTTCAAAAACCCCTACAAAAAAAATGGCCCTGACTAACATTAACCTATGCGTTTCACAAATCGCTTACCTCACAAAAATCTTGGTTACTCGAACTACTGCAATCCAGCGAGCGCCACTACTGCCAGCTAAATGAAAGATTCAAACTACGGAAGGCACTAACTACTGATAGGCATAGTTAGCAAATGAAAGATTTTGATAGAGAACAAATGATGTATATACCTTAATAGTCATAATATATATAGCGGTTCATGATATCCAGTCTTATAAATTTCAAAACTCCGCCATCTCTCTCCCCACATCCACCACTGCTGGCAGCTCACCTCCAACTGCCAACGATACGCGCTGTTCACATCCAGCTGCCGTTGCCCAACACTACAATGGCAGACAACAATGCAAACTAGCCACAGACTGCACACAGCACAGCCAGTGATTTTCATACAGAGCGCTACGTAACGTTGCCAATAAGAAAACGTAAACAGCCTGCTTACACTGTTGCAACAGCCAGACATTTTTAAACGATACCTTACACCGCAGAAACTCCAGACACTAGACAAAATAAATGACAAAATTGTTAATTACCTACTGAAATTTACAGACTGTATCGTCTGATTGTGTCTACTTACTTTATACTGAAAGAAAGTTATTGAATTCGTATATTGAAATCCTAATTTTGTGTAAGGAGTTCGTGTAAAATTGTTGCTTCATGGAAATTAACTTTAAGTTGTCAAGGTAAGTCCGTTATAATTTTAAAGGTTAAGTGTTACGGTATCCCTGAGTTTCAGAAATAAAACAGATGATTTTATTATATTCTACAGTTAGTAGGACTGACTTCTCCGACTGACAGTTTTTTCCGACTCGGTAAGTTCATTTTAGTTAAGCTTAAAACAAACTGAACGTTATGTATGTTGGATTTGGATACATTTGTTTCTGGAGTATGCTATCTACGATAATTGGATAGCTGGAAAGAAATTTTACATGCTGTCCCCGAAGTGATAGGGTATAAGAGTAAAACGTTGGACTTGTTTCGGAGAAAACTATGGTCGTGTCTAGAAATTACTGACGGAGGTATTGAATGTTCCGATCTCTATTAAAATCCAAAGACGTTCAATCTTTGCGCTGGTACGAGAAGCGTCTCCTAAAGTTTTAGACTACATGTTATATGAATGTCGCTATTGGAAATTGCTGACTATAAAAAGAAGTAGACAGATCTGCAGAATAAAAAATTTTACGCAGTCAGTGCGAAACGATTTGAAGACATTCTGAAAGCAACTCTTTGAATCTTTAGGACTGTAAAATCATTTGAAACTCAAAGACAGCCCTGAAGACGCGAATCTCAAAGACTCAAAGAGTAGCCAAAGGCCAAGAAACGCAAGAGCAAGCTACAACCATACACGTTTTCATCGTCTGTTCCTAAATACTTGCCTCATGTACAAAGATTTAGGGAAGACCTGTTTGAAATTCTTTATCATCTTCTGAATGAGACTGATCCTGGGTCATACCAAAAGAATCTAAGGCGACTACGCCATCTAGCCCATACACTATCTGATCAAAACTATCCGGAGAGCCCTATGTAATGCGGAACTGTCCATCAGATGGCGCGAGAGGTGGACTAGAGAAGCATTACTAGCACAATGGATCGATCAGGAGATCTCACAGTGGTTTCGAACGTGGGCTAGTCATTGGATGGTAACTGAGTAACAAATCCACTGTGGATACTTCAACCGGTCTAAAACTGTCATGTAGGCGATTGGTGATATGATTGTGAACTGGAAGCGTGCAGTAACAACCACAGGTAAACTAAGGCCAGGGAGACCTCATGTAGTGACAGACAGACATTGCGTAGGGTGGCTGTAACAATCGCTTGAAATCAGGGGAAAGATTCACTCGTCGTTTCCAAACTGTTACCGGCAGTCCATCAAACACAGGAACTGGACTTAGGGAGTTAAAAAGAATGAAATGCAGTGGTGGAACAACTCCTCATAAGCCACACAGTGGAGTAAACAGCGATGCCACTGGATAGTGGGTAACTGGAAACCAGTGATTTGAAGTGATCAATTACTCTGAACCCTGTGGAAATCTAACGAAAGCATCTGGGGTTGGCGAATGCCTGTAGAACGTTACCAGGCATCACTTGCAGCGCCAAAAGTGAAGTGCGGAAGAGCTGATGTTACGGTATGGGGGTGTACTTCACGTTCATGGTGTCCCCTTAGTGCGCTTACGAAAACTCTAAATGCGGAAGGATACGAACACACTTCACAGCATTGTGTACTGGGCACGGTAGAGGAACAGTTCGGAAACTACACTCCTGGAAATGGAAAAAAGAACACATTGACACCGGTGTGTCAGACCCACCATACTTGCTCCGGACACTGCGAGAGGGCTGTACAAGCAATGATCACACGCACGGCACAGCGGACACACCAGGAACCGCGGTGTTGGCCGTCGAATGGCGCTAGCTGCGCAGCATTTGTGCACCGCCGCCGTCAGTGTCAGCCAGTTTGCCGTGGCATACGGAGCTCCATCGCAGTCTTTAACACTGGTAGCATGCCGCGACAGCGTGGACGTGAAACGTATGTGCAGTTGACGGACTTTGAGCGAGGGCGTATAGTGGGCATGCGGGAGACCGGCTGGACGTACCGCCGAATCGCTCAACACGTGGGGCGTGAGGTCTCCACAGTACGTCGATGTTGTCGCCAGTGGTCGGCGGAAGGTGCACGTGCCCGTCGACCTGGGACCGGACCGCAGCGACGCACGAATGCACGCCAAGACCGTAGGATCCTACGCAGTGCCGTAGGGGACCGTACCGCCACTTCCCAGCAAATTAGGGACACTGTTGCTCCTGGGGTATCGGCGAGGACCATTCGCAACCGTCTCCATGAAGCTGGGCTACGGTCCCGCACACCGTTAGGCCGTCTTCCGCTCACGCTCCAACATCGTGCAGCCCGCCTCCAGTGGTGTCGCGACAGGCGTGAATGGAGGGACGAATGGAGACGTGTCGTCTTCAGCGATGAGAGTCGCTTCTGCCTTGGTGCCAATGATGGTCGTATGCGTGTTTGGCGCCGTGCCAGTGAGCGCCACAATCAGGACTGCATACGACCGAGGCACACAGGGCCAACACCCGGCATCATGGTGTGGGGAGCGATCTCCTACACTGGCCGTACACCACTGGTGATCGTCGAGGGGACACTGAATAGTGCACGGTACATCCAAACCGTCATCGAACCCATCGTTCTACCATTCCTAGACCGGCAAGGGAACTTGCTGTTCCAACAGGACAATGCACGTCCGCATGTATCCCGTGCCACCCAACGTGCTCTAGAAGGTGTAAGTCAACTACCCTAGCCAGCAAGATCTCCGGATCTGTCCCCCATTGAGCATGTTTGGGACTGGATGAAGCGTCGTCTCACGCGGTCTGCACGTCCAGCACGAACGCTGGTCCAACTGAGGCGCCAGGTGGAAATGGCATGGCAAGCCGTTCCACAGGACTACATCCAGCATCTCTACGATCGTCTCCATGGGAGAATAGCAGCCTGCATTGCTGCGAAAGGTGGATATACACTGTACTAGTGCCGACATTGTGCATGCTCTGTTGCCTGTGTCTATGTGCCTGTGGTTCTGTCAGTGTGATCATGTGATGTATCTGACCCCAGGAATGTGTCAATAAAGTTTCCCCTTCCTGGGACAATGAATTCACGGTGTTCTTATTTCAATTTCCAGGAGTGTATTATTGTTTGTATGCGCGTAGCAATGCACTCTGTCTTAAAGAAGCATCGGCAAGACAAGGATTTGTTGACAATAACATTCTTGAAATGGACTGGCTCTCCCATTTTCACTACGGTAACGATTAATGGATGAATGTACGACAACACAGCAACTTCTCTTTTGGTAAATAAGCACACCGAGCAAATAATTAGTCAACCTCTGGAGACTTCATAATGATATTGTGCAGACGTTATAATAGACTCATTTCGGGGAGGGGAAGATTGCACAAGATTTTTCACGTATGCCATATTCAGCTGAAGCCAGACTTTGATGATTACATCCCTTAGATCTACTGCTGACTGCTGAATACTTCCAGACATTTTCCTTCTGCACCAGTCTTCCTTTTTTGTAATTGACACATTTTCAACTGGGAGTACGTAAAGTTTGTAAAAGTCTCTGTGATAACTGATTAGATCAAAATCACTTAAATATACACTGAAGCACCAAAGAAACTGGTCTAGGCACGCGTATTCGAATACAGAGATATGTAAACAGGCAGAATACGGTGCTGCGGTCGGCAACGCCTATATAAGGCGACAAGTGTCTGGCGCAGTTGTTAGATCGGTTACTGCTAAAAAAAAATGGCTCTGAGCACTATGGAACTTAACATCTGAGGTCATTAGTCCCATAGACTTAGAACTACTTAAACCTAACCAACCTAAGGACATAGCATACATACATGCCCGGGGCAGGATTCCAACCTGCGACCGTAGCAGCAGCGTGGTTCCGGACTGAAGCGCCTAGAGCCGTTCGGCCACAGCGGCCGGCAATGGGGTTACTGCTGCTACAATGGCAGGTTATCGGGATTTAAATGAGTTTGAACGTGATGTCATAGTCGACGCACGAGTGATGGGACACAGCGTCCCCGTGGTACCCATGAAGTGGGCATTTTCCCGTACTACCATTTTACGAGTGAACCGTGAATATCGGGAATCCGGTAAAACATCAAATCTCTGACATCGCTGCTGCCGGAAAAAGATGCTGCAAGAATGGGACCAACGACGACTGAAAAGAATCGTTCAACGTGATGACAGAAGTGTAACCCTTGCGCAAGTTGCTAAATTGCTGCAGATTTCAGTGCTGGGCCATCAACAATTGCCAACGTGCCAACCACTCAACAAAACATAATCGAGTTGGGCTTTCAGAGCCGAATATCCACTCGTGTCCCCTTGATGACTGCACGACACAAAGCTTTACGCCTCACCTGGGACTGTCAACACCGACAGTGGATTGTTGATGGCTGGCAACATGTTGCCTGGTAGG
This sequence comes from Schistocerca serialis cubense, assembly GCF_023864345.2. Classification (NCBI taxonomy): domain Eukaryota; kingdom Metazoa; phylum Arthropoda; class Insecta; order Orthoptera; family Acrididae; genus Schistocerca; species Schistocerca serialis. The sequence goes on from NC_064645.1 coordinate 103,313,234, forward strand.
ACGAGTCTCGTTTAAAATTGTATAGAGCGGATGGACGTGTACGGGTATGGAGACAACCACATGAATCCATGGACCCTGCATGTCAGCATGGGCCTGTTCAAGCTCGTGGAGGCTCTATAATGGTATGGGGTGTGTGCAGTGGGAGTGATATGGGACCCCTGATATGTCCAGATACTAGTCTGACAGGTGACACATATAAGCATCCTGTCTGATCAACTGCATATCCATTCATGTCCATTGTGCATTTCGACTGACTTGGGCAATTCCAGCAGGATAATGTGACACCCCACACGTCCATAATTGCTACGGAGTGGTTCCAGAAACACTCTTCTGAGTTTGAACACTTCCGCTGGCCATCAAAATCCACAGAGATGAACATTATTGAGCATATCTGGGATGCCTTGCAACGTGCTACTCAGAAGAGATCTCCACCCCGTCGTACTCTTGCGGATTTATGGACAGCCGTGCAGGATTCATGGTGTCAATTCGAGTCAATGCCACGTCGTGTTGTAGCACTTCTGCGTGCTCGTGGGGGCCGTACACGATATTTGGTTCTTCAGTGTATATAAAATATTCTCATTATCGGTTTAGGCATAAAGCTGCCATCTTCAAACTTGACAAAATCCACTACAAAGCTACGTACAGATATATAAAAAACACAGTTAGGTACTTTGAGCACCATGTGATCAAGTAAAATATCTCAGTGAATGCACATCATATCATCACAGGTTAAAAAGACTGCGGAGCTATAGTAGAACAACAGCTGTAATATTACGGCCAGGCGAAAATGGTTAATTGCGTATCATATTCAGCAAAGTGCTGCAGATTTTTCTTAAATACGACCCATTGATGTTTGATGGAGACAAACTTCTTCGCAATCTGCATAAAAATGTCTTGAGATTACATGAAACAGGACCCTTCCTTTAAAGGAGCACTTGACATGAACGTCTGCTAAGTTCAAAAGTAGAAATAACGTTCTTCGTACTAGTCGACGATCGTCAGCAGATATCCTGACACTCGTATTGGGGTACTCAACGGGAAAGTACTATGCGTCTGTATGGCTTAGTAGTCTATAGATTAAAATGAAAGATGTGCTACATAACGAATATAGGCATATAGTTGGTGAGTCAGTACTATTCACTATCATGTAATTCACTATCATGTATTAGTTACTTATCTTGACTTACATTCCACAGAAGAGTACGCTACTATGTGATTACAGAAGATGGCTTACATCGCTTACCTTCCAATACTGAATGATGTATTCTCTCTCGGCGCGAAAAGGATTGAGGTCATGACACACAACTCAGGAATCTGACTGAAATTGAGTTCAATATCATTGATGAATGGAAACGGTGCTGGCAACAAAACTGGTCTCTACAATGATTGAAACTGCCCAGCTTCCAGGACTAATCCCCAGGATGTTGCTAACTTCAGGCGACTTGGACTACTCTGAATGGCATGTGAATGGGCCATGGAAAATGTGCAGACACTTTCAGCAAGTGGGCCAAATCTTCATCACCATCTTGTGACTGTGATGTAGAATGACATAAAGAGTATGACATAAAGAGTATCAACATGTGCTGCTTGTGTCTACAAGGGTCCTTCCAAAATTTATGCCTGCTTTATCAATCTGCTTTGCATGGTGGCCTGCAAGGCAGGGGCAAATAAATGATTTTTAAGCTCCTGCTATGTAGTATCGGTCTGTTTTATTTAACTGTACTGCAGAGTCTACGCATGCTGATGATGCATTCAGAAGGGGACAGACAGATTGAATGGGAGGAGGAAATGACAGAAAGTGGGAGGAGGGGGAGATGCATAAGACAGGTGGAAGATGTAGACAGCTAGCAGGCAAGTGGAAAAGGAAGAGGGGGTGGCAGAATTGTAAAGACAGAGGGGAGGATAATATGGTAAGAGGAACGGGGGAGGAAGACATGATCAGAGAGATGGGGTGGAGGAAATGGACAAAGAGATGGGGAGGAAGAGAAGAAGAGATGGAGAGAGTGGGCAGGAGGAGGGAGACAGCTAGAGATGGGAGGATGGGGTGGACAGACAGTTGGTGGACACGGAAAGGACGTCTGTTCAACGTAAGTGTTGAATGCATGCAAAGGCGACACCATGGGGAAAAATGCTAGTAAACGATATAATGGCCGAAATATAATCTTGTAGCTGTTACTTGTATTATGTTATACTGGAGAGCTATTCTGAGGTGTAAATATATAGCAGTTTAGCAATCTTCGTATATGTTGCGACTAAAGAATGCTTGACATACGAGTATGCCATGCAATAAAGAGTAATGATTTTAGTAATAGCGTTTCAACAAGAAAAAAGCTGTTGCTGAAAGAGGTGGCTCCACACAGTAAGGAAACCAGTGAAATCTATGTGAGAAAAGTAAAGGAAAAAGAAGAGCAAGAGAAATGGTAGAGCACAAGGTAGAAGAAAAAAATGGCATAGTGTACTGAGAAACAAAAAAGAATGAAGCATATTTGGGAGAGGTAGTGAGCACTTACTTGATTGTTTGACTGGCAATAATGGATATATATGGTGATTTTGATCGGGAAAGGCTATGAAGTAAACAAAAGTGAAAGCACCAGCTTCTTCTCCAATACGGGAGAGGGATAAAAATATGAAAACAACAGAGACACAACATTTTAGCATTCCAAATCCGATGGATAGATACATACATGTCGCGCATGGTTTCCAAGGAAATCTTACATCACTCTTCCTAGAAAACTGGCCAGTTCTGGTAACGATGAAGGAGGTGGATAGTGCTCACTCAGCTGTCTCTTCAAGTAGACATATTGAGGTCTGGTGACTGGTGGTCAGGGGAGATGCGACAGTTCATACAAGTGCTCAGATAACCAGTCCTGAATTCTCTGAACTGTGGGAAGATGGGCATTGTCGTCTTGGAACACAGCACCACCGCTGGAGAACAAATATTACACAACGGGTTCGAACTGACCAGCCAAAGTGGTCACATAATCCTTGGCAGAAATGAGACCTTGTAGAGGACAACTGGAACCCATGGAATACCACGATATGGCTGCCTGCATCATCACTGGAGCCCCACTGAAAGTAAATTCGGCCAAATGTTGGAAAAAATCTGAATAAGTCTCATCTGGCCAAATATATAGTCGAGCATTTACGCCTTCGGCACCATATTTTCCTATTACAGGCATATGCATTACTTATAAGTGATTTTGGAATTTCAGTTTGCCCTGCAATTCCCTCCTTTTGCAGCTCTCTTCTTGCTGACATGGTTCGCGAGTGCGACATTCAGGTCTGTAGTGACTTTCGTAGCTGACGTCCTCTTATTTTACGTCACAACCCTCTTCAGTGACTGTCCGTCACAATCACTCAACACACACTTTCATCCGCAGGATGTCTTAGTGGGTGATGTTTTTCTCCTTACCCTGTATGTGGCATTGAAATGTGATAATTACGGCCTCTTAATTCAGCCAGGTAGGAAAACCGACTAGTGGGATTTTACACACTTCATTTACTGGTTCAAATGGCTCTGAGCATTATGGGACTTAACATCTGAGGTCATCAGTCCCCTAGAACTTTGAATTACTTAAACCTAACTAACCTAAGGACATCACACACATCCATGCCCGAGGTAGGACTCGAACCTGCGACCGTAGCAGTCGCGCCCTTCCGGACTGAAGCATCTAGAACAGCTCGGCTCTTTCACTGGTAGAACACAGATATATTTTACACAGTTCAATTACATAGTACTCAATCAAGCCCTAAATCTCAAGCAATGAGACTCATATAAAATGAAATGCTTATTTAAATAATTTACAGAAAATTTAATATTAACTTTAACCCAAGATGACTTAATGTTCCATAGGGCAAGACAGGCCCTGACACAGCAGGAATTAAGGGTAAAGTCACAATAAGGGCAGACGTAAATCTAAACAACAGTACCAGAACGGATCAAAAGTACCTTAATTACCAAATGGAGAGAATGAAAGCTGATTTAAACTTGACCGATAAAAAAATTAAAACCATACTTAAAACAAAGAAAGGCAATGTAACACCAATATCTAGGGAAGATAATTTTGAGCCCAGAAGCACATATCAATTGAAGATATAACACATTTTGCGATAAGACAAGAATAATTTAGTTGCAACAGATTAAAGTATGTTTTGGTATCCCAACGCACATCACAATTTGCTTAAGGTGATGTCCACAAGCTTACGGATATAAATTCAGAATTATTACAAACATAAACTTAACTCGAATAGGAACATTGAGTACTGCGGCTGCGGTTGGAGAAAACAGAGCGAAAGACAGCGGCGAGAGCTGCAGAGTGTACGCACTCCAAATAACGTAAACACGCGGCTAAGCAAGCTGACGAGCCGCGAGTAAGTGGGTTCCAACCCTGGGTACAAAGTGCCAGCTAGAGGTGCAAAAGATTATTAACTGCAGTTCCCTGCAGTACAAATAATTCTGATTAGAATTCCAACACACAGCTGTGCATCAAATAAATAACTCTTAGGACAGAATTAATTGGTTCAAATGGCTCTGAGCATTATGGGACTCAACTTCTCAGGTCATTAGTTCCCTAGAACTTAGAACTATTTAAACCTAACTAACCTAAGGACATCACACACATCCATGCCTAAGGCAGGATTCGAACCTGCGACCGTAGCGGTCACGCGGTTCCAGACTGAAGCGCCTAGAACCGCACGGCCACACCTGCCGGCCGCAGAATTTATCTGAGATCTTAACAGAAACCATGACAACGAAAAGATTTACGAACCAGCTACAACTATTTTTTAAAAATAATTTTAGCAATAAAAAAATAACATCGGAATTTTTTAGCAAACCATTAAAGCAACTACAAGTACACTGATTAGTTCATAGCAGTTCGGAGAGAATAAATGCGTCCTGGAACAGACTAAAATTTATCTGAACCACTTAAATATAACTGACGCACTATATAATTTCTGAGACAGCGTGGCATTTAGCAACAGCTTCGAGGAATACGAGAGAATAAAAGCAAATTATAAATAGGCGAGTAAAATAACAAAACTGATACACATTCTGAAATCTGAGGTAAAATAGCAAAACTGACACACATTCGGACATCTGTGGTAACTGGTAATACAAAACATTTCACTGCGCCTCAAACTGAAAACCATGTGACCAATATTTTACTTTAAAAATCAGGATTAATGGGAGGCGGAAAGAACAGATAAAGCGAACACTGATGCACACTGCCAACCTTCCAAATGGCGCTTTCCACTGGCTAAAGGTTCACAAGCACCACGGGTACATAATTAGAATTAATTTAATACCTTCAGCTGCTGACGGGCGTTGATATACTCATATATTAACGGGGACAGGTGAAAAGGTGTGCCCCAACCGGGACTCTAATCCGAGATCTCCTGCTTACATGGCAGACGCTCTATCCATCTGAGCTACCGAGGGCGCAGAAGGTAGTGTGACTGGAGGGACTATCTCGCACGCGCTTCTCGAGAGACGCACATTCTCACCCTGTATGTCCACACACTACACTCGTAGCGTCCCACCCCAACACATTCATTACTCGTGGAAGACATTCTTACCAAGTCCCCTAAGAATTCGGGGAATATGTGTGCATCCGCACAGAAGAAGAAGGTCATGTGTAGTATTGCCAGAATGGATATGGTGGCTGTTCTTTCGGATATGTCCGAAAGGACACGTCCGAAGGTTAAAACATAAATCAAATTTTAATACTATATCAGCCAATGAATCAGTCTAAAATCTTGGAATCTTATTGACCTTCGAATACCATTGAGAACCGCACGTCCGTACGCAACAACAGAAGGAAGGCAGACCAAAATGATAGTGAACACTCCCCTGACAGCTCGGTCCCGTTCTGATAAACTGCAGCACAAGCCACGTCGGTACTCAATAACTCACACGGGGTAACGTGACCCCAATATTGGTGGCCCACCAACAGCTAACACCAAGGCGAAGAGGTCTCACGGAGAGCTCGCTACAGCTTCCTTCTTCAGCTAACATTGCTGAGCAAACCGGCCACCACGCCCAGACCCGCCAGACCAGAGGGCGATGCGCTCCGATGCCAACATGATAATCATAACGTGTGGGCTTTCACGGCCGGCGTCTTCATTAATTAAAACTTCCGGGCTAAGAGGCCTTGGTCGAACAGTAGAATTTTTATCCTCTGTAATAATGGAAGACCTTTTCATTAAGCGATTGGTACAGAGAATAAAAAATATTTCTGAAAAACGGAAGTTTACCTTCGTAGATGATATGGGTTACCTGAGGTTCATGAGCCTAGTTCCCCACTAAGACCAATACGAGTGCTATTGATCCACCACTGAAGATCTGGCTAGACATTTCGCCCCCTTATTACAACCGTAGATCGGAAAAACTGATCATCACATTAAAAATTGAAGGAGATTACTGCCAGCCCAAGGGATATCCTTGTCAGTTTTGATGTGGTATCCCTGTTCACCATGGTTCCGATAAACGAACCTCTTTCCTACATAGCTGCCAAAAAATGGTTCAAATGGCTCTGAGCACTATGGGACTTAACATCTATGGTCATCAGTCCCCTAGAACTTAGAACTACTTAAACCTAACTAACCTAAGGACAGCACACAACACCCAGCCATCGCGAGGCAGAGAAAATCCCTGACCCCGCCGGGAATCGAACCCGGGAACCCGGGCGTGGGAAGCGAGAACGCTACCGCACGATAGCTGACATGTTTCCCACTGATATAGTAGCTTTGGTTCGACATTACCTATCCCGACGTATCTTCAGTGTAATAACGAGTTTTATGAATAAGTTGAAGGGATGACGATGGAGAGCCCTACGTCCAGCTACTGCTAATCTTCTTATGCAATTTCTTGAACAGCGGGCGCTGCAGTCAGCCAATAAAAGTCTTCTGGAGTGGTATCGGTATGTGGATGACACATTAGTGATACAGGATCACGATGAAGAGGAACTGATTGCTTGGTGCATTTAAATACTATTAATTCGAAGATACAATTTACTGTAGACAGAGAGTAATGGACAGCTTAATTTTTTATGTGTTTCAGCAATTAAACGGGCAGATATAGGAAAAAAACACATACCGATCGTCACCTCCATAAGGATTTGAACCATCATCCCAGACAGAAGTGTTATTAAAACGTTGGTGGGCAGGGCTAATAAAATCTGTGAGCCAGTTCATTTCCAGGAGGAAGTAAATCATTTGCGAATAGCTTTTAAGAAAAATGAATACGCTGATAAGATAGATCGAGCATTCCATCCCAGAAGAAAAGTGTCCGAAAACATGCAACAACAACAACCGTCGGCTGGGAAAGTTTTTTTCCTTTTATCCATAATATTACGGACCGTATTGGAAAAGTTGTGGCCAAATTTGCAGTCGAAACAATCTTTAGACCCACCAAAAAGATCAGTGAATGTTTAAGATCGACGAAAGACGCACGACACCCTTTTACAACCCCTGGGGTGTATAAAATTTCGTGCAGTTGTGGTAAAGTTTATACTGGAACCACGAAACGAAGTGTTGACACCAGCCGAACCGAACACAAAAGGGACTGTCGTCTAGGAAACACCGACAAATCGGCTGCAGAGGAGCATGTTTCTGAACACTGTGATCATGAAATGAAATTTAGTGAGACAAGCGTGCTAGATAAGGCATCGCATTAGTATGCACGTATGTACAGAGAAGCCATAGAAATTTTTAAACACAAAAAAAAAAAAAATTAACAGAAAAGAAGAAGAAGGCTTAAAGTTAGATAAGATGTGGCGGTCGACTTTGTACCAACGATGTGACAATCGATTACCTGTGATCGAGAGTAATGACGTTAGTCAGAGACAGTTTTACTGTCGACAGCAAGTGACGAGTGGTGGCACCCTCTGTGCGCTCTAAACTACTGGCCATTAAAATTCCTACACCAAGAAGAAATGCAGATGATAAACGGGTATTCATTGGACAAATATATTATACTAGAACTGACATGTGATTACATTTTCACCCAGTTTGGGTGCATAGATCCTGAGAAATCAGTACCCAGAACAACCACATCTGGCCGTAATAAAGGCCGTGATATGCCTGGGCACTGAGTCAAACAGAGCTTCGATGGCGTGTACAGGGACTGCTGCCCATGCAGCTTCAACACGATACCACAATCCATCAAGAGTAGTGACTGGCGTATTGTGACGAGCCAGTTGCTAGGCCACCACTGACCAGATGTTTTGAATTGGTGAGAGATCTGGAGAATGTGCTGGCCAGGGCAGCAGTCGAACATTTTCTGCATCCAGAAAGGCCCGTACAGGACCTGCAACATGCGGTCGTCCATTATCCTGCTGAAATGTAGGATTTCGCAGGGATCGAATGAAGGGTAGAGCCACGGGTCGTAACACATCTGAAATGTAACGTCCACTGTTCAAAGTGCCGTCAGTGCGAACAAGAGATGACCGAGACGTGTATCAATGGCACCCTATACCATCACGCCGGGTGATACGCCAGTATGGCGATGACGAATACACGCTTTCAATGTGCGGTCACCGCGATGTCGCCAAACAGTGATGTGACCATCATGATGCTGTAAACAGAACCCGGGGTCATCCGAAAAATGACGTTCTGCCATTCGTGCACCCAGGTACGTCGTTGAGTACACCATCGCAGGAGCTCCTGTCTATGATGCAGCGTCAAGGGTAACCGCAGCCACGGTCTACGAGCTTATAGTCCATGCTGCTGCAAACGTCGTCGAACTGTTCGTGCAGATGGTTGTTGTCTTGCAAACGTCCCCATCTGTTGACTCAGTGATCGAGACGTGGCTGCACGATCCGTTACAGCCACGTGGATAAGATGCCTGTCATCTCGACTGCTAATGATACGAGGCCATTGGGATCCAGCACAGCGTTCCGTATTACCCTCCTGAATCCACTAACAGTCATTGGATCTCGACAAACGCGAGCAGCAATGTCGCGATACGATAAACCGCAATCGCGATAGGCTACAATCTGACATTTATTAAAGTCGGAAACGTGATGGTACGCATTTCTCCTCCTAACACGAGGCATCACTACAACGTTTCACCAGGCAACGCCGGTCAACTGCTGTTTGTGTATGAGAAATCGGTTGGAAACTTTCTTGATGTCAGCACGTTGTAGGTGTCGCCACCGGCGCCAAACTTGTGTGAATGCTCTGAGAAGCTAATCATTTGCATTTCACAACATCTTCTTCCTGTCGGTTAAATTTCGCGTCTGTAGCACGTCATCTTCGTGGTGTATCAATTTTAATGGCCAGTAGTGTATATACCATAAACGGGACGTCAAGGGCCCAGAAGCCAGTCGTTGACTCACCTCAGAAGACGTCGTCCACATTTGGGAACAAAATGTTAGGAGGAAGATTTTCTACTGTTTGACAACGACCTCTTAGCCTGGAAGTTTTAATTAATAGCAACATGTTAGTCAAAGATCGTAAGAATAGTGATATTGATACGTTGCGAGAAAGCCGCCAAGGCTCAGGAAAAATTCTTCAATACAGCACCTCTTGAAACGCCAAACAGTTCCGTTCCCTTCGTTACGGAAGCATCCACCAAAGGAGCACCAAGAATTTGCCCACGTTTGAATTCACTTAGCTCCTACATAATGCAATCAACGATTACAAAGAACACTGTTCTGACAACAAATGACAGTTTCAATGCATCGAGGGCATTGCGCAGGTGTTGTTCGTAGCCGGATACAAAAGCGCAATCCGCAGGTTTGGCTAGCATCTGCGTTTATGTTCAGTGGTGAATTTCTCGTGGTGTTTCCGTATTTTTGTCCTGCCACTGTACAGTGAATATAAAAATGAACTAGAGTGAAGAAATGTGTTCAGGAGACGGTAAGCAGCAATACAAAAGGTGTTTGGAAATGCTTTTAGGAAATGGATGATGGGAGGTAAAGACTATTAAATCAGTTAACTGTCGTAATTAATGTGTGGAGGGAGGTGAAAACGAGGTTCCGTGGTGAGGATGGTCGGAAAATACGCCAGTCATAAAATAGTGGCGAGAGGTCTGTAAGAGGGCCAGTCGCGACTCGTGCCCTAGCAGTTTTAGTGTTAGGGAGCAAGCACCCCACCCCAGTGTGCTAACTCGCTCGCTGTCAGGTAGGAGGAGGCGACGTCTTATGCAAAACTCCGGCGCGCTGAGTGCACACTCATTCGCGGAGTTTATCTTACATCGGCCGCCGACGACAAATCACTGCTCTTTAGAAGGGCGTGTCCCTTCGCCGGAAGGGCAACAAGGGCACGTAATGTCCCCGCGCGCATGCTCGGGACTTTCTCGAACAACAATGGCGGGCCCGGGGCTGTAATTAACGCAGACGATATCCCCCGGCCTTAACGGGATGCGCCATTACCGCTCTCGGGACAAAGCGCCTTTGTGGCCAGCCGCAGATGCCTGCTTTCCGCCCTCGTCTCTTTCCAGCCACGCCGTTGGAGGCGCGGCTGTGACGTCAGACGATCGCTTCTGGTCCGGGGACCATGTGTCCGCTATGTCACTGTGCATCTTTGAAACCCTAAATGGCGTTGATTGGGATGGGTAGTTTCTCTCCACATCTAGACCACTGTTCGTGAAAATTGCAACACCAGGGACACGTGATTACAATGAAATTTATTCTACAGGTTAGGAACTTGAGAGTACGCGAACGGTTACATTTACAGGCCGATTAAAGTACTCGGTAGTGAAGTCACTTTATAAAAAGGGAGACAGGGATAATGTTGACAATTTCAGACCTATTTCTATGCCATCGGTGTTTGCTAAAGTTATCGAGAAGGTTGTACATACAAGGTCACTGGAGCATTTAAATTCACATAATTTGCTGTCAAATGTACAGTTTGGTTTTAGAAATGGTTTAACGACTGAAAATGCTGTATTCTCTTTTCTATGTGAGGTTTTGGACGGATTAAATAAAAAGTTGTGAACGCTAGGTGTTTTCCTTGATTTAACGAAGGCTTTTGACTGTGCTGACCACAAAATATTACTGCAGAAGTTGGACCATTATGGAGTATGGGGAGTAGCTTACAATTGGTTCGCCTCTTACTTTAAGAACAGAAAGCAGAAGGTAATTCTCCGCAATATTGAGAGTGGTAGTGACGTTCAGTCCCAATGGACCACTGTTAAGTGGGGCGTTCCCCAAGGGTCGGTGCTGGGGCCACTGCTGTTTCTTATTCATATAAATGATATGCCTTCTAGTATTACAGATGATTCAAAAATATTTCTGTTTGCTGATGACACCAGCTTGGTAGTGAAGGATCTTGCGTGTAATATTGAAACAGTATCAAATAATGTAATTCATGAAATAAGTTCGTGGCTTGTGGAAAATAATTTGATGCTAAATCACAGTAAGACTGAGTTTTTACAGTTTCTAACTCACAATTCAACAAGAACCGATATTTCGATCAGACAGAATGGGCGTATTATACGCGAGACGGAACAGTTCAAGTTCCTAGGTGTTCGGATAGGTAGTAAGCTGTTGTGGAAAGCCCATGTTCAGGATCTTGTTCAGAAACTAAATGCTGCTTTATTTACCAATAGAACAGTATCTGAAACAAGTGACAGTTCAACACGAAATGTAGTCTACTTCGCATATTTTCATTCGCTTATGGCGTATGGTATTATTTTTTGGGGTAATTCTTCTGATTCAAAAAGGGTATTTTTGGCTCAAAAACTGGCTGTTCGGGCTATATGTGGTGTAAGTTCGAGAACCTCTTGTCGACCCCTACTCAATAGTCTGGGAATTCTGACATTGCCCTCACAGTATATACTTTCTTTAATGTCGTGTGTTGTTAGCAATATTAGCTTATTCCCAAGAGTTAGCAGCTTTCACTCAGTTAATACTAGGCAGAAATCAAGTCTGCATGTGGAATGCACTTCCTTGACTCTTGTGCAGAAAGGAGTGCAGTATTCTGCTGCCTCCATTTTCAATAAGCTACCACAAGTACTCAAAAATCTCAGCAGTAGTCCAAACACTTTTAAGTCTAAACTGAAGAGTTTACTCATGGCTCACTCCTTCTATTCTGTCGAGGAGCTCCTGGAAGAGCTGAAAAATTAAGCAAATTCCAATGTTACGTTCTTGATTTTCTTTATTTAAACTTACGACTTGTCGCCTGAATATTTTTCTTATATTTCATTTTATCTGTTTTTACTATCGTGTTATAATTTCATGCATTGACTCGTTCCATGACCATGAAGACTTCTCCTTAATTTGGTCCCACGGAACAATAAAATAAATAAATAAATACAGACCTGCTCATGCACTTTGAATGATAAAATCCAGTACAGTGTAGAGCTGCCACTTTCTGCAATCATAGCCTCTAGGTGTTGTGGTTTCTAGGTGCGTCTATAAAACACTGACAGTGATTGCAGGAGGACCAGAATGAACAAGTTGCTGACCCTATGCCAGACAGGTATGAGGGACCACTTGTCAGGTGTATTTGCAGGCCAGGAAAGCAGTCGTACACATCGTTCTTCCGAGAAGCAGTGCCTCAGACTCTATAACTTTCCTGATGTAGTGGTTGTTGTTTAGATGTCCTTCAAGACATAGGAAGCAAGATTGCATCTTGCAGCTAATGGAGCCCCAAAATCAACACTCTTGACGTTTGTCCGCTGTGCTGCTCAATAATGCAGTCTGCCCCACTGCGTTCACAATGGTAGCATGTAACACACACACAGCCGTCACTGTAGGACAAGTTGAAGCGAGACACTTCCAACAACAATACATTTTGCCACTCAGCACAAATGACGGTATTTACATGCCCATTAGGCTCTTAGACGATGGTGGTCTCCAGTCAGTGAAAACCAACACAAAGACTTGCATGCCACTAGTCCAGTTCTCGGCAGATGCCATCTGGCATCGAACCAAAACTTTTAACAGAGCTGTTCCACTGATTAAAGTCATAGGACAAGGTGGCGATCATCCTGTCTTGTAATCACATTTTGTAGTCCAGTAGCCATTTGTTACTGTGTATGAACCTCTTGTATCCACAGGTTCCTCAGACATCATCAATGTCATAGCATGTCCATTGCATCAGCCTCAGTGTCACGATATGGCAAACTCGTTTCCCACAGACCAATCATACTGCCACATTCGACCTTACTCACATGTTGATTCTGGAACCTTTGACATCGATGAGCCATCGCACACTTGCTTGCACGTTTCCCATTTATATGATAGCTTTGCACTAACTAGATGTGGCTAACACCGACGCGTGTGAACACAAGAAAAGGGGCGTTGCTTAGCCTATGTGTATGCCATCTCTCTCCAATCTTAATCACTTACTATGACTCAATTGTTCTACACATCCCCCGATTTCGGAGTGATTCACACTATTACCTCTGGGAGTTGCAATTTTCAGGAATAATACTATACGTCTAAGGGGTAGTCGTAAAGTTTTAATTATCTCCTGGAAAACATGAAATAACGTGATTAGTTTAAATGGTTCAAATGCGACTTAACTTCTGAGGTCATCAGTCGCCTAGAACTTAGAACTAATTAAACCTAACTAACCTAAGGACATCACACACATCCATGCCCTAAGCAGGATTCGAACCTGCGACCGTAGCGGTCGCTCGGTTCCAGACTGTAGCACCTAGAACCGCACGGCCACTCCGGCCGGCCAACGTGATTAGTTTTCCGTTTGTTTGCCAGAACATGCCGGTAATTCTGGTACACATTGAAATCCCCGCGCCACAGTACCGTAGCACGCCGCTAGACGAGACATAACAAAATTGTACAGTCCATTGATAAAGAGAATTAGTATGCAGTAACTCTTTTCTCGCGTTTTAAGGTGAACAACGCCTGGAACAACCCATGCTTAGTTGGTTGAGTGTACTGCAATGCTCCATCAAATGGTTCAAATGGCTCTAAGGACTATGGGACTTAACATCTGAGGTCATCAGTCCCCTAGACTTAGAAACTACTTAAACCTAACTAACCTGAGGACATCACACACACCATGCCCGAGGCAGGATTCGAACCTGCGATCGTAGCAGCAGCGAGGTTTCGGACTGAAGCGCCTAGAACCGCTCGGCCACAGCGGCCGGTTAATGCTCCATCACATGACACAGTGGTTTGGTGGTGCAGAAGCTTCCAGTGTGGTCAAATAAGTCTGAATGACGGAGAATCACGTGGCAAACGCTGTGTCTCTGAAGAATCAAGGCTCACAAGATAACTAGGGGGCTTGGCGCTCTGTGAGCACCCATTTGAGCTGGTGCGTTTATGGCGCCAGTTTCCATCGATCGTCATTTTGATCTCTGAGTCGACTTCAATGCTTATTTGTCTTCTGCTCATCTTTGGCGGCGCGGGTTTAGCGGCAGCGCGTGCGCTCTGCTGGGGAGGTGTGTCGGGATCGGCGGTGAGCGAGAGTCACGTGGGACTGTGTACGTAGGCAGACGGCAAGAGGACGAATCGGACAACGAAGGAGCGGGGCCAGCGGCTACGGCGTGTTAAGTCATGAGGGCAGGTCCACCGCCCATGGTGATTTGGTTTTCCTAGAGGTCGGAAGGACAAGCTCCTTCGAGTCTGTTATAAGCTACGCCGGCCGATTGAACTGAAGTCGCCGAGTTGCTTCGGAGGGTTGCGTGCGGCTTAATTGAATATGCCAGTGTACTAAAAACTCTTTGTATTTGTTTTAGTTGTTCATCACTTACCTCGGTGTCGTGACTAACTATCTTGATGGCAGTTGAGGAAGTGTGGCGATGCCCAACCAACCGACATGAAGCTTGGTTAAAGACGTAGCTAGAAGTGCAACGAGTAGTGAGTAAGTCCGGCTCTGGCGTTTCAAGACACGCCGAGATACGTCCTCTATTCTACCTTGTAATTCATTTGGTAGTTTGGCGTGTAAATGTGCGCCGAAATAATTCTTGTCATCTTAACTTTAGGGCATGATTTTTAGCGGAATTATTAATCAGAGTTTAAGGGCTGGCACTGGCCAAGTAACTCTCGGAGGCTAATTTGTTTCTATTCAGTTGTATTGATCACCTGTTCTCTAGGTACGATTGTATAGTTTATGTCTCAGAATATTGTCTTCCGTTGATGTGTGTTGTGTTACAGATAATTGGCAGCGGTCAACGCGAGCACACTGGGAGCAGAGCACCAGGGTGGCAGAGAGAGATATTTAAGGCCCTGTCCTCTCCTTTACACCTTGGGTTATGTTGTCACTGTTGTGTGATTCCATCTTTCCGGTGGAGAATTATAGCATCTGAAGTTCAATTGCAGTGCTAAGTTGAGTACATTTCTATCTCATTTCCCGTCTCGTGGATCTCTCGTATTGATTTGAATCCTTGGTCTGCTCGCGTCTATCGCTAATTCACACGCAATATTGAAGCAGCCTCATTTTAGGGGTATTGTCACATGGTCATGTTCCAGTTGTAATCATTCTAAGAATATTGTTGATTAATCAACTGATTAAGTAAATTTGTAGATTGGTTTGGTCAAAATTAAAGCACCTTCTTAATTGTTTTAGTCCTTTGCATATAAGTAAAGCTCTACCTGAGTATATTTACCTAGTCATATTCAAATTTCAAGTTTTATGGGTCTTGTTCCGGTTAAAGAAATTTATTTGTTATTTGTCCAAGTCATCTGGCCTTGTAAGGCAGTCTCCTGTATTATTGCGATTGTGATTTTATAATGCTTTTGACTGTAATAAAATATGTAGCAACTACATCGGATTACTATAGTGATTTTGGTGTGTCACTGCCATTACACATTTCACCATTCAGAAAGCCCGCCAAACCGAGACAACAGCAGCAGTGTTGCAGCTCTGTCAGGCCAATCCAGGTGTCTCCTTTAGACACTTAATCATCATGACACCGAAACAAAGGAGCAAAACAACCAGTGGAAACATACGGATTCGACAACCGCCGAAGACAGTGAAGACCCAAACACCATTGGACAACGTCATAGTTTTTTTGGACTGCCACCGAGTGATAGTAACACAGCGTGCTAGTACACGGCAAACCGTCACTGCAGCACACTGCCAAAACCTCCTGCAGCGGTTACGGAAGCCCTTCTAGTTGAAGAGCGGCGAAAACTTCTCCAAAAGTGGTTCAAATGGCTCTGAGCACTATGGGACTTAACTGCTGTGGTCATCAGTCCCCTAGAACTTAGAACTACTTAAACTTAACTAACCTAAGAACATCACACACCTACATGCCCGAGGCAGGATTCGAACCTGCGACCGTAGCAGCAGCGCGGTTCTGGACTGAAGCGCCTAGAACCGCTCGACTACAGCGGCCGGCTTCGAAAGCTTCTCCAAGAGGGTGTTTTTGTCCCACAACTGTGACTCAGTTCATTCTGTACAGTGCACAATCAAAATGCTATTTCTTTCCCTACCTTCCCGCCACCCTTCACGTTCTACTGACATTTTTATGTATGGGCGTGACAGAAGTACAAAGTATGTAATCAACAAAAGGAAATCGATCGCTGAGATCAGTTAGTACGTTGGTTACCAGTAACTGACCACACTGAGTGCATTCACTACCGCCTTCTTTCGGTTCTGTCATGGTGCATCTCGCTAGAAATGAAGAGCGCTGCAGCAGATGTTTATGAGTCCGCACAGCATCACACTCGTAAAAAACCGACTCTACAGCAAGGCACACTTCTGCAGACTGCTCTTGCATCTCGCGGTATTGGAGCGTAGTCTGTTGAGAGCCTTCCATGTGGTCTACTTCTCTGAATGACCAGGAGGGAGATCGTCCTTCAGAACCATCCATTTTTCCAAATGTTGGCATTTCTCCCGCCACTCTGAGATCCTTGCTTGCTGTGGTGTTCCTGTAACAGCTTCAGTTTTTTGCCAAGAAGCTCTTCTTGATTTCAGCTGAGGATGTGCTGGTTGACAGCCACATAAAGTGTGGGCTTCCGTAGTCGTACCCTTGCATAGTGCGAGAGATCTCATTAGGCGCCACATTTACGTTTCTGTTATAGCTGGACTTGCACCATGGTGCCAAACATGCAGAGTCAGCGCTGGAGTAACAGCGCTAGCGCACTGTTTCTCACTGTGCATGGGTGAGCTGTCCATTTGGTATCTGTCAATCGCTGCACTACATTGTTTCTGGCAGACACTTTCTGTTTCATGTTTATGCAGTATTTCTTATATGTAAGTGTACAGTCCAGAGTCACGTCCAGACAATTCAGAGTCTGGCCGTTCAAGAGCAGTTCTTTCTCAGACGATCTGAAGAGTCTTAGCAGCTTGTTTCTTCTTGAGGCTGAATAAACAGGTCTGAGTTTTGACAGGATTTGGCTTCAGGAAGTTTTCATTACAGTAGGCTGTAAATTCTTCCAGAGGTTTAGAGAAGGCACCCAGGAACTTCTTCTTTCCTCAGATGAAAGAAACCATTTAGTGGTAGGCATTTCCAGAATGGCAACAAAGTAATTTTCGAAGTGGATCTTTTCCTGAGCAGCTAAGAGGCAGACTTGTACGAAAGATATCAGCCAAGTCATCCAGCATTGGGAAAAATGTGACGCACGAACGACGAAAACGTAGGGAAAGACTACTACTATCAGTGACTTCTATGGTCGCAGTACGATCCTTTAGAGGTGAGAACTAAAACTTGATCTCTACTGTGCAGTGTACACTACTGGCCATTAAAATTGCTACACCACGAAGATGACGTGCTACAGACGCGAAATTTAACCGACAGGAAGAAAATGCTGTGATATGTAAATGATTACCTTTTCAGAGCATTCACACAAGGTTGGCGCCGGTGGCGACACCTACAACGTGCTGACACGAGGAAAGTTTCCAACCAATTTCTCATACACAAACAGCAGTTGACCGGCGTTGCCTGGTGAAACGTTGTTGTGATGCCTCGTGTAAGGAGGAGAAATGCGTACCATCACGTTTCCGACTTTGATAAAGGTCGGATTGCAGCCTATCGCGATTGCGGTTTATCGTATCGCGACATTGCTGCTCGCGTTGGTCGAGATCCAATGACTGGTAGCAGAATATGGAATCGGTGGGTTCAGGAGGGTAATACGGAACGCTGTGCTGGATCCCAACGGCCTCGTATCACTAGCAGTCGAGATGACAGGCATCTTATCCGCATAGCTGTAACGGATCGTGCAGCCAGGTCTCGATCCCTGAGTCAACAGATGGAGACGTTTGCAAGACAACAACCATCTACACGAACAGTTCGACGACGTTTGCAGCAGCATGGACTATAAGCTCGGAGACCATGGCTACGGTTACCCTTGACGCTGCATCACAGACAGGAGCGCCTGCCGATGGTGTACTCAACGACGAACCTGGGTGCACGAATGGAAAAACGTCATTTTTTCGGATGAATCCAGGTTCTGTTTACAGCATCATGATGGTCGCATCCGTGTTTGGCGAATGCACATTGGAAGCGTGTATTCGTCATCGCCATACTGGCGTATCACCCAGCGTCATGGTATGGGGTGCCATTGGTTACGCGTCTCGGTCACCTCTTGTGCGCATTGACGGCACTTTGAACACTGGACGTTCCATTTCCGATGTGTTACGACCCGTGGTTCTACCTTTCATTGGATCCCTGCGAAACCCTACATTTCAGCAGGATAATGCACGACTGCATGTTGTAGGTCCTGTGCGGGCCTTTCTGGATACAGAAAATTTTCGGCTGCTGCCCTGGCCAGCACATTCTCCAGATCTCCCACCGATTGAAATCGTCTGGTCAATGGTGGCTGAGCAACTGGCTCATCACATCAAAATACGCCAGACACTACTCTTGATTAACTGTGGTATCGTGTTGAAGCTGCATGGGCAGCTGTACCTGTATACGCCATCCAAGCTCTGTTTGACTCAATGCCCAGGAGTATCAAGGCCGTTATTACGGCCAGAGGTGGTTGTTCTGGGTACTGATTTTTCAGGATCTATGCACCCAAATTGCGTGAAAATCTAATCACATGTCAGTTCTAGTATAATATATTTGTCCAATGAATATCCGTTTATCATCTGCATTTCTTCTTGGTGTAGCAATTTTAATGACCAGTAGTCGTACCAATACTAATACATTCTTGTTTGGAACTAGGGAAAAATTTTATTGAAGCAACCAGTGCCTAGTCTACAATATTGAGTCATTGGACTTGGATTCGAGTGCAATACTTTTCAAACCCCCGCCCGACAGTGCAGCTTCTTTGAAGGATCTATATGGCTTGAGGACAAACCATTCGTGTGAAACTCAGGTCGCTTTATTCGTATACGACATCTTGCAAACAATAGAAGCAGGTGAACAGACTGATTCCGTCGCTGTGGGTTTCCTAATCGCATTTTACAATGTTCCACTGTCTCGATGAATGTTTGACTAATAGAATCCAGTACCTGATTCTGAACGGTAAATACGCAGCAGAAACGAAAATAACGTTAAGGCGTGACTCGGCGAAGTAGAGGGTGCGGCAGCGTTCACAGTAGGATATTAGAAACACACCATCAGGCAGTAACTGTAATTTATTTATTACCTCTTGTGTCAATTCATAGTTAAAGCTATGCCATTTACTAATGTGTAAGTCATTGTCCACTGCGTGGATCACTTTTTGAATATGACTCCCGTCAAATTATGCCCCCCCCCCCCCCCCCCTCTGCATAACACATTCATCTAGGCGGTGTTGGAAGCTTTCCATAAGTGGGCGTAACGTATTCCCTGGGACATTGCCGACGGCAGTTCTGATGCGATGCTTCAACTCAGCAATGGTGGCACAACGTGTTCGGAACACTTCTTGCTTCAGGTAGCCCCAAAGGAAAAAGTCTGCACATGAAAGGGTAAGTGAGCGAGGCGGCCAGGAAATTTGACCAACACGGGAAGTTATTCTACCGGGAAATGTCTGTCGCAAGAAATCCATGCAAATTCTGGCCACCATTCCTGAGTTGAAGGATCGCATCGGAACTGCCGTCGCCAATGCCCCATGGAATACGTCACGCCTAGTTATGGAAAGCTTCCAAGGCCGCCTAGATGAATGTGTTGCGCAGAGGTGGCATCATTTGACAGGAGTCATGTTCAAAAAGTAATCCACGCAATGGACAATGACTTACACATTAGTAAATGGCATACCTTTAACAATAAATTGACATAAGAGGTAATAAATAAATTACAGTTACTGCTTGATGGTGTGTTTTTAATATTCTACTGGGAACACTGCCGCACCCTGTATAATAGAATCTCATAGTGGAGATCAGGGGTAGTTTGCATAAGGAGCTAGTTGGTACATAGCTTCTATTTCCTGTTATCGAGGAACTAGAGAGCCGTCATCGAATTAACGGGGCCGGCCGGTGTGGCCGAGCGGTTCTAGGCGCTTCAGTCTGGCACTGCGCGACCGCTACGGCCGCAGTTTCGAATCCTGCCTCGGGCATGGATGTGTGTGATGTCCTTACGTTAGTAAGGTTTAAGTAGTTCTAAGTTCTAGGGGACTGATGACCTCAGATGTTAAGTCCCATAGTGCTCAGAGCCATTTTTTTTTTTTCGAATTAACGGGGAGCGCATGTACAGGTGCAGTATCCGCCGTTAACTTCAGTCTGATTGGAAGCGCCACGAAGGAAGAACCTTTGTTTCATCGTTTTTCTGACTAGTGAGTACATTTTTCCATCGTAAGTTTTTTTTTTTTTTTTTTTTTTTTTTTTTTTTTGTTCTGAGAGAGGAGTCGTACGGCATGAATGGCTGAGAGACCCCGAAGGGCAGATTCGTTCTCTAATAGGAAAGGTTACCCTAGCTTTCAAATGGTTCAAATGGCTCTAAGCACTATGGGACTTAACATCTGAGGTCATCAGTTCCCTAGACTTAGAACTACTTAAACCTAACTTAACTTAAGGACATCACACACACCCATGCCCGAGGCAGGATTCGAACCTGCCACCGTAGCAGCACCGCGGGTCCGGACTGAAGCGCCTAGAACCGCTCGGCCAAAACGCTGGCCCCCTACCCTTCGCGCCCGTAGGTACCTTTCCTGCGTGAAGCAGTGTAGATGACTGTGATGTGTGTGTTTGTCTGTAAGTGTGTGTGTATGTGTGTGTGTGTGTGTGTGTGTGTGTGTGTGTGTGTGTAGATTGTGTTATGCTCGTGTTGGACATGATGAGAGAGGGAAGAGAGTGAAACCCGGAGCCAGCACATAGCCTACTCCTTTCGAAGACCACTAAGGGGACTGCCGAGCTTAAAGTACCCGTCAAATGGACAGATCACCATCAACAATGTTACCTGCACTCACTTCATGAGACTGCAGGAAGGTTTGGAATTGAATCTGGACATCTGGCGCAAAGACTTGTGATTAGGCATTCCACACCACCACCCGTCCTGTTCTCTCTACCTTAAAGACAAAGGAGGAAACGTCAGCAGGGCGTGATGTACCTTGACGGCCATTCGTCCAAATACTGGCCACGCCCTACAGTGCTTATCTTCGGAGATCTGATGGGAACTGGTGTATCCACCTCGTCACGGCTGTTGACGAAACTGTAGACCGAATTTAGGGGCTACCTATGGCGGTTTTCGAATGAGTGGTTAACTGTTGTTGCGTGGATGTAACATAATCTTTTGTTTCGTACGTTTGGAATTGTGTTTTATCGATTTCCTTTTTGATATTCCTGTGAAGCTAGTTGGCAGAGGCATGGAGTCAGTTGGCGTACCTATGGCAACTCGCCCCATACCTATGGCAACTAATCCTTCTTACCATTCATTAAAAAAGAAACAATATATGTAAAAAATAAATAACTGCACATAACCTCAGAAGAAATTCGCCCTTTCCCAACAGCTGCGTCACGACAGCACTACAGCCATCGCCCAAAAATAAAGTTTACTGCTACTGTAACAGATACTCCCACCAAAGATAGAATCGTGGCTGAATGGGCCAGTGAGAAGAAAAAGCCATTTACAGTGGAGAAGAGCAACGTGGCTAAGACTGACAAGTCGAAGAAGAAGAAACCTCCCTGCAAACGTCGATTTTGGATTTTTCTTCTACGAATTTTAGTCATGCCAAGAGAGACGACAGATAACGATAGTTCAGAGGCTGACGGACTTCTAGATGGGGATGAGCTTTCATCGTCAGCCTCCTGTCAGGATAATGGTGAGGGTTTTCATCCCACAGTTTTCATGAACCCTGGAAAACAGCGAAAAGATGCCAACAGGTCACATCGACCAACGCCAACAATGGATTCCTCATAATCTCAAGGACCTCTTGATTACCCTAAAGACCATGCCCGTCAGCACCCTGGCAAGACTTTTGAAACAGATGTCAAAGAGATTTGTGTGTCCACTATTGCCAGTAGGGTAAAAACTGGAAGTGGACAGAGGAGGATTATTCAGTTACATATGACCAAAGTAAAATTGTGCGGAAATTCAACCCACATGTTCAAATAAACCAGCGCCCAACTCTTACATTCGTGTTTAATTTAAAACACGGAGCCAATTCTATTTGAATAACTATAGGTAGCTATAACAATAAAGAGAATTTATTTTTCTTGAAGGTTTCATGGTCTTTTTATACATTTAAGTTCATAATGTTGTTTATACAGTTAAAATAGTTTATTTTTGTTCAAGTGCTATTTATTTACGACGAATTTATTTTTTGAATAATTTATTCATTGAAAAGGAAGTTACCCTATCTTTTGATAAAACGAATTCTTTTTCCTCGAAAATTGCCAGATTCTGCCTAAGTAGCCTAATCCATACTAAATTACCCCTGGGGTATGCCAACTAACCCCGCAGCCACGATTGGTTGATAGAGTTACAAGCTTAGAGGAAAAGTGTATTTTGGGTTACCTAAAACATATTTTTAATTGATGGGTCGTACATGATTTTGTAGTTAAAAAGTTAAGCTATCCCCTGCAGTCATTAAACCTCTCAAAATATTGCGTAAAATAATATAAAATCAAAAACCAAAACCTATGCCAACTATCCCTGGTCTCCTCTACAGAAACGACTTGTCACATAGGGTTATCAGCACTACAAGACTGTTTGTTAACGAAGGTGTTGTCTACAGGATAGATTTTTGATGGACGCTCATAAGCAAATGCAGAAAGACTTGTGACATACCATTTTGTCCATCACTTTGTAGCCACCTCGGCGAGTTTCCACTCGCATGGAAATCGGTATCTTTGTTCGGCTACAGGTGATGGCCAGTTTCCGGTTGCTGGGAAATGGTGATTTTTGTTTGGGTAAAGATGGCCCACTTCCGCTCGCAAGGAGAAAAGGGATTTTATTCAGCTAAAGGTGTTGGCCAGTTTCTGCTCGCAGGGAAACGGGGACTTCTGTTTGGCTAAAGATGATGGCCAATTTCCGCTTAGCCGGCCGCTGTGGCCGAGCGGTCCTAGCCGCTTCAATTCGGAACAGCGCTGCTGCTACGGTCGCAGGTTCGAATGCTGCCTCGGGCATGGACGTGTGTGATGTCCTTAGGTTAGTTAGGTTTAAGTAGTTATAAGTCTAGGGGACTGATGACCTCAGATGTCAAGTCCCACAGTGCTTAGAGCCATTTGAACCTTTTGAACAAATTTCCGCTTGCTGGGAAAACGGATATTTCTTTGGTTAAAGATGATAGTTCGAATGGCTCTGAGCACTATGGGACTTAACTTCTGAGGTCATCAGTCCCCTAGAACGCAGGACATCACACACATCCATGCCCGAGGCAGGATTCGAACCTGCGACCGTAGCGGTCACGCGGTTCTGGACTGTAGCGCCTAGAACCGCACGGCCACTATGGCCAGCCTAAAGTTGATGGCCAATTTTCTCTCGCAGGGGAAAAGGGGATTTTTATTCAGCTAAAGATGATGGGCCAGGGTTTCTCTGATCGTGGTAAATGGTCATGGCTGGAGCTTCAGATAAATGTACACAGGGTGATCCAAAAGTTCGTTAACATTTGAGAACGTACAGATTCACAGAATAATGTAGGTATAGGGGTCTAAATTTACACTCACGCCTGAAATGACGTATGGTTTTATTGAGGTTAAAAATGAGTTCAAAAACTGGCCAGCAGATCGCACTGGACATCAACGTGTCAGTGACGCCGCATGAGAATCGTGCCTAGAAAGAGTTGTAGTGAGAGAGGGAGTCAGATGCGCTAGCATTCGTGGCATGTTGACTTTACCACAAAAGGCTCTGTTAGTGAAGATCAGGTATCAGAATGAAGAGTCCGCTATTGCAGATTTACGATCCTATAGCCGTAACAAGGGTATTCGAATGGGTAATGGTCCTGTGAAAAGTGTCACTGTGAAGAAAATGAATGTGAAGTTCGAAGTCACGGGTTGTTCAGACTATCAGCTCCCTAGTGGGCTACCAGGCACAAGTGCTACAGCTGCTCGGACAGTTCATGACGAAGTGGAGACTTAAGCGGGTTCATCTCCACAAGATGAAGTCAGCATTTGTGGAGTCTCACGTCGCACCGGAACTGTGCGCACTATTTTTTGGAGAGTAGTAAGGTGTAATCTTCAGTGCTACCCGTACAAAACCCAGCGTCATCATGAAACGTTAGCCACCAATTTTGGACTCAGAGTGCATTTGCGGTGTAGGTGCATCAGAAAAGGAGGGAAGATGACGATCGGTTGTCTAATGTGTTGTGGACCGATGAAGCCCATTTCACACCCTGCAGGTCTGTCAACACCCACAACTGCAGGACTTGGGCTCCCGAAAATACCAGAGCTGCCGTGAAAAACCCATTGCATGACAAGGAAGTCTCTGTGTGGTGTGGATTTGCATCATCGATCGTGATCGGACCCTTTTTCGTCGACGAAACGTGGGATGCTGCGTTTCAGGCTGTTAGCGTCATGGGTACAAGGTACTCCGACATATGACAGAATCGCATCATCCCTAGCCTGGCTAAAAAATGCCCATGTGAAAGATCTCTTACGAACATCGTTTGGAGAGGAATGCTTGCTGAGCCAACATTTCCGCTTGGCCTCCCAGGTCGCCAGATGTCAATGGGTGTGATTATTGGTTTCGGTATTACGAGAAGTCGCAGGTCTACCGCGGTCACCCGACATCATTAGGGATCCTGAAAGACAACATTTGACAGCAATTTCTCAGCATACCTTGCGATATACTGTACAATGTAGTTCACAAAATTGTTTCTCGACTGCAGGTATTGATGATGTATGACGCCCCACATGTAGAGAATTTGTTATGAAGAACATCGACTTTGATAAAAATAAATTGTTATGCTAATTATTGCTATTTCACCGTATGAAGCGCCATCTGTTGGTCATTTTGTGCACCTTTTTTGGTTTCAATAAAACCTCACGTAGTTTCATGTACGTGTGTCAATTTTTTACGTCTCTGCCTACATTATTCCGTGAAGTATCGAATTTTCAAAATGTGTTGAATTTTCAAATATTGTCGGACTTGTGGGTCACCCTGTATGTTACTCTATGCTGGAGCCTGCATAGCGGGTACGGCGAAAAATTTGCCCATGGTGGCGGTTCCAGAAGAGGTCCTTAATGTCATGACAAAGGTCAGCACCGGACAGAAGGGCATCAAGCAGCAGCAGCAGGGGTATGGACAATGAGAATGTCCACTTTTTGCTACGGCTTTCTGAGTGTCTATCAGGGCTGTATTTTAAACAATTTCACGAAGCGGAGGGTAGCTCACGAAATCGCGGCAGTTAGCCAACAGCACATGTGGGAAGTGGTGGAAGTGGTGTACCCTCTGCAGCTGAGGTGTTGTTTCCCGTTGTTTATATTCTGCAGTCAAGTAGGTGAGCCTTTGTGATCAACCAAGAGAATGAACGCAGTACTAAAGTCTGCGTTTTCGTGCACGGGAGTTGATCTCTTCTCAGGTACCTTTTTGTTTTTCAGTGATCATTGTGTGTCAGTAAGCGTTGACACCGTCTGACGAAAACAGAGAACTCAGAGCCTTTCGTGGAGCGAATAGCTAGTTGACAGTACTGTCTTAGTGCCTGAGACTGATTTAGCTCGGAGGTTAATTGATATCAGCAAACTTCAATAATTTCTATCCAAACCTAAGAGTCATTTAACTATTTTCTGTCCTGTCGTTCTCAGTAGATAATTACTACTCCAGAACCGTGTAATCACAATTAAATAAAACAATCTTTTCACCTTTGTTATTTGTAAAGCGTTTAGTGGCCTGGAAAGTACACGCACATGTGTTCCAACCATTTTGTTCTACGTTTTGGACGTTGTATACTGAGATTATAAGCAGTTCTGACACATTCTGCTTATCTATGATATGGTGATAGTATTAATTTCTACTTACAAATTTTGTAGATGCTGGTCTACATGTGTTCTTCTTCTGCTTTCTGCTATAGGAAATTTCGTTTTCACAAGACTAGGAAGTGAACATTTGTTTACTTGATGTTATGATGTGATTAACAGCCAGACAAATATCAACACAAACTATCTGCTAAAATTAATAAAAGACGTGAAAAAGTAAAAAAAAGTCCTGTCATTCATACAGCCATGTTAAAACAATACACACAACCACATTAAAATAATCACGCGAGAAACAAACACACACACACACACACACACACACACATACACACACGCACGCACGCGTGGGCGCACGCAGGTTAGATCGCTTAAAGTACAAAAACGCATTCAACAGTCAGCAACAAAATTCAAGAGTGGGAAACACCATTCAGAAAGAACATAACATCAGTAAACAAATGTTGATTTTCTAGTGCTGTGAAAGCGAAATTTCGAGTGGCAGAAAGCAAAAGAAAAACAGATGTAAAACAGGAAAAAGAATAGTTACAGTCTAGCATCTACGAATTTTTTAAGTAGAAATTTATACTATCACTCCATGAAAGATAAGAAGAAAGTGTGGAACTGTTGATAATCTCGATATAGAATGTGTAAAATGTAAAGTAAAATAGTTTAAACACAAATACATATATATTCCAGACCACTGAACACGCCTTGCAAATAATACAGGCAAAAAGTGTACGGCAAGAAAAAATGGTTTTGTTGAACTGTGATTAAATGGTTCTAAAGTAATAAACGAGTGATGTCTTATGTGTCATTTTTTCCCTTGTTGATACTGAACTGTCTCGCCGTTTGATTGTTTGGATAATTATGAATGGCAATTTCTGTTAGCGGTGAATTTCTTCAATCCAGTTGTCGGATCTAGGAATTTTACCTGAAAGTAGATGGGTAGATACTAGACTTTTTGACGTTTGATATGTGAAGTTTAATCCTGTTTCGCGGTAAAAGTGAGGCTTGGACCATTATTTTAAACAGATTTCCACGGCAGCACCTCAGGCTGTTAATCCGAGTACGGCGGTAAGCATTTCCGACCAAATTCACTCAACAGTGCGCCGCACAATTCCTGTCGCGCGACATTGCGAAGTCTCTGGGGAATCCTGGCTGCGATGTGGAGTGTGGTTCCAAGTGACGCCACGGAGACATCACAAGTGATAATAGTTGTCCAGGAGAAACTGAGGTTGACAATAATAAGAAGAGAAAAGCTCCGGGGCCTGACAGAATTGTTGCAGAAGTGTTGCAACAGCTAGTGGACCAAGTTGTACCATATATGTCCGTGTTATTAAACAAATGTCTTTTGCAGGGATTGGCGCCCAGAAACCGGAAAATCTCGAATTTCGTTATATTAAAAAAAAAAGGAGAATCAAAATCTTACAGTACGATTTGTTTAGTAAATGCTCTACCCAAACTGTATGTGTGTGTGTGTGTGTGTGTGTGTGTGTGTGTGAGTGTGTGTGCGCGCGCGTACGAGAGAGAGAGAGAGAGCTAAAGGGTGGGCATATGTAAAAAAAATAAAAACCATATACACACTCCAGAATGAGATTTTCACTCTGCAGCGGAGTGTGCGCTGATATGAAACTTCCTGGCAGATTAAAACTGTGTGCCGGACCGAGACTCGAACTCGGGACCTTTGCCTTTTGCCGGCTGTAAGGTTCGCAGGAGAGCTTCTGTGATGTTTGGAAGGTAGGAGACGAGGTACTGGCGGAATTAAACCTATGAGGACGGGTCATGAGTCGTGCTTGGGTAGCTCAGATGATAGAGCACTTGCCCAGGAAAGGCAAAAGTTCGAGTCTCGCTCCGGCACACAGTTTTATCTGCCAGGAAGTTTCATATACACACTCTTCAGCTCACACACTCTCTCTCATACACACACACACACACACACACACACACACATACACATACACACACACACACACACACACACACACACGCACGCACGCACACACACGTAGATATAAACGTCATGAATAAAAGTTGGTTTTGAACATATATTTCGTCAGGTCGGCAACATGCAAGTAAACAAACCAAAGAGGAGGAAACACACAATGAAGTTACAATATATATGTTGTTAAATGCACAGTATTCGGGCAAATAGCGATATCTAGTGACAAAAGAATAATAGTACACCACAAGAAAGAAGGAGAAACATGGTGAACAATGTGAAAAAGTTCGGAATATAAAACTGTGTTTATGTATCGAAAATAAAGTGGTAGTGCGACCTCCAGACCAGATGAGGGGAAACGCAAATCACAGCAAACTGTAAGTAATTACTTAATTACATAAAAAAACACGACGTGAACTGTTTGATAATCTAATAATAGCAAGGAAGTTGTAGCAAGAATAGGCGGTTTTATTTACAAAACAAGTATTTTTTTCTTTTTATGTAGATATTTTAAATAGATTTTTCCCTTAAACTCCATAACGCTTAGTTACACTAAAACATTTGAAATTATGTTAAAATATTATGTGCTATGTTCATGCCCATTCATGTGCAACATTTCGTCTGTTCTTGTATCTACAGGGTGTTTCCGTAAGAGTGTGCAAAAATTTAACAGGACACAGAGGATGCTCTACTGAGCAATTTGAGGTAGGGAAACTGTAGTTGGAGAAGCCAGCTTAAGAAAATAATAAGAAGAAAATCACATTACTGTGTACTTTTTTATGTTAGTTATAGTTAACTGCAAACACTATTATTGACACAATGAACGTACCATTTGTACTGTGCCTTACAAAATGTGCTGAAACTGACGGCCATCAACCTCAATGCAAGCAATGACATCGGCGAACAAGGTTCTGACCCACCCTGACAAATATCCCTGGTGTCTTTGAACCACATCACGGTCAGCTACAAGTCTGGCAACTAATTCCATGTCCGCATCCACTGCAGTCTCATACACAAGTGACTAGATATCCCCACAGGAAATAATCATGGGGATTCAGGTCAGGTGACCTCGCAGGTCATGGAATAGGACTTCCACTTCCAATCCAGCGACCAGGAGGTAAAGCACTGAGATGGTTGAGGACATCCACCCTGAAGTGAGGCCATGCACCGTCATGTTGTATCCACATCCTCTTACGAACACCCAAGGGTACGTTCACCAACAACTCAAGTAGAAGCCTTTGCAAGAACCTCAAGTGCAGATGGGCAGCCCTGCAGGCGTTGGCTGGGATAGATACCGGGGAAAACATCAGACAACGACTGAAGTGATACGTGGAAGTTGGGGGGGGGGGGGGGGGTGTACGGCAGACACCGTTTCTCTAATAGAAGCCCTTTATCTTTAAAATTTTGCAACTTTATTAACTTAGTTTTAAAACAGTGAATGATCATTCGTTATCATGAACAACAAGATCTCATTATAGTATGCCGATAGAAATGCATGATAAAAATTATTTAAATTATTACAGTCTCTAATAAGTGCGCGCATGCGCGTCACCGGTTCGTTTTCTAAATATCCACGCATAAATTCCAGTTTGTGACTTAGTGGCCAATTTAGCGGAATTGCGCACATAAATTGATCTAATCATGAACATGGATGTATGTCATTATTAGAATTGCGAAAGATCTTAAATTTCCGAAGAGTTAAAAGTGTTTATAGTCAAAGTTTTCGCCTCGTGGCGACAAAGACCTACCGCGTCTGTCCCAGTCCGAATGTCGATTTTCAAGTTCGCGCGCCTGGCGCTCTCTTGTTGCATCTCGTAAATGAAATAAATTATTTTCTTCAAAACCCCCCGCTATCGGTGATTCTAAAATTCTTCTACTGTCTTTTCCTACGATTTCGCTTTCACTTTGTTTAACTTGCTTTCGTAAAGCCTCAAATTCTCTTCTAACGCGTTCATTAAATTTTCCCTGATTTTCAACAAGTTTATTTATATTCTGGTTGGGGTTGGGTTGGGTTGTTGGGGAAGGAGACCAGACAGCTAATCTTATGTACATCTCATGAAGGAGAGCTCATGTTCTCCAGACACCAAGTTTTTAACAATCAAATAAGTGAAAATAACAGCATTAATGACCTCATTATTAGGGCAATACAATCCACCTCTATCTACGTTTCTTAGAAGTCCATAGCTTTCATCACTTTCTATTACTGATAATGTTTTATCAAGCACTAAGTATGTTTTACATGTTTCACACCTCAGCTTCTTAAGAACAGCTCTGGCACAGTATCCTGACAAGTATGTGAAAACAGGCAAGTATTCCTGAACAGATTGAACTTGTTCTTCACTGAAATCCATTATCCTCTCAAAGTTTGATGGTGGTGGTAATGTAATATCATCTACACAATCATTTTCAAAAGAATCTAAATCTATGCCAACTTCACCAAGAGCTGAGGATGAAATTTTCAAGGAAAGCAGAGTCTGAATTCTTAGCTTGGATTCAATTTCAAATATCCGTCTCAAAGATACCAAATACTGAGATCCTGCCATTGTTCGATATTTTCCAAATCTTCCTTCTAGAGCATCTGTTTGAACCTTACCTGGCAAAAGATATTTAAAATTCAGCTCCTCAGTGCCATATTTGGTCAGTTCTAGAAGGGCATGGGTGGTATGTGATATGGCCAAACAGAAATTAAATTATTACAGAAATAATGAAATAATTATCGTCATTTTTACACGATAGTTTTTTTATACGTAGTATCGATAATATTTGTTGAAGTTTGTACACTTAGTTCATTTTAACATCTTGCGGCTATAACATAGTGTCGCGGATATTACAAGCACGATTTGGAGGAAATCTGGTCGATCAATCCATTATTGGATCAACCACTAGCACAATGGGATCCTTTGTGCAAAATCAGTCACAAACATGGACGCGTTGGGTGATATGGGCGTAATTATTGTTCGTGGAGTACTCGCCACACAGCAGTATGTGCAGCGCCCATTTCGTGTGCAATACGGCGGGTACTTGTATTGGGCTCTGCTGGAACACGTTCCAGCACCTCTTCCTCAAAATAGGGAGTGTGAGTGGTCGTCATTTTGCCTGGTCCTTCGTTTCTTCTTTCTAATGAAACAGTCTCGCGCATTATCGACCAAGAGAAATAAACACTCGTCGTGACGGATAATGACTCTTAGCAAATCGTTCTCTGTACCGCCTTTCAGCAGCGTGAGCATTGCAACAGACTTCCACGTACACAAGATGCATGTCAGTGAGTTCTGCGAAACTGTACTGGTACTGCTCATCGTACTGCATTGTACGTCTCTGAATAGCACTGAGTAATAAATGAGTCTGTCGTAAATTCATAGCACATTCTGTCATGGGACAATGTAAATACGATACAACAGAGCCAGCTTATGGACAAGGAAAGTAAACAAAATCTACATAATGACTTCCTAGAAATCGGGATCGTCCTCCTTGTTTCCTTGCAGGAAATAAAGAATGTACATGGGAATAAACAGTACACTACGTGTACGCATATTAGTTATAAATAAGCTGGAAAACAGTAATGCTAGACAAAGTGGTAGCCAAGTTTACTTCCACATCTCCTTAAGCTGGCTTGTCCGACCCCAGATACCCTACCTCAAATTGTTCAGTGGAACATTCTCTACGTCTTGTTACATTTTTGCACCCTCTTACGGAAGCACCCTGTAGATAACAGACTAGAATAAAATAGCAAATCAGTAGTAAAAATACTAATAAATATCTTGAGTACATAATATCACTTAAATACTTCCGGGTAATACGAGGGTAAGTCAAATTAAAACCTCAAATATATTTTAAAATATTATTTATTGTGCAGAAGTGGTACAAAGCTGTATCACTTTTCAACATAATCTCCCCCACGCTCAATGCAAGTCCTTCAGCGCTTACAAAGTGCATAAATTCCTTTAGAAAAAAATTCTTTTGGAGGGCCGCGCAACCACTCATGCACCGCGTGGCGTACCTCTTCATCAGAACGGAACTTCTTTCCTCCCATTACGTCTTTGAGTGGTCCAAACATATGGAAATCACTTGGGGCAAGGTGGATGAGGATGACACACAGAATGCAGGTCTGTGATTGTAGCATTTGTTGTACGGGCAGTGTGGGGCCTTGCATTGTCATGTTGCATAAAGGACACCTGCTGACAGCAATTCACGTCGCTTTGATTTGACTGCAGGCCGCAGATGATTTTTTAGGAGATCTGTGTATGATGAACTGGTGACAGTGGTCCCCCTAGGCATATAATGCTCCAAAATGACGCCTTTTTCGTCCCAAAAGACAGTCACCATAACCTTCCCTGCTGATGGTTCTGTTCGAAACTTCTTTGTTTTTGGTGATGAGGAATGGTGCCATTCCTTGCTCGCTCTCTTCGTTTCCGGTTGGTGGAAGTGAACCCAGGTTTCGTCCTCAGTAACGATTCTTGCAAGGAAGCCATCACCTTCTCGTTCAAAGCGCCGAAGAAGTTCTTCACAATCATCATAACGTCGTTCTCTCATTTCAGGAGTCAGCTGCCGTGGCACCCATCTTGCAGACACTTTGTGAAACTGGAGCACATCATGCACAATGTGGTGTGCTGACCCATGACTAATCTGTAAACATGCTGCAATGTCCTTCAGTGTCACTCGGCGGTTTTCCTTCACTATGGCTTCAACTGCTGCAGTGTTCTGTGGAGTCACAACTCGTTGTGCCTGACCTGGACGAGGAGCATCTTCCACTGCAGTCACACCATTTGCGAACTTCCTACTCCATTCGTAGACTTGCTGCTGTGACAAACATGCATCACCGTACTGAACCTTCATTCGTCGATGAATTTCTATAGGTTTCACACCTTCACTACGCCAAAACCGAATAACAGAACGCTGTTCTTCCTTGGTGCAAGTCACAAGTCGGGCGGCCAGCTTTATAGTGATACTGCGACGGTATGTGTGCATCTGCACTATGATGCCACCTACCGGCCATTCTGCACGCTGTCTGTAGCACGTTTACCAAGTTACAGGATATGTTGTTGTGGTCTTCAGTCCTGAGACTGGTTTGATGCAGCTCTCCATGCTACTCTATCCTGTGCAAGCTCCTTCATCTCCCAGTACCTACTGCAACCTACATTCTTCTGAATCTGCTTAGTGTATTCATCTCTTGGTCTCCCTCTACGATTTTTACCCTCCACGCTGCCCTCCAATGCTAAATTTGTGATCCCTTGATGCCTCAGAACATGTCCTACCAACCGATCCCTTCTTCTAGTCAAGTTGTGCCACAAACTTCTCTTCTCCCCAATCCTATTCAATACCTCCTCATTAGTTATGTGATCTACCACCTAATCTTCAACATTCTTCTGTAGCACCACATTTCGAAAGCTTCTATTCTCTTCTTGTCCAAACTATTTATCGTCCATGTTTCACTTCCAGGCGCGAAATTTCGATTTGTTATTACAAATTTAAGGTTTTCATTTGACTCACTCTCGTACTACGAAATTGTATGTAACTGGACGAACAATATTGCGAAACGTGAATGGAAGAGTTAGGGTTCTTTGGAAGAGTTCTGGGAAAGCACAGTGCACACGAGACGCTATTGTAAAAAAAATTTATAGTACTTGTTGGCCACGCTGGTCCAACACCTTCTAACATACAGTCCTCCCAGCCAAGACGAGTAGGCCATGTGTCGTCACTTCCACTAGGCCAGTGGTGGAAAGACAGATTTTGCTACAACTAGCCTTGCTGGTGGTCAAAACTGGATCTAATAGCCATACCAACCATGCAGCAAAAGGCACCGGTAGAATACATTGTTCGTTTAATTGAAAATGAGTATATGAAGCACTGCAAGAAAAAGTAGCGCCGTTTACAAAGCAATATGCGATAAGAAATCTGCACCGTGGGATGCTGTGCTTAATTTGTGTGGATTTACCTTTATAAGCAATTCGAAATTCTGTGTTTATGTTGGCTAACCTACCCGGGAAACAAAACTTGTGTTCTGTTTATTTTCAAAATATAGTGGTTGATTCGTCGAAATTACATCTCTGTTTAACTCTGAGATTTGATTTAATCGTTAGAAATGGTGTATAAGTGTTGTGTTCCACGTCGCAGAGAAAATTACGAAAATGGGCCACGAGTAGCGGTGTTTTCTTTTCCTAAAAGCACTGAACTACAGCAGAAATGGATATCTGTAATACATCGTGAAAATTTCCAGGTTACACAAAATTCGAAGGTAAGCTCAGGTTCTTTACAATTCAGTTAGATTGTTTCGGGGTGTGTGTTCTTTAATTTAGAGAGCGAGAGCAACTAATCACATATTTAAGTAACACGCTCTTTAGATGTTCATTAACAACGTGAATTCGATTGATTTGATGCCCTTCTCTAGAAGATCAATTGCATTACATACATTACTGAGTCACTGGAAAACTGTGATTTACTTATGCAAGAATAGCTTTAGCCTTTTAACCTGAAATACCGAGTGAACAATAATAGATTTGATCTGAAGATAACTGACATTAATCCCATGTGTTAGCATTAGTTCCCCTCGGGATTATTACATGTAGCTGATAAAAGGTTTTCTCATTATTTCAAGGTCTGCGAGCTCCACTTCACTGAAGACCTCATTCTGAAACATATTGAATATGTCGACAGTTCCACAGGGAAGAAATATTCTGTGCCACTTCCAAAACGCCTTAAAACAGGAGCCATACCATACATTCTGCCTAACTGTCCGAAGTATCTTTCGTCAGCTTCTTGTTCGAGGGAAAGTGGAGATGAGAGACGAAAGCGTCTAGAAAATAGAGACGTAGAAATAGCTATTGCAGCGAGTGTAGCAACTCATGCTCAGTGCTAACAAGAAAGACTTTTGTGGACTTTAATGGTTTTGTTAAGTGTTTAGTGGGTATCAAGCTGCCTAATGACTGGTATCTGATAAAGTCAGAAAGTTCCATAACTTTCGTTCTAATAGACGTCAAAGATATTCCTACACTTTTGTGTTCTATTGAGGTGACTACTGACCTGAGTATGTCTTTATATGAAGGTAAAAGTGTAATCTCAAAACTTGGTACAAGAAAGTTCCCTTTAGCTATAAACCATTTAAATGACTTAATTAACACTATTGATAACTTGGAGAACTTTACTAGGAATAACAATCGTAGCACTGGAAAAGACTACTTGCTCTTCGTTACTGATCATTTGAAAGATATGGCAAAACATTTGGATGAGAGTAAAAGTAACAAAATACATTTTTTATGTGAGCAATTGAATCTAATGGGAGTCCACAAGAGCCATTACAGGTACTCAACAGACTGTATTATATTTTGTAGTATTCTATTTTCAATATCAGCACATGCTTATAAGTTTATAAGAAGTACACAGTATCTTGTGCTACCTCATCCTAATACCCTGCATAAAATCTCTTCACATTTTCAAACAAACCCAGCAGCTGAGCAGCTAGGTGGCAATTTTCTGATGTATATAAAACAGAAATCCCACTTCCTTTGTGAATCAGATCATGTTGTTTCACTAATGTTAGATGAAATAAACCTGAAACCTTATTTAGACTTCACAGGCGGTAACATTTTTGGTGCTGCATTCAGTTCTAAAAATGTGGCTATTAGTGCTCAGGTTTTTATGATGCAGAGTTTGTTGTCTTCATATAAAGATGTAGTCCACATTCTTCCAGTAAAAAATATAAATGGTGAAGGACTTTTCACTGTAATAAAGAAAACAATTTCCAGACTGCATGCAATAGGTTTTAAGGTAGTCTATGTTGTTAGTGACAACAATTCAGTTAACAGAAGGTTTGCTAGCCTTGGAGGATCATCATCATATTGAAAGTTTTGAGAGCACTGCTAAATTCATTAAATTAATTTGTACATGGTGGAATATTGTTAATGTTAGCTCACCTGGTAAAGATATCCATTTCAAGGGGTGCAATGCTGAAACCACTCTCGAGCACAAGTAATGAAAATATCAGATATTTAGAAAGATTTCTATCATGGCTGGATAAATGGAAACGTATTTATGATAGTACATTTGGATTATCCAGTGATACACATTTGGCCATATCACATACCACTCATGCCCTTCTAGAACTGACCAAGTATTGTACTGAGCAGCTGAATTTTAAATATCTTTTGCCAGGTAAGGTTCAGACAGATGCTCTAGAAGAAAGATTTGGAAAATATCGAACAATGGCAGGATCTCAGTATTTGGTATCTTTGAGACAGGTATTTGAAACTGAATCCAAGCTAAGAATTCAGAATCTGCTTTCCTTGAAAATTTCATCCTCAGCTCTTGGTAAAGTTGGCATAGATTTAGATTCTTTTGAATATGATTGTGTAGATGATATTACCTTACCACCACCATGAAAATTTGAGAGCATAATGGATTTCAGTGAGGAACAAGTTCAGTCTGTTCAGGAATACTTGCCTGTTTTCACATACTTGTCAGGATACTGTGCCAGAGCTGTTCTTAAGAAGCTGAGGTGTGAAACATGTAAAACACACTTAGTGCTTGCTAAAACATTATCAGTAATAGAAAGTGATGAAAGCTATGAACTTATAAGAAAGGTAGATAGAGGTGGATTGTATTGCCCTAATAATGAGGTCATTAATGCTGTTTTTTTCACTTATTTGATTGTTAAAAACTTGGTGTCTGGAGAACATGAGCTCTCCTTCATGAGATGTACATCCCAGAGAAATCTAGTTATAAGATTAGCTGTTGATGTAATTAAAAGGGAAGACTTTTTCCTAAGGGTGTTTTCTTGTAGTCAGGTAGATCACACTGATGACAAAATTCTTCAGTCTGTAGTAACAGTAGCATGTAATATATTTCTCAATAATTATGTTAAAAAAATTAATGACAGCCATATTGGTAGTAAAATGAAAAATAGAAAAACTGTCAACTGTAAAGTAGTTTAGAATAAATTTTGTGACAGGTTAACAAACATTTACATTTGTCATTCTCACCTAATTCCTACTTTTCTCTACTTGATGTGTGTAGCTGCATTGCTTAAAATGAATGTGCATAAAATTAGGCCTATATTCTATTTACGATGATCTCATATCATTATCGAGAATATTCTGTTACATGTTTGAGAGTTTTGATGAGAGAGACAGACAAAGGTGTCAAACTTACAAAATCCCTGATTTTGCTTTGTGGGTTAAAGGTTAGAGTAGATTCAGTTTGTGTACTGTAGACTCATAAATAATATGAGTATCATGGGTGTGGGACATGTCAGAAGATATAACATGAAAACATAGACCACTTTAATACAATACTCACTTCCCTGATCATTTTGCCAGTAGATTGTCAAGATACCCAGATACTTTACAGTAAACTGAAACTGCTAATATCTACAGAATGTACACAGTCAGAACGAAACATAATTATACACTTTTATTAAATATATCGTACACAAATTACCTAACCTTGACTGTTGTGGCCAAGTGCTGTCAGAGCTTATATCTAACAGACATTTTTACTTCAGCTGTTCTAACAGACCCTGTTAAAAAAATTCATCTGAAGAGTACAAAAGGAGTTGCCTACCAAGAAGCTTTTCAACCTGTGCTTTATCTTAAATCAAGTTTTTAATGGTTGCTGGTAATTCATTGAAAATGTGTATTCCTGAATATTTGACCAGGGTAAGTGATTTTAGGTCTTTATGTAGATTGTTCTTATTCCTAGTATTGGTACTATGTATTGAGCTATTGGGTGGAAGCAGAGACATATTGTTTGCAACAAATTGCATTAAGGAATAAATATACTGAGAAGCAGTGGTTAGAATGCCCAGTTCTTTGAGTAGATTTATACATTATGTTCTTGAATTTACACCACAAATGAGTCTTATTTCACGCTTTTGCATTGGTTAAATGAGCGTTTGTAATTAAACTTTTCACTGTGACAATGTCTCCAATATCTATGCGATCATTGATGAGCCATTCATGCCGCAGTGAATTACATTTTTGTCCGAGCAATAAACTTATGATCACTACAATAATTTCGTCATCCTGTCTGTTAACTGTTACGAAGTATCTCTGTTAGTGTCATTTACTGACTAATGGATCTAGGTTTCTGTAGCGACGTTTTTCTTAAGAAGTAAGTCAGATTTTGCATACGATTTGAAACACAA
This sequence comes from Schistocerca serialis cubense, assembly GCF_023864345.2. Lineage (NCBI taxonomy): Eukaryota > Metazoa > Arthropoda > Insecta > Orthoptera > Acrididae > Schistocerca > Schistocerca serialis. Next base: position 103,351,441 of record NC_064645.1, read on the forward strand.
CAGAAAGAGATCACAGTGTGTTGTAATCAGTGTGTCACATTGCGCGATATCATATAAGGGCGGCACAATTTCTCTGTAAAGGGCAAATTTAACGATCAGTGAATTTGTTATGGTTTCACGAAAGAAATACACGTTCATCGGCTCTAGCGCACAGGCTGTCTTGCAGCGGCAGAAGGTGTTAGCCTAGCGCTGATGACGTCATAGTTCCGCCGTGCGGCTTGTGTATCAGAAGGTGTTGGCTAGTCTCGCATGGTTCGCAACGACGTCACGTGAATGACGTACAATTAAGGCGGCTGTAGAGTGGTGTAGGTAGCGATCCGTCCGTTGCTCGATCCGCGAGTGTAATGGAACAGAAATCACTAATGCAGAATACGCCAGATAGGATAGGCCAATTATAATACACTGCTTTACGGCATTTAAGAATGAACATATGAACAACTGGGGGAGCATGTTGTCAGAGTGACCGCTACGGTCGCAGGTTCGAATCCTGCCTCGGGCATGGATGTGTGTGATGTCCTTAGGTTAGTTAGGTTTCAGTAGTTCTAAGTTCTAGGGGACTGATGACCAAAGCAGTTAAGTCCCATAGTGCTCAGAGCCATTTGAACCATTTTGAACCATGTTGTCAGAGGTCTGCCATTCGTACACAGAAAACAAGACGTCACGCTGCTTGAAGTCAGCGAGGCTCTAGCGCCAAATGGGTCGAGAACACGAGGCAGTTCAAGGGAAGGAAAGAGACAGCATGTGTCAGTTAGTGAACAGTTGCGGAACACTGTTCTGGCGTTCTTCGCTACCGCTCGGCCCGCAGACAACATTTGGACGACAGCACACAGGGAGGAATCATAGCGAAACTGGAAGGACGTAGAGCGAGGGAGGTGGCGCACTGGACTCACATTCGGGTGGACGACGGTTCAAACCCGCGCCCGGCTATCCTGATTTAAGTTTTCCGTGATTTTCCTAAACCGCTTCAGGCAAATGCCGGAATGGTTCCTTCGAAAGGGCACGGCCCATCCATCCCTAATCCGATGACCTCACTGTTTGGTCCCATCCCCCAGATCAACCAACCAACCAATCTGGAAGTGTGAAGAGTCTAGCCCAGGAGTTTGGTATTGCTCACGCGCACGAGAAGTATTCCGAACCACAGATCGTCTCAAACTTTTTATATCTTCCATCATTGTTTACGGTTTTTTAACAATTTATGGAAAATAACATGATATCGATCTGTATATAGGAACATAGGAGGTTATTTAGATGCTTTCGTGCAAAATTAATTAGCAAATGCTTTAGTGTACCTTGGGAAAAAGACCTCTGCTTCTACAGATGGCATGTGTTGGCGAGTACTTATCCCAAAAAAATGGTTCAAATGGCTCTGAGCACTATAGGACTTAACTTCTAAGGCCATCAGTCCCCTAGAACCTAGAATTACTTAGACCTAAGGACATCACACACATCCATGCCCGTACTTATCCAGTACGGCGTGACTGAACACGCCTCGTTTTTACTGTACGCCAGTGACAGTGTGCGTCACGTAAATGCTGCTTGCTAGCTTACCCTGGTTGGGAGATGACTCACGGACTTCCTTTTTTACATTTCGATAGAGAAACCAACACAAATGTGCTTTTACGGCAGTGTAAAACAAAAACTACTTGCTGATCTTGAGCAGGACTAATCGACTCTTGATCATAAACAAGAACAGGTTACGGCTGGCTCTACATTCCTCAGGCGTGCCACTTACGCTGTGAATACTTCGTCGCTTGCATCATTCAGGCGCAATGCTGTGTATTACAGTGGCAAAGAAATCTCAGATCAAAGCAATATATGGACATGAGGTGGGCATTTTGGGTAAATAATAATGCTGTGCTCAAGGAAAACTTTTGGGTCAATTTGAACAATCAACAGCACGCTAATCTACAAGTACGAGATTAAAAAAGCTGGCATTATTATGCTAAATTTACTCTACCCTACTGTCAATTTTGCTCCACGTATGATGGTTTCTAAAAATCTGGATTCGATTACCGCAGGAGTGTGATTCTGATTCAGTGCCCACCATTCCACTTAAAATTATACAAATTGTCGTCGCTGAGATCTTCTTTATTTTTTGGGCTCAAGCAGAGAAATTGTTTAGTACACACACCATCCTTTCCTCTGGTTGCACATATCATAATTAGCCGACTCACTATTGCACAAATGAAAACTTTCAAAGCGGACTAATTCAGACGTATACAAATGATAAATTTTAACATCTCTCATCGCCAACAGATGAAGTATTAGAAAAAGTAGCAGCCATAATCAGAGAAGGAGAAAGGATAAATATAGCTGCAGAGAGGAAAACGTTCGAAATGCTATTTGTTCACTAAAAGTGTTTCCAATGCTATTGTGCTCGCGCTACTTTATTGCATGTTCCTAGACTTGATCCAGGTACGATTCCCTGGAGAATGTCTTTCAAATATACTTTTGAAGATGGGGCGTGGTCTTTGTGAAAAGGTGAGGTTTTCTGGCTGGCTCTGAGCACTATGCGACTCAACTGCTGAGGTCATCAGTCGCCTAGAACTTAGAACTAATTAAACCTAACTAACCTAAGGACATCACACACATCCATGCCCGAGGCAGGATTCGAACCTGCGACCGTAGCGGTCACGCGGTTCCAGACTGAAGCGCCTTTAACCGCACGGCCACACCGGCCGGCTGAGGTTTTCTCTGGAGTTCCATAAGTTAAAAGATATGAGAAGTGGTTTGCCTTGATTACAGTTTTGCTAGTTAAACACGTAACGCTGTATTGTGTTTACTTGTATTACCACGTATAAAACATCGTGCCTAAGAATTAACGGCACTTGGAACAAATGCTGTCTTCCTACTGTTTTGTCGAAAACCGACGTTTTTCAGACAGCGACTGGGTACAAAATAAAGGTTGATTCTTACAAAGAAGGTAAGGCAAAAAGCCACTGTTAATAATGTTGTTTATTTACGCAAATAGCGCCATTCCTAGTTTCCAATCATCAGGTTCATCTTCAGATTTTTTCACATGTAGTTGTAAATAGCCAACAACCAACGTAAACAACAACACGTGAAAACAGGAAAACTATCTGAACGTGAAAAATCTGTCGATTCGAAACCGGTAAAGGCGCTAGCATGTATGTAATGGACATTTGAGACAAAACAGTGTTTTACCAATCTTGGAAAAAAAATCCCTGCGGTTCTGAATTACTTGCGTGCAGAAATGATATCACTGTGATCATCACGTAACAAGCAACAAGCCTCACCTCCCCTCCACAACTCTCCCCATCCAAGATGGCGGGTTATCGCAGCTGTGTTAATGGGAAATTGAAACAAAAATCGAAGATGGCGCAACAAGTCCAGTTATGCTTCGTCCCTTCTCCCTGCCCCTTCCCTCTCTCCATTCAATATCAGTGTAGTATTTATGTGAAGCAGCCAGTAATTTTAACTGCGTAAAAACGGCGTCAAGTTCGAATATATGCAGTATTTCAGAAAAAAAATTACGTAAGCTTCCCCGGAACTAGCCTGATTGTCAAAGATATTCCTAAAGAATGGTGTCATATTCAAATGTATTTGCCTCTGTACTGCCTACACACACACACACACACACACACACACACACACAGATATACACTTACCCAAGAGCACGTGGACACCTACACCCACACCCACACACACACCCACCCACCCACCCACATATATATATATATATATATATATATATATATATATATATATATATATATATATATATATATATATATATAGGGTGATTCAAAAAGAATACCACAACTTTAGGAATTTAAAACTCTGCAACGACAAAAGGCAGAGCTAAGCACTATCTGTCGGTGAATTAAGGGAGCTATAAAGTTTCATTTAGTTGTATATTTGTTCGCTTGAGGCGCTGTTGACTAGGCGTCAGCATCAGTTGATGCTAAGATGGCGACCGCTCAACAGAAAGCTTTTTGTGTTATTGAGTACGGCAGAAGTGAATCGACGACAGTTGTTCAGCGTGCATTTCGAACGACATATGGTGTTAAACCTCCTGATAGGTGGTGTGTTAAACGTTGGTATAAACAGTTTACAGAGAATGGGTGTTTGTGCATAGGGAAAAGTTCTGGACGGCCGAGAACGAGTGATGAAAATGTAGCACGCATCCAGCAAGCATTTGTTCACAGCCCAGGAAAATCGACTCGCAGAGCTAGCAGAGAGCTGCAAATTCCACAATCAACTGTATGGAGAGTCCTACGAAAAAGTTTAGTTGTGAAACGTCAACTACCCGAGGCGATGGATCGGCCGCCAGGCAGCCCGTGACAGAGCACTTCATCACTGGCCTCCAAGAAGCCCTGATCTTACACCCTGTAATTTTTTATTATGGGGGTATGTTAAGGATATGGTGTTTCGGCCACCTCTCTCAGCCACCATTGATGATTTGAAACGAGAAATAACAGCAGCTATCCAAACTGTTACGCCTGATATGCTACAGAGAGTGTGGAACAAGTTGGAGTACTCTTTGTAATGATGTATAACAGAAGGTTATATTATGTGTCTTTCATTAAATACACATTTTTAAAGTTGTGGTGTTCTTTTTGAATCACCCTATATATATATATATATATATATATATATATATATATATATATATATATATATATATGTGTGTGTGTGTGATCAACATATTATGATTCTCAGTGCTACCACTTGCTGGGAGTTGGGAGAGGAGATCTTGTGGAAACCAGTGTGGGAGATATCTCCACGCAACTCAGGTGTCTGATAACGCACAGCCCAGAGACATGATACATGATGCATGTCAACTCACTAATGTTATGTTCAATGAAGAGGAAACAATATATTACAGAGCGAATGGAAAGGAAAAAAACCAAACAAAATACATTCTAAATATACAACTACGTGATTTGCCATGTTTTTATAGTTTCATACAAAGTTTTGCAACACCACCACTATTTTTTGCCGTTATTGAATAAAATGACAATGTTGCCATGACTGTTGCAAGAGACCGTGGTAGAGAGCCATCTCAGAGCTGACCAAACGCCCTTACGCCAGATACAGCATAAACTGCCGCTATGACGCCGGGCAGTCACCACATCTTGGGCCGGGCGAGGGATCAGCACTGTAATAACAGAGCAGAAAGGCATAACTGCGGCAGCACCCTTATCCAGTAACTTTGTGCATACGCTGCAGACTCTGTTGGAAGTACGTGACGAGAAGTGGTGCGGTGGTAAAACAAGTACGCACACCAGGCCATATAAATACTCCTAATTTTTAGATAGATTCATCTATAAAATGTATGTTGCATTAAAGTTGCTTTCTTGAGGCTGCATCTGCATGCACTCGCCGCCCCACTGCTACGCCGCCCAGGATGCTGGTCTACTGGCTCCAGACGCTACCATCTGTTTCACCAACCACCGTGGTGGCCAGCCACCCTGGCAGTTACAGTTTTTATGCACAATGTTATTATGGTCAGTGTTCTTACTTTTTCATAAAATGTTTTGTATTAATTGCTTTTACATTTGATATTTCAGTATTGTCTATTACGTGCCTGTAGCTATGAGAAGGTCTAGAATGAGATTTTCACTCTGCAGCGGAGTGTGCGCTGATACGAAACTTCCTGGCAGATTAAAACTGGGTGGCCGACCGAGACTCGAAGTCGGGACCTTTGCCTTTCACGGGCAAGTGCTCTACCATCTGAGCTACCGAAGCACGACTCACGGCCGGTACTCACAGCTTTACTTCTGACAGTATCTCGTCTCCTACCTCCCAAACTTTACAGAAGCTCTCCTGCGAACCTTGCAGAACTAGCACTCCTGAAAGAAAGGATACTGCGGAGACATGGCTTAGCCACAGCCTGGGGCGAGACGAGATACTGGCAGAAGTAAAGCTGTCAGTACCGGGCCTGAGTCGTGCATAGTAGCTCAGATGGTAGAGCACTTGCTTGGGAAAGGCAAAGGTTCCGAGTTCGAGTCTCGGTCTGGCACACAGTTTTAATCTGTCAGGAAGTTTCATATCAGCGCACACTCCGCTGCAGAGTGAAAATCTCATTCTGGAAACATCCCCCAGGCTGTGGCTAAGCCATGTCTCCGCAGTATCCTTTCTTTCGGAAGTGCTAGAGTTTTGCAGGTTCGCAGGAGAGCTTCTGTAAAGTCTGGAAGGTAGGAGACGAGATACTGTCAGAAGTACAGCTGTGAGTACCGGGCGTGAGTCGTGCATCGGTAGCTTAGATGATAGAGCACTTGCTCGCGAAAGGCAAAGGTCCCGAGTTCGAGTCTCGGTCGGGCACACAGTTTTAATCTGCCAGGAAGTTTCATGAGAAGGTCTATTCAGAATTTAAATTCTATTATGACTCTGAGCACTATGGGACTTAACATCTGAGGTCATCAGTCCTCTAGACTTAGAACTACTTAAACCTAACTTACCTAACGACATGACACACATCCATGCCCGAGGCAGGATTCGAACCTGCGACCGTAGAAGCAGCGTGGTTCCGGACTGAAGCGCCTAGAACTGCTCGGTCACAGCGGCCAGCTATTTACATTTGTCTGGTATTTATAAGGCATTGTTTATATTTTCCATGCACTCACAATAAAATCAATAATTATCGTCATTCTTCAGGTGGTAGGGCAACAGTCTCACTTTTTCGTCAAGTATGAAATGCTTACCATCTTTTGCCTAAATATCCAATTTGCACTGCGTGGCGCTGAAACTGTGTGCAGCTTTCATCGAATTATATAATACATAGCCGTTTTTTTTTCAACACTGTTTAACAAACATTGCTGGTAATCATCAATGATAACAGGTTTGCTTTATCCGTGGGAGAGTGTCACAGAGATGCTGAAGAAACTGAACCGGCAGAGTCCTGAAGATAGACATAAACTATGCCGAGAAAGCCTGCTTACAAAGTTTCAAGAGCCAGTTTTAAAAGATGACTCTAGGAATACACTACAACTCCTTACGTATCGCTACCACAGGGCTGGTGAGGACGAGATTAGGTTAATTACAGCACACACGAAATCATTTAAACAATCATTCTACCAGCGCTCCTTGTGGGAATGAAATGGGGAAAAACTCTAATAATTGGTACAGTATTTCACTTTAGTCTGCAGAGTGTAGATGTAGAAGAAGGAATTCTTTTGCTGAGGAGAATTTTACAGCTGTATCTCTATGCTTTATGCGTTGCACCTCGGCAGCATACAGTGTTGCTCTCAGTCCTATATTTCAGTACGAATTTCTCGCGCTAGTTCATTTTTAATTAAACGCGCATGTTATCATCACGTTAAGACGAAGTCTCTTGACGTGCTCCGGCCGAAGTGGCCGTGCGGTTAAAGGCGCTGCAGTCTGGAACCGCAAAACCGCTACGGTCGCAGGTTCGAATCCTGCGTCGGGCATGGATGTTTGTGATGTCTTTAGGTTAGTTAGGTTTAACTAGTTGTAAGTTCTAGGGGACTAATGACCTCAGCAATTGAGTCCCATAGTGCTTAGAGCCATTTGAACCATTTTCTTGACGTGCTTACATGGAAGATTAGGCTACCAGTATCAGTAAACTATATTTTAACGTTTTTTGTTATCTATTGAGAGTTCATCTGAAATGCCTGATCTAGCAGGACAGAGAGGATTAGGTTGTGGAAAGTGGCCAAAATGAGTTCTTGTCAGTTGCACTCAACATACAAACTTTATAATCAACACACAACAACAAGAATGCAGACACTCAAAACTTTAATCGACCTCCTTGATTAACCTTAGATCGGCTGAAGGCCACATTTATAATGGAAGACACAAGGCCTAAGCAAAATTGAAATACAAGGTTCTTCTGGAGGTTTCACCCAAGAATATTTTCTAAATCTTCAATCTAATCGACAGAAGAACTTGGGAATTTAATTTTAATGGAACTTGGCTGGAGGTCACATATCAAACAATAAGAAGAGTTTCAATCAAAAGGCAAAAGGCCTTATCTTAAAACATTGAATGCAAAATTCGGCTGAAAGCCCATACAAAAGCGTGACAATCTTATGCCTTAAGGACGTGACAAGAACATCAATTTAAGAGATATTAAAACTCGGCTGAAGGCCACACATCAACATAATAATTTAACGGCTTAAGCCCTTAAAGATTTGATGTAAAATTCGGCTATAAGGAATAACAATCTGTAAGTAGGCTGTTTAGGTTTTATATTGGTAACGCCACGTAGCGCTCTGCATGAGAATCACTGGCTGTGCTGTGTGCAGTCTGTGGCTGGTTTGCATTGTTGTCTGCCATTGTAGTGTTGGGCAGCTGGATGTGAACAGCGCGTAGCATTCAGCCGCTTAAAGTCTTATTCTCAGAATTTCCCCTTAAGCGAAAACATTGCGGCCTTCTGCCTTAAAAGATTATGGTAATATATTTTAAAAGTTTGAAATTTAGTTGTGGCCTTCAGCCGTTTTTATTGCACCTTGTATATGTTTGTTCTATCCACTTTTGCCTTGAGGCTTGTGCCTAGCTGTGATATATATATATATATATATATATATATATATATATATATATATATATATATATATATTACTTGCAAAAGGACTTGGGGGAGAGAAGGGGGGCAGAGAGAGGGTAGGTGGGGATATAAGAGGATGGAATGGGGAGAGAGGGAGCCCAGGAAAAGGACAGAGGAAATGAGGGGGAGTGAGGATCAGAGTTGATAGGAGGGATAAATGGAGGGAGAGAGGGCATCATCAGGGAATGGGGAGTTGATGGAAGCCACCTTGGGAAAGGAGATGAAGGGTGTAGAGATGGAGGGTAGGGGGGACACAATAGTGAAGACGTGGCAGGGGGCAGGGATGGGAGAGGAGAGGAGCAACCAGGGGGTGAGAGGGATCAAGGTGGCAGGAGGTGTAGAGTATGTGGATATGTTCGAGGAATAGGAGCAGATGCGGGAAAGGAATGAGGTCATAGAGGATCCGCGTGGGGGACGGGAGGCGTATACAGAAGGTGAGGCAGAGTGCATGACACTCAAGGATCTGGAGGTACTTACAGAATTTTGGGGGGGGGGGGGGGAGGCAGATATCCAGGCGAGACTGGCATAATAGAGGATGGGACAGATTAAGGATTTGTACGTGTGGAGGATGGTAGAGGGGTGCAACCCCCATGTCCGGCCAGAGAGGAGTTTGAGGAGTCGGAGGCGGTTGTGGGCTTTGGATTGGATGGAGCAGAGATGAGGGATCGACGTGAGGTGACGGTCAGTGATGAGGCCAAGGTAGGTGAGGGTGGGGGTGAGGCGGACAGGAGAGGCGCAGATGGTAAGAGTGAAATCCATGAGCCGGAAGGAGCGAGTGGTACAACCTACGATGATTGCCAGGGTCTTGGGAGGATTGATTTTCAGGATCCACTGGTTACACCATGTGGCAAAAAGGTCAAGGTGGTTCTGGAGAAGGCGTTATGACCGTTCGAGGGTAGGTGCGAGGGCGAGGAATGCGGTGTCATCGGCATATTGCAAGAGGTGTACTGGTGGGGAGGGGGGGGGGGGGGGTTGGGTTACTGTTGTACTGGGCTGCGCGGAAGTTGAATACCCACCGACCGGAGGAAATGGCTCTCGATGGACGATAGAGGGCAGTGTCGCTGCAGAGTTGCACTCAGCTATAAGTGCGCCACCATCTCGCCATGTGAATGCACTGGCCAATAGTATCCCTCGCGGCCGGCGTCAACGTGGCCGCCCTTCGACCGTTCAGTCAGTCGAGTACTTCGTCGAACGTGTCGCTCGTTACTGTCTCCAGTGTACCCCCCCTCCCCCCACCCGCCTCCCAACAACTTCGCTTTGGCGATGGTTTCACTTTTTGGTCTCCATTTTGATCGTGGCTCGTGCTTGATTTGTTGACACCATTGTGTCGGAAATTTGTTGCACTTCGTTGTCTTGTACGTTGCTATTTACTTGCTCTTGTTGTATCGGGTCCGCCATTCTGTCAGACCTGTTGCTCGACTCCACCGTCGTCGTCTTGTGGTCTCGCGGTCGCTTTCTCGCTTCCCGAGCAAGGGGTCCTGGGTTCGATTCCCTGTGGGGTCAGGGATTTTCACCTGCCTCGAGATGACTGGGTGTTTGTGTTGTGCTCATCATTTCGTCATCATTCACGGAAGTGGCGAGATTTGACTGAGCAAAGGTGGAGAATTTGTACGGGCGCTGATAACCACACAGTTGAGCTCCCCAGAAACCAAACATCATCATCATCTGCATCGACTCCGCAGTGGGGCTGAGTCCCGTCCGCAGGCAGTCTTCCCACTTCGCGTCGTCATCGCTTATCGCCTGTTTCGCTGACGTATGCACCGGTATCTGGCTACCCGCGGATATACCAATTGCAACCAGATTTGACAGGACTGCAAGACATGTAGTCTCACTCTCCACAGTAATGCGGTGGGGGGTGGTATCTTTGCCCGACGACAGTACGTTGTGTTCCGTTGATACCTGCACGTCGGCAGCAACGTTTGCGATGGTGCCAAGAGCATAGGGACAAAAACAACAAGAAGCCCGGGTTGTGTGCTGTTCTCGGATGAGAGCAGATTCCGTCTGAGTAGTGATTCTGGATGTATCTTCATATGGCGAAAGGTGGGAAATATAATGCGCCCAGGAACATAACCGAATGTTGTCGTCTTGGTGGTTCTGGTGCTATGGTGCGGGGGAGTGAGCTGTGCTCACTCCGAACTATGCGTTTCCTTGAACTTGGATGTCTATCTGTGTTTGGTTCCCTGCCGTTGTTGCAGTTATGCTGTGGTTCTTCCTCCTTCTACGCGTGGCTGCAGCGATGTATATCGATATTGCACCGTGTACCATTTTTGGTCTGGTGCATGTAGTAAGGCTAGGGGGTCTGCGGGCAGTCGGTCGGTTGGTGCGCACGAGAAAGTATATCTCCCTGCAGTGCAGTCGGCTGGGTCCGCTGGCGGTCCCTGCGCATTGTCGGAGCGTGTGTGGAGCTGTCCGATGGCTACGAGCTTCGTGGCTCACCGACCCAGGACGTCAAAGTTGAGTGATGTGTTAAGTACCCGAGCCACGTCCGTTCATGCTGTGTCGTTCGTTTCGGTGGTTCGCTGTTGGGGAGCTTTTCCTGTGAGCAACACCGAGTGTTTGCAGTGATGAAATTGAGCCGCTGTGCGGTGAAAGTAGCTATATTGGTTCACTAAAATTCAAGAGCACCAGCGGAATTTTCTGCCTTGTGAGCGTTAGTGTTCCGGTTACCTGCCCTGGCCCCTAACGTAATTTCAGACAGTGTCCTTTTCTCACCAGTTGTCGCTGTCCAACATAGTGTGCAGTTTTGACAGTTTAATACATATTTCATTGTGGATAATCACGTCTGTATCAGTTTGGTCTTGGAGTTTTCGTATACCGATTGGTGGCTAGCAAGTCGTTTGGTCGGTCGGTCTGTGACTGTCTCTAGGTCGGGTTACTGACGGATCAAGTGTAGCTGGGCCCACCACTGTCTCACCAAAGTGAACGTTAATGTTTCGAGGGCGCTCCTCCTCCCCCCCCCCCCCCCCCCCGCTCCCCCGTGGAGGCGTCTGAGTGCCTTTGTCTATATGTCTATATTCTCTTTTTCATGGGTGTTTAATGGTCTGTTGTTAATCTATTATAGGCAATGCTTTAAAAGAAATTTTTTTATTGTGTTTTATGTAAATCAATTGTGGGCCTCCAGCCGCTTAAAACCTTATTCTTAAATTTAGTTATTGTCGTTGCGATACTTTTTCATTTAGTGTGCGTTTCCCCCATTGAAAACTTAAAGGTTAAGGTATTTTTGAATTTTTGGAAAATCAACTATGGGCCTTCAGCCGCTTAAAGTCTTTTTCTCAGAATTTCCCCTTAAGCGAAAACATTGCGGCCTTCTGCCTTAAAAGATTATGGTAATATATTTTAAAAGTTTGAAATTTAGTTGTGGCCTTCAGCCGTTTTTATTGCACCTTGTATATGTTTGTTCTATCCACTTTTGCCTTGAGGCTTTGTGCCTAGCTGATTTATATATATATATATATATACACTCCTGGAAATGGAAAAAAGAACACATTGACACCGGTGTGTCAGACCCACCATACTTGCTCCGGACACTGCGAGAGGGCTGTACAAGCAATGATCACACGCACGGCACAGCGGACACACCAGGAACCGCGGTGTTGGCCGTCCAATGGCGCTAGCTGCGCAGCATTTGTGCACCGCCGCCGTCAGTGTCAGCCAGTTTGCCGTGGCATACGGAGCTCCATCGCAGTCTTTAACACTGGTAGCATGCCGCCACAGCGTGGACGTGAACCGTATGTGCAGTTGACGGACTTTGAGCGAGGGCGTATAGTGGGCATGCGGGAGGCCGGGTGGACGTACCGCCGAATTGCTCAACACGTGGGGTGTGAGGTCTCCACAGTACATCGATGTTGTCGCCAGTGGTCGGCGGAAGGTGCACGTGCCCGTCGACCTGGGACCGGACCGCAGCGACGCACGGATGCACGCCAAGACCGTAGGATCCTACGCAGTGCCGTAGGGGACCGCACCGCCACTTCCCAGCAAATTAGGGACACTGTTGCTTCTGGGGTATCGGCGAGGACCATTCGCAACCGTCTCCATGAAGCTGGGCTACAGTCCCGCACACCGTTAGGCCGTCTTCCGCTTGCGCCCCAACATCGTGCAGCCCGCCTCCAGTGGTGTCGCGACAGGCGTGAATGGAGGGACGAATGGAGACGTGTCGTCTTCAGCGATGAGAGTCGCTTCTGCCTTGGTGCCAATGATGGTCGTATGCGTGTTTGGCGCCGTGCAGGTGAGCGCCACAATCAGGACTGCATACGACCGAGGCACGCAGGGCCAACACCCGGCATCATGGTGTGGGGAGCGATCTCCTACACTGGCCGTACACCACTGGTGATCGTCGAGCGGACACTGAATAGTGCACGGTACATCCAAACCGTCATCGAACCCATCGTTCTACCATTCCTAGACCGGCAAGGGAACTTGCTGTTCCAACAGGACAATGCACGTCCGCATGTATCCAGTGCCACCCAACGTGCTCTAGAAGGTGTAAGTCAACTACCCTGGCCAGCTAGATCTCCGGATCTGTCCCCCATTGAGCATGTTTGGGACTGGATGAAGCGTCGTCTCACGCGGTCTGCACGTCCAGCACGAACGCTGGTCCAACTGAGGCGCCAGGTGGAAATGGCATGGCAAGCCGTTCCACGGGACTACATCCAGCATCTCTACGATCGTCTCCATGGGAGAATAGCAGCCTGCATTGCTGCGAAAGGTGGATATACACTGTACTAGTGCCGACATTGTGCATGCTCTGTTGCCTGTGTCTATGTGCCTGTGGTTCTGTCAGTGTGATCATGTGATGTATCTGACCCCAGGAATGTGTCAATAAAGTTTCCCCTTCCTGGGACAATGAATTCACGGTGTTCTTATTTCAATTTCCAGGAGTGTATATATATATATTACTTGCAATTTTAACTGCATGTCTTCAGTCACTTGAAACTTATCTTGTTGCTTTTTAAGATTTCTTGTTTGGAGGCCTTCAGCCGTGAAAGAACTGGATTTTGAAACTCGTAGTTGTAAAGGTTCGGCTATGTGCCGTTTTGGTTTAAAGGTGTTATTGAATTACAATAAATTACAATTTTGAAGTGAAACTGACCGACACCTTATTTGGCCCTTTCCACAGTCCTAATCACCTGTATTGCCTAGCGGTTTTAGCGGGCGTTTCAGGGAGGCATAATGTTGCATGGGCGTACTGACATCCAAATCTTTGAACACGGTTCACGCACTGTTCAAAGTTATTGTGACATCGTACTCTTTTGCAATGTGCGTCTTTTCAGGGCTGAGTTCTTCCATGATTTCACTTTTATGGATGGCAATGCGCGACCGCTCCGAACAGTGCAGGTGGAGGAACTCTTCGACTGGGAGAAGATCTGGCCAATGGGCAGGCCTGGCCACCGCCTCACCCCTTAAATAAATCCCATCGATCGCGTTGGGCAGACTGTAGCATGTTCACATGAAAGAACGATCATCCAGCGGTGGTTGAGGAATACAACACCCTACCACAAGAACTCCTTACCAACCTCGTCACCAGCATGGGAGCAGGTTGCGGATCATGCGTTGCTGTCCCTGGTGGTCAAGAACAACGTCCCGCCTTTTGTAATTTCCAGGGGACCACCATGAATCGCAGTGACTGTGTAATTAGTGTCTTTGTGTAAAAGTCGTTTTACTGTTCGTGTCATTGCGTTTTACGTTACTGTAAGAGTTCTGCGAAAGAGTCTGGTCTTATTGATCTACTGTACTTGGTCGTCACACATCATACAAAAGCTACTTTTGTCCCTAAGTTTTGAGTATGTTAGTTTCGTCCACACGCTCAACATCACTACGCTACGTGAATACACTGAGGTGACAAAAGTCATGGGCTAGCGATATACACATATACTGTATACTATAGCTATAACTGCGGTATTTTATAAACATGGGTGGATATGATTATGGAATTATGGAAATTTATGCTGCGGCTAGCGTAAAGTGTAGGTAACGGCTTTGGCGCAATGGCTACACCGTTTTCCGTCAGATCACTGAAGTTAAGTGCTGTCGGGCTTGGCCGGCACTTGGATAGGTGACCATCCGGGCCACCATGCGCTGTTGCCATTTTTCGGGGTGCACTCAGCCTCGTGATGCCAATTGAGGAGCTACTCGACCGAATAGTAGCGGCTCCGATCAAAGAAAACCATCGTAACGACCGGGAGAGCGGTGTGCTCACCACATGCTTCTCCTATCCACATTCATAGCTGAGGATGACACGGCAGTCGGATGGTCCCGACGCAAGAGGCTACTTGTGGCCTGAAGACGGAGTGCTAGCGTAAATTGTAATGGATGTAAAATAAACTTACGTATATTCATATATTCGCAGTAATTCAGTAATTGAATAAATATTTCAAACTAATTAAGTCTCAAAGTAGCAGATTGACGAAATCTCAGGTTCTTATCGTAATTCGGACAAATTAGCATTTTGTGATTATCAAGCGGAATTTCTTCAACTTAATGTGTCCCAATTATTCTTAATTTTTTATTTTTAAGCATGAGCATGAGAATGGTTGTTTTTATTACTTAAATATCACACACAACTATTAATACGTGGATTAATTAGAGGTATCACTTCTTATCAATAATTAAAAGTAAATGAATTGAGTATTTCACACACACCTCTTTTTAGTTTTTAGAACAAAAATTATTTTTATCAGAAAGTGCACACAATACTATCGAATGCATAAGATGATCACTTCACTTTTTAGTTTATTCGACTCTTTTTTACCTCTTATTGCTTGAAGTGAAGCTGAAAAGCGTTTAATTTGTGTTTTTGTTATCTCAAGGAAATTTCTAACTAGCTTCTCGCCTCGCGGGAGATTCAGAATGACTTAATTTCATCTCATGATTATCGCGGTGGCATCGTAAGGAAAAAAAATGCAGTAAAAAATCTAAAACATTTATGAATTGGGAATTTGTGATTGCTACTACGAAATGAAAGTATAAATGTTAAATTAAACAATTATTATTTGACGAAATAAGTTTTTTGTACTGAAATCTAACATTTTGTGAATAATTCTCACAGTTTTGAACATAACAAAGAATTGTGCTGTATTTCGGCGAAATACTTGGAAATTACAATTATCTTAGCTTAACTCTGGAGCGAAAGAATAAAGTATTCACAATAAGATCCTATCAGTAGTCGCCATTGGTGATAGTAATGGAATGATTAAATAAATTCCTAACAGGAATACAAGTTTAGTTCATTTGAACAAAATGGAAGAAAATAGGAGCCCGAGAGAGTAAGATGCTGTCGGAAGGGCGCGCGATTAAAGAAGAAGAAGAAAAGACGGGTGTGAATTCTTATATAGAACAAAACACAGATAATAATGAAACGCCGCTCACATTATTCTGGGCGTACCTATTCGCTGATTTCCAGAGCAGTTCATTGACTTAGTGCTTAAATTATATCGTTAAATCTTAATACTTCGATAGAAAAAGAAAATAGTATGTCACTACGTCCCGGACAGGGCACAATATTATAACTGATAGCAGTAGTATCGAGAATGTAAGGTATAAAAGAACTGTGCGTTGACGGAGCTGTCGTTTGTACTCAGGCGATTCATGTAAAAAGGTCTCCGACGTGATTTCGGCCGCAAGACGGAAATTAACGGGCTCTAAACGCGGAATGGTAGTTGGAGCTAGGTGCTTAGAAATTCCCGTTGGGAAATCGAATATTCCGAGATCCACAGAGGCAAGATTTTTCCGAGAATACCTAATTTAGCCATTTTCTGTTACCACAGACAAAGCAGTGGCCGAAGATCTCCATTTAACGACCGAGAGCAACGGCGATTGCGTAGAGTTGTCAGTGCTAACAGACAAGTCACTCTGCGTGAAATAGCCGCAGAAATCAATGTGGGACGTACGACGCTCATATCCATTGGGACGGTGCGGCGAAATTCTGCGTCTTGGGGCTATGGCAGCAGACGACCGACGCGAATGCCTTTGCTAACAGCACAACATCGCCTGCAGCGCCTCTCCTGGGGTTGTGAGCATGTCGATTGGACCCTAAACAACTGGAAACCAAGGCCAATTTCAGTGGCGCAAACATCAAGAAGCAGTGGACCCAAGTTGTCAACGAGGCACCGTCCAAGCTGGTGATTACTTCATAATGGCGTCTGGTACGTTTATACGGAATGTACTGAATCCTCTGGATGTTCGGCTACTTGTAGTCCACTGCTGCCACGCATGGATTTCGTGTTCCAAAACAACGATGGAATTTTTCTGGATGAGAATGTGCCATGTCACCAGGTCACAATTGTTCGCAATTGGTTTCCAGAACAATCTGGACATTTCGAGCGAATAATCTGGCCGCCAAGATCACCCGTCGTGAATCCCACCAAACATTTATGGGACGTAATGGAGAGGTCAGTCGGTGCTCAAAATTCTGCATCCGCAACACTTTCGCAATTATGGACGGCTATAGAGGCAGCATGGCTCAATTTCTTTGCAGGGGACTTCCAACGAGTTATTGAGTCCAAGCCACGTCAAGTTGGTGCACTACGCCCGGAGATCCGTCACGATATTAGTAGGTATCTCATAACGTTTGTCATCTATAAGATTTATGGAACAAGTAAGTTACTAAGTTGACAGCTACACAAAAGCACGCTACAAGAGTAAAAGTGTGGTGTATTTCTTTTTTAAAATAGATATTTATATTTTGATCAAATTATTATTCTCAGAAATCTGTTGTGAGTTTTGCACCACTTCTTGGTGGAAAGAGCTATGACTTTTCAAAAACTTAAGAACAGTACGCGATCGTTTGTATGTCACCTGAAATCGTCTGCAGAAGGCGTAGCGTTCTCAAGATTAAGAACAGAGTTCGTATTGCCACTTAATTTATTTGTGTCGTGATCATGTTCGGCCCCGACCGGATATGAGACATAGCAACCACGAACAGAGAAACCTAAGGGACTAGACAACCCTGGAAAAAATCTTTGCTGTACTACACCACAAAAAAAAAAAAAAATGGTTCAACTGGCTCTGAGCACTACGCGACTTAACTTCTGAGGTCATCAGTCGCCTAGAACTTAGAACTAATTAAACCTAACTAACCTAAGGACATCACACACATCCATGCCCGAGGCAGGATTCGAACCTGCGACCGCAGCGGTCACGCGGTTCCAGACTGAAGCGCCTTTAACCGCACGGCCACACCGGCCGGCTACACCACACATTAAAAGAAGTTGGATTTAAATCACGAACAAGGCAAATAGCAATGCGCCTTCTGCCTTAACTACGACGTTTGCCGACATGCAGTCGGTCCATGGTAGCTGTATGAAAACTATAAAAACAGCGTTATTTCTGTTGGTATTAATAGTAGATGGATAGCATAGATATACTTTAAGTAATAAGCAGGCACTACAGCATTTGAGAGCACATTAACCAATTTAATTACCTTAGTCAGTATTTCTGACAATAGGCTCCATACATTTCAATTTTATATCTTGCTGGCTGTTTCTTTAAATAAAGTCCTTTAACATTTTCGACGTTTCATCTTAGCTGCACACACAGATTCTTACATAGCACTGCACAATAGTAATATTTTATAATAAGTAATTAGTGATTGCGGACCACGCCATATAAGCGTCCGCCGTCTTTAAGAAATACCACGACTGTGGTAACAGAAGAGGATTACAATTCTTCAGCTGTCAAAAAATAAGAAACACAAAATATCGCTATCGATACAATTTATGAACAATTCGTATTCTGCACCGTGGCGCGTACGATATTGTTTTAAATATCAGGTGGTCGCTGTTCAGCGAGGATCTACGAAATTTTTACACAAATTGTATGGCTTTTATGAGCCTGCATGTTTAGATTATCGAATGTAAGTTTATTTAAGCTATCGAAACAGTTACTAATATTACAAAAGGTGTTGCTCACTCACAGTTATCTTGTCAATAACTGTTTAAAGAGCTGTGAGTTTTGACCACACCATGGTCGCTCATCAAATTTGTTCAAAATAATCGTACGGGTTTCAGATGGAATACTGATGCCCGTAATTAAAACGCTAGAAGAAGAAGAAAAAAAGGGACGTTCGTTACTACTTAAGAAATGTGACTTTAAACGTATGAATAATGCTACTAGGTGGACATTCGTCATATAGTCCTGGCACTCGATAGAAGCAAATTTTAGTTCTGTGGTGAAAAATCTGTTTATTCGTGTTAATAAATAAACTACTAATTAATATTGTAAAAACTCGTCTGTAGATGGTCAGTATGTAAGTATGATGAAACACAAATTACATTGAAAATTTGGAAAGGATTTGTTCCACGTCGTTAGAGTGGATTTAGCATGAACAAAGAGGAGATGCCATTCATTTAGCTTGGACAGAAATTGTAAAACTATTTGACCAGAAGCAAATATCTTTAAAGATAACAGGATATTTTCTTCTTTCAAGAATGCTCAGTACTCATTAACTTAGCTTGTCTCCAGTTGTAGTACATCGCTCTTTTCTTATTAATCGATTTTCTTTCTACCTTACTCCACTGCCTGTTACTGTTATTTCAGTCACGGCAATTATCGCAGCAACTAGTAGTTTCTTACAGCAGCAATTCTGAATGATCAGCTATTCGCGTCTTGCATTTTATTTACGGATAAGGTTAATTTCGCAAAGCATGGGGATATAATTTAACAAGATCACCACTTGTTGGCAGATGCAAAAACTGGAAAAATCATCGAAGGAAGTTCCAATTAGCGTCAATGGGTGAACTAGAATTGCGGGTGACAGGCTCATAGAACTGAACACTTCAGCGAGAAAACTAACTGGTACCGTTTATCACGAGTTTCTATCGGTAAATTACACCCGTTACCTAACAGGAATGTAATATATACAACGGAACACCGCCCTGTTTACTACGCCATACACGACTGTAGCCAACACTCTTCATCATTTTACTTTCTGGTTAAGTCGACATACACACTGACGGATAAAGGTCACAACATCAAGATGGAGTTTTGTGACATAAACGAAAGTTAACTGGCATGTTTCTATACCTGAAAAAAGATCTCTGTTCAGATTTCGCACCAGTCGCGTAAGTGTCGATAGTAGCGCCACTATGAAGATGCAAATCAGGTTTGCTTTAAACAGGCGCTGTAACGGTTGTGAACCTTAGTTAGCTTTGAGGCCGGACTTGGTGAGTTGATGTTAGTCAAGAATACCTTTATAGTGACAAAGACGCCATTATCAACACGTTACTGAGTTTGAACGTGGTCGTGTAATAGGGCTACCAGAAGCTCAATGTTCCTTCTGTGGTATTCCAGAGAGATTTTGTTGTGTTGGCTACTGTGGGAGTTAGCACCGACACAAACAAAGAAGGATATAATTTGCGATCGCCGGTGGGGGGGAATCCAAAAAGATCTGTGCACTTTCAAATTAATGAGACACTTTGTTTCTAAAAAGGAAAGAAACATAATTGCACCTCTCGTTATAAGGTGGCTTGATGTGCTTCTCGCATCTGCTACATGCAGTTACATTTATTCTCTATTACTGCTCACAGAAGGCAGGCTAAGTATCGTCTTCCTATTATTCAGTGCTCTCGAAGTCTTTGGCCAAACAGGGTCGACCACCGATGGGCGGCTGCTTATGGGAAGGTTTACTATCTTTGGCCCGAAAAAAGCGTGTTCTTTGAGAATTTTTTTCTCGGGATGTGTTATAGATATCAATGTCAAATTTTGTCAGAATGTTTATTGATATTTACTCTACAAACTGCAACTTTTTGGACTGGAAATGTCGAAGAGCAAAGGCGGAAATGGCGTCGGAACGAAACAAAATTTCGATGTAGACCGCCACGCGCGGTATGTCACAGGTCAGGCGGCTTGTTTGAAATCTAAACTGAGTCGACGTTAGCGAAGTATATAAAATTCTTTAGGAGTTGTACCTCGCTTAAGTTATTTGGACCATAGGAAACAAAATGTTGGCCATTTGAAAAAAATAGGGTTTTTTTCATCGGTTTTTCGACTTCGTCGGCCAAGTAAAAATATTTATAGTTGATGGATCGGAATGAAAGTGGTACAACTCCTAGACAATTTAGTTAGCTTCGTCAGAGACAAAGAATCATGCCAGTAGATTCAGTACATTTAAAGATACCATACCGCGCGATAAAAAAAAAGTCATTTCGAGAAAAACGCGTTTGAAGTTTTGACTACAGATAAATGTAATATTACGCAACTTACGTTCAATCTGCTATTCCGGGTTCATAAACTAGTCCTTCCTCTTCCTCATAGAGGGCGTTCTGCTCGATCTGCGCTTCTCCAGAGCCGCCCGTACGGCCGGTGACAAGCCGTTTTCGGCCGCTTTAATCCGGTGGTCGTCCGAATGCTTGGAGAACTGCGTCGAATATAGTCCCAGGGTGAGGTCCATCGTTGTCGTGGTCTTCAGAATTGCTGAATACCGTTCGTTGAAGCTGATCACTGCCAGGAAAGTCGCAATCTCCACAGTCTTCGCACCAGAATGCAAATGCTTGGGGGCTAACTTCCAAATACACGCGTTCAAACTTCCACAGTCTTCGCACCAGAATGAAAATGCTTGGGGGCTAACTTCCAAATACACGCGTTCAAACTTCCACAGTCTTCGCACCAGAATGCAAATGCTTCGGGGCTAACTTCCAAATACACGCGTTCAAACTTCCACAGTCTTCGCACCAGAATGCAAATGCTTCGGGGCTAACTTCCAAATACACGCGTTCAAACTTTCATTTGAATTTTGCCGGCCGCGGTGGCCGAGCGGTTCTAGACGCTTCAGCCTGGAACCGCGCGACCGCTACGGTCGCAGGTTCGAGTCCTGCCTCGGGTATGGATGTGTGTGATGTCGTTAGGTTAGTTAGGTTTAAGTAGTTCTAAGTTCTAGGGGACTGATGACCTCAGATGTTAAGTCCCATAGTGCTCAGAGTCATTTGAACCATTTTTGTCAACTGAATTTTGTGTGTTTCCTCCCAAGCACTAGTACAATAATTCTTCCTCCAAAAGGGCATCAATTTTTGAACTTCTTTGGTGAGCGGCTGGTCGTGTTGATGTTCGTCCAGATGTCCGGTAGCCTCGGAAATGCACCCCTTGCACCAACTATTTTCCCCAGCCAGACAATTTTGGTGTTGTGGGTGGTCATCCGTCGAACAATTGTGGAAATACGTTGTCCAAATTGCCTTCTTCATCTGTCCTTCCGAATTGGAATGCCGTCGCATAGATAAGCCGTAGTACGGAGTAATCTCCTTTATCACTTGATCACTTGATCTTTGGGCAAGCACATAGTATAATTTTTCGCGACTACAGAGTCGAAATTCCGGAAAAAAAACTGGTGCGTGAAAAAGGCCGATTTCAGGCAGGTGCATTTTTTTGTACAACCGCGAATAACAAATATTTCCGTTCCGTATTCGGAAAACCGTTTCAGGGGTGGATTCTAAACACTTTTATGGATCCAAAATTGCAATTTAAGAAAAATTCGATTTTTTGAACCAGAAGATAGTAAACCTCCCCTTAAGTCAGCGGTGACCGGGGGCGCTGAACTCGTCTTTCTGGAGGTGTGCCACTGCCCGCTCTTACCATTGGCGTGCGGGTCAGCGCCTTCGTGATGCTGCTTCACGGTGCTGAGCTGGTCGGTGTGCAGTCGATGCGTTAAGACTGCACAGACTTGGCGGGAATGTAGCTACTGTACGTGGCTGGCAACGGTGGAAACGAGAAAGTAGGGTCGCTAGAAGACTGGACTCCGGATGGCCACGTGGTACCACCGAGAAGGAAGGCCATCGTTTTCGGCGTGTGGCACTGGTGCATCGTACTGCATCTGCAAATTGAGCAGCAGTTGGCACCGCAGTGACACCACGAACTGCTACAAATCGTAGAAAATTTGAACATAGCTGCTAAGGTTCAGTGACCGTGTCAGAATTATATTAGAACAAATAAGCCCTCGGTCACAAATATTAAGTCAAAATTGACCAGGTTTCGACGCTACTATGAGCGTCGTCTTCAGAATTAAACTAACTGTTCTAAAACATAATAGGTATATAAGACATTAATGAACTGAAGTTTGTACTGACTGGAAAGAGCTGCAGTACTTACAAGTCACATTCTAAAAAATCTAAGCCGGAAAGGCGACGCCATGAAAAGTTGTAAATAAGATAAGATGGCGAGCCGCTAAGGGCTGCTCGTACTTGAGTGAACACGGGTTGCAACATAACTGAGGTGCCCACGTTAGAAAGTGTGGGCAAGTAAATATGGTGTTGCTACGAGCACCATCTAGTAGCCGCAGAAACGATTAGGCTACTGTACATTCAAAATTAGACACATTAAATTGTAATGAAGCTGATTCAGGCATAACGTAAGCACTAATAATAATAAGATGAAGTTACATATTTATCTGCTTTAAACAGAGATACATTTTGTAACGTAATTATGAAATACAAGAAAACAGCAAAGACGAAACAGGAAAATAACATTTCGGCAAACTGCATGAGGAAATCTGAATCAAAGATCGTGCAACGGCTTTATACAGTCGAAAAAGTTTTTATTTCGCAGCTGCAGCTGTTCGTTGAGAATGAGGCCATCATGACGAGATAGATGTTTGAAAATCTCCAATTCCTCTAAAACATCTAACCTACGCCCCTTCTTTTCGGTATGCAGAATATTGCTATCGCCAATGGCTTTAGGCACATCTCCAGTAATTAAGAGACGATCGGCAAAGGATGTATTTAGGTGACTGGTGCTGTTTTTTCTCAAAAGATCTTATCTTATTTACTACTTTTCATGACGTCGCCTTTCCGGCTTAAATTTTTTTGGAATGTGGCTTGTAAGTACTGCATCTCTTTCCAGCCAGTACAAACTTCAGTTTATTAATGTCTTATATACCTATTATGTTTTAGAACAGTTAGTTTAATTCTGAAGACGATGCTCATAGTAGCGTCGAAACCTGGTCAATTTTGACTTAATATATGTGACCGAGGGCTTATCTGTTCTAATACGTTACATATCGGTTACTTCAAGGACAGCTCTGAGCCAGAAGCCCTGTAACATGCATTCCACTGACCCCAGACCATTGCAATTTGTGATTTCAGTGGCGTCAAGCGCTTTGGAGAGGTGGGCAGAGGTCTGTTGTGTTTTCTGATGAAAGCTGGTTCTTTCTTGGTGTCAGTAATGGCCGTGTGTTGGCTAAAAGGAGGAAAGATGAGCGCCTACAGTCAACCTGTCTGCATGCTAGACGCACTGGACCTTCACCTAGATTTGTGGTCTGGGGCGCTATTTCGTATGACAGCAGGAGCACTCTCGTAGCTATCACATGGACCCTGACTGCACAGTTGTACGTCAGTCTGGTGATTCGACTTGTGCTACCATTCACGAACAGAATTCCAGGGGGTGTTTTCCAACAGGATAACGATTGGCCACTCTGGTACCGCGCGCGGCGGTTTTTCAATCCTCGCCAGACATCATGGACGTCGAAGACCCCTAGAGGTCCCTCCACTGTCGCACCGTAAGCCGTGGCGCTTCCTGGCCCACGTTGAATGTGAGGGCGCCATGGCGGAACACACGGTCCCAGCGGCCAATAGTATTTAAGCGCCTGCCTCTCTCTCCACCAGCCCCCCTCCCCCAAGACCCCCTTTTCCTTTCCCCTCCTTCTCCCAGAGCGGATTTTCCTTCTCCCCCCCCCCTTCTTTAGTCCCTACGACCCATCCTCAACTCTTTCCCTCCCCTGCTCTCTTTGGGGCGCCCCGGGCCCATTTCCCCCCTCTCCTCCCCTCCCTCCTCACTCCCTTCTCCCTCATCTCCATGCACCTGGCACATCCTCTTTTGGCTCATTATCATCAGTGTGGTACGTCAATGTTGTGGTTGGTGCTGTTCTCCTGTGCATCGAGAGCCGTGGTTTTAATTGTGTGCTGGACTTGTACATAGTGTTACTGTCAGTGACTGTTATGTGCTACGCTGTCTGTCGGTACTTTATGTTATTTTTAACGTCTTCTATTGTATGATCTATATCCTTTGGCTGAAGAGCTGCGTATATGCAGCTGCCAACCCGCCCCGATGGGGAATTGAAATACAATAAAGAAAAAAAGAAAATCTCCGTCAGTCAGTCTAATCGTTGAGTGCGTCTATCGACATCTCGCCTCAGACAGCGTATTTATGTTACTTTGTTCCGTGTACGAGTGGACGTGGTTGATTCGTGTGGTGTTCTTGTGACTCCGTTGTTTCTTGCTAGTTGTTCGTAAGGTCTCGCTTGGCTGTCCTTCGTTGTTGTGTTCGTCCTCTCCCCTTTGTGTTGTTGTTCACGGGCCGCTCCGTGGGTCCGGCCGCGCTTTCCCTCACGGCAACCCCACGACCGTTCCAGTCGCTGTTACAACAGCCATATACCGCTGTCGTAACTCAACATATTCTACAGGTCGTCGACATGTTGTCTTGGCCTACTTGATCACCAGATCAGCACATATGGGACATCAGCGGACGACAACTCCAGCGTCATCCACAAACAGATTAACCATCCCTGCATTGACCGACCAATTGCAACGGGCATGGAACTCCATCCCACAAACTTACATCCGGCACCTGTATAACACAATGCATGCATGTTTGCATGTTTGCATTTAACATTTTGGCGGTTACACCCGTTGTTAATGAACCAGCATTTCACATTTGCAACGGCTTATTTGGCGCTTGCGTTAACCTGTGATCTTGCAACGATAATGACTTAAATGTGTTACCTAGACAAATGTATTCCCGAAATATATACATTAAGTATATTCTTGTGTTGCGATTTTTTTCCGTCACTTTATATGCACTGGTGTGTGCTACATA
This sequence comes from Schistocerca serialis cubense, assembly GCF_023864345.2. Taxonomy (NCBI): domain Eukaryota; kingdom Metazoa; phylum Arthropoda; class Insecta; order Orthoptera; family Acrididae; genus Schistocerca; species Schistocerca serialis. The sequence continues at coordinate 103,376,768 of NC_064645.1, forward strand.
CACTGACAATGTGTTTGCGTCACATGACCGTGTTACACACGCATTTTACTTGATCCGAAGGTAAACAGATGTGTACTTACTAGTTCATGATTCTTTTAGAGGACTAACTGAAGGACTTATTTCAATAACGGTACAAGTCCATTTTTGTTCATTCTGAGATAAAGAGTCCTAAAGTTAAATGACCGCTTAAAAATCTGCAGTTGATAGTTCAAATGGCTCTGAGCATTATGGGACTTAACATCTGAGAACTTAGAACTACTTAAACCTAACTAACTTAAGGACATCACACACATCCATGCCCAAGGCAGGATTCGAACATGCGACCGTAGCATTCGCGCGGTTCCAGACTGAAGCGCCTGCAGTTGAGATACCAGAAATATTCAAGCATATGACTTCTTGCTAGAGATGAACCTTTCTTTCACTTTGCTTGGATAATTAATTTCAGAAGCATTATAGGCAGGAAAGTGGAGGTAATGGACTTGTACCACAATTAAAATAAGCCCTTCAACTGATGTGCGTAGATAGATGGTACACAAATGTTACCCTCCTCTGTTGAGTATTATAGGACACAATGGTTCATATCTCAATAAGCTTTTGCTGCAGAACAAATGCTTGTAATACATTTTTTCTGTTTCTGTTTGTTGCTGTCCAGTGTATGAATACGGGACAATTTTCTTTAAACATACTCTGTAAGTAAAGACACAAAGTAAAATAATCGTAATCAGTTCCGAATACTTCCTCTCGTGACGATGTAGATATCTTTGGTTTTGATTAGCCAGCAATTTCTTCGGTGACGAAGCACAAGTAAGACAGAGAAATTATTCACGTGTCATCAAGTAAATTCCAAGAGGCTGATAATTTTGAGGCATGGATCGTCCTTACTTTTGATCTTGTATTCCTCTGTTAGAATAGTTGAGACACATTATCTTGTTAACTTCTCACTCGAAGTGGAGCGACTGACTACATAAATACGCCGCACGCAGCAGTCGTACATCGCTCCCCACTCCGCTGCTATTGTTGCAGAAGTGGGCTGGAAGTAAAGGTCTTTCGCTGTCAGTAACTTCGTTGAGACGACTCCAGCATCCCCAGCCTCCAGTAAACTTTTTCCAGGGTAATCGAGCGCGCAAAGGAGAGCTCTACTCATTCGATAATTGTAGGCAGGCGGCGCTGCGGGGGGCCATAAATCAGAGCAGTCGAGCGACAAAAACCGGAGTATGTGCAGCGTATTAAGCTAATTGGGGAGGGTAATGAGGAGTTAATGACGCGTCATTCACTGTTAGGGGAAAGCGAGTACTCGGCGATGCGCACTGACGGTCGTGCTGAGGTCTTTCGAAATAAGGATTTCAGTGCGAGAGTCTGACGAAGCGTCCACGACCCGCAGTGAAAGACTACGCTTTTAACGTAAAATATTCACTTATCCCTCGTCGTGTAACCCTATTTAGGTCTATACATTTGTTCGAAGTCTTTCGACTGGGCAGATCCTATCCCTGAACTGTGACCCTGAAAAACGCTATATACATCTGCCATAACCTCTTCTTTTCGTTTTGGTCATCTGTAGACCACAGTAATTATGGTCATCTTCTTTTTTTTCGATACTTATTATTGTCCATCGTTGTCACACTTCTTAAACATCCGTGCTAGTCTGCAGGTCATGTTCTCTCTCCTGGAAACCTGTGACAGCTTAGATCTTCGGCTTGAAAACTACTCCGCAGTAAATCTGTTCCATTTTTGCCTTTGCTTATAAATCCCTGCTTCCACAGACGGTACTTTGGTTTTATGGTCGACTCTACGAAAACTTTGGAAAAATTGTGCCCGACATCTTTTCTATTCCAGGTTCGTTTTCTCCTTCTTTTAGATAAACGGTCAAGGTCCCAATATTTCTCAGAGGATCTTCCTAATTTATCCTGTCCTTACTACCAAGTTCATACTTCATGCTGTTTACAAGCTTCAGGTCGACTCGGTTTTAACTGAACTTTCAGCCTCAAATTTCTTAATTGTTGGAGTAGATGGGAGAAAGGTAAGAAATAATGGGAATAAGACGGACATTTCAAAAAGCAGGACGAAGTTAGAGAAGCTGTTTTGATGAAAGTTGCATTTTAGTGTGTATTTTAGTGTTCTGAATAGGAATATGTTGACAAGAAAGCCTTATTACCCATCGTTCTTCAAAATTAACACTCGATGTTCAAAATTATTTTCAGCGATTTCAGTTGTATGTGTTTTATACAGTATTTCGTTACTAATAAGTTTTGTGAACAGGAGAGTGGGGAGAAGGATCAACACTGACCCTGAATGAACTGGCCTCAAGGAAATGATGATGATGTTTGGTTTGTAGGGTGCTCAACTGCGCGGTTATCAGTGTCCGTACAAATTCCCAACCTTTGCTCAGTCCAGTCTCGACACTTTCATGAATGATGATGAAATGATGAGAACAACACGAAGTCCCAGTCATATCGAGGCGGGTGAAAATCCCTGACCCAGCCGGGAATCGAACCCGGGTGCGCCTGTGGTTATGACTGCACCAAGCTTGAGAAGACAGTTCTTGGGATATTTTCTCTGAAAATAAGTTACGGTATTTCTCAAACATTGTTTAATAAAGGGTTATTAATTTGCACCTTACAAATTCTACAGCCGCTTTAGCAATGGTGATAAACGCCCATGAAAGAAATACAGAAGTTACAAATCTGAGAAGTCAATTACAGGTAGAAAAAAATCTCATTATTATAGTAAATCAACAGATGAAGCTGCTCTAGTAGCCACTGGGTCGTCATTTTTCCCCATCCGTTAGTGTGTTTCTGTCAAAGGAGAAACAATTCCCGCATTTTCCTCCGGAGTCTGTATTATCAAACTAGCCGCAAAAGATCAGACAGGAAATGTCGGGTATCTACGATGCGAACTGTAATATATACTTGTGTTTCCACATGAAAGCTCCAACACTACGTAGAAGGTACGCGGTCAACAATTCAAAAGTTGTTTTTGATAAGCTATTGATAAGTTTTTGCAAGCTCTAAAGTGACTTGCCCAGTCACTTGTTGGGCAACGTGTAGTTCACTCGTATCACTGGTTTGATGCGACCCACCTCGAATTCCTCTCCTGTATCAACCTCTTCATCTCAGAGTAGCACTTGCAACCTACGTCCTCAATTACCTGCTGGATGTGTTCCAATCTCTGTCTTCCTCTACTGTTTTTGCCCTCTACAGCTCCCTCTAGTACCATGGAAGTCAGCCCCTGATGTCTTAACAGGTGTCGTGTCATCCTGTCGCTTCTCCTTGTCAGTGTCTTCACGTATTCCTTTCCTCTCCGATTCTGCGCAGAACTTCCTCATTCCTTACATTATCAGGCCACCTAATTTTCATCATTCATCTGTAGCATCACATCTCATATGCTTCGATTCTCGTCTGTTCCGATTTTTCCCACACTCCATGTTTCACTACCATACAATGCTGTTCTCCAAACGTACATTGTCCGAAATTTCTTCGGCAAATTAAGGCCTTTGATTGATACCAGTGAACTCTTTTTGACCAGGAATGCCCTTTTTGCCAATGCTAGTTTCCTTTTGATGTCCTTGTCCGTCCGTCATTGGTTATTTTGCTGCCTAGGTAGCAGAACTCCTTAACTTCATCTTCTTCGTAACCATCAGTCCTGATATTAAGTTTCTCGCTGTTCTCATTTCTGGTATTTCTCATTACTTTCGTATTTTTTCGATTTACTCTCAAACCATACTGTGTACTCATTAGACTGTTCATTCCATTCAGCAGATCATGTAATTCTTCTTCACTTTCACTGAGGATAGAAATGTCATCAGCGAATCGTATTATTGCCCTTTCACCTTGAATTTTAATACCTCTCCTGCACCTTTCTTTTATTTCCATCACTGCTTCTTCGATGTACAGATTGAACAGTAGGGGCGAAAGACTACATCCCTGTCTCACACGCTTCTTAATCAGAGCACTTCGTTGTTGGTCGTCCACTCTTATTATTCCCTATTGGCCCTTGTACATATTGTGTATTACACGTCTCTCCCTAAAGGTTACCCCTATTTTTCTCAGAATTTAGAACATCTTGCGTCATTTTTCTAGGTCGACAAATCCTATGAATGTGTCTTGATTTTTCTTTAGTCTTGCTTCCATTATCAACCGCAACGTCAGAATTGCCACTCTGGCGCCTTTACCTTTCCTAAAGCCAAACTGATCGTCATCTAACACATCTTCGATTTTCCTTTCTTTTCATACAATACAATAATTTTCTTTTCATACAGCTAGCTAAATTCTGATGGTAGGATGTGTAATGAAACACTTACACTCTTGTCGATAGACCCATGAGTATTTAAAGTAAAGTAAAACACGTCATGTAAAAATCTTACTGAAAATAAAGACAGAGATGGTAATAATTCTTGTTTTTCACTATTCTTGATACTTCATTTCAGGGTTTATTGCTATATGTTTATGACGAGGGACTTTCTACATCTAAATCTACATATATACTCCGCTAGCCACCAAGAGATGTGTGGCGGAGAGTACTATTCACGTCAAAGTCATATTTCCCCCCCTCTGTTCCACTCGCGTATCGCGCTAGGAAAAAACGACAGTCTGAACGCCTCAGTAAGAACTCTAATTTCCCTTATCTTTGAATGGTGATCATTACGCGATATGAAAGTTGGTGGTAATAATATATTCTCTACATCCTCGGTGAACATTGGATTTTGGAATTTAGTGTGCAGCCCCTTCCGTTTAGTGCGTCGTCTATCTGCAAGTGTGTCCCACTTCCAACTTTCTAAGAGATATGTAACGCTCTCGCCATGGTTAAATATACCAGTCACGAATTTTGCCGCTCTTCTTTGGACCTTCTCAATCTCTTGAATCAGACCCAACTGGTAAGGGTCCCATACAGACGACCAATATTCTAAGACTGGACGAACTAAAGTATTGTAAGCAATTTTCTTTGCTCAAGGACTGCATCGCTTCAGGATTCGACCAATAAACCGCAATCTAGAGTTCGCCTTGCCCGTTACTTGTGTAATGTGATCATTCCATTTGAGATCATGTTGAATAGTCACACCCAGATACTTGACGGATGTTACCGCTTGCAAAGACTGGGCATTTTTTTGTACTCGTACATTAATGGGGATTTTGGCTTTGTTATATGCAGTAGGTTACACCTACTAATATTGAGAGATAACTGCCAGTTATTACACCACGCATTTACTTTCTGAAAATCCTCATTGATTTGTTCAGAACTTTCGTGTGCTACTACTTTCCTGTAGACTACAGCATCATTGGCAAACAGTCTAATGCCGCTGTCGATACCATCATCCAGGTCGTTTACGTAAATCGTTAAAAGCAGCGGACCAATTACGCTGCCCTGGGGCACACCTGAAGTTACGCTTATTTCTGTTGAAGTCACCCCGTTCAGGACGACATACTGCTACCTGTCTGTTAGAAAACTTTCTATCCAACCGTACATGTCATCGGATAGACCGTAAGCGCGCACTTTTTGGAGCAAGCGACAGTGTGGAACTGAGTCGAACGCCTTTCGAAAGTCGAGGAATATGGCATCAACCTGGGAGCCGGTATCTAGAGTCTGTTGTATATCATGCACAAAGAGGGCCAGCTGTGTCTCGCATGACCGCTGTTTCCTCAAACCGTGCTGGTTTCTGCAGATGAGCTTCTCAGAGTCTAGAAAGGTCTTTATGTCTGAAGACAAAATATGGTCCATGATTCTACAACAAATCGATGTCAGCGAAATTGACCGGTTATTATGTGCATCCGATTTTCTACCCTTTTTATAGATTGCTACAACCTGGGCCTTCTTCGAGTCCTGTGGAACTTTCCGCTGTTGCAGTGATCTCTGATAGATGATGGATAAGAATGGTCCTATATTTGTAGCATAGTCATCATAAAATCTTACGGGGATACCGTCTGCGCCAGATGCTTTCCTGGCGTCTAAGGATCTTAACTGTTTTACAATCCCACATACACTAAACACCATGTCAGCCATCCTTTCGTTTATTCGATAACTGAAAGGGGGAATTGTTGTGGACTGACAAGACAGCCAGTCCACAGTGACGGGTAACCGAAAGGCACGCGTTTAAACTCACGCAGGCTGGCGTGAGGTCTGAAACAGGATACGTAATGAATGCTATAAAGAAAAGTACGTGGCTTCTGGAGTACTTAACTTTAATCCACATTTGTAGAACATCGCTCTTGATGATACATGTTATAACCACTATATATATACATAGCAAAGGATTATGGCGCCTTGCTAGGCCGTAGCCATTAACTTAGCTGAAGGCTATTCTAACTATCTTCTCTGCAAATAAGCGAGGCTTCGTCAGTGTTGCATCGCTAGCTAAGTCGTCCGTACAACTGGGGCGAGTGCCTGTACGTCTCTCTAGACCTGCCGTGTGGCGGCGCTCGGTCTGAAATCACTGATAGTGGCGACACGCGGGTCCGACGTATACTAGCGGACCGCGGCCGATTTAAAAGCTACCACCTAGCAAGTGTGGTGTCTGGCGGTGACACCACAGGAATGGTGCTGCAGTCCTCCACCGTAAACGAGTTTTTGAAAGCTTGGTTTAGAATTTCGGCCTTCTTTTTATCATCATCCGTTACATTATCCGCACTGTCAGCAAGAGAAGGTATTGATTTATTTGTAGCGTTCATAGATTTTACGCACGACCAAAATTTTGTGTTTTTTTGTGCAAAATTCTCTGCTTTCTCAGCAACTTCCTAATATGATTGTTGAACCAAGATGGATCCTTTCCCTCCCCTATATTTTTGCTAGGCACATATTGCTCTAGCACATGGTTGATAATACCTTTAATTCCGACCAAAGATGCTCAATATCTTGGTGTTCCGTGGTGAATGCTTGGAGCTGACTTGAAAATATTCATTAATGAGACTTTTATTTGCTTTCCCAAACAAGAAAACTACGCTGTTTCTTTTTTTTTTTTTAACTTCCACTGACGTAGAAGCCACAACGACATAATGGTCACTAATAGCTTCTTCTAGATCAACTTCCTCGAAAAAAAAAATGATCAGGTCTGTTTGTCGAGAAGATATCTAATATGTTCCCATCTCGAGTTGGTTTTCTAACCAGTTGCTCATGGTTGTATGTTGAGAGCGCTCCTAGAATAACTTCACACGAGTCGTTGCTTCTGACCCCTGTGATAAACGTGTAATTTTCCCAGTCAGTGGACGCCAGATTAAAGTCTCCACCTATAACAAATGGACAATTTGGATATTTATTTCCTATGTACTCAAGACTTTTCCTGAAACGTTGCGGATGCTGATGGTCTATAACAACATCCTAATACAATGGTCACTACTTGTCTGATTGACAGCTTTATCCAGACTATTTCACAGTCCGACCCAGTATCGATCTCAACTGCGTTTAAACAACTTTTAACTTCAATGAACTTCCCATAGCATCAGTCCTATTCTTCCTAAACATTATCCAATCCGAGTTCAAAATTTCACTGCTATTTATGTGTGGTTTCAATTAGCTTTTGCGTACCTAATACAATATTGGCATCACTGCTGTTTATTTCGGAGAGTAACTCGGGGATCTTGCTACAGACACTTTGACAGTTTACTAACATGAGATTTAGTTTATTTAAATCCTGTTTAGGCGAACTAACAATTTTTATAGATGGCACACCTACATCAGTGTCATGAACTGGTAATTTTTCCTGTGGGGAGAAACCTAATCTTAATAACTCCCATGTGCACGCCACAAGTACTGTGCTCCCCATGAAGCTGTTACCTCTGTGTAGCACACCCCTGATCTATCGAGGGGCGTCCTACAATCTTCCACCCCATAGCGTAGGTCGAGGAATCTACAACCATTTTCGTCACAGAGTCGACGTAGCCTCTAATTAGATTCTTCCTGGCCCAACCTGGGTAGGATGCTGCAAATCGTCAGCTTAGCTTCCACTCCATGATAGATGGAGGCCATCTTCGCCAATTTAGCCAGCCATCGAAAGGACCCAAGGATTTCCTCGGAACCCCAACGACACCCATCGTTGGTGCAGACATGTGCAACAATCTGCAGCTGGTTGCATCCTGCAAGCTCGATAGCCGCCGGAAGACCCTCTTCCACATCCCGGACAAGGACCCCCGGCAAGCGCACCGAGCGAACGTTGGACTTCTTCCCCGCCCTAGCCACTATGTTCCTGAGGGGCTCCATGACCCGCCTAACACTGGAGCTCCCAATAACTAACAAACCCCTATCCCGTTTTGCCTGTCCGCACCTTGCTGAAGGCACGGCCACTATCCTGGCAGAATGTGCATTCTGCAAATGGTGCAAATGGCTCTGAGCCCTATGGGATTTAACTTCTGAGGTCACCAGTTCCCTAGAACTTAGAACTACTTAAACCTAACTAACCTAAGGACATCACACACATCCATGCCCGAGGCAGGATTCGAACCTGCGACCGTACCGGTCGCGCGGTTCAAGACTGTAGCGCCTAGAAGCACTCGGCCACTCCGGCCGGCCAATGTGCATTCTGATCCAGCTCAGCCTCCCCGTCCCCTCCCAATCCCAGCATCAGATAGCACACTGACTCTATTAGTAAAGTACACTGGATTTGGCAGGTGCCTGCATCCCCCATGCAGCCTTCGCCTTGAGGCTCGAGACCTCGACACAGTCCGCCACCCACACTGAAGTGAGACTGGGCCAGCTGGCTCAGTCGCACCTGAGGTCGGCTCAGTTACAGAGTGGTGTGACCTCCCCCCCCCCCCCCCCTGCACATCTGGTACAGCAGAGGCTGCCCCAGGCACCCAATCCCCACCACACCTCAAGGTGGCACTCTGGAGCCTGTTGACTGTGGCCAACAAAGCTTCCAGTTTTGGACTGTTGCCAACTCCTCCTGCATCCGCACACAACAGAAACAATCCACATCCATCTAGTTAATATGATTTACTATAAGAAACTTAAGGAAATCTACTGCCACACAAGGTTAAAAGCTACACTCTAGTTGGCAGAAAGGACACTCAAATTTAAAAACAATAAATGGTAGTAGCTATATCTGGTGCTATCTAGTGAATACTAAAGAAAAAATCAGTGACCTACAGTAAACTGCTAGGGGCTATCTAGTGAATGTTATTAAAGAATTAAACAGTAACCTACGATAAGCTACACTTACTGATTATTCCTCATATTTATAATGTAAACAAACGTTTATATAGACGGGAAAAACTATAAATAAAACTATAAATACTGCTACCTTCAATGTATCGAGTCTAAATGACACCGATAAACGTAAATACTGAGTATTTTACACTGACAGATGCAGGTACAAAACAAAACCTTTAGGTAACAATATGAGTTCAGGATGTAAAGCACAAATACAAACTCTACTTTATAGGAACCGATGTGCTTACAGTACACGATCACTAAAGCCCATGACAAGCTAAGGAATTCAAGCAGATGGCGAGGTGAATTTTAGCTTTCTGCTAACTAAATCGTACGTAAGATGGGCTCAGAAGTTGTGTTTTAACACAGATTTACTCAAATATTGTAGTGTAACACTAATTTACCACGTATTTGACCTTTGCTTAACTGTTAATGCTCGCAGGTTGCGCTAGTCAAACGTACACAAGTGAAGTTAGAATTCACTGTCAGTATCACTTTTCCTAACAAAACGTATAGAAACTGCTACCTTCAATGTATTGAGTCTAATAAACGTAAATACCGAGTATTGTACACTGACTTAATTGACGTATTTAACGTCAGTTAAGAATATAAACAAACGTTTACGTACACGAGAAGCTGTCCTAAACAGAAACTTCGCTTCTCCTATTCAGACGCAAATAAAAACTGAAACCTTCAATTTATCAAGTCTATCTGACGCTAATGCACGTAAATACACTAATGCACTTTAGCAAAGACAGAAAAAGGTCATTCTTCACAATGATGATAATGGCTGTGATATGGGGTCTGAGTGGGGTACTGCCAAGTGAGGGGTGCCCAAAGGATCAGTGATGGAGCCACTCTTGTTCCTTATTCACATAAATGATATGCCCTCTAGTATTACGGGTAACTCTAAAATATGCTGATGACACTAGGTTGGTTGTAAAGTATGTTGTGTCCAACATTGGTTCGGTTTCAGATCGTGCAGTACAAGACCTACGTTCATGGCTCGTAGAAAATAAACTAACGCTAAATTACAGTAAGACTCAGCTTTTACAGTTTCTAACACACAATTGAACAAAACCTGCCGCTTTAATTTCACAGTATGGGCGTATGATTAGTGAAACTGAACAGTTCAAATTTCTAGGTGTTCAGATAGAGAGTAACAAACAGAACTACACATAAGAACTAAACACAATAAAACAAATAACAATAAAAATGGTTATACTACTTATATGGTAGACAAGTTAAATAAAAAATACGCAAACAGTACAAAAATGAATATACCACACACACACAAATCCTCACACAGCACAGAAAAACACAAAACACAAACAATGTCCACACACAAGACACAACAGAGCAACAACACACACACAAAACGAAATGGCACATACTCACCTACAATAACAAGATTGTTCACAGAATAGGCAACATATTAAAGAAACAAGGACTCCAAATAGGATACAGGATGGAGAACACAACACAGAAAAGATCAGAACGCAAGAAACACCCGTGGATAAATTTAACAGATCAGGAATATATGAACTGACAAGCAACACTTGCAAGTCAGTGCACATATGATAAACATGCAGAAATTTCAAAACCAGATATTCAGTACATCTCAAAGCTTTAAAAAGCAACAGCTCCCATAGCACATTTGCTGACCACCTTGTAGCCCACAATCATCACCCAACCACAATAGAAACAGACTTAAGGTCGGGACACACATGTCAGGACCGTGTCCGTGCCGAGACACGTCCTAGTATCGGTCGTCACCCGGACTACGAAATACAACATTAAAACAAATGTAGAGCTGCGGGCCCCACTTGACCGGGCCGTGCACGGGGAACGTCAACGGGCCGGGGCCGGGCCGGGCGGGATCCGCCGTGTTTAAATTTTCACGTGACGGACACGGCCTGACGGTGGGGTTGTCTTGTGAGCTGTGCAACTGCGCAAAACTGTTCTGTGTACAAAACATGGATGTGGAACGACTAATAGAGGAAGTTCGTAAGTTTCCTGTTCTTTACGATCAGGGAAGTGAAAATTACAGGAATATCGAGTACAAAGACAGAGTTTGGAAGACAATTGCAACAGGTCTACAAGCCAAAGGTAAGATAAAAACTATACAAGTTTTAATACCCGAAAGATATTTATTTACTTTTTATTTTACAAACAGATGTTTGGTTTATGTCATCGTTATATCGCCAAGGCGACATGTTCTTGCCATTCCACAGTCCCTTGTGGAGAGTTCAGGAATTTTTTGAGTTGTTCTCGTACAGCAAATGCAGCATCTGTTGATCTCCCACGAATTCGAGGTAGGTTTCGAAGATTTGATGAACTTCCGGATCCCTCAGCAGTTTCCGTTTGATCCATCCTCTGTTCGGGCACCCTATAACCTTCCATTTTTCGAATAAAGTTGTACAGTGCACACGCAGCCGTCACAATCATTGTAAGGTTATTAGGATCTCCCTGAAGGATTCTTCTAAATATTCGAAATTTCTGTTGCAATATACCGCATGCATTTTCGGATATTCTTCTTGCCCGACACAAACGACAATTAAATATAGCCTTGTCATTTGTTAAGTTCCTGCCAGGATATGGTCGCATCAAGTATGTTTTGAGAGGGAAAGCTTCATCGCCTACAATTACCATTGGAAGTTCAACATCAGTTCCGGGTAAAGTTTTACTCTTTGGGACGCTAAGCGTATTGTTTTCCAATGACTTTCCAAGATTTGAATTTACTAGAATGCCTCCATCAGAGTTTTTTCCGTACGCTCCCACGTCTATTGCAATAAAATTATAACATGGGTCAACCAGAGCAAGAAGCACAATGGAATATGTTTTTTTGTAATTCCAATAGAGACTTCCTGAGTTGTTTGGAGCCTGTATTGTTACGTGCTTTCCATCTAAAGATCCAATGCAGTTTGGAAACTCCCATTTTGTCCAAAACTCCTCAGCTATAGCATTCCATTTTTCTTCATTCGGCACAGGCATCACCTCTTCTAACAATAAATCGATAACTGTTCTAGAGGTGTCATGGACGATAGCTGCAACTGTGGATTTTCCCAACCTGTAGCTGAAGGAAATAGTTTTAAAGGAATCTCCTGTAACAAGGAACCTGAAAAAAATTGAATGTATAAGATGAGAAATACTGTATAATCTATAAAATATTTGCAGCATTTTAAACATTGTAATATAAATACGCGATTTAAAATATTTTTGTTACAGGTGGAATAGAGGAATGCAAAAAAAAAAAAAAATGGGCATCTGTTCGTGACCAACTAAGGAAGACCTTGCAGAAAAGGAAAACTGTTTCAGGACAAGCTGCTGTTCATCAACATAAATACAAGTATGAAGATCTCTTAACGTTCCTGCTACCTTACATGGTAGAACGAGAAACAGTTTCCAATGTTCCTTACACGCAAGACAATAATGAGCATAAACAAGAATCAAATACAGATTCCCAAGAGGAGCAGTCGATTGTTGAAAACGAAAAAGTGTCTACACAAGAAGACATTGCAGATGAAGAATGGATCATTAAAACCCAGGATAGTGAAACAGAGAATTTGATAGAGCGCACTCGGCATTCCCAGACGCCCTCAGCTCATTCGTCCGTCACTTCAAAGAAGAACACGTTTATGAAACCACCACTGAAACGAAAATTTCAGCGTGAGGTTAAACCACAAGACTCTGCATCAAGCCAGCTCATGGCTTACATTTTGGCAGAAAAAAAAGCTGAAAAACAGAGAGATATACAAAACCAAGTTGATGCTTTTTTGGCTGGTATAGCACCAGCCCTAAAATCATTGCATCCACTACTGTTTCATCAAGCTAAAAGTAGGATTTTTTCAATTGTAGAAGACTTTGAACTGAAGCAACTCATGAATGACGTATCAGTCCATCAATTCACTCCATCATCCTCCAATTCCTCAGCAAAATCTGTTTCAACACCATATCCTTCACCTGTGGGAAACGAGTCAACAGAACCTACACAGCAGCTTTTGGACCTGCAAAGGGATTCGCACAATTCGTATATAAATAACCAAAGCCATCATCCTCCAAGTTCCCCTGCATCCTCATCAGCTTCAGAAACTAATTCACTGAATAGTCCTCATTTGTTTTTCTTAGGGTAGTAGAAATTTAACTGTATTATTTACTAACTTATGTATTTATCTTTCAATTACTAAAGTAATAAAATAAAAATGCTGTCCTTAAAACTTCTTATTTATTTGTGTTCTGTGTACTTTTCTTTAACCTACTGTAAAAAAACAGCCAGTCGTTCTTTGGGTGAAACTGATACTCTGCAGAACGTGTCATTTTTTCTCAGCCTTGGTTCTAGTTTCTTTAAAAGTTCACAGAAGGTGTACTGCGTCATCCTAAAATATTCATAAAACTTAGCCTCATCATCTACGAGGTGAGAAAATAGTGTTCGAAACTCTCCCTGTACTGGTCTTGTTTTCCAGGCACTGTGGATCCATAATTTTCTTCTTCTTGTTTGCCTTCGTTCGTTTTCCTCTTCGTCTAAAGCAAGTGCTATAAGCCCTAATTCACTATTACGAAAATTAGTGAACATGTTTTACAGCTTTCACAAACAGAAACACAGCTCACCGCGTCCGAGTCACTACAAGGAACAACAGAGACACGGACGTGCCCCGGTCATGCGTGGCCCCTGCAGAAACGGACCGGAGCACGGCCGTCACTCGTCCGACGCTCGGCCCTGACACGGCCCGGACGTGTGTGTCTCGACCTTTAAGAATACTAAAACCCAGCCACAGCCTACACAGCAAACTGACCATTGAAGAAAACTTCCATATACAGAAGGCAATAGCAGAAGGAAAACAGATCTCAAACGAATACACTGCACTCTCCAAGGGCACACTATTTAACACGTTAAAGGAACTTTAGAAATATAAACAGCACAAACAGATAAAGTCTACACGCACGCACACACACACACACACACACACACACACACACACACACACACACACACACAAAGATAAAATAAAAACAAAGTTCAAATTTGGTGCCGAACTCTCTGGTGAGCAAATGAACACTGACTGGGCTGGGACACACAACAAACCACAATCACACTGTGTTTTGGTGAAGTGAAAAGTGTTTTACTGCGTTATTTGTGGAAAATACTTGTTATAGTTACATGTGCATCACAACACCTCAGCATGATGCGGAGAATGGAAGTGCTTGCCACACGAAAACATAAGTAAAAACGAATATAGGCGCGAAAACATCGCGACAAACTAAATTACATTCTAGAAGATAGGTTAACTTACAGCAAAAAACTTTCTCCTCAACCATATCGTTTGGTTGCAGATGACAAGCTACCTGTAGTAATTAACACACAAGTGATTCAGAAAATTCATGAACACCAAATATAAAGGTATTTACAAACAAAAACGATCTATTGTTTGAACTAAAGATGCACATAATTTTATAATCATTTAACAAAAATGTTCAGTCCGCAGCTCGTGGTCTCGCGGTAGCGTTCTCGCTTCCCGAGCACGGGGTCCCGGGTTCGATTCCCGGCGGGGTCAGGGATTTTCTCTGCCTCGTGATGACTGGGTGTTGTGTGATGTCCTTAGGTTAGTTAAGTTTAAGTAGTTCTGAGTTCTAGGTGACTGATGACCATAGATTTTAAGCCCCATAGTGCTCAGAGCCAGCCAAAAATGTTCACATTATATAATAAATAAAAACGAAAACCCACTGATGATGGCACAGTGGTGCCGAAACATGTTTGGGTACTGAGAAAAACGGTGTTTTGCGTAAGTGGCGCACCTCACATCCAACAATATGGTATTATATTTTGGGGTAACTCTTTCCAGTCTAAAAAGATATTTTTGGCTCAGAAACGGGCAGTTCGGACGATAAGTGGTGTAAGTTCACGAACCTCTCGTCGACCCCTGTTCACGAGTCTGGGCATTTTGTCATCGGCCTCTCAATATACAGGGTGTAACAAAAAGGTACGGCCAAACTATCAGGAAACATTCCTTACACACAAATAAAGAAAAGATGTTATGTGGACATGTGTCCGGAAACGCTTAATTTCCGTGTTAGAGCTCATTTTAGTTTCGTCAGTATGTACTGTACTTCCTCGATTCACCGCCACATGTGTCGGCTGACGAGAATCCGCACGCAATTGTGCAATCACGTCATCAACACAGATTTTCTGTGAACGTTTGGGCAGGCATTGTTGGTGATGTCTTGATTCGGCCCCATGTTCTTCCACCTACGCTCAATGGAGCACGTTATCATGAGTTCATACGGGATACTCTACCTGTGCTGCTAGAACATGTGCATTTACAAGTACGACAGAACATGTGGTTCATGCACGATGGAGCTCCTGCACATTTCAGTCGAAGTGTTCGTACGCTTGTCAACAACAGATTCAGTGATCGATGGATTGGTAGAGGCGGGCCAATTCCGTGGCCTCCACGCTCTCCTGACCTCAACCCTCTTGACTTTCATTTATGGGGGCATTTGAAAGCTCTTGTCTACGCAACCCCGGTACCAAATGTAGAGACTCTTCGTGCTCGTATTGTGGACGACTGTGGTACAATACGCCATTCCCCAGGGCTGCATCAGCGTATCAGGGATTCCATGCGACGGAGGGTGGATGCATGTATCCTCGCTAACGGAGGACAGTTTGAAAATTTCCTGTAACAAAGTGTTTGAAGTCACGCTGGTACGTTCTGTTGCTGTGTGTTTCCATTCCATGATTAATGTTATTTGAAGATAAGTAATAAAATGAGCTCTAACATGGAAAGTAAGCGTTGCGGGACACATGTCCACATAACATATTTTCTTTCTTTGTGTGTGAGGAATGTTTCCTGAAAG
The DNA here is from genome assembly GCF_023864345.2 of Schistocerca serialis cubense. NCBI lineage: Eukaryota > Metazoa > Arthropoda > Insecta > Orthoptera > Acrididae > Schistocerca > Schistocerca serialis. The sequence goes on from NC_064645.1 coordinate 103,392,752, forward strand.
TTTGGCCGTAACTTTTTGTAACACCCTGTATATATTCCTTACTGTTATTTCTTTTTAACAGCATTAACTTATTCCCAAGAATGAGCAGCTTTCACTCGGTTAATACTCGGCGGAAATCAAACCTGTATTTGGATCGGACTTCCTTAACTCTTGTGCAGAAAGGTGTGCGGTATACTGCTGCATCCATTTTCAATAAACTGCCACTCGAATTCAAAAATCTTAGCAGTAAGCCACACGCTTTCAGATGGAAACTGAAGAGTTTCCTCATGGGTCACTCCTATTCTGTCGAGGAGATCCTTGAAAATTTAAGCCGGTTCTTGTTGTATTGTTGATTGCGTTTACTTAAATATATATATATATATATATATATATATATATATATATATATATATATATATATATTGAAAAAATGTCATGGTACGGTTTCTTCTACTTATATTAGAATTCAGCAAATCAAAAAGCACACTAATAAGCCTCTTCTATCAAAAAAAGTTTTTCCATCGTTGTCCTGGGTTACCGAGATATTCGTTTTATTCCCTTGATTTGGTACCCCTTGGCTTCCATCCATTCTCACATATGAAGAAATTTTAAGTGGTGATAATGCAATGGCACATCTACGTACGTAGCAGACAAATTAAAGTTACTGAATTAGTTGTGCAGTGAACACAAAGTGCGTAGTGGGGCGATCACACTTGTAGAAATAATTCAACAGCCAAGATCGCTTAAATACTGTTTACTGGATAATGGGTTTCAACACACTAAAGGTGATGCCGACCGTTAGTCTAGCAGCGGTCATGTACCAAATAGTTTTATCTTGTGGCTGCCGTTTTACATATGGAAAAGAATGACCATGAGAAGAAGTTGTTTTTTTTTTTTTTTTTTTTTTTTTTTTTAGAGGCAATGATTTTATATCAGCTGGTCTGCTTCATTTATCGTTATATCCAAATGGTTTACAAATGTTAATCTACATTCAGATCCGATGATGGAACCTTTAGTATGTTAAAACCGGTTATCCAGCAGACAGTATTTAAGCGATCTTGGCTTTTGAATTATCTACTTAATTAGTTGTCTTAGAAACTCCGCTTGTCGTTGACAGGCATGAATATTGACGGCAACAGTTTGGCATATCACTGCTATTAAAGGAAAGACAAATTCTTTCGCATACACTGCTTCCTTCCTGCAGTAAAGTCATATACTGCGTCTGCCACAAACGACTTGGTAAACACCAGGTGGGCTCCAAGCTCGTTTGCGGCCTTGAGGTAACTTCTGTTGTGTCTGGAGCGTAATCAGTGAGTCTCTCAGGTACTTAATATCCGCATGTAAGGCACCTCAGCTTACTTCCTTTCTAGCGCAGAAGTGAAGATGCTCTATGGTCAGAACGTCATAGATTTTGAAACATCACATTCCTACTACTTAGTATACCCAAAAGATACTTACGGGATACGTTAGGTTGTTGCTAAAGATGGGCTTCTGGTCACATGACTAACGTTAAAGATCTTATCACCTGTCTTCACCTAATGCAGTGCATAAAACGTAAATGTCAATTTCAAACGGATGAACAATTCCCCATTTTCTCGCCACGATTTACGACCAACGGATGAAACAGATCACGTGATTTGTAGTTGAATCCAGACTTCTTTTGTGAAAAACGCAAACTTTCTCCCGTTTTTTGTTTTTAGATGTTCATGTACATCGACTGCTTCCAGGTCGCATCTCACTGAGAATAAACTATGATGGCAGTATTCACCTTTTATCAACAGTCTATTGCGTAGAGCATTACGCGTTTCGAGAACTGATGTTTATTTAAACTGCTTGAAGTTTTATATAACTGCCTTACGTTATGTTCCATGATTGACATTTCACGATACCTGCTGTTCTGATGTACTAGGGACGTCCATGTATTCTTCTATCTAGTTTTTTTGTACTACTTACACAAAGGTTTTGCTGGTGACAAAAAACATCGATAGGCAAGATTTTCTAGGATTAGTAGCGGATATGATTCAGTAACTTGGAACACTTATCTGATATGTGGTGAACATTAATAAAACCGACAAACTGCGGGGATGGACTCCTGATTAGAAATGGAGTAAAAGGGGTCCTATGAACATGTGCCCGGAAATGCCTTGCTGCCAAGGTAGATGGCGCTGACAAGTGAGAGTTCCTCTGACCACGTTCCGAGTGTTCCTTGTGTGTTGCAGGCTGTGTGATCGACCCAGCGTACTGTAAGCAACAGAATTGTCCCGTATTCACGTCGGGAACAAGCCGAGATGATGTTTGTATACTGACAAGCTGATGGAAACTGTCGTGAGGCAGCACTGCTGTACCAAAACAAGTACCCTCACACATTTCAAGCCCTTTTTGGGCGTTTGTGTGATCATGGGTCCTTTCAGACAGACGAACTTGTAGGGATTCGGCGGGCTGAGCGTTCACCAGATATGAAGTTAGTACTGGGGCTCGTCTCGGTATCCTGTAGAAACCGGTCCTAGTTTGCAGAAAGGTCACCGAATGTATTTGCTTCTAGCAGAGCGGAGTTCTCAGTGAATCAATAAAGGAAACTGCAGGCTTTCTCGTCGAATTGCACGGATGAGCTCTTCTCAGGCTATCAGCCGAATCGCATCGTCGTTCTAAAGCGAAGTTTCAACTAGTTTCCTACTAGTCATTTTCAGGCGAAGAATGATAAAATTAGTTGCTATTGCTCATGTACGAGTGACTTTCTATTCTCACAGTGTGACGATTATGCAAAATCATGGGTAAAATGCGAATAAGCGGATAAGGGCAAGATTTATTTAATGGCTGTTTTACTACTTTTACTTACAGCTAAACAGACTTGTATAAGCAAGAGACTTTTAAGATATTGAAATTCATAGAATTACAAAAAAAACACAATTACTGTTTTGTCACAAGAGGTGAATCTTTTTCACATTCTTATCGTCAGTTATTAAGAGGTTTCTAGTCCGAAGTCAATTCAAATACGAGAACAATGGAAGAGAGATGTACCGAAAGCTGAATAACGGTTAAAACGGATGTGAAGTGTTACTAATATCTTGGTGACTGTGTCAGAAAGTAGATACATCGTTTTGTAAAGTTCATATCTTACGGAAAGAACAAGCATACATAGAAAATAAATAATGCTTTTCTTAAATTTGTTGTGACGCTATTAGAATGGTTTATAAACAATGCAAAAAAAGATTAATGACTTTTAACGAACTCTGTAGAGAAATAGAGCAGAATATGAATAAATGGCTAAAAGAGGAGTGTGACGCAATTGAAGAATTGAAAAAGAAGGGCAGATATGTTTCACCGTAAAACAGAGTAAAGACTACAACACGGGATCAAAACAGATTCATTCAACAAAATGTATCTCCACATTCGGCAGTCAGTTACTACCCACTAGCATCGCAAGATGGTGGTGTATTACGATAAAGAAAAGTAATTTTCACTATAACATGAAAAAGGCTTCCCTCTGTAACGAAATATAGTTGTCAGAGATCATCTCAAGTTTAGGATCATCAACACAAGGGGCAAGGAAATAACTGGTTCCAGTAAGCAAACATGGCCTTCACTATTGATGTTCTACAACACTCTAAGGTGATGCACAATAGGAAAAGTCTTTACGATGAGCCCGATTGCTGCTTTCGGTTATTTTTGTTATAGCCCTTTTTGGTACTTTGAAAACTGAGTTCATATTACGTACATTTCTCCCCCAGAAAAAAAATTCAGTTGCTAAGAACTGAATGGTTATCCGGATAGTAAGTAGCCAATTGGGCCTAGCGGTTAGATACTGATGACAGGGCTCTAAGGGCATTTTGCTTGCATGACGTATTACATTTACTTACCACAACCGACTTTAATTTTTTATTAATATTCCTTATATCGCACAGCAAAGAGTGTCGGAATAGACTATGTTTTATACATGCATGGACGATTGACTTTGAGACAGCTGCTGCATTGGAGATAGAGCTCCATCCTCGCAAAGTAGAATAGAACTGTTCGATTTCCTATGACTATAGTGCACGTCACAGCGGAAAACGTCGCGGTTTTGAACCGTTTTGTACTTCCCCTTTTACTAACTGTTGGTAGACAACGATATTTAGTCTTTCTCGGGAAGCATTGCCGTGAACGGCGCTTAGACGGCAATAAGTGCTCTTCTCCAGACCGTGACAGTCTGTTCTCTGTAGCCCAAAGGACTTACGAAGGGCTAGGGTGTTCAAACACAAAATATCCTCAATGAAACAGAAAAAGATGAAATATGGAACAATTTCAATCTAACCCTACAACGGGCGACTTGGTAACAGTACAACAATTCAAAACATTGACCAAAACTTACGGAGCCAAATAATGCTTAACTTACTTATGATCAAAGCTACATCTTGTTCCACTACCAACACCACCATCCAGATCACTGTCTACTAGCAACACTAAAGTAGTCAAGCTCAAGTCTCATTAAATAGTTTTAAATTAATATAAGGCAATGCAAAACAAATCTTAGTGCATATGAGTGAACCGCTGATTTACACGCAAGAAATTGATAAATAATTAATCCGTAAAACGACTGACAATATCTGATTCACTGTAGTAGTGAAAAATGATAATCATTTGAGAAAAAATACAGAGTAAGTTCTTAAAGTCAATAACAGTAGAAAAACAATAAATCTTTTGTAAGACAGGCATGTCACTTTGATTTTTATGCGTTATGGATGTGCACGTCAGGGAGAGAACAAGATATTTCACTGTTAAACAGTCCTTGGTCTTGTTGTGGCAATGTCTCCGCCTCTGCTCAGTCTCATACATTCGTAGTTGAGTTGTGATAGGCGATGGACGTCTTCAGTAGCGCTATGTCGACTTGTGATTGTATCTGTTAGATGAAGAAAAATTTATTATAAAGGACAGCAAATATGAATATTATGCATATATTAAAAGGCGAAAGGAATATAAATCATGAATAATTTATTAATTTTGAAGAGAGGTAGTATGAGATAAGACTGCAGGACTGAGCAGTTAGTTTGTTAGAATGATTGTTGTCAGCTAGTTAACTTGCTCAGAGCTGAGAGAAAGACCACCCCTCTTCTCTGAGCCATGCATTAAGATATCAACTGATTAAATTGTTTGGTTTTTATAAAAATTCTGTTTTAACATTGTACATGTTTCAAATCACTGTTCACTTTGGTTTGCATAGTATTATTCAGACCAATGTGTGAAAGTCACGTGAAATTTCACTCTGTCTTTTTGAATATATACTTCATTCTAAAATCGTTGTCTTGGAATGGCATTTCATAGGAATAGTTGCTCTCCTCATCCGACTTTTTAAAGAACGTTTATCATTACGCGTAACCACATTGCACTATGTAGTAAGCAACAGTTTGAATATTATTTGGAAATTTTATTTAAAAATAGAAATCTAATTTAGCTGCTGCCTGCTTGCTGATTGCTGTTGTGCTTTCGAGAAATCTGCAACAATGTTGTCAAGACGCGAGGTAAGTGGAAATTTTGTTTAGAGCCAGATAATTGTTTTACTTCAATTGCGCATTTAATATAAAGACAAGTTGTATTCAGACCACCTACAGTTCAATTCAAATTAGGTTCTGTCTAGTCAAAGGTAAGTCGAATAACAGCTTGTGGGTACATAGTAGGGGTAATACATAGACTTTGTGTAGAGTGGAAAGTAATTTGGACTGAATTTCATACTGAAACATATAGTGGGGGGCTTACATTTTTTCTTAATTTTCTTAATCACGCCCATAGGCTGCTCTCTTACTCAACGAACATTGTCACATACGACCCGCATGCCATACACACAAACAAGTCATTACTCAGCACTCGTGATATCGCGTTATTTGAAAGTAATCCGGGAAGTAAGGACGAATTTGAATTTTGGGCCATTTTGTCATATGACAGTTGGTAGCCGTGGTTTTTTCATGTTTGTTATCTTCGGTTCTTCCCATTATTATCCTGATAGATTTTGTGTCGTCAGCATTGTTGTTTGATGTTTTTCAGCATGTAGCAGCCGACAACTGAACAACGTACCCAAATGATAAAAAAGTTATTACAAAAACAACAACTGGTTTTATCACAATTTCACTGCATCAGACTCTTTCAAAAGATCTGAAAATGCATGCGTAAAAGATTCAACATACACAAGAGTTGGAACCTGCAGATCGTGGAAGAAGACATCGATTTGCTCAATGGCTTTTGACTCGACAAGCGGAGAACGAGAACTTCCCAAAAAGAACAGTTTTCTCAGATGAAGCGTACTTCCACCTCTGTGTGTACGCCAGTAATCAGAATTTGGGGTAAAGAAAATCCGCGAGTGACTTTGGAAGACGAGTGCATCCACAACGCACGACTGTGGTGTGTGTTCTGTGCGGGAGGAGTGATCGATCCGTACTTTTCTGAAAATCATGAGGTAGCTGTCGTCACTATGAACGTAGAGCGTTACCGAAACATGTTTCCTGATTAGTTTTCCCTCTTATTGATGAAAATGACGATTTTTGTTTTCAACAAGATGGTGCGCTATGTCACACAATCCGTGCTCTGCAGAATGTTAAGTCTCCTCAAAAAATTATCTTTTTGGGTGGCAATCAGGAATGGCTTGCCACATCATGCAGTCTTACGCCTTGTGAAATCGAAACTGTACGTGAACAAAGCACAAACAATACAACAATTGAAGAATGAAATTAAAAGGTTTCTTAACCGCATCCCACCATTTGCGGACGCGTCATCGTGAATTTCAATGAACGCATTGCTCGTTGCCGCGCGGCCTTGGCTGGTCATACGGAAGATATTGATTTTTCATTAATAAATGGGAGAAATTTCTTAATGTGTTAAAAAAAACACTACATTTTCAATAAATTTTATATGTTTTATAGCACGTTCATATTCGTCCCTACGTCCGCTTACTTAGCTGAGTGGTAACATATTTGCCTACCATGCAGCAGGCCCGCTTTCGATTCCCGGCCAGGTCGGAGATTTTCTCTGTTCGTGTTCATCATCACTTCATCATCTCCGACGCTCAAGTTGCCCAATGTGACGTCACCTGAAACAAGATTTGCAACCCGGTGGCCGAACTTCTCCGGATGACGCCTCCCAGCCAATAATGCCACACGATCACTTCATTTCATTTCATTCGTCTCTACTTCCAGTACACTCTCTAGAAGCGTCCAATTTAGTGCACGTTCATACATGACACTGTGCGCTGCCTCAAACGTCAGGCCACCAATGTGCCACCACTATCTGTACAAGCACCACTGCACGAAGTCGTTGCCCACACTGCACCCCCGCCCGTGCCACCGTCGTCTCGACCAGTGACGTCCCGCAGACTAGCTTCTTGAGCCCCTCGTACTTGGCTCCACCCCAAAGTGTCTTCTTCCGTCATCCTCCAGGAACTGACCATCCTGCTCTGTCCGTCTCCAAGTCCAGCCCGAGTCGCCAGCCTCGGCCGCCGCTACAGCACTCCACATCTCTTGACGACTGTCGACGACACGCCGCGGGCATTGACCACTGATACTCCCTGTCTCCTTGGGGATGTTGCTCTTCCCAATCGGTGCAGCCGACTGCCGCCTTTCCCCAGCTCTGTCGAGGCGGCGCTCGCATTCTTCAGGTGCCCGCCGCAGTGACCCTCTGACGGCGCAAGTGCCACATGCATACAGCAATCACTATGATTTCTGGCACCGGGGAAAATAACCGTGCAGTGGGACACGGTACAAATTTAAAAATAAATTTCCCTTACAAATTTTTAAGTACTCTGACTACCGGTTTCGCTCGGCAAATGACCATCTTCAGATCCGTTGTATAAAAACATGTCCGAATATACTGGAGCTATAGAGGCGTCGTCAGATGCTAAACACAGAATCAGCGGCAGTATTTGACGGCGTCACTATGGCTCCAGTATATTAGTACATGTTTTTATAAAACAGATATGAAGATGTTCATTGTTGACTAAAACCGATTGTGACCATAGTGAAACGTGGAACTTAAGGAAAGCAGGAAAAGGTGTCGACGAGACCTAATCAGTTACCGTTGGTTGCACAGTAAACACATACACTTTATTTAAGGAAATAATTTTTTTAATACAGTCATTTTAAAAAAAAATTGCCTGTAACACAAGCAACACTGACAGCTGAAGGCCTTATCAAGAAGAATTCAAATTGTTTGTCACCTGAAGGCCACAAGCAATAGGAGTAATTTAAATAAAATATTATTTTTAAACAATTGACACAATCAGACCAAATAAAAAGGGAGTGATCCACAAACAGTGCTCCAAAGATCGACCTGAGAAAAGTCCCTACAGCTGCGTAAGCGGTGAGACTGGCAACCAAGAGTTATGGTTACCTAACAGGATGGTAACTCAAACTAGGGACAGTTTAAACAGCGATCATTCCTCTTACCAAATCCACCTAACGTTTGATAACCGGTACAATGATGGAATAATTCAAGCGACGACGAAGTGACAGACAGCACTGTGTCTACAGAATCCGGTATTTAAAACATCGAAAGGCAAAAGAAACCACTACAACCAAGGTAGAAAAAAGAAACGACAATCCACACCGCAATCAAGGAGGCTGTCGAACTACACATCATGCCGGACAGCATCGGCAAGACGAGGAAAAGTACACTGCCGCAAAAATACGCTAACCTCCAGGGCAGGTAACTGGGGCGTTAGCGGCCACTAGGCAGTAAAATACCGCTGGTGCACTTCACCAACAATAACACAAAATTCAAAAACTAATAACAGGCAGTAGAAGACGGCTAGTAGATTCCGCCAACTCGACACACTCCTCTTGTTGCTGTTCGTCTCATGGCGACCCTGCAAGCAGCAACGCACAAACAAACGGCGTGGTCACCACTACACCACTACTGGATTCATGTTCACTCAACTCATCGTCCTGGGCCCGGTGATCAACGAGGTTGTGGCCCTCGCAACTACAGCCCCTCGATCAGGCATGTCCTCCGCTGCCAGACCTCTCTGCTGCTCCATCCCAACCGAACTACCGACACACCCGACCCGGAAAACACTTCAAGTCCTTACAAAGATAGTACGGCTACTAGATATTGGCCGGCCGGAGTTGCCGAGAGGTTCTAGGCGCTACAGTCCGGAAACGCGCGACCGCTACGGTAGCAGGTTCGAATTCTGCCTCGGGCATGGATGTGTGTGATGTCCTTAGGTTAGTTAGGTTTAAGTAGTTCTAAGTTCTAGAGGACTGATTACCTCAGAAGTTAAGTCCCAGAGTGCTCAGAGCCATTTGAACCATTTTGAACTAGATATTGATAAACGCTGCTGCTGCCACTCGCTGACAGACAACGCTAGCAAACGTAGTGGCGCCAGTAAACAGAAGGAGAAAACGAGACGCCACTACCCCTATTATACGATGCAAAGCTACCAATGGCACCAACGCGGGCCGTACACGGCTCACATAGACATGAAGTAAAGGAAATTTATTCTATTTTCGGGTCACTGTTCAATTCGTGACCATGTCCCAGCTTGTGAAATTCATTAATAAACAAAACTGGTCAGGTACGAGTAGAGCTCGCGCTCTGAGCCTTCCGTACAACATTAGTTACATACAGGGTGTTTCTGTAAGAGCGTGCAAAACTGTAACAGGGCATAGACATTGCTTCACTGAACAATTTGAGGTAGGGAACTTGGGTTCAGAGGAACATGTCTACCTCTTTGTCTAGCATTACTGTTTTCCAGCTTATTTACAACTAACTAGCGTACAAGTTTGCACGTACTGCCGACCAGTGTGGCTGTGCGGTTCTAAGCGCTTCAGTTTGGAACCGCGTGACCGCTACGGTCGCAGGTTCGAATCCTGCCTCAGGCATGGATGTGTGTCATGTCCTTAGGTTAGTTAGGTTTAAGTAGTTCTAAGTTCTAGGAGACTGATGACCTCAGATGTTAAGTCCCATAGTGCTCAGAGCCATTTAAACCATTTTTTGCACGTACTGTGCTGTTTATTTACATGTACGTCCTTTATTTCCTGCAAGGAATCAAGGAGGACCAGCCTGATTACTATGGAGGTTTTGCTTGTCCACAAGGTGGCTATGTTATCGTATTTACATTGTCCCATGTCGTGAGAGGATGTGGATACAACATGACGGTGCACGCCTCACTTCAGTGTGTATGGCCGCAGCCATCTCAGTGCTGTATTCCCTGGTCACTGGACCGGAAGGGGAGGTCCTATTCCATGACCTGCGAGGTCACCTGACCTGAATCTCCTTGGTTATTTCCTATGGGGATATCTAAAGTCACTTGTGTGCGTGAGACCCCATTGGATACGGAAATAGAATTAGTTGCTAGAATTGTAGCTGCCTGTGATGTGAATCGAAATACACCAGGGATATATGTCATAATCTTGTTCACTGATGTCATGCTTGTATTGAGGTTGACGTCCGTCAGTTTCAGCACATTTTGTAAGATACAGTACAAACGGTACGTTCATTGCGTCAGTGACGGTATTTACAGTTAACTGTAACTAATGTAAATAAAAAGGTACACATTAATGTGAATCTATTCCTATTATCTGCTTAAGCTGGCTTCTCTGACTCCAGTTTCCCTACCTCAAATCGTTCAATGGGGCATCCTCTGTGTCCTGTTAAATTTCTGCGCGCTCTTACGGAAACACCCTTTATATAGACAGTTCATTCACCCCGTGAATCGAGAATTACGACGATTTTCACCTGTTATCGACAATGACACTGTCAAGATATCGCTCCCGGGAATTCCAATAATATTTTTGTGTGTGTCGTAATTAGAAATTAACAACTTTCTGACTTTTTTTTACTTATACTGTCAAACCCTGCTTCTTGCCAAATTTCATGATTCTAGGTCACCGGGAAGCACCCCATAGGTATGATGAGCCAGTTCGCAAGTATCAATGTATGCGACATAAATGGCCGTACCTTCTGACTTCATTGATTAGAACTTAAAATTTTTTACACTCTCAAGGGACCGTCAACCTTAGTGTGTGACATAAATGTCAATTTCATATGTCTGCCCGTTCCAGAGAAACTGTTTTTTAACAGTTGGACAGACAGACACACAGACGGACATGAAAGAGCCCCTTTAAGAGTTTTTACCGAGTACAGAACCCTAAAAATGAAGAGGAATGTTCTACGATGGGAATCTGGAAAGAGGGAAAGGACTGTAAGTGTAGAGTCCAGACTTTTCTTTACATATATATTTCTGATTCATTAGACATGGTGCATACAACTCCCAGAGAAAATATGATTTATAAGAAACTGTTGTGTACATAGTTCCTCGTAGTCACCACGTACACAACTTTCCCAATAGAGCGCGCCCAGCTAAGCACAACAGTGCAGGCGCAGTGGTCGTCTGTCTCCGCACTACGAGATGGCGCTGTCTTAGAGATGGACCAAATTCTGCTTCCGCCGATCCGCATATTAATATGTAACGCAGCCAATGAGATTGCTGCTAACGTATAATCTTTTTTCCTCACAGATCACACTCGCACAGTGATACCTGAACGCGCGAGGTATTATAACGAGTGTACGGACCTCCGATTAGTCAGTCTGCAATAGTGTGCATTAGTCTGCATTACTCTGGAATAGTCTATAGTCAAGTTTCAGTCTGCGCCTAATAAGATTATCATATTCCTGTACATAGCCATGAAGATAAATGAATAGACACTTTGTCAAGTATCAGAGATATGTGAGTATAAGATTAATGTACCACGATCAAAGGAACTTCAGATTGTCAATTGTAAACAGCATCCAGAATCAAGTTACGTAATATCTATGCTTTTTATTATTTTAATAAATGTGTGTGCAAATTAATCAAGTTCTGTTTAAAGTTGGTCACCGTCAATCTGCTACTCTAAGCATGCAAGTGGCATTTCTACCGTCTGACCTAACGGCAGAAGATAAACACGCCACGATAAGACCACGAGACATATTGCTGACACTCGCCTACTTCGTTAGAGCGACAAGTCAAATAATCGGATGGTGTGTATACCGAAGGTCTTACAGTACGCACACCACAGAAACTTAGTACTTGCTGTCATGAAATGAAGGCTCACAGCTATACACTGATCACCACATGTGTAATATATACAGTTTACCAGCAACAGACATTTATTCTACAAATGAATGAGACAGAGAATATTAGATACAAATGATGTGTATTCCGATATCATTCCGCAATTAGTAGTGTCTACATGTTCACATGAAACACAGTAGAAATGCAGACCTAAGCGCTCTGCAATGGTGAACAGTGTCGAGAATTACATGGCCGTAACCTGGTGGAAGCAGTTTCCCAAAGCTCTGGCTGCATGCTGCTCTCCGTACTAGACACCGCCTGCGTTCGGTTCTTCTGACCACTGAGAGAACAATGCCTTTCTGCCAGCGGAACCGAAAAACTGAATACCAACCGTGCGGAAGTCTCCGTGACGTTACGGCTTGTGATTCTCGACAAATTGACGTTAACAGCCCCGTCCTTTGCGTAAGCCAGGGAACCGCCGGCTTCCCAAATAGAAAGCTTACTTTGTCAGAGCAACTCTAATAGGGCGAGCAACAGGTGGAATGAGAAAAAGCAAGACGGGGATACGCGAGCACTGGTTCATGTTAACTAGCAGTGATCTTTCGGCTCGAAGCATGTAAGTATGTTAGCTAGACTACTGAGTTAATACACGCCAGTAATTTTAGGCATAATATCTATGGAACTCCAGCGGCTGCTATATCTTGATTGTAAAAATCAGTCCCAGTTTATTTTTTGTTAAAGTTGTCACCTCTTTCGATTGGTAGATTATTATCAGAAAAATCCGAGGTAGCAGCGGCGTGGGTCGCGAGACAATAAATAATGGTACGTGTCAAATGGCCGATGATGTTGTAATTCTGTCGGAGACAACCCACGACTTGGAAGAGAATTTGAACAGAATGGATTTTTATTTAAAAGAAGTTATAAGATGAGCGACGACAGCAATAAAATGCGAATAATAGTACTAATACGGTATTCTGCCTTACGGCAGGTCTTATCATGGGTTGAGCCTCTTCCACTTTTCTCTGTCCATAGCCAGTATTTTCATTTATGAATATTTGTCTCCTATGACATTGTCAAGCATTTGATATCTTCTTTTTCCTCTTCCCCTTTTTCCTTTTCCTTCCACCATTCCCTCTATTCCTTCCTTCAATAGACAGTCCCTCCTCAAACAACGTTGAATCCAGCTCCGTTTTGTCTTTCTGATGACTTTCAGCATGTTTCTTTCTTCTCCAACTCTTTTTGATACTTCTTCATTCCTTACTCGGTCTTCTCATTTCACTTTTACCATTCTTCTCCATATCCACATCTCTAGTGGCTGCAAGTTTCTTTCATCTTCCTTCCTCAATGTCCAGGTCTCCGCACCATATAGTGCAACGCTCGAGGTGTAACATTTGGCAAATCTTTTCCTCAGATCTTTGTTTAGTGGTCCAGAAAGTAATTTTTGTTTCCTCTTGAGTCCTCCTTTTGCCATTACAATTCTTTTCCTAATTTCTGTATATACATATCATCCATTATTACACTTCCCAAGTGAGAAGTTATTCACTTGCTCTATTTCCTCTCTCCCTGTTTTCATACGGCATTTTCTCCCCTTTCCTCCAATTACCAAGCTTTTCGTTTTCTTCTTGTTAATCTTCATTCCATATTCTTCTAATTTTGTGTTTAGATCATCTAACATTTGTTCCGTCTCTCTTACACTCTCTGCCATCACAACCATGTCGTCTGCAAATCTTATATACTCTACTCTCCGATCCCCTATGCAAACTCCTCTCCTTCCATGGAAGGCAACGGGAAACCACCACTGGAATTACTTCCCTAGACGTTAATGGGCTGGACCTCTCTGCGAATAATGGAAAGTAGTTAAATCAGATGCTGCTGCAGGGATTACAATAGTAAATGAGATACTAAAAGTAGTAGATGAGTTTCACTATAGTGGGAACAAAGCAACTGATGATGGCCGAAGTAGATAGGATACGAAATGCAGCCTGGCTACTGATTTTAAGGTAAATGTCCGGAGTGTAGCCTGGAGCGGAAGTAAAACACGATAAATGGGCATTTCAGACAAGAAGAGATTATAAGCTTTTAAAATGTGGTGTTATAGTAGAATGTTGAAGATAAGGAATTGTGAACATGGTGTTCGAGGAAAGTGTGGGGTGTAAACATTGTAGAGGGGGACCAAGGGATGAATACGGAAGGCAGGTTCAAATGGACGTAGGTTTCGGTAGAAGAGTCTTGCACAAGGCAAACCTACGTTTCTAGCATTTGTAGACTTAGAGAAAGCTTTTGACAATGTTGACTGGAATACTCTCTTTCAAATTCTGAAAGTGGCAGGGGTAAAATACAGGGAGCGAAAGGCTATTTACAATTTGTATAGAAACCAGATGGCAGTTATAAGAGTCGAGGGGCATGAAAGGGAAGCAGTGGTTGGGAAGGGTGTGAGACAGGGTTGTAGCCTATCCCCGATGTTATTCAGTCTGTATATTGAGCAAGCAGTAAAGGAAACAAAAGAAAAATTCGGAATAGGAATTAAAATCCATGGAGAAGAAAGTAAAACTTTGAGGTTCGCCGATGACATTGTAATTCTGTCAGAGACAGCAACGGACCTGGAAGAGTAGTTGAACGAAATGGACAGTGTCTTGAAAGGAGGATTTAAGATGAACATCAACAAAAGCAAAACGAAGATAATGGAATTTAGTCGAATTAAATCGGGTGATACTGAGGGTATTAGATTAGGAAATGAAACGCTTGAAGTAGTAAAGGAGTTTTGCTATTTGGGAAGCAAAATAACTGATGATGGTCGAAGTAGAGAGGATATAAAATGCAGACTGGCAATGGCAAGGAAAGCGCTTCTGAAGAAGAGAAATTTGTTTACATCGAGTATAGATTTAAGTGCCAGGAAGTCTTTTCTGAAAGTATTTGTATGGAGTGTAGCCATGTATGGAAGTGAAAGACAAGAAGAGAACAGAAGCTTTCGAAATGTGGTGCTACAGAAGAGTGCTGAAGATTAGATGGGTAGATCACATAACTAATGAGGAGGTATTGAATAGAATTGGGGAGAAGAGAAGTTTGTGGTACAACTTGACTAGAGGAAGGGATCGGTTGGTAGGACATATTCTGAGGCATCAAGGGATCACCAACTTACTACTGGAGGGCAGCGCGGAGGGTAAAAACCGAAGAGGGAGACCAAGAGATGAATTCAGAAGGATGTAGGTTGCAGTAAATACTGGGAGATGAAGAAGCTTGCACAGGATAGAGTAGCATGGAGAGCTGCATCAAACCAGTCTCTGGACTGAAGACCACAACAACAACAACCGACAGCGCTCACAACATTAGCATTAACTAAACTCTGCTGAGAGTTATTTGTGCCATCAATTAACCCTTAAATGACAAAATGTTTCTCCACAACAACAATGAAATAATATTAATGAGAAAACCTACACACCTTATTATGTATTCTTAAGTCTACCGTGAAATATGGGGCGGTAATTACTCATAGTAAAGAGCCAGGAGAGAAACAACTACTCATGATTACTAGTGGTATATTCACTGATCAGCTAAAACATTATGACTACTGCCCACAGCGACATTGGATGCCGCCCAGTGGCGTTGGCACGTGATGTGGTACAAATTTATGTGAGTGGAGCAGACACGGACAGGAGATCAACCTAGCGAAGATATGGACTGTAAATGGGGAAATCCATTGAGGAAAGCGACTTTGATAAAGGGTAAATTGCGCAGAGCCTGTGAACGAGTATCTCGAAAACGACGAAGCTGCTCGAATGTTCACGTGCTACTGTCGTGAGCGTCTCCCGAAAGACGTAGAATGTCAGTGAAACTACCATCGTTGGACGACCACAATTCTTCTCAGAACGTGCGGTTTTGAGGCTTGTCTTCTCCGTAAAGAGGGACAGACGGTGATCTGTGGTATTTCTGCCGAAAGAGCACAATATTGGCGAACGTACAAGTGTTTCGGAGCACACCGTTCATCGTACACTGTTGAACATGGAGCTCCGCAGCACATGTTCACAGGTGACCCAACAACATTGTCAATTACATTTGCAGTGTGGGCACGGGACCATCGGGATTCAACCGTCAACCAATGAAAACATGGCTCTTCGGGTCAATCACATTTTTGCTAGACTAGGTAGATGGGCGTCTCCACAAACGCCGTAATCGGGTGAACGGCGGCTCGAAATGTGCAGCGCGCCAAGGACGCAGGCTGGTGGGTGCAGCATTATGCTATGGAAGACATTCTCCTGCCCTTGCATGGGGCTTCTAGTAGTAATCGAAAACACGTTGACAGCTGCGAACCACCTGCATCCCTTCATGCTTGATGTCATCCCCGTCGGCGATGTCATCATTCAACAGTATAATTGTCTGTGTCTCGGAGCCAAAAGTGTGCTACAGTGTTTGAGGAGGCTTATAATAAACACACGTTGATGTCTCAACGACCGAAATCGTATGGTGTAAATCCTATGGAACCCATCTCTGTCGCTATCGGGAGCTATCACCGCGTACGCAAATCAGTGGGCCGCTATTTACGCAAATTACCTGACCTGTGCGTAAACATCTAATGCCACGTACCTCCACAACCTAATAACAAACTGTCTGATCCCTGATAAGGAGAATCAGTGATGAATTTCGTTTCAAAGACGGGAGAACAAGCTATTAAGCAGGTTGTGATAATGTTTTGCTTCATCAGTGTATATCTGCCAGCGTTACTTAAATTGTTAATACACTCCATTGTCAGGGTGTGAGTATGTGGGAAAGCATCTGCTTCCCAACAGGACATCCTATGAGAGCTAGTAGAATCCTATGGGAATGATCAAATGAGGGAGAATAGGGACCCTGATCAGTCTGCCATCTTCTCATTCAAGAGAACGATTGAGGAAAACACTTGTAGATGACATGTATGAGTTTGTTCACCTGTTCTTTCAGAAGAGAAAGAGTCAGCCCATTACAATCGAATTGTGTTGTTGTTGGTTGAGAATGTTAGAGTCCTATTTGGACCTACACATCACGTGAAAACGATGGTGGTGAACATGAGTTTTTTTTGACGCACTTTGAACCCAGTGCGACCAATATTCATATTTGTATGTAGAGGATTGGGGGTGGGGGGGAGGGGGAACGGATGGCTGAGATGTATCACGGAGTGCTCATGGATGAGGATGGCTCTCCTGTTCCTTCCATATCACGCACAGTTCATGCCACTGTTATTATATGTTTGCAGGTAGGTGCCCTTAAATTCAGTCAGTCACGCGAATGCGTAGTGGGTACCAAGTTACATACATAATATAGAGAGCACGTTAAACACCCACGTAGACGCCACACAGATTAAAAAGAAGGGAGGCTACTGACAGGTGTAAATATTCCCAAATCATCAGTTCAATAAATCATACTCGCAAAATACTGACACGAATTGTTTACGGAACGATCGGAAAACAGGTAGAGGACGACCTCATGGAAGATCGCTTTGGATACGCGGTGAAATTTAGGAACGCGCGAGGCAATGCTTATCCCGCGTCTTGTCGTAGAAGACAGGCTGGCGAATGGTAAAACTACATCTACAGCATTGAGACAAAGCGTTTGAAATTATCGACTGGCATACTCTCTCATTCTTAGAAATCTCTAAGTCTGCAAGAACTACGTACAGCGAGCGGTAGGTTATACATAACTTGTACAGAAACTTAAGTGTAGTCATAACAGCTCAAGGATACGAACATGAGGCTGCGATTGAGAATGGAGTGAGATAGAGATGTACTATATATCCCACATTATTGAATAGACACAATGAACGTGTAGTAAACGAACAGAAGAAACAATTGAAAAAGGAATTACAATTCAGGGAGAAGATATAAAACTTTGTTTTACGCCTATGACAGTAATCCTGTCGAAAACGACACAGGATTTAGAATACCATTTGAAGGTAACAGATAGTGACCTGAAAGTGTTTATAGGTAAAACAAAAGTAAAATAAGGTTGATGTAATGTTGTTTTACTGAATCAGGTGATGGCGAGGGAATTGGATAGAAAATATAGTAGATGAGATTTGCTATTTGGGCAGTAAAACAACTGACCATAGTCGCAAACAGGAAGGATATAAAATGTAAAGTACAGTAGCAAGAAAAGTGTTCCTTCAAAATAGAGATTTATTAGAATGCAGTATAAATGTAGGTGTTTTCTGAAGGCATTCGTCTGGAGTATAAACTTGAGCGGAAGTGAAAAGTGCACAAGAAACAGTTCAGGGAAGAGGAGAACAGAAGCTTTTGAAATATGACCGTGATGACTGGGTGTTGTGTGATGTCCTTAGGATAGTTAGCTTTAAGTAGTTCTAAGTTCTAGGGAACTGATGACCATAGATGTTAAATCCCATAGTGCTCAGAGCCATTTCAACCATTTTTTTTGAAATATGACGGTTCGGGAGAATGCTGAAGGTTAGATGAATTTATCAGATAATTAATGAGGAACAGCTGATTGGAACTGAGGAGAAATGATATTTATGACACAATTTGGCTAAAGGACTGGAATGGTTGCAGAACACATTTTGAGACATCAATGAATAGTAGGTGGGGACTAATGCTTCACTACAGTGGAAATGGATGTAGGTTTCAGTAGCAATGCAGAAATGAATAGGCTTGTACAGAGTACACTAAAGTGGAGAGCAGCGTCAAACTAGTCGTAGGACGGAACACCCCAACACTCTCCGAGAAAAGCCGGGTCTGTAACACAGTTTGCTTTGCGAGGCAGCGACGTTGTCGTGGTCGCGGTAATGGAGATTGGCAGCTGACGCCGCGTCGCGACGTCGCCAGGACTTTGGCGAGGCACCCGGAGTCCCGTGTCAACGACCGCCCCCGCTACCACGGCCATGACGTGTCCAGGACTGCTCGGCGTGGCGCCCTCCAGACGGTCTGATGCAGATCATGGGATAGGCGCTCGTGTCCAGTGCCCGCGAGCCGCTCCCAATTAAGACGTACGACAAGGGCCGCCTCGCCTTTTTACCCGACGTTCTGACGGCCACAAATCATCCCGTATCGCGAGCTAGCAGGCGACGCCGTGACTGCTACAAACGGTTCTAGACAGTTCTCGTCCTCACATGTATCAATTTATCCTTAATACGCAGTAACCGACTGACTACATCCGAAAACAGAAACAATAGATACATCAATTGATTAGCTTATAAAATAACTGGATTTCTCTTTTATTTACGAGGGACATTTCATAAAAAACGCGCAGGTTGGTGTCACTGTAGATTGTTTGACGCAAAAACAATGAAAATTGCGTCAGATATAGATGGGAGCTTGAGAAGGAAGCACGGTTTCCGGTTTTTCGCTCTGTACTCTAACATAAAATCGGCGAGAGATAGAAATGGGCCTTGCAGGAGTCTCGAGTACTGTGATTGTTGGAGACAGAAGTCGCACATCAAGGTCCAAACTTTACGCGGCAAAAACCCGACAGACAGGTGTGCCACAAGGGAGTGTCGTAGGACCGTTGCTATTCACGATACACATAAATGACCTTGTGGATAACAGCGGAAGTTCACTGAGGGCTTTTGCGGATGATGCTGTAGCATATCGAGAGGTCGTAACAATGGTAAATTGTACTGAAATGCAGGAGGATCTGCAGCGAATTGACGCATGGTGCAGGGAATGGCAATTGAATCTAAATGTAGACAAGTGTAATGTGCTGCGAATACATAGAAAGAACGATCCTTTATCATTTAGCTACAATATAGCAGGTGAGGAACTGGAAGCAGTTTATTCTACAGAGTATCTGGGAGTAGGCATTAGGAGTGATTTAAAATGGAATGATCATATAAAGTTGATCGTCGGTAAAGCAGATGTCAGACTAAGATTCATTGGAAGAATCCTAAGGAAATACAATCCGAAGGCAAAGGAAGTAAGCTACAGTACGCTTGTTCGCCCACTGCTTGAATACTGCTCAACAGTGTGGGATCCGTACCAGATAGGGTTGATAGAAGAGATAGAGAAGATCCAACGGAGAGCAGCGCGCTTCGTTACAGGATCATTTAGTAATCGCGAAAGCGTTACGGAGATGATAGACAAACTCCAGTGGAAGACTCTGCAGGAGAGACGCTCAGTAGCTCGGTACGGGCTTTTGTTGAAGTTTGGAGAACATACCTTCACCGAGGAGTCAAGCAGTACTTTGCTCCCTCCTACGTATATCTCGCGAAGAGACCATGAGGATAAAATCACAGAGATTAGAGCACACACAGAGGCATACCGTCAATCTTTCTTTCCACGAATAATACGAGACTGGAATAGAAGGGAGAACCGATAGAGGTACTCAAAGGACCCTCCGCCACACACCGTCAGGTGGTTTGCGGAGTATGGATGTAGATGTAGATGTAGGAATCCACAGCGTGTTAAGTGAAGATTGTGGTGCGTTTACAGTGGACCGTAGTACAGTTTCACATTGGGTTAATCATTTTTGAGGTGGTCCTATGAGCATAGACAATAATACAAGATTAGGAACGACAAAAACGTCAAGTGTGAAACTTGTGGCAGGTGCTGTTGAAGAAGACCGCAGTGTGACTTCTGAGGAATTCTCTGAAGGCACGAGAATTCCCCCACCATCAGTGATCCGTGTTCTGAGAAATGATTTGAAGAAGAGAAAAATTTCTGCGAGATTGGTCACACGCTGTTTGACTGGCAAAGAGAAGGAAAAACTCCTAGATACTGCAATCTTGCTGAAACTACGATTCAACCGTGAAGGTCAAGGAGTCTCGCGTCAAACTGTTGCTATTGATGAAACGTGGATTAGAATCTTTGAACCGAAGTCGAAACCGCAGCCCGCTGAGTGGAGAGCTTCAGATTCTCCACGTCCAAAAATTTTCGACGCCCTCAATCAAAGCTCAAGTACATGATGATTTTTGCTTATGATCACCAAGAAATTGTCACGATAGACGGAGTGCAGCAAGTGTCAAGGCAGTGTATTACCGTCGCTTCATGCAAAACCTGCGCTCAGTTGCCCGATGCTGGGTCACTCATTCTGACAATGCTCGCCCGCATATCGGTAACGTTGTAGCCCAAAAAAATTCGCGAATACTGATGGGAAGTGTTGCCGCATACTGCCTATAGCCCGGACGTGAGTCCACCAGACTTCTACTTGTTTGCGAAGTTGAAACAAACCTATGCGTGGTCGTTGTTATCTTTCTCTGGAAGTGCGTTCTGCCACCGTTACCCGAGCTATTCGACAGAGGAACAGAAGTGGAGTCCTGGATGGAATAGTACAGCTTCCGAGACTTTGGGATTCAGCCATAGAGAAGCTAGGAGACTATACTGAAGGACTGTAAAGAGAAATTGAGAAAAATACATGTGCAAGTAAAAAAAATCAATGTGTATTATTCATGAAATGTCCCTCTATTTACTAGCTGCTTCCCACGCCTGCGCTCGCACATCAGGAGTTCTTTTATGAAGAGTGATGGGGAGGGAGTGTGCCAGTAATTTATAAATATTTGGTATATACTGGTGTAGATATGTATGTGTGTATGAATAAATGTTTGTAGTGCTGCTATGTAGGAACACAAGGAATGCACTTTTAATTTTGTCGTATGTCGAATCTTAGTTAAAAATATTAAAAACTACGTTTTTTTTATTTCTTCTAATTATTGCAAGTAGGCTGTTTAGGTTTTTATGTTGGTAACGCCACGTAGCGCTCTGTATGAAAATCACTGACTGTGCTGTGTGCAGTCTGTGGCTGGTTGGACTCATTGTTGGAATATTCGCTTGTGTAGTGTTGGGCAGATGGATGTGAACAGCGCGTAGCGTTGGGCAGTTGGAGGTGAGCCACCAGCAGTGGTGGAGGTGGAGAGAGAGTGGTTGCTATAAGCGGACAATCTGTACGTGTGTCCGCCAGAAAAAGGAAATTTGTGAAGATGGATGTCATATATACTTTTGAACATTATTAAGGTAAATACATTGTTTGTTCTCTATCAAAATCTTTCATTTGCTAACTATGCTTATCAGTATCAGTGTCTTCAGTAGTTAGAATCTTTTATTTAGCTGGCAGTATTGGCGCTCGCTGTACTGCAGTAGTAACGAAGATTTTTGCGAGGTAAGTGATTCATGAAAGGTATAGTTATTGTTAGTCAAAGCCATTCTTTTGTAGGGATTATTGAATGTCAGATTGCGTTGCGGTAAAAAAAAAAAATTGTGTTTCAATTTAGTGATGATGAGAATAAGTAAAGAGAAAACTGTTTGAGTACGTTGAGTTTTGCTCAGTTGTTTGAAAATCAAATAACGTAGAAGTTTACTAGCACAGTCATTTATAATTTTTCTAAGGGGACGTTTCATAATTTGTTGCAGGAGCTTAACACAGTAATACAAACAATGTTTCTCCTCTTGCCTCCTTTTGCAAAGGGTGTAGAGATTTTGTCGGTTGGATACATGTAAGCACGCCACACAGGGTTGTCCGTGAGAAGAGCACAACTTTTCTAAAAGCGCGTAGGAAATTTTGAGTGTGTGCCCTTGGGCTTTTTTATGGTCATTCCAAAACATTATTTAGCGGGAACTGCAATCTTTTAAATTGAAAACGCGAATCCGTTGGTATAATTGAGATTCGTATAATCATAACACTTTGTCATTTAGCTGAGACACTAATTATAGTAGCCCTAAAGATATTTTGGCCCAGATCGGTAATTTGTAAGCGCGTACCGCTACATATTTGGTCGCTTCCAGATTTCTCATTAATAGGACTGGAACATTAACCTTTAACTTAAGTTAATGAGAAGGCACTCCCGATTATCTCAAACAGTTAAGAAACTCTACAGGGTAAGAGATGAGTTGTTTATAGAGTTCATAATATTATCGACAGAGAGATTATTATATCTCCTCCTATTTGTGACATATTTTTTTCGCTTAACTGTCCTACAAAGTCATTAGTAGGCGCCATTCCACACTATCGTTCGTTAGAATCCACATTTGTCTGCAGTTCAGATTAAACTTTGCTCACCAGCTCTTATGTATTGTGGACAATATTCCAGAATTCACAATGTAATGTAACCATGCCCCTGCCGTTCGTATCAACACGATCTTCGCTGATTTTCAGAAAAGCATCCCGCAGTTTGTGCAGATTCCGTGTTACTACGCAGTTGCACGCTCATTTTTGTTGACAAACTAATATTTTGAACATGTCTCCATGCTGCTGACGCCTTTAAAAATGCATTTACTTCATTTGCCGGTGTGTCTGCAGTTATGACGGGCAGAGTGAGTCAAGACATTGTACACTCGTCCCAAACCAAAGCTTACATTGCTGCAACATCCGTCCACGATCGCTTTTTTTTAAATTAATGTTACAAATAGGTATATCTACGTGAGCCAAGCCGAATTTGTTTTAAGAACAAATTTAAAAGAAAATCTTACCCAGGACCCCACGATTGGGGTTAACGTCGTCAACCACATGACCATTACCTGTTATGCATATACGCTCCCGTCTTAGAAATTATAAGAGACGGGAGACGCTGAGCGGCTAAAATACGACGGGCTTGTCATTGATATTAGTATGGAAGTACGGATTAAATACGTAGAGGATTATATAAACATTGTATCATTACGTTTATGTATTATGTAGAGCATATCAAACAATAAATGAATTTTCACAAATATGATAAAGTTCTAAAGTCAAAGACTAAATAGCTTTTACAATTATTTTTCCATATTTCGCCTTATATTCTCTAAACCAATAAATATGTTGTACTACACATTTTCTAAAAGTAGCCTATGTTCTTCCTCAGTGATCAAGCTATCTCTATAGCACATTTCATCATAATCGTTCCAACGGTTTAGTCGCGAAAGCGTAATGGACAGAGTTACTTTCGCATTTATAATATTAGTATGGATTGCACAATTTGTTTCAGAAAATGTTTCCCATTTTCAAGTGCGTTTCTCTATGTATTATGCCATTATGTGCGTGATGTTTTCGTTGTATGAGGAGCTGCATTAGTCTGTTTCCTTCAATGTAAGCGACGTCCCAGGAGGAACGGTCAATATTCATATGACAGAAACAATAATATGAAGCAAATATATCCAGTACACATGGGCACTTTAAGAGCTGTAGCACTAGTTCATCTTCGGTACTTTGAAAAGAATCTCTTCTACTGAATAACTGCCCGTAGCTATTAAATTATGTGTTTTAGGGATCATATTCACTGGACATTTTTTTCTTGACTCTGGTCCCTCCAGAAATATGTAAACCATGGAGTTTGCAGTGAAAGAGATTTGTTTAACAGTATCTAAGTTGAATAAGTGCTTACAGCTCTCAAGATATTTGGAGCCCATGTTTACCAGACATTTTGTTGTGGACCATACTACCATCTCTACCTACCCCACAGTCTTAGAAACAACAGCCCGGTACACCTATTCCATTGTTAGAGATATCAGAAAGATTTTCGCCGATAACTTCCGACTCGATTGTTTCCGGACTCGGGTCCCTTACAACAGATTAATACACTTACCCTCCTCCATTATTGTCCGCCCCCAGTAGCTGAATGGTCAGCGTAACGGATTGTCAATACTCTGGGCCCGGTTCGAATCCCGGCTGGGTCGAGGAACTTTCTCCGCCCAGGGACTGGGTGTCGTGCTGTCCTCATCATCATCCTATCATCCTCATCGACACTGCAGGTCAAATTGAATGACTGGCACCCGGCGAACGGCCTGCCCGACAGGGGGCCCTAGCCATACGATTAAATAAATAAATCCTCCATTATCCCGGAAAAGTGTGTAATATATTTACGGAATCTTCCTGTGTGTACGTTCAATACGTAATGCAACACTTTTTTTCTCACCAAATTTCGATTGAAAAAATGAGAAATTTGTCGTGGGTCACCGTACAATACGAGGTGTGGCTAGAAAAAAACCGGACTAGTACTGGTGAAACAATAAAACGAATGCAATACGGCTGAAAGTCGCGTAGCCTCTGACGTGACTCTCGCTCCGCCTACTGCTCGAGTTTCATCTGCCTCCTGCACTCAGTCTGCCCGTGGCGTCTGTTTGAAGTAGTTGACGTTTTGTCTGTGCGTCGGAAAATGTTGAGTGTACAGAAAGAACAGCGCGTTAACATCAAATTTTGTTTCAAACTAGGAAAAAACTGCAAGTGAAACATTTGTAATGTTACAACAAGTGTACGGCGATGATTGTTTATCGCGAACACAAGTGTTTGAGTGGTTTAAACGATTTAAAGATGGCCGCGAAGACACCAGTGATGACACTCGCACTGGCAGACCATTGTCAGCAAAAACTGATGCAAACATTGAAAAAATCGGTAAACTTGTTCGACAAGATCGCCGTTTAACAATCAGAGCAGTGTCTGAGTTAACAGGAGTTGACAAGGAAAGTGTTAGGCAGGTTCTTCATGAAAGTTTCAACATGAACAAAGTGTGTTCAAAAATGGTTCCAAAGTGTCTCACAATTGAACAGAAGGAACGCCGAAGAATGATTTGTTCTGACATCCTGGAAAACATTGAAAGTGATCCCACCTTCTTACAAAATGTTATTACTTGCGATGAATCGTGGTTTTTTACTTACGATCCCGAAACTAAACGCCAATCGATGCATTGGAAAACTCCTGGTTCTCCACGACAAAAAAAAGCACGAATGCCAAAATCGAAATTCAAGGCAATGATGATTGTTTTTTTTGACATCAAAGGGATTGTGCACATTGATTGGGTACCAGAGGGACAAACAGTGAATCAGCATTACTACATTAGCGTCCTGGCTACCCTACGTGAGCGGGTACGGAGAAAACGGAACGATTTGTGGAGAAAAAAGTCATGGATCCTTGACCAAGGCAATGCCCCAGCTCACAGTGCGTTGTCAGTAAAGACGTTTTTGGCAAATCACAACATTCCCATCTTAGATCATCCACCCTACTCACCTGATTTGGCCCCCTGTGACTTTTTTTCTTTTCCCTAAAGTCAAGTCAGCTTTGAAAGGAACTAGATTTGAGACTGTTGAAGCAGTAAAAGAAAAAGCGACGGAAGTAATGTATGGACTTACCGAAAATGATCTGCAGCATTGCTATGAACAGTGAAAAATTCGTATGGAGCGGTGTAGAGACCGAGGAGGAGAGTACATTGAAGGAGATAACATGAAATTGTAAATAATTGTTAATAAATGTTTTTTCCAGCATCAGTCCGGTTTTTTTCTAGCCGCACCTCGTATTCACGCTTCAGTCTCTATAGTTTCATGAAGTTCCGATGGACGGTGGCGCTATACACAGCTATACATGGCTATACTGGCGCCTGTAATGGAGGTTAGTTCCAGACAGAGAGCTGTAATTGAGTTTCCTTAGCGGAAAACCAGAGCATCGCAGATATTCATAGGCGCCTGCAGGTTGTCTACGGAGACCTGGCAGTGAACAAAAGCACGGTGAATCGTTGGGCCGTGTGTCTGTCACTATCGCGGAAAGGGCGCACAAACCTGTCGGATCTCCCGCGTGCTGTCCGGGTGCACACAGCTGTGCTACTCTCAGAAAATTGAAGAAACGAGTTCAGCGTGTTTGTTGCCACAAAAATTCAGACGTACTTCTCCTTGTCCATCACAACGCAAGGTGTCACACAAGTCTGCCCTCCCGAGAGGAGCTCATAAAATTTCGTTGGACTGTTCTTCCTCGTCCACCCTAATGGCGCTACCGATGTTCTACATTTGGAAGGTGCGCGACAGGTGCCTGCAGTAGATTCTAAGGAGCGATGTGAGACACAGACTTCCCAGAATGGAAGCAAAGTTCTTGTGGAAACCGATAACAGCGTATCCACGAACCAGGAACCGTGTTTACTGGATTGTGCGCAGTTTATGTCAAGATTTGAGGCACTAATGGTCACGAACAAGTCGCAAATTGAGAGTTTAGAGGCACGGATGACTGCGAATAATGAACAAACAGCTGCAACCAACGCACGACTGGAAAATGTAGAGGTGCAGATAACAGCGAATAGCGAGCAACTGTCTGCGGGCAACGCGCAGATCAGTGGTGTGCAAGGCGAACTGAGAAAGATGGCAACGAGTATTAAAGACATTATCATCGCTGAGCTTGGGCCAACGTCTGAAAGTATAGACCAGTCGTTTGACACAACAGGTAAACGTGAATAAGGAGCATACCGATCGTCCTGAGCGGGATTCTCAGACACGGATAAGTATGACCACAAGCACATGTTGACCTTAGTGAAGAGGTCGATGGGGGCGGACAATGAGTCTATGAGTGCAAAGATCGGAGATAACAGTGTGGCCATTTCATCGCTCGGAGAGCGTTTTTAACAACTAACACTAGATTGTGAGAAGGAAAAAAATTAAAAGTGAAGCTCGATGTCACGAAGCTTACAGAGATCGTGAAGAAGTTTAATGCATCTGTGATTAGTGAATGAACTGCGCCGATACCAGAAAAATAGACGGAGGAAGTGCGGTCCTTGTTGAGATTTCAAGTGCAGTACGAGATCAGTAAGAGCCAAAGGGAGTTACGGTAGATTAGCGTATCTCTGCTTGAGAATCGGCTCAGAAGTTATAAGAGGGCAGGCTACTTATTACGAAAAGGATAGGCGAAGTAACGGCGACAGGGACTTAGCGCATTGGGAATGAATTTGACCTGAGGAACAAGAGTGATATCGCAGGCAGGTGAGGAAACTGTAGCAATTTTTGCGAGCGTACTTAGAGAGGGGAGATTTGCGACTTCGATCATAAGCATTTCCTCACAGTGAGACGATTCGAAGTGTTGAGGGATGACAGGAACGGATTCACCCCGGGACCGGGTGGACTAATTTCTGTTTTCTTTGCCTCCCACGTTGCCAGTACCATATACTCGTAGAATTGAATTTGTGTGTGGGTATCTAGAGAGAGAACCTGTGCTACGAATGATGTTGATTGCGCAGGACTGCAACACCGTGTACGAGTTTTATGAGGTCAAGTCCGGCGTGCCTATCTGAACAAGTGGCTGAGCGCTATCAGTTGTACAGTCCGTACAGACCAGCGGAACTTTCGCATATATATTACGAAGCTGCCACCGCACCTTCGACACATACTTCTCGCCAGTAGGTATAAGGACGGAGTGAAAAATTTAAAAGTATACTACAAGAGCTGGAGTATGACGCAGGTGAGCGAAAAGTGGGCAGGTCGCACAAAACCATTACGGGCTGAGCCCATGCGATATCAGTCATGGACACAGCAGAAATATGAGGGACCGCTAACGACGGTATGACAACCGACCCCAGCCATACCGAAACAACTAGCGCCATAACGGTGGCATGATCGGAATGGCAGTACAGGAAATTATTGGTATGACGACTGGAATGGACGAAACGGAGCTCGGAATAGTTAGGCCAATCACAACCGTTTCCGTAATTAGCGTGGTTAAAACCATAGTCACTAAATTGTTCCAGCACCTGGCGTTGCGATTACGTGAGCTAATCTGAGCCGTGCACGGCTCGCGTTTATCTCATATATTGTTTGTCATCTTCTCTTACGGTACTGCCGCCTCGTTTTCTTATTCCATTTGCTGGCGTCACTAACTTCCTGCCTTACTTGCCCGTGAGCGGCAGCAGCAGCGCGTACCGATAAGCACATTGTCGTATCATCTCTGGAGCGACCGATAGTATTTCTGGGTCGTCGTGTGTCTTGACTAGTCAGTTGGAGATGGACCAGCAGTGCAGTCGGGACGCAGCAGCAGTGGAGTCGGGGACGGAGCGGCAGTGAGGCGCCGACAGCCAGTGCTGGCCGACCGCTGACGACACGAATGAACTGTTCGATGGAGGGAGATAGGGGCGCGACGACCGTTAGTTCGTCGTTCGGTTCGTCGTCTCATGGCCGACGTATTTTTGGTCCTTTCACCGTTTCCGGGCCTGGGAAGTTGGTTGGTTGGCGTGGAGCAGCGAGGAAATCTCCGTGGTGTGTTGTTTGACCGGGCCCACTGGCGGCCTCTATGCGGTGTTGTAGAGTGGGGTGCTCTTCCCATTGCTACGAGGTTCGTGGCTCACCAATCCTGGACATGAAAGTTGAGTTTTGACTTAATCTAACTGCAAGTCACGACTGTTCACATTGTGTCGTTTGGAGTTGATTGTCGGCTGTTGGGATATTTCTGCGAGCAGCAATGTGTTTTTTCAAGTTGGTAAATTTTAGCCACCCTCTGGCGGAGTTTAACTGTATTTGGTTATTTAAATTGAAGTGCACCAGCGCAATCTTCTGTTCTGTGGCCGTTAACGTTCTGGTTACCTGCCCTGGCCGTTGACGCAAATTCAGGCAGTGTATTTTCCTTATCGTGTGTCGCTGTCCAGCATGATGTGTAGTTTGACAGCTCAAGGTATAATTGGCTGTGGGCGCCAATACCTTTTATGTTGTTTCATTGAACTTCCTGTTGCGTGCTGGTCGGGTGAAGTGGAGGTTATCTTGTCAGTGGGTCCGTTGACTGTCTATCGGTTGGGTTGAAGTCGGATCGTCAACGGTCGGGCAGCCTGCCTGCCTCACCTAACCAAGCATTAGTGTTTGAATTCCAGGCCGACCTCGGAACTTTTGAGCGCCTTTGGGCGTACTGCCTTCTCTTGTTTGTTCTTGTTGTTTGTACTTGTATGGCTTCTAGCCGATTTTTAGATTAAGGTTGTGTTGCCCTTAAGGTGTCAGATGGTTTGTGCCTTCAGCCTAATTTAAGAAGTGTTGTATGTAGCCCGCATCTCGTGGTCGTGCGGTAGCGTTCTCGCTTCCCACGCCCGGGTTCCCGGGTTAGATTCCCGGCGGGGTCAGGAATTTTCTCTGCCTCGTGATGGCTGGGTGTTGTGTGATGTCCTTACGTTAGTTAGGTTTAAGTAGTTTTAAGTTCTAGGGGACTGATGACCATAGATGTTAAGTCCCATAGTGCTCAGAGCCTTTTGAACCATTTTTTTGTTGTATGTAAAGGCTTTCACATTTTTAAAATTAATGTTATTATGTTATTGAGTCTTAAGTGTTGGGCCGTCAGCCGATTCTGAATTTAAGTTGTTTGCTCTTAAAGTGTCAGATTCTTTGGGTCTTCGGTCTAATTAAGGAACTGTTTTAAGATAAATCTTTGCCTTTTAAATTTCTGATTTTGGTTGAGCTCTAAGTTACTGGCTTTCAGACGTTTTTAAATTAAAGTGGTCTTGCCCTTAAGGCATGATATTGTACGGCGCATTCAGCCGCTAAGTAAGTTCCAAAACTAAAGCTGTGTTTTTTTTTTTTTTAATTCTTGGCTCTTGTAATGTATAATCAAATATAAGGTTGTGTTAGATTATAACTGACAGCCGCTGATTTTGGCCCCTTTCCACAACTTAAACTACCTAACCCGTCCTGCCGGTTTAGCAGGGCGTCTCATAATCTTCGCAATAATCGGCTAAACGATAGGCCACAGATACAGCAATGATGGCTGTCCGATGCAGAGGGCGTTATGGCTGAACGAAATATAACAGGAAGGTACAGTGTATGGTTTGCCGTAAGGGAGGAACTACTGCATGACACTACTAACATGACAATTCCAGCTATTAATTCTGTGGTAACAAGCTCGATTAGGACGGTGTCACTTTCTTGTGTTCTGGACACTGGTAGTCCCTTTAGTATTCCGAGTGAAGCAGCATTTAGAAAATACGAGGAGGCGGGAGCTTGGCGCACGTTTCCATTGCAAGAATTGAAGGTGAGGGGAGCAGTCCATGGAAGGAGTATTAAAATCAGAAAGCAGACTCAAGTTATTTTTATGTATCAGTGGAAGGATTTTGATTGTTCCCTTGCTGACTGTGGAAGCTATTCTGGTGACAATTTTATGAATATCCATCAGCCCATGATTGACCTGGATGGAGGAATTTGAGCCGTGGCTGGCTCGCGTTCATGCAGTTTGTTCTTTGGCATTTTGTCGCAATCAAGTGGCGTCTTATTTGTCCCTGAGTTACTACCATAACGAGTTGCTGACTTGCCTCCGTCAGTGGCAGCAGCCGCACTTATCGATACTAGTACTGCTGTACCATCTTTGGTGTGACCGCTATATTTCCGTGTGGTGGTGTGTGTGGCAGTCGGTCTGTTGGGACAGAGCAGCGAGGAAGTCTCCGTGGCACACGGCCAGGCCGGGGCTGCTGGCGGCGTGCGTGTGCGGTCAGATTGTGAGGCGCTAGCTACGAGAGCTACGAATTTCGTTGACCACTGAACCTAGACACTGAAGTTGAGTGATCAGTTCACAAGTTACGAAACCTTAACTGCTGTGAAATATCTTTGTTCTTGGCCGGTTGTTGCTTCCTGGGCCCTTCCGGCTAGCGGCAACATATAGTGTGTTGGAGTCGGCAAAATTTTGCAGCCGTCTTCTTGTATGGTATTTAACTTTTAAATTGGTTGTTACTTATCAGTGAGGTGCACCAGCGGTATTTTCTGCCTTGTGGCCGTTAACGACCCAGTTACCTGCCCTGGCCATTAGCGTAGTTTTCTGGCAGTGTGTTATCCTCGTTGTGTTGATGGTGTTCAGCACGTCATGTAGTCCGACAGCCTTTTAGTTGTTTATTGTGGTCATTGTGCCTTGGTTGTTTCTAGATGCCAATTTTGAAGACGTAGTGCGGATGGTATCTTCGTCCTCAGTTGATATTTTCTGTTGTCGTACCGTTGGTTGGGCGGAAGGGAATTGATTAGGTCGGTCCTTCAGCCGTCCCTGAGTCGGGTTGCCGTCCGATTATTTAACCTTACTCTTGGCTGCCTATCTCACCTAACCCTACGTTAGAGTTACCTCCTCAGGCCTACCCTTGGAACACCTCTGAGTACCATTTTTTTTTGTTTTCGGATTATGAGTTTCATTTTAGTCTGCTGTACTGTGCGAGGTCTTCAGCCATTTATTAATTTAGTTTGTTTTAATTTTAAAATAACGCCTTCAGCTGACTTAAATTAAAATTTAAGGATTGATTTGTTTAAAAGCTAAATTTTGAAAGTTTGTTCCATCTGAAATTCTTGTTATCCCGGCCTTAAGCCCTGAGTTGTTCAGTGTCCAGTGTGTGGCCTTCGGCTGAGGTTTTATGTGAAATATTTTTAAGATAAGGCCTTCAGCCGACTTAAATTAAAGTTGAAGATAGATTTGTTGAATAACTAAAATTTTGAAAGTTTGTTCTATCTGAAATTCTTGTTATCCAGGCCCTAAGTCCTGAGTTGTTCAATGTCCAGTGTGTGGCCTTCAGCCGAGTTTTTATGTGAAATACTTTTACGATAAGGCCTTCAGCCATCTTTAAAATTTTTAAAATTGGTTTGTTTAAAACTAATTTTTTTAAAATTTGCTCTATCTGAAAAAGAAAATTAAGTTCGTGTGTTTTGTACAACTAACAGTAACTGATTACAGGCCCCTCCACAACCATAACCTGATCCGCTCTATCCTGTGAAACCAGATTTCAGGAACGATGACTGTTAGAGTAGAGGTAGGCCCTGTAATATTAATTTTTAATGAATAAGTGTCGAGGGGCACAAAAGGGAATGAGTGGTTGAGAAGGAAGTGAGACAGAGTTGTAGCCTACCCCGACGTTATTCAATCTGTATACTGAGCAAGCAGTAAAGGAAACAAAAAAGAAGTTACAGGGAGAAGAAATAAAAACCTTGAGCTTTGCCAATGACATTGAAATTCTGTCAGAGACAGCAAAGGACTTGGAAGAGCAGCTGAACGGAATGGGCAGTGTCTTGAAAATGATGATATAAGATGAACATCAATATAATTAAAATGAGGATAATGGAATGTAACCGAATAAATTCTGTGATGCTGAGGGAAGTAGTTTAGAAAACAGGACACTTAAAGTAGTAGACGATTTTTGCTATTTGGGAAGCAAAATAATGATGAAGGTCAAAGTAAGAAGGATATAAAAGGTAGGCTGGCTATGGCAAGAAAAGCGTTTCTGAAGAAGAGAAATTTGTTAACTTCAAGTATAGATTTAAGTGTCAGGAATACCTTTCCGAAAGTATTTGTATGAGTGTAGTGACGTATGGAAATGAAACATGGACAATAAACAGTTTAGATAAGAAGAGAATAAAAGCTTTTGAAACGTGGTGCTACATAAGAATGCTGTAGATTAGATAAGTAGATCATGTAACTAATGAGGAGGTACTGAATAGAATTGGGGAAAAGTAAAATTTGTGGTACAACCTGACTAGAAGAAGGGATCGGTTTGTGGGACACATTCTGAGGCATCAAAGGATGGGAGCGTGGAGGGTAAAAATAGTAGAGGGAGACCAGGAGATGAACACAGTAAGCAATGGATGTAGGTTGCAATAGTTACTCGGGATCAAGAGAATTGCACAGGCTAGAGTAGCAAGGACAACTGCATCAAACCAGTCTTCAGACTGAAGACTACAACAACAACAATGAATGTGTCCTGCATAGCGAGTCTGAGGTGAGCTGCTTGAGATTTTGTACTCGATATTAATCACGACCTGAGCCAGAGGTCCTCATCACGTATGTTTGTGACTTGAGTCGTACATCTGAAGACCGGCAAGGAGAGGCTGTTTCCGCAAAGATTTTTGATAGGTGTATTACCGGTGTTGGACCTTTGGAAGAAAGAGATTGTTTCACATTTTGCAAGATCATACTTTGATATTTTCGGACGTGCCTGGTGTGATCAAAGGCTTTGTGTATCAGTTCAAATTGCTTGAACACAATGAATTCTTTGCCAGGCCATACATAATTCCTCTTACGTATATGGCACAAGTGGAGAGGGAAATTAATGATGTGCTAGACGACGGCATGACTGGAGGAATGGTGAGTTCATGTAAGTTGCCATGTGATGGATCTGCACGCTCAGTGTTAGGTTCTAGAAAAGTAAATACCATTATCATACCAGAAACGGATAGGCCACAGAGTTAGACATGCTCTTACAATGGTTCCATGGCGTGAAAATGTTGTCCTTGTTTGAATCACTTGAAAACTATTGGCAAACAGTATTACACCCCACATGCAGGCTGTGAACTGTGTTCCTCTGTTACGGTAACTGCTATCAGTTTAAGTGCCCCACATTTATGCTGAATTAGAGAGTCCAGAGTATTTGTGTCCACGGAGTATTTGTGTCCACGGGTAACACTGTATGTCGACGACATTCTTGTGGCAGAAAAGTAGTGGGTGACTCACAGTCAATTGGTGCATCAAAACCCACAAGTTATGAGATAAACTTCCCGCCACCTGTAAAAAAAAAAAAATTCTTAGTGTTTGGACCATATCAGGTGCGTTGCAGTCTACATCCCATTGGCTGGAGGTGGAGACACTTTGATCCAGACGATCACGTGGAGTGCACTAAATCCCCAACATAAAGCCCTTCCTTGAATGAGCGGAAAGGCAAAAGATGAGAGAATCGTTGGGATGTTGGGATAACAATATTAACTCGATTATTTTTTTTATTTGTACACAGCAGTTAAGACGGCACTGTAATTTTCGTGAGATTATGCGCAGTAATGTCTAATGTGTAAGTTGCGCATCTTCATTAAGTCTCTGAATACATGTGTATTTAACGATAAAATGTTATTGTTCTTACTGTACATGTTTTAGAAAATGATGGTATATTCCGTTATTGATTGACGATTTCAGGCTGAATCTACGTGTATCTCGGCGACCACCTAGGAGAAAGAATGCCACACAATGGCTCAAAATGTAGGGTAACAGGTGTTTTACATCTGGCCAATATGTATTTGTAGTGTTTCTTCAGCAAGGTGCTACAGTTATGTCATGTGTTTGTGTATATACTGCAGGAGTTTGCATATGTAGTATGTTGTTGTGTACATAGTTCCACGTAGTCAGCGTGTACACAACTTTCCCACTAGAGCGCGCCCCGCTAAGCACAACAGCGCAGGCGCAGCGCTCGTCCGTCTCCGCAATACGAGATGGCGCTGCCATAGAGACGGACCAAATTCTGCTTCTGCCGATCCGCGTATTAATATGTAACGCAGCCAATGAGATTGCTACTAATGTAGAACCTTTTGTCCTCGCGTATCACACTCGCTCAGTGATACATGAATGCGCGAGGTATTATAACGAGTGTACAGACCTCCGATTAACCAGTCTGCATTTGTCTGCACCAGTCTGCATTTGTCTGCACCAGTCTGTAACAGTCTGCATTTGTCTGTACCAGTCTGCATTTGTCTGCACCAGTCTATAGTCAAGTTTCAGTCTGCGCCTAATAAGATTTCCATATTCCTGTACATAGCCATGAAGATAAATGTATAGATACTTTTGGCAAGTATCAGAGATATATGTGAGAATAAGATTAACGTACCAATACCAAAGGAACTTCAGATTGTCAATTGTAAATAGCATCCAGAACCAAGTTAAGTAATTTTTATGCTTGTTAATATTTTAATAAATGTGTGTGAAAATTAATCAAGTTCTGTTTAAAATTGGTTACCGTCAATCTGCTACTCTAAGCATGCAACTGGTATTTCTATCGTCTGACGTAACGGCAGAAGGTAAACACGCCACGATAAGACCCCGAGACATATTGCTGACACTCGCCTACTTCGTTAGAGCGACAAGTCAAATAATCTGATGGCGTGTGTACTGAAGGTCTTACAGTACACACACCACATATGTGCTGTATGTCCAAATGGAGGTAGAAGTATTTAATCTGGATGACATTGTGATGTAACTAACACCAGCAGCGTCCTCGTTTTTAAGTCCGAATTTAACATTTCTCAACAACTAAACCAGATCCAAGACAATTCAGACTCCAGTTGTAATCATAAAGTGAGCAGGTTCTCTTGAAATACGCGAGCTAGAAGCAGCAGTAGCGACCACACTGTTTCTCTATTTAATATTGCAAACCTTCTCCATCAAAAATAGCAAGCTTTTACTGTAGCTAACCAATACGGCTCTGAAGATGGCGTCTGATGGCCGAATCTGTGGGGAGGTGCTTTCCCGACTGAACCATCTTCCTTTCTTTTCCAGTCAGGTGCTTTATTGGACTGAAACACAGTAATTATATGCTTTTACAAAACTTATCAGTGAATCATTAAAATACTTTTCATTAAATAAGGAATTAATAACAATAAAAATATAAATAATACGATGAAAAAAGGCAGACGACAGCGGTGATTATTTTTTTTCCACAGGACCATTTCTTTAAACTACAATAACCGATTTTATTGCAAAATATTTTCTTTGTGCTACGTTATATATTGTTTTAACTGCTTTTAGATGTAAACTGGAGAAACTAAACTGCAGGATTGCTACAAGTACTACAGGATTTAGGTATTTCTCTAAAATTAGACGTTCATGTACATTACCAAAAAATGAAGAAGTGATTTTTATGTTAATGGTATGAATGATTTGTATAAATTTGTTGTAGATGAAACTGAGCTGCCAAACTTTTGTTAATTAAACTGTGTACATATGAAATCACAAGCGATACGCAAAATATATAACTTCCTTTTCTTACACTTAAAATAAAATAGCACTTTTTTACAGAAAAACACTAAGTTATATCAAACAATGATTTGTTACTCTTGCGTTCTCATATGTGGTCTCACAGCAGTCTGAATTTTAAATTTATTCCCTTTGTAACTTTATATCGTTTCCCAGTTGGCATTTTATTTGTTGCTGACTAATGCGTACTCTTCATCGTCATTTTCCTTTCTTAACCTGCCTCAAGAACCACACACAGTTAATTGTGCACCGGAGGTCCATATCTTGTTCCTAGATGAGATTTAAGGCTCCAGTGCTGTAGTGCCAAATAGTCGAAGAATTCCTGTACATCAGTGCCCTATTCTAGAAACCAGGCACGAGTCTCGACTCGATCTCACAGCTTTACTGCAGTCGTATCGTTTCCTCCAAGGCTGTTAGTCCAGCAAGATATGGCAAGAGCGTCGCTGTGAAGTTTGGAAAGTGGGAGATGGGTACTGGCGGAAGTAAATCTTGAGGGCAGTCATGAGTCGTCCCTCGAATATTCTGTTCTTGAGGGTAGAAGATGCACAGTAGCGAAGTCTGCACTTTTGTTATTATTTTCATTGTTACTTGATTAATGTGAATAATTAAAGGGTGTAATGATAGTGGTTAACTTAGGAATCAGCTGTCACAAAATTTTGTAATTAATTGTATTTCAGTATAATAAAAGATTTAGTTTATGTGGTCTTTCCAAGAACGTCATGGTTTGCCGCTTTTACGTCTGCCATGTGGTTTTCATTCAAAAGTTTTCTTTGGACACCGATAATCAGGCATTCTCAACAAATACACTACCACTTTAATAATTTCTTCATTTACCTTCATGCTAGCTTTTACTTAATCATTACCTTCTTTCTCGATTCTTGACACTCTAGCGCTTCTTCGTAAACAATCCATTCCAGCAGTTATTGTCTTCAGAATGAGATTTTCACTCTGCAGCGGAGTGTGCGCTGATATGAAACTTCCTGGCAGATTAAAACTGTGTGCCCGACCGAGACTCGAACTCGGGACCTTTGCCTTTCGCGGGCAAGTGCTCTACCAACTGAGCTACCGAAGCACGACTCACACCTCGTCCTCACAGCTTTACTTCTGCCAATACCTCGTCTCCTACCTTCCAAACTTTACAGAAACTCTCCTGCGAACCTGCAGAACTAGCACTCCTGGTAGGCAAAAGTCCCGAGTTCGAGTCTGGGTCCGCCACACAGTTTTAATCTGCCAGAAAGTTTCAGTTATTGTCTTCTTTTGGGATCAGCATTTAAAATCCGTCGTTCCGATCCATTTCATTTATCTTATTCTTTTGCTCAGGTTTGCCATCTTTGAACGCTTCTCTCGCCCGACACGGAATTGTGTAATAATCAGTAGTTTTATTTTCCTTGACGTACTTCGAAAAGATTTCGTGATATTAATATCCCAGACCTTCCTCTCGTACTATAAATTCCAAAGACAAACGTTTCAACTGGAACCTCATCTCGGTCCTTTCGTGACACTAACAGATTCTGATAATTTTGACCCTCGTTCCTTATTACCTATTCTAAATGCCGTAAGCTTAACATTTACTGTACTTGTTTGGAAGCAGTACTAAGAGTGCGTGGCTTTCCAACAGAATGATGTAATCAAAATCTGTGCAGCAGTCGTACCTTTGTGTGGAGAGCGCTTGAAGGTTTGGGAGGCGGTCTCGCCAACCGGCCTTCACTTTGTGCCTCGCCCAGGGTCGCCGCTTCCGTTTTCGGCAACACCGATTGCCAATCAGGAGCCTTAAGCCTCGCTGCGCTTTCACTGGTGATTTAATTACGGTGTTGACCTCATCTATGCTGTCACGAGAACGCGAGGCCTCAGAACCATGTCGAACTGCCTATTGTGTAAGGATCCAGTATTGAAATCTTTACACCTTAGCAGGTCGAGAGTTTTGCAGATACAGCATCTAGGGAGTAGGTATTGAGCAGAGACGAGCAGCGAATGAGTGGCAAAATGAGTACGAGGTGGAAACGCGTTCCCCCTTTATATATATATATATATATATATATATATATATATATATAAAGTAGTGTACGCCCTACACGCTAAGTACGCGTTACAGGTTCATAGGTTCATTGAATCACCGAGATTGAAAATGACTAGTAGATTCTCTTTTTTTATTTTTTGAGTTATCAGTTTTCTGACTGGTATGATGGGGCCTGCCACGAATTCCTCTCCTGTGCCAACCTCTTCATCTCAGAGTAGCACTTGAAACCTACATCCTCAATTATTTGCTGGATGTATTCCAGTCTCTGTCTTCCTCTGCAGTTTTTGCCCTCTACAGCTCCCTCTAGTACCATGGAGATCATTCCCTGATGTCTTAACAGATGTCTTATCATCCTGCCCTCTTCCCTGTCAGTGTTTTCAATATATTCCTTTCCTCTCCGATTCCGCGCAGAACCTTATCAGTACACCTAATTTCCAACATACCCCCGTAGCACCACATCTCAAATACTATGCTTCGCCCCCTCACCCCTCCCCCCGTTGGAGATTCGAGGCCGGCCGGGGTGGCCATGCGGTTCTAGGCGCTACAGTCTGGAGCCGAGCGACCGCTACGGTCGCAGGTTCGAATCCTGCCTCGGGCGTGGATGTGTGTGATGTCCTTAGGTTAGTTAGGTTTAATTAGTTCTAAGTTCTAGGCGACTGATGACCTCAGAAGTTAAGTCGCATAGTGCTCAGAGCCATTTGAACCATTTTTGAGATTCGAGTCTTCCCTTGGGCATGGGTGTGTGTGTGTTGTCCTTGGCCTAAGTTAATTTAAGTTACGTTAAGTAGTGTGTAAGCCTAGGGACTGATGACCTCAGAAGTTTGGTCCCATAGAACTTACCACAAATTTCCAATTTCAGATGCTTCGGATCTCTATTGTTCTGGTTTTCCCACAGTCCATCTTTCACTGCTTTCAATGCTGTGCTCCAGAGGTACATTCTCAGAAATTTCTTCTTCAGAATGAGGCCTATGTCTGATGCTAGTAGACTTCCCTTAGTCAGGAATGCCCTTTTTCCCAGTGCTAGTCTGCTTTTGATGTCGTCCTTACTCCGTCCGTCATTGGTTATTTTGCTGCTTAGGTAACAGAATTCCTTCATCTAGTTCGTCACCATAAATCTCTATGTTAATTTCTCACTGTTCTCGTTCCTGCTACTTCTCATTACTTTTGTCTTTCTTCGATTTACTCTCAATCCATATTCTGTACTGATTAGACTGTTCATTCCATTCAGCAGATCATATAATTCTTCTTCATTTTCACTGAGGATAGCAACGTCATCAGCGAATCATATGACTGATATCGTTTCACGTTGAATTTTGGTTCCACTCCTGAATCTTTCTTCTATTTCCATCATTGCTTCTTCGATGTACAGGTTGAACAGTACGTGCGAAAGACTTCATCCCTGTCTTACACTCTTTCCAATCTGAGCACTTCGTTTTTGGTCGTCCACTCTTATTATTCCCTCTTGGCTCTTGTACATTTTTTATATTACCCGTCTCCCCTATAGTATACCCCTATTTTTCTCAGAAGTCCGAACATCTTGCACCTTTTTACATTGCTGAACGCATTTTCCAGGTCAACAAATCCTATGAATGGGTCCTGATTTTTGTTTAGTCTTGCATCCATTATCAACCGCAACGGCAGAACTGCCTGTCCGGCACCTTTAAATTTCCTAAAGCGAAACTGATGGTCATCTCACACATCCTCAATATTCTTTTCCATTCTTCTGTATGTTATTCTTGTCAGCAACTTGTATGCATGAGCTATTATGCTGACTGTGCGTTAATTCTCACACTTGTCAGATCTTGCAGTCTTTGGAATTGCGTGGATCCTATTCTTCTGAAAGTGAGATGGTACGTCGCCAGACTCATACCAAAGTGAATAGTCGACCTTACTTGGACAGAAATGTCAGTAACGGCGTACAAAATTTAGGTCGATAGAAGCATTTAAAAATAGTGAGTTTACTAGGTTATAGCCACGTGTCTGCCTACTTATATGTCTCTATGAAACGCATGCTGTTCCATCTTCTTGTACTTCCTGCTGAGAAATTCTCATTTTCTTCACTAGCTTCGCGGACATGTTGCGTTACACTTTTTCTGTAGTTGCATCCATTTCTGCTCTACGCAGCAGCCGCGCGGGATTAGCCGAGCGGTCTGTGCGCTGCAGTCTTGGACTGTGCGGCTGGTACCGGCGGAGGTTCGAGTCCTCCCTCGGGCATGGGTGTGTGTGTGTGTGTTTGTCCATAGGATAATTTAGGTTACGGAGTGTGTAAGCTTAGGGACTGATGACCTTAACAGTTAAGTCCCATAAGATTTCACACACATTTGAACATTATCTACGCAGCAGCCGTGGTGAATCCGTGAATGATCTTTCCTCTGGCTTAGTTAAATCGATTAAGACGAATGTCGGCATGGTTTCTTTAAAAAGGAGACTTCTGGTTTCTCTTATTCGAGCTTGTGCTCCGTGTCTAACGATTTCGTCGTTGACAGGACCTAAAACCCTAATGTTTCTTCCTTCCATCCTTCCCTGCTACAGTGTAGGGTTTCAGGGCATCATGTTAACAAGTTGATCCAACATGCAGCAGCTTTAAACACCACACCTCCTTTTTTATCTTCCTAGTATCGTTTCTTTAATAGTGCTGAGTTAGGAGACCAGTAGTTTCACTGAAACAATTCAGGTAAATAACATAATGATCTCTTAAACATCTCACGACAGATTCCTTTCCTTTTCGTGTCAAACTGAGCTAACACGTTACTCTACTCTACCAACCTAGATGTCGATGGGGTATGAATTGTTGCTGTTCCCTCTTTTACAGTTTTGTCTGTATCTTCAATGTCTTCATCTATCCTGCACC
The DNA here is from genome assembly GCF_023864345.2 of Schistocerca serialis cubense. Classification (NCBI taxonomy): domain Eukaryota; kingdom Metazoa; phylum Arthropoda; class Insecta; order Orthoptera; family Acrididae; genus Schistocerca; species Schistocerca serialis. Next base: position 103,433,969 of record NC_064645.1, read on the forward strand.
AGTGTTTCAACTACTACATTTTCATTAGTTAGTCTCAGAAATTTCTTTCTCTGTTGCTCATCTGTCACAACGTACACTATGTGACCAATGGCAACAGGACACCCCCATGTAACACGGAAGTGACCTCTAGACGTCACAAGACGCAGACTCGAAGCAGTAACAGCGAAATGGGTGGGTCAGGAGAGTTAAGTGAGCTTGAAAGTGGACTAGTCACTGGATGACACTTGAGTAAGAAACCCATCGGGAACATTTCGACGCTTCTACATCTGCGGAAGCTGACTGATGCTGATGTGATTATGAGGAGGAAACGCGAAGGAACAACCACAGCTAGGCCGGCCGGTGTGGCCGTGCGGTTAAAGGCGCTTCAGTCTGGAACCACGTGACCGCTCCGGTCGCAGGTTCGAATCCTGCCTCGGGCATGGATGTGTGTGATGTCCTTAGGTTAGTTAGGTTTAATTAGTTCTAAGTTCTAGGCGACTGATGACCTCAGAAGTTAAGTCGCATAGTGCTCAGAGCCATTTTGAATAACCACAGCTAAACCAAGAACGGGCACACTTCCTGTACTGGCGGACAGGCGCTGTCGAGTACTGCGGACGATGGCTGTAAAAATTCGCATGAAATCAGGGAAGGAATGACTTGTGAGTTCCAAAGACTCACCAGCAGTCCACGTAGCACCATGATTATGTGTAGGGTATTAAAAAAATGGGGTACAGCTGTCCAACAGCTCCTGTCAAAGCACACTTCTGTAGTCGTTGCTGAAGCGACGCTTCAGTTGGTGTAAAGGTCGACGCCATTGAACAGTGGCTGACCTGAAATGAGTTATTTGGAGTGACGGATCACGCTATTTCCTATGGCAATGTGACGATAGGATTTGCGTTTGGCGAACGCCTGAAGGATGTTACTTATCATCATGGGTGGAGCCAACAGTGAAGTGGAGAGGAAGTGGTGTTACAGTAAGGGGGTCTGTTCCCATTATTGCACTTAAGAAAACACTAACTGCGGACTTTAGAGTATTTTTACTGGGTACAGTGAAGGAATATTTCAGAGACGATGATTATACGAGGGCGAGTCAACTGAAAACCTTAAATTTTGTAATAACAAATCCAAATTTCGCGCCGTTATCCTGTAAGTTGGTAAGCGTGCTACAGACAGTGTGCAGAATGGCCTGTAGGTGGCAGCATAGTGCAGATGCACACATACCGTCGCAGCATCAGTATAACAGCCGTGTACCGAAAGTCTCTAAATGAACGGAAGGTTCCAAATGATTGGAAAACTGCACAGGTAGTCCCAGTATTCAAGAAGGATCGTCGAGCAGATGCGCAGAACTATAGGCCTATATCTCTGACATCGATCTGTTGTAGAATTTTAGAACATGTTTTTTGCTCGCGTATCATGTCATTTCTGGAAACGTAGAGTCTACTCTGTAGGAATCAACATAGATTCCGGAAACAGCGATCGTGTGAGACCCAACTCGCTTTATTTGTTCATGAGACGCAGAAAATATTAGATACAGGCTCCCAGGTAGATGCCACTTTCCTTGACTTCCGGAAGGCGTTCGATACAGTTCCGCACTGTCGCCTGATAAACAAAGTAAGAGACTACGAAATATCAGACCAGCTGTGTGGCTGGATTGAAGAGTTTTTAGCAAACAGAACACAGCATGTTGTTGTCAATGGAGAGACGTCTACAGACGTTAAAGTAAAATCTGGCGTGCCACAGGGGAGTGTTATGGGACCATTGCTTTTCACAATATATATAAATGACCTAGTAAATAGTGTCGGGAGTTCCATGCGGCTTTTCACGGATGATGCTGTAGTATACAGAGAAGTTGCAGCATTAGAAAATTGCAGCGAAATGCAGGAAGATCTGCAGCGGATAGGCACTTGGTGCAGGGAGTGGCAACTGACCCTTAACATAGACAAATGTAATGCACTGCGAATACATAGAACGAAGGATCCTTTATTGTATGATTATTTGATAGCAAAACAAACGTTGGTAGCAGTTACTTCTGTAAAATATCTGGGAGTAAGCGAACGGAACGATTTGAAGTGGAATGATCATATAAAATTAATTATTGGTAAGGCGGGTGCCAGGTTGAGATTCATTGGGAGAGTCCTTAGAAAATGTAGTCTATCAACAAAGGAGGTGGCCTACAAAACACTCGTTCGACCTATACCTGAGTATTACTTATCAGTGTGGGATCCGTACCAGGTCGGGTTGACAGAGGAGATAAAGAAGATCCAAAGAAGAGCGGCACGTTTCGTCACAGGGTCATTTGGTAAGCGTGATAGCGTTACGGAGGTTTTTAGCAAACTCAAGTGGCAGACTCTGCAAGAAACGCGCTCTGCATCGCAGTGTAGCTTGCTGTCCAGGTTTCGAGAGGGTGCGTTTCTGGCGGAGGTATCGAATATATTGCTTCCCCCTACTTATACCTCCCGAGGAGATCACTAATGTAAAATTAGAGAGATTTGAGCGCGCACGGAGGCTTTCAGACAGTCGTTCTTCCCGCGAACCATACGCGACTGGAACAGGAAAGGGAGGCAATGACAGTGGCATGTAAAGTGCCCTCCGCCACACACCGTTGGGTGGCTTGCGGAGTATAAATGTAGATGTAGATGTAGATGAAGATGACCGCCCCACTTGCGACTTGCACCGGGGAATAACAGCGTTTTGTTATTCGGTTTTTGCATAGTAAAGGTGTGAAACCTACTGAAATTCATCGACGAATGAAGGTTCAGTACGGTGATGCATGTTTGTCACAGCAGCAAGTCTACGAATGGAGTAGGAAGTTCGCAAATGGTGTGACTTCAGTGGAAGATGCTCCTCGTCCAGCTCAGGCACAACGACTAGTGACTCCACAGAACATTGCAGCAGTTGAAGCCATAGTGAAGGAAAACCGCCGAGTGACACTGAATGACATTGCAGCATGTTTACAGATTAGTCATGGGTCAGCACACCACATTGTACATGATGTGCTCCAGTTTCACAAAGTGTCTGCAAGATGGGTGCCACGGCAGCTGACTCCTGAAATGAGAGAACGACGTTATGATGATTGTGAAGAACTTCTTCGGTGCTTTGAACGAGAAGGTGATGGCTTCCTTGCAAGAATCGTTACTGGGGACGAAACCTGGGTTCACTGTCACCAACCGGAAACGAAGAGAGCGAGCAAGAAATGGCGCCATTCCTCATCACCAAAACCAAAGGAGTTTCAAACAGAACCATCAGCAGGGAAGGTTATGCTGACTTTTTTTCGGACGAAAAAGGCGTCATTTTGGAGCATTAAATGCCTAGAGAGACCACTGTCACCGATGCATCATACAAAGATCTCCTAAAACAATCATCTGCGGCCTGCAATAAAAACAAAGCTACGTGGATTGCTGTCAGCAGGTATCCTTTTGCAACATGACAATGCAAGGCCCCACACAGCCCGTACAACAGTTGCAACAATCACAGACGTGCATTTTGAGTGTCTTCCACATCCACCATACTCACCAGACCTTGCCCCAAGTGATTTCCTTATGTTTGGATCACTCAAAGACGCAATGGGAGGAAAGAAGTTCTGTTCTGATGAAGAGGTACGCCACGCAATGCGTGAGTGGTTGTGCAGACTCCAAAAGAATTTTTTTCTAAAGGAATTTATGCACTTTGTAAGCGCTGGAGGACTTGCATTGAGCGTGGGGGAGGTTATGTTGAAAAGTGGTACAGCTTTGTACCACTTGTGCACAATAAATAATATGTAAAAAAATATTTAAGGTTTTCATTTGACTCACCCTCGTATTAGCACCTGGCCTTGGAATGCACTTGCCTACCAAGAATCCCGACGTGGACCCAATGGAAAACTTTTGGGATGCATTAGAACGGCGACTGCACACCAGACAGCAGGGTCTGTCATGAATAACTTCTTTGGTTTCCGTTGTTGGGGAAGAATGGATAGTCGCTTCTACACAGACATGTACACACCTCAGTAGAGGTGTTCTCAAAGGGACGTAAAGGTGAAAGGTGGACGCAACCCATATTATTGTCCACTAATAGGTGTCCTGACACTTCTGATTTCTTTGTTGACATCGCTTACTTCTCTCTGTCTTTTTTGTCTTGATTGCTTCTGAAGTATCCCCACATACATTTTTAATACTTTTTCTATGCTGGCGTAAGATGTTGCCAGCACACCAGTCGGCAATGATGTAGTGTGAAGATCGATAGCAGGTGCCTGTCACGAGAGAGGCCAGAGACAGACTCGCAAGCAACAGGCCGCCAACGCCCTCTCGACAGCGTGTATTTGGGCCGCCGCCACTGACCGGACTGACTCACTCGCGTCACTGACTCACAATTTCAGTTGGCATCTGTCTGTTCACAACACAGGGTATGATAGTACGTAGCTCTAGCAAGATTACTGATATTGTTTGCGAGAGGACTGTTACTGGGTGAGCTAGTACCACAACACATGTACTCTATTAAAATCAGGTAGCAGTATATGTTCATGTAAATAAAGAACCATATTAATCCACATGTGCATTTGTGTTGTAGAAAGAGGGTACCGGCCACCCATAACAACATCCTCTGCCTTTATTCCTACAGCACAAGACTCCACAGTGGCGACAAGGAGACTACATTTTCGCCTGCTACTTTGTACTTTACACAGAGTAAGGCATCATGGTGGTTCAGACAAGTGTTTCTTATTCAGGAGAAGCAGTGTGAAAAATTCCTGTCCAGCTGTCGTGAGTTAGCAGACCAGTAGTTTCCCTGAATCATTTCAGGTGAATACCTGGTTGACACTTAAACATGTCATTGAAGATTTCTTCCTTATTCATGTCAATCTGAGCTATCACTCTATCTCTACTAACCTAGATGTTGACGCGATATTAGTTCTTGCTGTTCTTTTATTGTTTAATCACAATCTTCAGTGTCACTGTTTAGTATCGTCTTTCTACTTTTCTCGTTGTGTCTGTTTCAAACTATACAGACATAGCTTAATACTTCACAATACAATACACGTATCAATGAGAAGCCCTTGTGCTAGTTGTATCTAGTGTGTTGCTCTTCTTTCCCAGGTAGCACCGTTCTTTTCAGTATTTTAGTTGTAAAAGCATCTACAGCCACCCACCGAGATTTGTCTGAATGATAACATTCTGCCACACTCAATAGATTAACATACTTCCTTATTTTACATTCATTACTGCACGATTGTGTCTGTGTCAAAAGACTGTGTATGGCATAAAATAGTGCTAACTCAGTTTGACACCAACGCTAGACGGGAATTTTTGTGTCAAATTTCTTAACAACTACACTACGTTGGTTGGTGCCAAAGTGTCAGCCCTTACAGGTACGTGACACACTAACCTCAAAATGACCTGAGAATGAGTGTTTGCTACAAGAGACTTCTGTTAAGCGTTTAAATTCTTCTAGTACGACGTTTGACACTATCGTTGTGCGTCTGAATTTTCGTTCTATGGACCTCAGTTTTTCTGTCAGCGTAAGGATGAATGCTCTTTCTGCCACACTCAGCCTGATTCTGGGGGGGACATGCGTGCAAATTTGTCCATGGCGTGATATACAATGGTGTAATTACATCTTTTTTTCCGCTGTACATACTTTACATTATCTTCTGAAAACCTCCTGAAACTTTATCTGCATAAGCCACCATCTTGTTTCGTCAATACCAAAAACCAATAGTGTGAATAATTTTAGCAATCTCCGTATAAAGTTGTAAATTCACCGACAATAGTGTCAGTTCCTATACGTGTTTGATAAATGTTTTTTAAATTAATATTGTCTTGTTTGAAAGTGATAATAACGTTTGCTTTATCTCTTACCAACTGCTTTCAAATCCAAAAGTGTATTTGACTCAAAAGACATCTTACCCGGTACGTAGTCCAAAGTAGAAGTAGTTCCTTATCTTCTCTTGACATTCCACTACGACGTTATCAAGAATAAACACTGTTTTCAGCTTTACTCTTTCCGGTCTTTCTGCCATTGGAAGATCTCTGTTTCTGCAGAAAGGTTTGTACGTTAGGCCGTCAATACCTGACAACATCTCCTGCAATAGTTGGTAAATCGGTTGGAATAATGTCTTAGAAAATGAATATAAATGTTTGGAGCCAGTTCCATTTGGATGCATTAGCATGGACATGAGGGCTTTTGTCTTAGCACAGCGTGCTAGAGTTACAACTACTGATCATATATATTGTCTGGAAGGGGTGAACCGTTCTACTTCTTTCGTTTTCCTGCCATTATTTGTGGACCAGTCAGTTACTACAAAGTTCTTTCGGAGAGCGTGTTTCGTCCATGAAGACGACTACATTATGATATTTAGAAGGAAAAACATATATGTCTTAATCTTAATCATGTTGAGTACTGTAGCTGACATAAATTAAAATGATCAATGAAAACCATCTTAGTTGTAAAGTTACACATTTATGGTTGTACCACCTGCTTCATTCGCTGAACAGCTTCAGGTTGCCGATTTGTGCTAAAATCATGTCACAAATGAATTAGTTGTTGTATGTAATGTTAAAGACCAAATGCGAAGACACTGAATGTAAACATTCTGCCGACCACCTGACGAAAGTACGCCGAGCAGAACGGCATACTGTGTACAGTTTACTTGGCAACCTGAAGACGTTCAGTGAACGAAACGAGTCGTAGCACAATAAATGTGTGATATTAGCCGAGGTGGTTTTCATTAATCAGTAACTCATGTTTAACACACATTTTAGAACCCCTTACAGGTACATACTCAAATATGAACACAATGCTACGCTTACATCTAATGTGATAAACTCATAGATGTTACTGCATATTAACGTGCAACATAAGCTAAATATTGAGTTACGATTTCGTCAGTGGTATGCAGCATTTGCCGTGATAGTTCTGTTAAATTGGTCCATAAATTTTCGTACAAGTTGTGTACATAGGGCTGTCAGCTCAGAATCTGATCAAGTGTTTCCTGTATGGCGTGGCTACCATACATTAAGTTCTTAAATTTCTGCATATGTGTGGTCTCGGTCTCATTCAAAAGGTTCATTGTTCATGGGAAACCACTTGCACTGATTTTATGACCGCGAAATAACGCTGTAGCAAACATGCCTACAGTAGCCACTGAGCTATAACATAATCTATACCACTCTGTCAGGGACAATATCACTTTACTTCCACAATATCATGGGTTTTCAAAAATCGTAGCTGGGCTGAGTTTACAATCCATCATCACTGCAACGGTATGGTTACAATTACTATATGTAGAATTTAAACAGAAAGATGTGTTGAAAACTGATGTGTGCTCCAGTTGCGATGACTCCACCAGTGGACACTCTACCAATTTACTTGTAAATAAAAAAACACAACATACACACAACACACATACAAACACATGCACATGCAAATGCACCGACAATTCTTATGTGATGATCTAGGTTGACACTTGTGATGGAGGTGATGTTAACTCTTTGATGACTCATATCTAACTGAAATCGTTCTTTATAGTGCACGTAACCTTCCAAAAAAAAGGTATGTCGGCAACAGTTATCGACAATCTTTATGAAATTTTAGTAGGATGTTTTACCTCCACTGATGGGTGGCGGTCTAAGAAGAATGCGATTGGTCAATCATTATCAGCCTCAAGTTCCTTTATTCCATCATTCACTGTGCTACTTTCATCTATCAGTTTTGAACCAATATATTCCTTTCTTACCACATCTGTAGGTTTCATAGCTACACCAGTATCTGAACGTTTACGATATTCAAAGCTGATATGTACACTATGTGATCAGAAGTGGCCGGACACCTGGCTGAAAATGACTTACAAGTTCGTAGCGCCCTCCATGTAATGCTGGAATTCAATATGGTGTTGGCCCACCCTTAGCCTCGACGACAGCTTCCCCTCTCGCAGCCATACGTTCAACCAGTGCTGGAAGGTTTCTTTGGGAATGGCAGCCCATTCTTCACGGAGTGCTGTGCTGGGGAGACGTATCTATGTCGATCGGTGAGGCCTGGCACAAAGTCGGCGTTCCAAAACATCTCAAAGGTGTTCTATAGGATTCAAGTCAAGACTCTGTGCAGGCCAGTCCGTTACAGGGATGTTATTCTCGTGTGACCACTCCGCTACACGCCGTGCATTATGGAGAGGAGCTCGATCGCGTTGAAAGATGCAGTCGCCATCCCCGAATTGCTCTTCAACAGTGGGAAGCAAGAAGATGCTTAAAACATCAATATAATCCTGTGCTGTGATAGTGTCATACAAAACAACAAGGGATTTAAGCCCCCTCCATGGAAAACACGACCACACCGTAACACCACCGCCTCCTAATTTTACTGTTGGCACTACAAACGCTGGCAGATGACGTTCACCGGGCATTCGCCATACCCACACCCTGTCATCGAATTGCCACATTGTGTACCGTGATTCGTCACTCCAAACAACGTTTTTCCAGTGTTCAATGGAGCAATATTTACGGTCCTTGCACCAAGTCAGGCGTCGTTTGGCATTTACCGGCGTGATGTGTGGCTCATGAGAAGCTGCTCGACAATGAAATCCAAGTTTTCTCACCTTCCGCCTAACTGTCATAGTACTTGGTGTGGATGCTGATGCAGTTTGGAATTCCTGTGTGACGGTCTGGATAGACGTCTGCCTATTACACATTACGACCCTCTTCCGCTGTCGGCGGTCTCTGTCAGTCAACAGGCGAGGTCGGCCTGTACGCTTTTGTGCTGTACGTGTCCCTTCGCGTTTCCACTTCACTATCACATCGGAAACAGTGGACCTAGGGCTGTTTAGGAGTGTGGAAATCTCGAATGCAGACGTATGACACAAGTGACACCCAATCACCTGACCACGTTCGAAGTCCGTGAGTTCCGCGGAGCGAACCATTCTTTTCTCTCTCGATGTCTAATGAGTACGTGGCAGTAGGTGGCAGTAGAATGCACGTAATAGGTAAAACATATGTTTCTGGGGGTGTCCGGATACTTTTGATCACATAGTGTATTGAGACATTCCGAAAAAACTGTAAGGGTAGCAGTGGGGCGGGGTTTGTTGTCGTCATCGTTGTTCGTCTCTTATTAATTGTCCACCTACCTCAACACGTCCCTTCACTCTGCAGTAGTATTTACTAGCTAGGCAGTATAAAGTAGCGTTGCTGAATGCACTACCTAATACCTACCGCACAGACGCCGCGTAACTCAAGTTGCAGATCAGTTCCTGTAAGTTTATTTTAACAAATTTCGGGTGGTGGGAAAATGCAGTTTACCTGCAGTAAGCCTTCGGCAATTCTCGTAAACTGGTTTTTATTATTAGGGAAGCACATAAATTTGCTACCAAATCAGAATTTACTGTTTTAACTGCTCCAATATTTCCAATTCACAGTCTACAAAATGTTCTCACACGAAAAAAAAGGAGCCAGAATATCTATCAGTCCGACCCGATTAATGTTTGATCTGACAGTCACTGACCAAATACCATAGCAAGCTGAGCATTCGGTTTGATCAGTGGTCTTCAATGTCTGAAGCACTCGCTCAAGTATTGCATAAAGAATACGGAATATGCCACGCGGAATTTTCATAATGACCGAAATATCACATGCTCATAACACATCAATTAACTAATTCAGAAACATCAAACTTTCCTCAAAATGTTCGTAACTCAAACTCCTTAGTTATGACTAGTTCTAAACGCAATGAACTCAATAGTTCTTCAATTTATATACAATCTGCACAGTAACATCTAACATGGTCTTTCACGTACGACAGCTAGCGAGTGACTCTCCGTCTGATCCTCTCCTCTCTGCATATCTAACTATCTATGCACGGGATCAGCTTAATTCTGATTTGCTGATGGATCTGATTGAGCAATCAGAACGGTCCTTCTACATCATTCTCGCGGCAAAACTTGCCTGAGCCAATCACTACTCAGAAAATCATTGACATCATTACGCTTCCAATTTCTAATATAATGTTTAATAAAATAGACCAAAATATAAAATAATCTTTAAATAAATTTAGAAACTTATTCCACTTCCGACTTCTATTCTGGCTGCTCTCTTAGAAAAGCAAGCACACTTCGACATATGTCATCAGCATCATGGTTGCACCACACTCATGCCAAGATTCAATTTTATCAGGTTTTACATGAAACAATATTAAGTATGTCCCACAGACACTCTCTCATTCATTCCCATGTATATACACAACAAAATAATATGTAGATAATAATTTTGAATGATTTTTACACTACAAAATTGCAGCATAATTAAAGTTTTGAAAAGAAAAATTCCAGTTAAGTGATTTTATATATTGAGAATTCTGGTATGACTTTAGATGATAATAAGACAAACTGCTATTGTTCCTAACTGAGTTTTGAAACATAAGTGTCTGTTTTCGGACATTTAAGTAATTTTCTCAATCTCCAGAAGTATATGAGATAAGAATCTGAAATTTTGACCGGATTCTTTTCTTAATAACATAAAATGGTATACCAAGATTGAACAAAATCGGTTGATAATTACTATGGTTTATTTAGATTCGTAGGGGGTATGGATTTATGTTCATACTAGATGGTACTGGAGACCATCCCCAGGGCTAGCAGCGTCAGCTGCGCTGTGAGTCACAGCAAAGATACAGTCCTGCAGCCACCATGGTACAAAGCTGCATGCTTCACTGCAACCAATGTTACCTCGTAATAACTCGCTACGTTACACACCCCCTAAGAACCTAAAAATACTCTTGAGTACATTTACGGTTCTTAAAATGGCAATGTTATCACTGAACTCTTTAATTACACTGACACATTTAACTAATGGGCTTATAATGAAAGTTCCTCCTACATACACGCAAAAATTTTTCCAAATGAACAGATAATCAAAAATTACATTACAATTTTCTACGCTGTTACGCTAAATGTTGATAGCGAATAACAAAATCAATTTACAAAATTTCCTCCTTTCACCAGAAATCATATCTTTTTTACAAAATTATGTATTTAACATTTTTTCCACAACAATTGATCTAACAAACCATTTACATCAGTACATATTCAAATTTTCCTTAAAATTACAAATTTCTGCAAAAAAAATTACTTTACATATTTTTTTTATAGACTGAACAGAATCAAACATTTTGCAAGTCGTTTTGTCAGCGTTGAAGAAATCCACTAAACTATTTTTTGTCGCTGTGGTGAGCGTTCTTATTATATCTAGCCACTTCACAATTGCTATTCTCGTGCTCATGAAATTTGTGAAACTATTTTAATCGCTGTGGGGAGCATCCTTTTTATCTAACATTTTACACAAAATTAAACATTTTACCCTCGCTGTTGTAGTGTTCATGAAATTAATTATTTTAATCGCTTTGGTGAACGTCCGTTTTAGTAGACGAAAAGGAGCGATTTGTTCTTTTTACAAAAACAAATTAACTGACTTTCTGATCGCTTTGGTGAGTGTCCTTTTTGTCTAAACACTTTAGTTTCTGTTGAATAATGTGGGTGAAAACAACTTTCATTTTCACACTTACACATGGGTTACCCTATAGGTACGTCACTGGGATACAGCGTCCAGCTCTCAGTCACAAATCGGGTTTTTCACAGTCTTGTATTGGGCTTTTCACATTTTTCATACCTGCAAAATACAGCTATGTCTAAGTATCCATCCTTAATATCTACATCCTAAGTTTACACTCTTATATTTATCATAGTCCATAATTTCTGTTCTCAATTCAAAGGCAAAACTTTACTAGGAACTTTTCAAAATTTTTACTGTACTCTAAAATTTACTTCTCATTTTTACACAACCTTTTTCCCAAGAAAACTCTATATTCATCACAATCCAACATCTTGTAGACAATAGTCCCATATAGTATTAATTAATTTCAGTAAAAATGAATTAACTACTACTCAAAATTATCAACAGTACCCAATTTGACACTGCTACTTTACTCTTTTTTCCAAAAAAATCATCTTATGCCTTTTATAGTGAGAAATTACTTAAGCAAGTTCCGGTTGAAACCATTACTCATTCCAAAAAAGTTTACACGCATTTCCTCTATTAACTTTTTCTTTCAGCAAAAATTTTATCCCTTTACATCAAATAAACTATTATACAAAAAATGCGAAATTATTGAAAATACTGAAAATCACTTACGCCAACTTCTATGGTTCTCAAATACACATCATATACAAAATATATTTACTTATTTAATAGGCACATTTCTTCTGCCTTTATCACAAAGATCATACAATTACATTTCTATTTGTTCCAAAAATTTGCTTAATCATCACCTGTTACATTGACACATTGCTTTATTCCTTCTAGTCTTCCTTTCATTCTCAGTCCACACTTGTTAGTTTGTTCTTCAGCCATCTACTTTCAAAATCGTCTTTTTCTCACTTTCTTTAGAAATCTTCTAGATACACTTTTACTACAAGAGGGAAGAGGGAAAGAAGATAGCAAAAAGTTCTGGATGATGAAGAGTGAAGTTGACAATATGAAACAAAATTGAAATAACATTGCCAACAACTTGGGATGCCAGGTGTTTGTCAAACACCTGACGACGCAAAGAACTCCCATCCCCTGAGGCCGATTTTCACATTTTCCCGTAACCGCAGGTTACATCCATGGACATGAAAGAACATGATCATACAGATAACATTTAAAGTAATACAGGCTTTACAAAGGAATAGAAATAAGCTTATACATGAGTATTCTGGGAAATGTGACATAAGTAAATAAATGAAAAATGAGAGTGTCCACTGAAATATTAACTTGACACATGAGTATTAAAAGAAAACATAGCAGAATAAATAATGTCTAAACATCTTTCCAAAGTAAAGAATATTTTAGATTTGAGGATAACAGTATTCCTCATCATAGTAAATGCAGCTTAGCACAAAAAGAGAAAAATTCAATTAATCTTATCTGCTAAATACACAGAGACAGGAAAAACACAGATGTACAAGGGTACACATAAACACATAGCGGAATAACACAAAAGTAAAGGACAGGGTTTGTTTTTAGTGTAACATTTGGTACTACAATACTTGTGATACTTTATTTCCAATCAAAACTTCGTTTTTCCACAGATCTTTTCTTCTTATTTCAACATTTGTTTCCACAAAGAAAAATCATATCTAAGCATTCTTTCTGTATTTAGTTTAACATATTTCTTAGCTCATCATTTATTTTCCATTATCGTACCTCATCATTTTTTTCCGAGAAAATCCTATCAAAACCCGTTGTCCCTAAAACCTAAAAAAAAAAAAGGTTCAAATGGCTCTGAGCACTATGGGCCTCAACTGCAGAGGCCATCAGTCCCCTAGAACTTAGAACTGCGTAAACCTAACTAACTTAGGGACATCACACACATCCATGCCGTAAGCAGGATTCGAACCTGCAACCATAGCTGTCACACAGTTCCAGACTGAAGAGCCTAGAACCGCTCGGCCACTCCAGCCAGCCTTAAATCCTGCTTATCATTTCATTTCCTCTTACAAAATAACTATTCCTCAATATACAATACTCTTTGGCCAACCCTTTTACTTATAGCTTCTCAATACATTTCTTCGCAATTCATCACAATTCATTCTCTTACATAGCCTACCCCTCTTAAGCTAACTTAAGTCTACTGAGTTCAGATACATAAACTAGAGAACGAGACAATGCAGCAGCACAAAACAATTAACTCAAACAGCAATGACAAAAAATGCAAATTGGAAAAGCAAGCAGCAGTATATCTAAATTAGCAAAGCAAAAGCAACATTACAACTAATATAAGGCAATATGCAGCAAACAAGAAAAATAAATCAGTGGTAAAACTGGCTTATAGGAGTAGTACAAAGTAAAATTCAGTAGGACAAAGCACAAGCAGAAAAAATTTACAATAAAGATAGCAATGCAGATAAGGGAATGTCTATTTACATCTTAATGCCTACATCACATCTTAACACTAAAGTGATGCACCACAACAACCTATTCTACCAAAAAATTACCATGTCCTTGAAAAGGAAATTATGTATACAGTTCCTGTTATCAATCACTTCTCCTTCTCTTGTTTCTTTCGTTTCCTAGTGCTCCTTTTTTTTAAGAATGTAGATCATAAAATTATTATTTAATAGATCTGTAGACAGAAAGTACGTACATTAGTATATGTATTAAATTTTATTTTCTAAAACTAATGCTACAGCGCAGCTAGAAACTAGATATCAAATAAAGTAAACAAATATGTGCAAGGAAAAGCATGAAAATGTCATTCAATAGCCATATAGCATTTCATAAGTCAGTAAAAGTTCTCTCAACTCTCGTAGAAAGACACTTGTCATAATCATATGTGTAGACGTAAAAATATTTCTCATCACCTCATAAGCATTTCAGTAAATAGCACAAAGTACGAGCTCCACAGTGTAATCATATGTTTCCAAGTAATAGCGTGTCGTGTTTCTGGTGCGTTCTGCAAATAAATGTCAATAATAAGGTCAACAGCCTCTCTTTTCTACAACCATCTGAGCGCTTGCGAAAGAGCGGAGAGCTTCAAAGCGGCTAAAGCAGCACACGGAAAGGTAAAAGTCCACACAGCAATAATTATATTTCAAAGCAAGTAGCTCGCAGCCCAGTGCACCGTTATGTCAAGGTCACAACACACTTTACCAAAATATTTACAATAGCAGTCTCCGCTAAAGTGACAGCTTGATACCAATAAAAAATTTCACAGGTAGAAAATTTATATTAAAAGTGTATAGAAACGAAATCTCATGAATAACAGTGTCCAAAAATTTCCGTCTGCATTGTGGTAATCACATTCACATATATATTCACATCTCATAACTCTTCATGTACGATTCTATCATAACATCTCAAAACAGATAAAAATCGTCGTAGCTTCCTTCAATAATCTCAAAACATCTAAAAAAATCCTCTCTGCTCGCTTCAATAGAGCCACATACCTCAAACTTACTTCAAAAATCATGATCCCATACAAAATACATCACTCAGATCTCTCGTATCTCAGTGGTTCCTAAAGTAAATGTGAAAAGTTCCCAAAATGCAGACGAAATACAATTTTACAAGTGTGAAGTAATCTGTGTAATTACATAAATACATGTCACTGATGTAGCAAAAAATGTTTGTCTCTCTCAGTTAAATGATTAGATAGATGTGTAATGCTGTGTTAGAGAAATATGGCACCGATGTGTAAAGTTGCATAAGCAAATACCATATTAGCTAGGGCTCCTTGCGCTTGCCACAAGCGTGATACACAAAGTAAGCATGTACCCCATTGAGGGTTTATGTAATTATACCCTCAGATGCTACAGATAACAACAACCAAATGAAATGTATCGCCGAAAACCTTCTCTGTATCATAGTAGTTCTAAAATATTTCTAAAAATATTCCAAGTACGAAAATAATCACTCAAATGAGTGTCATGTAGCGCTAAACTGTGTGTCTTGTTGTAAGATAAATTCTGTCATTGGCTGACGGTAAATTCAGTCGTAGTTATCGTCGTTCATAAGCAAAGTTCTCCAGAACTCAATGCACTTACCTTGTCATACACAAAAGTAAAAGTTCTATGCGTATAGATGTCGTAGTTATTACATACATTACCATGACCAAGAAAGTACTGTACTGTAACATATTGTTGTGTTACGAAAAATACCTATCTCATTGTAGCTATGTCACAACAGTCATTACCAAAATATGTTTTACTTTTCAGAAGAACACAGAAAAACTGTGTAGACATGAAACAAATACAGCGCAAAAACAATAATGAAAACTGTCACTCATTAGTAGCGTCGTAGTATAATCGTGTAGCCGCCAAACAAACCAATTACTGTGTCGACTGTAACCTCTCAGAAAGTACTTTAAATAAAATATGTCTTTTCAAGTAATCCAATATATTACACTAAAATCTTATTAGCAGTATATGTTCTAAGTATGTAAGCCTTATAGTCGTTAGTATTCATGCAAGTAACAAGCAAGGATGTACACACAATAACACTGTGTCGTCTGTTCACTATAAAAATACATTCGTAATTACTGTCTAAATGTGTTCCCTAGGTTCTTGCCTGGATAGTTGACTTCAAAACATTGACGCATGTTAACAGTTCCTAAGTGTGACAAAGCGTATTAGTAACGTGAAGTAGAAATCTTATAGCAACGACTAATTCAGAAAGCAAATTATCTCTCAATAAACGGTGTCACATGTGAAATGTGGTGCAGTTCTTTACTTTTCTTAGTATGCAGAGTGTCAACTTCAAAGCAATTATCATGTTGTATACATCGGTAAAGAATGCTAAAAACTTTTTTTAAGGTTAGCATCTACGTTATTTTTCTCTAAGCCAGCCAGTGCATGTGGCTGCCTGCGGTGCGGGTCATTGTCTATTATCTCTTTGTCGTCGTGTGTCGTTACTGGGATTTGGAGATCTAACTTCTACAATTTCAACTTGTCGAGAGGGCCCTGCCCTGTTTGAATCCCGCCAGTTCTGATTAAATTCAGGTCTGTTGTCATGATTATATCCTCTGTCGTCATGTCGGCAGTTTCTGTAGTTTCTTTCTTGTCGGTTAAGTGGTGGAGAATTTCCCCCTGAATAGTAATTACGAGGTGGACTGTTGCATCTCAAGTCATTTTGTCTCCACTGATAATAATTGTTCTGGTTCCCATATTGTCTGTTTCTACGGTTGTCTCTGTCATATTCATTACTACGGAAATGTGATCTTTATCTGTAACTATTATTACTCTGCCAATGGTTGTCATACGGGTGGTGTCTATTTTGATCACGATTTGCGTTGTAAAAGTAGTCTTGTCGTGTCCAGTTATTATTTCTGTCATCATGGAATTGTGACGGATGTGGCCTGTAATTGTTAGTTTACTGTTTTCGCATTCCTAGACTGTCTATGTCGATTTCCAATTCTTGTAAAAATCCCTGAAAAGCTTCAATGTCATCTTTAACAATGTCCTGCCAAAATAACATGTCTCAGATGTTCAGGCAGTTTAGTTAAGAAAATGTGGATGAGTTCTGAGAGGCTGTATGGGTTTGACAAACACTGATTTTTGTGGAACATATCTTCAAAATATTTTACTGGGCTGGAGAATTCAGACTGTTCAAAATGTTTCATCTTATAATGCTGAGTTTTATTCTATCTTGAGTAGCCTGTGACCAATATGCAGAAAGGAAGGCATGATAGAAATCTCCTTCACTGTGACAGTCGCGAATGACCGATCGCATTCTTACTGCTAGTTCATTTTCTAAATAGCCACACATGAAATCCAATTTGTGCTCTAATAAGCAATTGGGAGGAAAACAATGAGCAAACTGATGAAGCCCAGCTTGTGGATGTATATCATTACCGGAATTTTTGAATTTTTAAATTAAAGCATGTTGATGAAGAGCTTATAGTCAAAATCATCGAGTCGCCGAGTTGTAAATCGGTTATTGTTACGTCGTGTCGGTGGTTCCGTCTCTAGATTCGGTGCACATTGCCAATTCCTCTCAAAATTTCCGAAATGCCCTATGTTATTACTTTGTGGCTTTTCCATATTTCTAAATCGCTCTTCCCGTGTGGGAGCGCGAGTGCCCTCTGAAATATGTAATTCAATATGTGATTCTTGTATTACCTATGCCAACTGATCTTGTACTTCCTGCATTTCTCTTTTGTACTGTGTATTGATTTGATACTGATTTAGTTTGAATTTCCTTATTTGTTCGTAGTCTTCTGTGTCAGTAAAGGCTACCGGTCTTTTATCATTCGTATATAAATTAGTTAGTTGGTCAGAAAGCTCGACTACTTTTTCCGATAATGTACTGATTTCCTCCGTGTGTTTTTCTGAACCGAGTTTCAGAGTGTCCATTTGTGTCGAAATCGTATCTACTGTGTCCTTTAGGTTTTCCTGATGTTGTACAAGTTGCATGACCGTATCGGTAGACGCAACTAAATCAATTTTAGCCTGCAAGGTGTCGTGATTTTCGTGAACAATAATCTGTAGTTCTTTTATGGCTGCTTCATGATTCTGTAATGTATTTTCATGTCGCGAAAAAATAGGCTGAAATGCTCACGAATTTGCGTTTTTACATCTTTACAAACTTTTTGACATTTACATTCGATTTTAAGCAACTCAGCAGTTAAACCTTCACGTGTTTGTTCAAGGGTTGTGTCTAACTTTGGTAGCTGTTGCTGTGTTCGTTCCTGATTTTGTTCCATTGTGTCTAACTTTTGAAGCTTTTCTCACATTTGTTGCATTAATTGTTATAAGAATATATTAGTGTGTGGAAAATGTTCCTTTGTGCATTTCGGCAGTGCATTTGCACCGGCAACATTCGCATTCTGAAAAGCAGAGTGTGAGTCTTAATTGAGAAAAGGGTAAGGACGCCAAACCTGAATCTACGGTATTTGAAAGATTTTGTTCTGTCATTTCGCATTCCTGAGGCGAACTATTGCCGACCGACCGATCGACAATACGTCCCTGTTCACTAACTGTTTCACTATCTACACCGTTGTTTACTACCTGGTCCATTTCCCTATGCACAATTACCAAGTTATTTTGAACATTTGTCACTTCATTACTAGGTGGTGCTAACACGCTACTCTCATCTTTACTGTCATTTCTCAATTTACTTTGGAGCGTTGTGTTGCACTTTTTACACGCCATGATTATCACAGAATTTCACACGAGAACACAGAAAAACACAATTTGAAGAGCAAAAACAAGGAAACACATTATAATAGCATAGAAAATAATATATAATTAATTGTAAACGCGACTGCGAAATACTTGGTGCAACTCCACATGCATGCCACAACTGCTTTGCTCATTACAATATTGTACAACAATGAAAAAATACAACTACAAAGGAAATTCTCTATAGAGTTACGTGCTAGCAATAACAATAATTTCTGATAATGCACTAATTATTCAAACTACGAGAAAAATCAGAAGATTCCAGTGAGGTATCTTTGGCTAAAGGCCGACAGATGAAACTTCTTTATTTAAATGAGTGTGTCTATACTTAAAATGCAAAATGTCTGAGAAGATGAAACGTCTACGTTATTTTATTCTGAAACAGCTGAGTAAAACTGAACGTACTGAGCCCACTTTCTCTTAACTTTTTCTTATCATGTCAACACTGACCCACAATATTCTAGCGCAACGCAATCGGACTGCTCAAGAAAATTACAACCTGACTTCAAGCAATTAATTCAAAAGAATGGCACTGCCTAAACAGAAATCTTAACAATAACCTATAAATTTCATGAAGCACTTACCTCAGAAAAAT
The DNA here is from genome assembly GCF_023864345.2 of Schistocerca serialis cubense. Lineage (NCBI taxonomy): Eukaryota > Metazoa > Arthropoda > Insecta > Orthoptera > Acrididae > Schistocerca > Schistocerca serialis. The sequence continues at coordinate 103,453,213 of NC_064645.1, forward strand.
CTTGATTAAGCGAACTACTGCAATACAGCGAGCGTCAATACTGCCAGCTAAATAAAAGATTCTAACTACTAAAACGCCCCGTGATGGAGATGGCCTGTGTTATCGTCTAGGATGGTCCACATTCAGTTTCATCATCATAGTGCGTACATGGTGTTCCAGACGCTCACTTTCACCAGTCAGAGACAACTCCACTAGTGACACAGTCGTGGGGCAGTCCTAGAGTTGTCAGTTGGCCTCTGTGGGAAAACTTTTCTGTCCTGTCCTACTGCACACAGAGCAGTAATAATTTGAACAGTCCAAGGGAGCTGTTGCGGCACATAGTTTTAAACTTAGGGTAACTGAGCTTTTGAATTAACCACTGTTTTTAACTTAACTGAAATGGTCTAGATACGTCATTTTGGATTTTGAATTTCGAGCCGTTTTAAACGTAGACAAGACTTCATTTGTATTTTTGCATTTTCCAACACTTTTTTCAATTTCCCGCCGCTTTATGTTTAGTACAAGTGGCCTACTTCCGCTGTCGTGGATTGTGAAATCAAAGTGTGGGGGCAGAAAAGTGGGTCAAATCCGGCAGCATCGCATGATGTCACCAGGTAATGTCATCAGGTGATTTCGTCCATTCTTTTCTATACCTGTTGCCCACTTTGCTCTTTTAGTTTTGGGCAGATTTCTGTCTTAAATAGTGTACTGTAACACACTTCGTTCATTTTAAATTATTGTTATGAATAATTCTTCTGATGCTTGATTCCTTTGTGAGCTTTTGCTTCTCTATGAACTGTAGAGTGGTTTGCGGAGTATATACGGAGATATATAGGAAACTATCAGCCTCGATTGCGGTAATGAAACCAACCTTTACCTAGGTTTCAGCCCAAATAATTGATCCTTCTTCAGATGATATACCTGATTCAATAATTTGTCTAAAAGGGCATGATCTAGAAATAAAACTAAAACAGCCTGAATAGGTGTTTTATTCGATATCAAGAAGTCGGCATATTTTATCAGTTAATTAAACGACATGGTACTACAGCCGGAGGACATATTAGTTAGTTTTGATGTGGTATTGCTGTTCACTTTGGCTCCACTCATTGAAGTACTGCAACATCTGAATCGAAGTTTTCCTCCCTATGTTGCAAAACTGTTGAAATATCGCCTCACAATCACGTATTTCAAATGGAAATGAACAGACGGATGGTGTCGCTATGGGCAGCCCCTTAAGCCCGGTTGCACACACACACACACACACACACAGACCGTTATCTACACTTGGATTCAAACCACCATCTACAACAAAAGCGAGGCACCAAAAAAAAAGTTGGCGGATAGAGCAAGAAAAAACTGTGAAGTAGAGCTGCTTGAAGCAGAATTATAACATCTCACCAATGCATTGTTCAAGAATGGTTATTTGTTTGAGAAAAGGGCGTTAAGACCACTGCGTAGAAATCATAGCGATGCTCAAGCGCCAGTGAAATCGAAAGTTTTTCTTCCCTTCACTAAGGACGTTGCTGACTGCGCATGGAAAATCTTGAAAAAGCGGAATATCGTAGTGATCTACAAACCCACCCGGAAGGTAAAAGATCACCTAAATCTGCCAAAGATGCTCGCCAACCACTGGGTAAAACAGGATTTCGTAAGATTCCGTGAAGTTGTGGGGAGATGTACGTGGGTAGTACCAAAAGAACAGTGAAAAAACAAGACAACTAGAAGAGCACAAGGGCAATTGCAGAAGAGGGGTAATTGACAGATGAGCTGTTGCGGAACATGCACTGAAACCAGGAGACCACCACATTCATTTTGACTGGGCTCAAGTACTGGCAGTCACAAGTGGGTACCATGAAAGGCTATACAGAGAGATACCATAGAGACTGTAAAACACCCTAGGAATCTCAGTAGGAAAGATGAAGGTGTGGAACGGGGAATGGCATCTGAATTCCGGTGCTGGAGTAGATGTATACCAGTCTTCCACCATGGGGTGATAGCAACGGTCGACAACAGTCAATTGCGCTCACCTGTTGAATAACGTGACGTCACGCCACTACGCGGAAGCATGAGGAAGAGAAATTTTTCTGTAGCCAGTAGCGAGCCAGGACGTGAATCGGACATTCAAAAGTAGCTACGATCCCCCTTGAAATATCCTCTGCAAATGGGGACGAAATGTTGGGTTTTAAGGTGAAATCCATTCGATCATGGTACAATAGCCTGGTACATTTTATTAATTGTGTCATTAACATATGTTGAGAAAAGTGACGGGCTCAATATTGATCCTTGTGTAACCCACGCTCAACTGTGACTTTTAGTTGCCGGCTGTTGGTGGGATGTAAGGTATGAGTGGAACCGTACAGCACTTGAAGAGAAATTTTGTGTGTTTAGCAAGTAGTACCTAAAATCCAAAAGGCTTAGTCATCTGATGGTTGACCACAACTTCTTTTCAGTTCGTCAGTCATTTTCATAGGATCGGTGTCATGCTGTGATTTTCCCCGGAAACAAAACTGGTATTCATCTGAAAGGTTATTTGATTTTAAAAACTGGTAAGCTATTCGTGGACTATGTATTCTGAAGCCTTGTATACTGATGGCAGAATGCAAACGTACCTGTCGTCGGTTGTTTAACATATTCCTTTTTTGGTAATGGCTTTATGAGTCCCTGCTTTCTGGCTGTTAGGAAGATCTTTCCCGAGGCAGAACGACGGTTGTTGGCATAATTACGGTCGTGGTTATTTGAAACATGAAATTAACATATCACCCTGATCCTTATACATGTAATTTTAGTTCAGCGTAAGGATTTGCACAAAAAAAGGCGCAATTATAGACTTTTTAAAATGGCCGTTTTTTGGACCCTCTTTTTTGGCCGAAAAAAGCTGAACATCAACACAAAAAAATCGGCTACTGTGAATTGAAGGGGAATTCAATTTGCTTCAAGGGGGACAAAAATCATTAAAATCCGATGAAAATTGTAGCGAGGACGGCGACAACCGTGCCGAAAAACATGGTTTTGAGAAGAACACTTAAATTTTGACAAGTATTTATCATACAAAGAAAAGGGACAAAGCTTGAAACTTACGGGATATCATCGATGCCTGGCCATAATAACTATCACCCCTGCTTGTGACCACTTTCTGCTACTTTGATCTGAGAAGCCCTCATTTCCGTCCTCAAAGCCCTTTTCGTCGCTGAACGCATCGCCGCTGGCGTCTCTGTCTTCACAGAATCGGCGCACGTCATAGCCGATTTTGATTTGAAGGGCATTTGTCACACGGATTAACGCAGTATGGCCTACATTGAGTACATCTTCTTCTTCTTCTTCTTTCTCGGGGCCTTTGTCCCGTTCCAACGCGGGGTCGGCTTTGTTATAGCGGATTTGGCAGTGTTAATGGCAGAGGGTGGCTGGATGCCCTTCCTTCAGCCACCCCGAACCCCTGGGACGGAAGTAGTGTACCCGAGCTGCCTGCATCTAATGTAAGTCATGAAATAGTGCGAACGTTTTTCAAATGTCTGAGTCGTGTAACTGAGGCGGAACTTGGGGGCCAGCCCGGTATTCACCTAGTGGGATGCGGAAAACCGCCTAAAAACCACATGCAGGCTGGCCGGCAGACCAGCCCTCGTTGTTAATAAGCCGGGCGGATTCGTTCCGGGGCTGGCGCGCATACCCAAGTCCAGGAAGCAGCGCGTTAGCGCTCTCGGCTACCCTGGCGGGTTTTCCTACATTGAGTACATACACGGCCAAATTTGAAGCGATGTTAACAATTCCGCTTCGGGTGGATGTTATTTTTGGAGCACATCTGCAAACGAGACTATTGAAACTTCCGTTCACATTTTGTCTAAAACCGCCCAGACAACGGTCCAGCACATCAGTTTTGCTCAAATCAGTGTAAAATAAGGAGCGTGAACGCCAAACCGGTTCTCTAATGCCGCGGCGTGCCGTGCGCGCTCGGCTTCAAACGCTCGCAGAATCGTTACTTCTTGGAATTCCCGCATAATATTTTGGGGACTAATTCTTTAACATACAGACATTCGAATACCGTAATAAAAAACTTTCGAGTTTTTTCTACCGTCACCCTGACGTTTTCCCGTAAGATAGTCGATGGTTGGAGCCCTTGTGCGGTGGTCAAGTAAAGGCTTCGACTTAGCAAAATAATTTAGATTCTCAACAGGAACTACGGGTTCAGCTGCAGATGTAGATTTGCCTACACTACTGGTCATTAAAATTGCTACACCAAGAAGAAATGCAGATGATAAACGGGTATTCATTGGACAAATATATTATACTAGAACTGACATGTGATTACATTTTCACCCAAATTGGGTGCATAGATCCAGAGAAATCAGTATCAGAACAACCACCTCTGGCTGTAATAACGGCCTTCATACGCCTGGGCATTGAGTCAAACAGAGCTTGGATGGCGTGTACACGTACAGCTGCCCATGCAGTTTCAACACGATACCACAGTTCATCAAGAGTGGTGACTGGCGTATTGTGACGAGCCAGTTGCTCGGCCACCATTGACCAGACGTTTTCAATTGGTGAGACATCTGAAGAATGTGCTGGCCAGGACAGCAGACGAACATTTTCTGTATCAAGAAAGGCCCGTACACGACCTGCAACATGCGGTCGTCCATTATCCTGCTGAAATGCAGGGTTTCACAGCGATCAAATGAAGGGTAGAGCCACGGGTCGTAACACATCAGAAATGTAATGTCCACTGTTCAAAGTGCTGTCAATGCGAACAAGAGGTGACGGAGACGTGTAACCAATGGAACCTCATACCATCACGCCGGGTGATACGCCAGTATGGCGATGACGAATAGACTCTTCCAATGTGCGTTCACCGGGATGTCGCCAAACACGGATGCGACCATCATGATGCTGTAAACAGAACCGGGATTCATCCGAAAAAATGACGTTGTGCTATTCATGGACCCAGGTTCGTCGTTGAGTACACCAGCGCAGGCGCTCCTGTCTGTGATGCAGCGTCAAGGGTAACCGCAGCCATGGTCTCCGAGGTGATAGTCCATGCTGCTGCAAACGTCGTCGAACTCTTCGTGCAGATGGTTGTTGTGTTGCAAACGTCCCCATCTGTTGACTCAGGGATCGAGACGTGGCTGCACGATCCGTTACAGCCATGCGTATGAGATGCCTGTCATCTCGACTGCTAGTGATACGAGGCCGTTGGGATCCAGCACAGCGTTCCGTATTACCCTCCTGAACCCACCTATTCTATATTCTGCTAACAGTCATTGGATCTCGACCAACGCGAGCAGCAATGTCGCGATACGATAAACCGCAATCGCTATAGGCTACAGTCCGACCTTTATCAAAGTCGGAAACATGATGGTACGCATTTCTCCTCCTTACACGAGGCATCGCAACAACGTTTCACCATACAAAGCCGGTCAACTGCTGTTTGTGTATGAGAAATCGGTTGGAAACTTTCGTCATGTCAGCACGTTGTAGGTGTCGCCAACGGCACCAACCTTGTGTGAATGCTCTGAAAAGCTAATAATTTGCATATCACAGCATCTTGTTCCTGTCGGTTAAATTTCGCGTGTGTAGCATGTCATCTTCGTGGTGTAGCAATTTTAATGGCCAGTAGTATTTATAGTCCTCGTAGATTTTGTCACAGGGCGGCGGGTCTGTGAAAGTCCTCAGTTAGCGAGTGGGCGTACCTGTGTATCGCACTGGCCACAGACTGACTAACGTCGCTGCCTAGATACTTGTAGGCGAGTTGGTTGTCGGAGGTCGGGTGCTGTCTGTGTGTACTATTTGCTGCGTCTCTGACACCCATAACTCTTGTAACGAGTTTCTCGACTATTTTACCCCACTTTAACACCCTACGCACAGCCACGGTGCTAACTGGACGGCTGGTAACATTTTGTAACTCACGAACCTTCCCTTCCGCTGATTTCGTGCTATTTTCATCAGCCGCCCTACGTAATGCACGACGCATCCTGTGCAGTATATGAGCCTGCCTGCTCTTGGTTTAACAGCGGTGATTCCTTTGCGTTTTCACTTCACAGTCATATGTCCAACATTCGTCTTGGACGCATTTGGAAGTATTGAAATGTTCCTGATCTATTTGTTGCTCGGGTGACATCCAGTGACTAGTGCAAGTTAGAAGTCACTGAGCTCTTCGACAGACCCATTCTTCTGCCACTGTTAACACAATACTGCCTTCCTACTTGTGTACTGTCGCATCCGCATCTAACAACATCTAGTGGTCAGTTCCGCACTACGTGAAAGTGTACGGATATTTTTTATCAGATACCATATTAAATTTTAGTGTCACCCTCTCTTCAACCCCGATCTCCCCCACAACTCAAAAGCGCGATTTGCTATGTGAATCCTCTTCCCCACGCCTTTTTGCAGGCTTGGGAAGCACGTCAGTGGCTTGAGGTATAAACTAGTGTAACACCAGTGTGAAAAAGCATACTGTATACCAGTATCCCATCGTAAGCAACGACACCTAGTTAAGGATACTGCTGTGAACGACTAAAATTGCGTGGGACCTCATAAAGTAGTCGCTTCCAGCACGGAGCGTAAAAAGTTTTGGTCCGAAGTTCACAGTGACTGCAATAAAACTAAATCTGTAGGCAAATGACCGTTTATCTTTTGGAATCACCGTCTGAGGAGTCACCACAAGTTTCCACAAGCTTTCTCATTTCATTTATTAGACGCTTCTGGGCACTGAGAACAAGTTCTGTGGCTAATTTCGCTTGAGCCCATCCTCACGATCACGACCTCTGCTTTGGCCCCTCACCGTTATCTCTCCGATGCCACCTGGACGGCGCCACGTCCCAGGTCCACGACCGGCCGAAAATGCGGGCACGCCCAGGCGGGTCGCCACCGGACACGAACCCACGCCCACGGACCGCCGCGGCGTAGGAAATCCGCGGTCACGTCCCTGTGGGACGGGCGTGTGTTGTTAGCTCCGCCCTAGTCGCTGTTTCGTTCTGGCGGAGAGTATCGTCGCTTCTGTGTTTGAGACAGGTTCGCTCGTATTCTCAGCACACGACATGTGAACCACCTATAGATATTGTTTGCGGAAGACAGCACTGTACCAGGAGAGTATCCTATGTGAGTTGCAAAGGGAAATATCCACTTGGTTTGGAGACTGGCCGATTGCCTTAGATATGAATAAATGAAAAATTGTTACCATTACAAATATTTTCTGTGAATTTGCTATACTTTCGAGAATGCAAAATGATTGGTGTGGCCATCAGCCCGAAGAACGTTTTGATGTACTTCCCCAATCCAGAATATCCTGTGCAAGTCTCCTTAACTAAACCAGCAGACATCCATTTGAACTTGCTTACTGTAGTTAGGGCCGTACTGGTTAGTTCTATAAAAACGATGAGCTTCAAATAAGTTCCTAAAATTTAAATCTCCCGCTCACCGGGGGATATTACGAGGGTAATCCCAAAAGAAAGGTCTCCTATTATTTTATAGGTACATAGACCTGTTTCTTTCTACAATGGTTTACATCAGTTTACAGCTTGAACATTTAGCTATTTTTCGACATGATCACCATTTCTGTCGATGTATTTTTGTAGACGCTGTGGCAGTTTTTGTGTGCCCATGCCATACCAGCTCGCCACCATGCTGTTCAGAAAGTTATGAACCTCTTCTTTCACCTCGTCGTCGGAGCTGAATCGCTGGGACCACAATTAACGCTGACAGGTACTGTGAGACTCTGAAAAAACTCAAACGGGCAATTCAGAAACGGAAGAGAGGAATGTTGAGCAAGAGCGTACACATTCCCTATGAGAACGCTCGCCCACGCATCCCTCGGCAAACCGTTGCTCTCCTGCACAGGTTCAGTGGAACACAATCACCCACCAACCCTATAGTCCTGACTTGGCGCCCAGTGACTATCACTTGTTCCCTAGGATAAAAGAACGTTTGGCCGGAAAGCGATTGAGCTCCGACGACGAGGTGAAAGAAGAGGTTCATAACTTCCTGAACAGCATGGCGGCGAGCTGGTGTGACATGGGCATACAAAAACTGCCACAGCGTCTACAAAAATGCATCGACAAAAATGGCGATTATGTCGAAAAATAGTTAAATGTTCAAGCTGTAAACTGATGTAAACCATTGTAGAAATAAGCAGGTTGAGGTATTTATAAAAAAATAGGAGACCTTACTTTTGGGATTACCCTCGTAGTTGATCCACTCACAGAAGTGTGTTACGTAGTGCCGTTTATTCGTGATACTACTAGCAACTGTAAGAAATAGTTTGATGTTTTTTTCTTATAACTGGCTCGATTTGTGATTGGTTCGAAGACTTCTTAAGTAATAGAACACAATATATTGTCCTCGACGTCGAGTGTTCATCACAGACAAGGGTATCGTCAGGAGTGCCCCAGGGAAGTGTGATAGGACCACTGTTTTCTCTATACATATAAATAATTCGGCGGACAGAGTGTTCAGTAATTTGCGGATGTTTGCTGATGAAGCTGTGGTGTACGGTAAGGTGTCGAAGTTGGGTGACTGTAGGAAGATACACGACGACTTCGGCCAAATTTCTAATTGGTGTCATGAATGGCTCTAAATGAGGAAACATCTAAGTTAATGCGGATAGGTAGGAAGCACAAACCTGTAATGTTCGGATAAAGTGTTAGTAGTGTCCTGCATGACACAGCCAAGTCGTTTGAACATTTGGGAGTAACGCTGCAAAGCGATATGAAATGGAACGAGCGTGGGAGAACTGCTGTAAGGTAGGGGAATGCTCGACTTCTGTTTATTGGGAGAATTTTAGAAAAGTGTGGTTCACATGTAAAGGAGACTGCATATAGGACCCTGGTGCGACCTATTCTGAAGTAGTGATAGAGTGTTTGGAATCCGTATCTGGCCGGATATAAGGAAGACATCGAAGCAATTCAGAGGCATGGTGCTAGATTTGTTGCCGGTAGGTTCGAACAACACATAAGTGTTACGGAGATGCTTCGAGAACTCTAACGGGAATCCCTGGAGGGAAGGCGATATTCTTTTCGAGGAACACTAATGGGAGCTTCTGTAAAGTTTGGAAGGTAGGAGACGAGGTACTGGCGGAAGTACAGCAGTGAGGACGGGGCGTGAGTCGTGCTTGGGCAGCTCAGATGGTAGAGCACTTGTCCGCGAAAGGCAAAGGTCCCGAGTTCGAGTGTCGGTCCGGCACACAGTTTTACTCTGCCAGGAAGTTTCATATTGGTACACACTCCGCTGCAGAGTGAAAATTTCGTTCTGCAATCATCCCCCAGGCTGTGGTTAAGCCAGGTCTCCGCAATATCCTTTCTTTCAGGAATGCTAGTCCTGCAAGGTTCGCAGGAGAGCTTCTGTAAAGTTAGGAAGGTAGGAGAGGAGGTACTGGCGGAAGTAAAGAGGTGAGGACGGGGCGTGATTCGTGCTTGGTTAGCTCAGATGGTAGAGCACTTGCCCGCGGAAGGCAAAGGTCCCGAGTTTGAGTCTCGGTCCGGGACACTGTTTTAATCTGCCAGGAAGTTTCATATCACCGCACACTCCGCTGCAGAGTGAAAATCTCATTCTGAAAACTATAGAGAAAATTTAAAGACTCGGCATTTGAAGCTGACTTCCGAAAGATTATACTGCCCCTACGTACATTGCGCGTAAGGGCCGAGAAGATAAGATACGAGAAATTAGGGCTCATGCGGAGGCATATAGACTGCTGTTTTTCCGTTGCTCTATTTGCGAGTGGAACAAGGGAGGGAATGTATAGTAGTGGTACATGGCACCCTCCACCATGCATCGTACGGTGGCTTGCGGAGTTTCTGTATAGATGTAGATGTAGAATCCTTTCTGTAAGTCGTAGCGCAGTACTCCGTGTCCTGCAGTTTGCTCTCAGTGGCTACATTCCTGCCAAGTCTTTCTGCAATATCGCAGAAGGAACATCCAGCTTGTGGTAGGGCTGTTACACGACCTCCTTCAAATTCAATGAGTTGTTGATAATGGCGTCTACATCGCCTTAAAGGCATTCTTGACTAACGTCAACTCACCACGTCCATTCAAAGGTAACTAACGCTCACGAGCGTTACAGCGTGTATTTAAAGCAAACGTGATTTGCATCCTCGTAGCGCCGCTGCTAGTGCTACTCTTGTGCTACTGGAGCGCAATTTGAATAGTCATCTTCTTTCAGATGTAAAAACGCGCCTACCAAGTTTCGTTTATGTTGCACTACTTTTTCTTGGTGTTTCGATTTTATTTTCTTTAGTCTAGGTTCCAAATGGACAACCCTCCGCCAAACACGGATGCAAGCAGAAGCACGACTCCAATCAGGTCAACGACAGCATGAACCGTGTTTCAACAGTTATGAGAGCTGGTTTCTCAGGATGGGGCAGCATAAGGTTACAATTGTGGACGGGGCCGTAATCAGTCACTCTCGGATGCACAACAAATACGTAAACTTTATTTAAAGAAATTAAAATGTTAAAACAATCTCTTTAAAAAAAAACACAATTGACTATATGACTGCTGAAGGCCTTATGACAGCAAAAATCCCACGTTTTAGGGCCGAAGGCCACCAACAATAACTTCAAACAACAAACGGCTGGAGGCCTGAATTAGAAGCACATTTCCATATAGCACATACTAAGATAAATACTTCGTTTTAAAACCAACTGTAACACGGCTGAAGGCCTTATTATAAAAGAAATGAAATTACTCGTCTGAAGGCCACAAAAAATTTCAAATAACAAATGGCTAAAGGCCTGAATTAGAAGTCAGGAAAACAATTCCAAATAGCACATTTAAAATAAATCTCTTGCTTTTAAAACAAGTTTGCTTAAAAAAACTTTCTGTAACATGGCTGAAGGCCTTATCACGGAAGAAGTGAAATTATTGCTCGACTGAAGGCCACACCAACAATAATTAGAAAATTACAACTATCCTTAAAACAGACATCACAATATAAGGAATCAGGGCAAGCGGTTCTCTACATGTGTTCCTAGGGTCGGCCTGGGGAGGTAACTCAAACATAAGGTAAGGTGAGACAGGCAGCCAAGAGTTGTACTCACATAACAGGATGGCAACTCAAACTAGGGGCAGCTTAAAAGCGCCGACCGACCCACTAACCATTCCGCCTAACGTCCGATCACCGATGCAACGATGGAATATTTTTAGGCAAGGGTGAAGAGACTGACAGCACTAAGTCTTCAGAAAACACCCAAGGACGAAGGAAACACTAGAACCAAGGTAGACCTACCAAAAAAAATATGCCAGTACAGTACAAGAGGCTGTCGAACTACACACCATGTCGGACAGCATCAACACGACGAGGAACAACATTACAAGGTACACTGCTGGAAAAGTATGCTAACCTCCAGGGCAGGTAACTGGGGCGTTAATGGCCACAAGGCAGAAAATGCCGCTGGTTGCATTTCGCTAATAAGAATAATACTAAATTCAGTGGTTAAATACAAATAGAGACGGCTGCAATATTTCACCACCTCAAAACGCTTCACTCGCTGCCACCAAGCTCAGCGGCCCTGGGAGCAACAACCCGCCGACCAAAGGCGAGATCTCAGAATATTCGACGTTGCATTAGAATATTAACTCTTCACTCGACTTAAACGTCCAGGTTTCGGTGTGCAACGAATTCGTCGCTCTCGCAGCTACCCCTCCTCGATCCGGCAGTGGACGCACGCCGCCAGTGGCCCCGGCTTGCCCCCGCGCTGCACGGACCTGCTCGCTGCTGCGCCCCAGCCGAACCGATGTCCGTTCGCCACCCCCACTCCACACAGCACGACCGGGAAATACTAGAAGTCGCTCCAAAGATAGTACCACAGTACTCGTATCGATAAGCGCTGCTGCTGCCACTCATGGGCAGGCAAGCCAGCAACTTAATGACGCCAGTAAATCGAATAAGAAACGAGATGCCACAACCGCAATGACAAGATGCCAAGCAATAAACGGCATGAACACGAGCCGTCAAGGGTCAAGTTAGTTTGAGAATATCAATACTTAAGTCACCGCTCAGAAATGTCAAACTAAACATTCAACTAGTTATATTAGTCTAGATTCAATGGATTCAGGTCTAGACCAATGTTCAAAGACTGATCAGTGCAAGTGAATATTTAACTGTCTTGTCATGTCTCATCATCACACTCAAGATATGTAATGTATACTGCGTCTTTTTACATTACTATAAATTGTTGCTGATTTGTGTTGCTTCAGTTTTGCCATAATTTGCATATACGTATCTCGCCCTGTGACCAGGCTGTACTGCTGCTGCATGCAGGCAAACCACCTGATAACAGCAACTGCTCTCGGTGTTGGGGTATTCTCTTCCTGCTACATTCATGTTGAACGCCAAGCACCTATGGTGAACATAGCATATTTATACTTTTTAAGCAAAAGAAAAACGACATTGGTACATGTAACATACGAGGTGCGGCTAGAAAAAAACCGGACTGATGCTGGAAAAAACATTTATTTACAATTATTTACAATTTCATGTTATCTCCTTCAATGCACTCTCCTCCTCGGTCTCTACACCGCTCCATACGAATTTTCCACTGTTCATAGCAATGCTGCAGATCATTTTCGGTAAGTCCATACATTACTTCCGTCGCTTTTTCTTTTACTGCTTCAACAGTCTCAAATCTAGTTCCTTTCAAAGCTGACTTGACTTTAGGGAAAAGAAAAAAGTCACAGGGGGCCAAATCAGGTGAGTAGGGTGGATGACCTAAGATGGGAATGTTGTGTTTTTCCAAAAACGTCTTCACTGACAACGCACTGTGAGCTGGGGCATTGTCTTGGTGAAGGATCCATTACTTTTTTCTCCACAAATCGTTCCGTTTTCTCCGTACTCGCTCACGTAGTGTAGCCAGGACGCTAATGTAGTAATGCTGATTCACTGTTTGTCCCTATGGTACCCAATCAATGTGCACAGTCCCTTTGATGTCAAAAAAAAAAAACAATCATCATTGCCTTGAATTTCGATTTTGACATTCGTGCTTTTTTTTGTCGTGGAGAACCAGGAGTTTTCCAATGCATCGATTGGCGTTTAGTTTCGGGATCGTAAGTAAAAAACCACGATTCATCGCAAGTAATAACATTTTGTAAGAAGGTGGGATGACTTTCAATGTTTTCCAGGATGTCAGAACAAATCATTCTTCGGCGTTCCTTCTGTTCAATTGTGAGACACTTTGGAACCATTTTTGAACACACTTTGTTCATGTTGAAACTTTCATGAAGAATCTGCCTAACACTTTCCTTGTCAACTCCTGTTAACTCAGACACTGCTCTGATTGTTAAACGGCGATCCTGTCGAACAAGTTTACCGATTTTTTCAATGTTTGCATCAGTTTTTGCTGACCATGGTCTGCCAGTGCGAGTGTCATCACTGGTGTCTTCGCGGCCATCTTTAAATCGTTTAAACCACTCAAACACTTGTGTTCGCGATAAACAATCATCGCCGTACACTTGTTGTAACATTACAAACGTTTCACTTGCAGATTTTCCTAGCTTGAAACAAAATTTGATGTTAACACGCTGTTCTTTCTGTACACTCAACATTTTCCGACGCACAGACAAAACGTCAACTACTTAAAACAGACGCCACGGGCAGACTGAGTGCAGGAGGCAGATGAAACTCGAGCAGTAGGCGGAGCGTGAGTCACGTGACAGGCCACGCGACTTTCAGCCTTATTGCATTCGTTTTATTGTTTCACCAGTACTAGTCCGGTTTTTTTCTAGCCATACCTCGTACATGTACAGACAAACAAATGATTACAATTTCAGAAGCAGCTGAAGATTTATTTAAGACAAGGAGCCTCGAAAACTGAACAATCAAAGTACACGTTGGTCCGTCTCCGGCCCTTAAGCAAGCAGCTATTGAGCTTGCCATTGATTGACGGATTGACAGATTTTTGGATGTCCTCCTGAGGTATATCGTACCAGATTCTGCCCAACTGGCTGGTTAGATCGTCGAAATCTCAAACTGATTGGTCTTGAGCCCCCTGCCCATAATGCTCCGAACATTTACAATTGGGGAGAGATCCAGTGACCGTGTTGGCGAAGGTGGCGTTTGGCAACCACGACGACAAGCAGTAGTAACTGCCGCCTTATGCGACCGGGCATTATCTTGCTTAAATGAATGTTCAGGATGGACAACAAATCGCGGGGTGAGGGGGGCGGGCTGCGCATCGTCGATGTACCGCTGTGGTGTAAGGGTGCCGTGGATCACAATCAGAGGGGTCCTGCAATGAAAATAAATATCACTCCAGACACTCCTGGTTGTGGGTCATATGGCGAGCAACAGTCAGATTGGTACCCTACCGCGGGGTGGGGCTTCTCTGGACATGTCTTCGCTGGTCATTGGGGCTAAATTCGAAGCAGGACTTACCACTGAAGTTCCTTCAGTCAATGGGAGTCCAGGCCGAAGACGAGTCTGGAAACGAACCAGTCAGCAGGTTGCTTGCCACGCGGTCTGACAGCCATGAGTAATCGTCTAGGGTGTGCGGCCCGACGTGCTTGAGTTATGGTCTGGGGTAACTTTCTTTTCATAGCAGGACGCTTATGACAGGTCATCCTGGGCTTACATTTCAGCAAGATAATGCTCACCCGCGCACAGTGAGAGTTTCTACTGCTTGTCTTTATACTTGCTTATTCCCACTGAGCCGTGTCTCTCGGTTTGATGTATCGCTTCTGGACTAATTTAAGATCTGTGGACAGAGTTGGACTGGCTGTGATATGGGAGGCTACAGAGGGAGCTACGCGCTGTGAAAGGAGGCCTGTTCCGGACTCTCTACCGATGCGGCGGGTTGCGGGCGCCGAGCCGAGCAGGTGCGCCGTGCTGAAATCTGCCGACTGAGGCTTTCGTGCTGCCGTGTGCCGTGCTCGGACGCCGATATTACCGCTGGAAGGAGCGGAAGCCTTCTGGTTCTGCATTTCCATCCGGGACCTCTCGGAATCACATGCGGTCAATTCCTGCTGAGGTATTTATCTGATGAGAGCATGTTTATGTGTAAAATAGAGCGCCCTGTACTCTCAGATATTCGAGTGGAACTGGGAAACAAGCATGTTAAGTATTTACACTACTGGCTCTAAATGGCTCTGAGCACTACGAGACTTACCACCTGAGGTCATCAGTCCCCTAGAACTTAGAACTGCTTAAACCTAACTAACCTAAGGACGTCACACACATCCATGCCCGAGGCAGGATTCGAACCTGCGACCGCAGAGCTCGCGTGGTTCCAGACTGAACTGTCTAGAGCCGCTCGGCCACACTGGCCGGCTACACTACTAGCCATTGAAATTGCTACATCACGAAGATGACGTGCTACAGACACGAAATTTAACCGACAGGAACAAGATGATGTGATATGCAAATGATTAGCTTTTCAGAGCATTCACACGAAGTTGGCGCCGATGGCGACACCTACAACGTGCTGACGTGAGGAAAGTTTCCAACCGATTTCTCATACACAAACAGCAGTTGACCGGCGTTACCTGGTGAAACGTTGTTGTGATCTACATCTACTCTACATCTACATCCATATTCCGCAAGCCACCTGACGGTGTGTGGCGGAGCGTACCCTGAGTACCTCTATCGGTTCTCCCTTCTATTCCAGTCTCGTATCGTTCGTGGAAAGAAGGATTGTCGGTATACTTCTGTGTGGGCTCTAATCTCTCTGATTTTATCCTCATGGTCTCTTCGCGAGATATACGTAGGAGGGAGCAATATACTGCTTGACTCTTCGGTGAAGGTATGTTCTCGAAACTTTAACAAAAGCCCGTACCGAGCTACTGAGCGTCTCTCCCGCAGAGTCTTCCACTGGAGTTTATCTATCATCTCCGTAACGCTTTCGCGATTACTAAATGATCCTGTAACGAAGCGCGCTGCTCTCCGTTGGATCTTCTCTATCTCTTCTATCAACCCTATCTGGTACGGATCCCACACTGTTGAGCAGTATTCAAGCAGTGGGCGAACAAGCGTACTGTAACCTACTTCCTTTGTTTTCGGATTGCATTTCCTTAGGATTCTTGCAATGAATCTCAGTCTGGCATCTGCTTTACCGACGATCAACTTTATATCATCATTCCATTTTAAATCACTCCTAATGCGTACTCCCAGATAATTTATGGAATTAACTGCTTCCAGTTGCTGACCTGCTATTTTGTAGCTAAATGATAAGGGATCTATCTTTCTATGTATTCGCAGCACATTACACTTGTCTACATTGAGATTCAGTTGCCATTCCCTGCACCATGCGTCAATTCGCTGCAGATCCTCCTGCATTTCAGTACAATTTTCCATTGTTACAACCTCTCGATACACCACAGCATCATCCGCAAAAAGCCTCAGTGAACTTCCGATGTCATCCACAAGGTCATTTATGTGTATTGTGAATAGCAACGGTCCTATGACACTACCCTGCGGCACGCCTGAAATCACTCTTACTTCGGAAGACTTCTCTCCATTGAGAATGACATGCTGCATTCTGTTATCTAGGAACTCTTCAATTCAATCACACAGTTGGTCTGATAGTCCATATGCTCTTACTTAGTTCATTAAACGACTGTGGGGAACTGTATCGAGCACCTTGCGGAAGTCAAGAAAGACAGCATTTACCTGTGAGCCCGTGTCAATGACCCTCTGAGTCTCGTGGACGAATAGCGCGAGCTGGGTTTCGCACGATCGTCTTTTTCGAAACCCATGCTGATTCCTACAGAGTAGATTTCTAGTTTCCAGAAAAGTCATTATACTCGAACATAATACGTGTTCCAAATTTCTACAACTGATCGACGTTAGAGATATAGGTCTATAGTCCTGCACATTATTCGACGTCCCTTCTTGAAAACGGGGATGACCTGTGCCCTTTTCCAATCCTTTGGAACGCTACGCTCTTCTACGGTACACCGCTGCAAGAAGGGGGGCAAGTTCCTTCGCCTACTCTGTGTAAAATCGAACTGGTATCCCATCAGGTCCAGCGGCCTTTCCTCTTTTGAGCGATTTTAATTCTCTATCCCTCTGTCGCCTATTTCGATATCTACCATTTTTCCATCTGTGCGACAATCTAGAGAAGGAACTACAGTGCAGTCTTCCTCTGTGAAACAGCTTTGGAAAAAGACATATAGTATTTCGGCCTTTAGTCTGTCATCCTCTGTTTCAGTACCATTTTGGTCACAGAGTGTCTGGACATTTTGTTTTCATCCACCTACCGCTTTGACATAACACCAAAATTTCTTAGGATTTTCTGATAAGTCAGTACATAGAACTTTACTTTCGAAGTCATTGAACGCCTCTCGCATAGCCCTCCTCACACTACATTTCGCTTCGCGTAATTTTTGTTTGTCTGCAAGGTTTAGGCTATGTTTATGTTTGCTGTGAAGTTCCCTTTGCTTCCGCAGCAGTTTTCTAACTCGGTTGTTGTACCACGGTGGCTCTTTTCCATCTCTTACGATCTTGCTTGGCACATACTCATCTAACTCATATTGTACGATGGTTTTGAACTTTGTCCACTGATCCTCAACACTATCTATACTTGAGACAAAACTTTTGTTTTGAGCCGTCAGGTACTCTGTAATCTGCTTTTTGTCACTTTTGCTAAACAGAAAAATCTTCCTACCTTCTTTAATATTTCTATTTACGGCTAAAATCATTGATGCCGTAACCGCTTTATGATCGCTGATTCCCTGTTCTGCGTTAACTGTTTCAAATAGTTCGGGTCTGTTTGTCACCAGAAGGTCTAATATGTTATCGCCACTAGTCGGTTCTCTGTTTAACTGCTCAAGGTAGTTTTCAGATAAAGCACTTAAAAAATTTCACTGGATTCTTTGTCCCTGCCACCCGTTCTGAACGTTTGAGCCTCCCAGTCTATATTCGGCAAATTAAAATCTCCACCCAGAACTATAACACGATGGGGAAATCTACTCGAAATATTTTCCAAATTATCCTTCAGGTGCTCAACCACAACAGCTGCTGAGCCAGGGGGCCTATAGAGATATCCAATTACCATGTCTGAGTCTGCTTTAACCGTGACCTTCACCCAAATCATTTCATATTTCGGATCTCCGTCAATTTCCTTCGATACTATTGCACGTCTTATCGCTATAAACACGCCTCCCCCTTCACTGTCCAGCCTGTCTCTGCGGTATACATTCCAATCTGAGTTTAGGATTTCGTGTAAGGAGGAGAAATGCGTGTCATCACGTTTTCGACTTTGATAAAGGTCGGATTGTAGCCTATCGCGGTTGCGGTTTATCGTATTGCGACATTGCTGCTCGCGTTGGTCGAGATCCAATGACTGTTAGTAGAGTATGGAATCGGTGGGTTCAGGAGGGTAATACGGAACGCTGTGTTGGATCCCAACGGCCGCGTATCACTAGCAGTCGAGATGACAGGCATCTTATCAGCATCGCTGTAACGGATCGTGCAGCCACGTATCGATCCCTGAGTCAACAGATGGGGACGTTTGCAAGACAACAACCATCTGCACGAACAGTTCGACGACGGTTGCAGCAGCATGGACTATTAGCTCGGAGACTATGGCTGCGGTTACCCTCGACGCTGCATCACAGACAGGAGCGCCAGCGATGGTGTACTCAACGACGAACCTGGGTGCACGAATAGCAAAACGTCATTTTTTCGGATGAATCCAGGTTCTGTTTACTGCCTCATGATGGTCGCATCCGTGTTTGGCGACATCCCGGTGAAAGCACATTGGAAGCGTGTATTCGTCATCGCCATACCGGCGCATCACCCGGCGTGATGGTATGGGGTACCATTGGTTACACGTCTCGGTCACCTCTTGTTCGCATTGACGGCACTTTGAGCAGACGTGTTACGACCCGTGGCTCTACCCTTCATTCGATCGCTGCGAAACCGTACATTTCAGCAGGATAATGCACGACCGCATGTTGCAAGTCCTGTACTGGCCTTTCTGGATACAGAAAATGTTCGACTGCTGCCCTGGCCAGCACGTTCTCCAGATCTCTCACCAACTGAAAACGTCTGGTCAATGGTGGCCGAGTAACTGGCTCGTAACAATACCCCAGTCACTACTCTCGATGAAATGTGGTATCGTGTTGAAGCTGCATGGGCAGCTGTACCTGTACACGCCATCCAAACTCTGTTTGACTCAATGCCCAGGTGTATCAAGGCAGTTATTACGGCCAGAGGTTGTTGTTCTGGGTACTTATTTCTCAGGATCTATGCACCCAAATTGCGTGAAAATGTAATCACATGTCAGTTCTAGTATAATATATTTGTCCAATGAATAACCTTTTTATCATTTTCATTACTTCTTGGTGTAGCAATTTTAATGGCCAGCAGTGTAGTAGTGACTTAAGAAGCCAGCCCTTGAGACAGGCACAGTTCCCAGTTTTTGGTGAAAATGTCATATAATGGTGACCGTTGGGCTGCTTGCAGCGCCTGTATAAGCGTGTTATTCAACTGCTAAGTTTCGTGGGCTTTATTAATATTCAGGAATATCTAGCGAATTTCACCATGCAGTTTCGTTATCACGCAGGTCAATGTATACGACGTCACACCTCCTGAACTATGTGTCGTACAACGATATAATTTCGTAGGTACACGCAGTGGTATACGTAGATACAATCTCCGAAATGTATTACGAATATAGATAAGTAATTAGTATGTATTACGAATGTAGATAAGTAAGTAGTAAAGATGTGAGAAATTAAAACGTCATGCATGTCGTGACAGTTTTTCACGCATCTTAGGGTTTATGATGTCATATCTCCTGAAATATGCGTGCTACAATGATATAGTTTTGCAGATACATTCAGTGTATATGTGAATGCTGAGTGCAACGTGTATCGCGAATACAGTTAGTAGTAAAGAACAGCGAAAATGTAGCAGGCTATAAAGTTTTTTTTCCTTTCATCATTTCGTGGGAGCTATTAGCGGGGAAAAAGTTTCGTTAGGGTTTGAAATTATGTGCAAAGTTTGTCGAAGTCACTAAGTGCTCTCACCCTAAAGTACTGGATGCATAAACTCTGGATATTGGCGTGTCCTGTATTATGCTTGTTTTTTACACCCACCTCTTTTATTGTAGGTACTGTAGGTGGTTGTTACCCCTACAACGATCCTTTGCAGACAACAAGCGATATGTGTAGAAAATTTGGTTGAAATAGGTTCGGTAGTTTAGGAGGAGATGTGGAACATGCATACAGACATCCATACATACGTACATCCATTTTTATAATACGTATGGATTCTCACCCAATTGTAGCAATGATTTTCTGCGATCCTAGTACAATCGCAGATTTTGCATTGCCGCGCTAGAAAATACAGTGTTTTTAAAGTTTGTTTCATTTTCCCTTCTTTGAGATGCATTAATTTTCCGTGATTCCTTATTATTTTTCTTGCATACCAACACGAGTTCCTCCGTAGTTCTGTTTTTTTTTCTATTCCTAACTTTTAATTTACAGTAAGGACCAAACTTTAGTGCTATGTTAATACAAATATTTATTGTGAATAAGTTGTTGGATACCGTGGAGTTAATGATAAAATGATATTATCTTTTATTAAATTAAAATGGTATCTCTCACATTCCTGTGAATAATCCAGAGATATACAGGGCGGTCCATTGATCATGACCGGGCCAAATATCTCACGAAATAAGTGTCAAACGAAAAAACTACAAAGAACGAAACTCGTCTAGCTTAAAGAGGGAAACCAGATGACGCTATGGTTGGCCCGCTAGATGGCGCTGCCATAGGTCAAACGGATGTCAACTGCGTTTTTTTAAAAATAGGAACCCCCATTTTTTATTGCATATTCGTGTAGTGCGTAAAGAAATATGAATGTTTCAGTTCGACCAATTTTTTCGCTTTGTGATAGATGGCGCTGTAATAGTCACAAACATATGGCTTACAATTTTAGACGAACAGTTGGTAACAGGTATGTTTTTTAAATTAAAATACAGAACGTAGGTGCGTTTGAACATTTTATTTCGGTTGTTCCAGTGTGATACATGTATCTTTGTGAATTTATCATTTCTGAGAACGCATGCTGTTACAGCGTGATTATCTGTAAATACCACATTAGTTCAATAAACACTCAAAATGATGTCCATCAACCTCAATGCATTTGGAAATACGTATAACGACATTCCTCTCAACAGCGAGTAGTTCGCCTTCCGCAATGTTCGCACATGCATTGACAATGCGCTGACGCATGTGTCAGGCGATGAGGGATCACGATAGCAAATATCCTCCAACTTTCCCCACAGAAAGAAATGCGGGGACGTCAGATCCGGTGAACGTGCTGGCATTGTATGGTGCTTCGACGACCAATCCATCTGTCATGAAATATGCAATTCAATACCGCTTCAACCGCACGCGAGCTATATTACGGACATCCATCATGTTGAACGTACATCGCCATTCTGTCATGCAGTGAAACATCTTGTAGTAACATCGGTAGAACATTACGTAGGAAATCAGCATACATTGCACCATTTAGACTGACATCGATAAAATGAGGCCAATTATCCTTCCTTCCATAATGCCGCACCATACATTAAACCGCCAAGGTCGCTGATGTTCCACTTGTCGCAGCCATCGTGGATTTTGCGTTGCCCAATAGCGGATATTATGGCGGTTTACGCTACCACTGTTGGTGAATGAAGCTTCGTCGTTAAATAGAACGCGTGGAAAAAGTCTGTCATCGTCCCGTAATTTCTCTTGCGCCCAGTGCCAGAACTGTACACGACGTTCAAAGTCGTCGCCATGCAATTCCTGGTGCATAGAAATATAGTACGGGTGCAATCGATGTAGATGTAGCATTCTCAACAACGACGTTGTTGAGATTCCCGATTCTCGCGCGATTTGTCTGCTACTGATGTGCGGATTAGCCGCGACAGCAGCTAAAACACCTACTTGGGCAACATTATTTGTTGCAGGTCGTGGTTGACGTTTCACATGTGGCTGAACACTTCTGTTTCCTTAAATAACGTAACTATCCGGCGAACGGTCCGGACATTTGGATGATGTCGTCAAAGATACCGAGCAGCATACATAGCACACACCATTGGGAATTTTGATCACAATAGCCACACACCAACGCGATATCGACCTTTTCCGCAATTGGTAAATGGTCAATTTTAACACTGGTAATGTATCACGAAGCAAATACCGTCCGCGCTGGCGGAATTTTACGTGATAGCCCGTACTTCTACGTTTGTGACCATTACAGCGCCATATATCGCAAAGCGAAAAAAGTGGTCCAACTAAAACATTCATATTTCTTTACGTACTACACGAATATGTAATAAGGATGGGGGTTCCTATTTTAAAAAACGCAGTTGATATTCGTTTGACCTATAGCAGCGCCAGCTAGCGGGCCAACCATAGCGCCATCTGGTATCCACCTTCAAACTAGACAAGTTTCGTTCTTTGTAGTTTTTTCGTTTGATGCTTATTTCGTGAGATATTTGGCCCGGTCACTATCAATGGACCACCCTGTATTCATTACGTAGCTTACACTAATAAAATGTGCCTACCATGTTGCTGTCAAAGCCCTCCATCTAAAAAACATTGGACGAATATTTATTAATCGTTTTAGGTTGCGTAAGTTTTACGTAATTTCCGTCAAATTTAGTTTTTGAGGCAATATACGTCCTGAGACTAATTGCACTAGTTATAGAAAAAGTAGCAACATCAGAACATTTTCCCCCCTCTTGGAGAAACTCCTGCAGAGATCCAAGATCCGTGAGCGCTGCTGCAGCTGCAGCGCCTCAAGACGCTGACTCGCTGACTGCGGCACCGGCCTCGTTGCCGACGGTGGGTGACGTCACACGTCACTGGTCGGCGCTTTTTTGATGTTGTTATCTCAGCCGCCTGCCAAGAGTGCCTTATTGGGCGGCGATGATTTGGACGGCATCACGCGCGGGCCCTTCCATCAGTCCCTGATGGCGGCCGGTGAAGTCAGCGGTGACTGCCTTTCGGGGAGCGTGCACGCTTCGGCGTGGTTCACCTCGCTGCTGCTGGGTTACTTTTTTTTTTTTTGGTGTGAAACTGAGTCTATAGCAGTGAGGTCACTGGAGTCTAATCGGTGTCTCGACCCGACACAGTCTAACGAACAGATCAACGGCCCCGTTACACGAGACATCTCCTAACTGGGAACAGCTACGCTAATAGTAACACGTTTGATCAAATATTGGGTTATTGAACCGATTGAACCATGTGTCTGTGGCTGTGCACGTCCATGGAGGTAGCACACAGGTGCAATGTCATTGTTGTGGTCATCAGTCCGAAGAGTGGTTTGACACAGCTCCCTACGTCAGTCTATCCTGTGCAAATCTCTGTGTGTCTGCATAACTACTGTAACCTACAACGGTTTGAATCTCCTTTCTGTATTCAAGTCTTGGCCTTCAGCTACAATTTTTTCTCTCCACTCTTGCCTCCATTATGAAATTCACAGTATTTCGATGCTTCACGATATATCCAGTCAATCGATCACTTTGTTTTGTCAAGATCCGTCTTAAATTTCGTTTTACCCCAATCGAATCAGAAGTGCCGCATTGGTCGCTGGATCAGCCCCTTCTAATCTTCGACACTCTCCTGCACAATCACATTTCAGAAGCTCCTCTTTTCTTCTTGTTTAAACTGATTATCGACCACGTTGCTCAAAGCTAAGATTCAGGCCAAAGCCTTCAGAAAAATTACTTCTAAATTTTCGTTCGATGTAAGCAAATTTCCCTTCTTCACAAATTCTTTTCTTGCTGTTGCGGTCTGCGTTTAACATCCACTCTACTTCGATCATCATAAGTCATTTTGATGCCCAAAAAACAACACTCACTGGTTACTGTGTCTCATTTCATAATCTAATTCCCTGGTTTAATTCGACTACATTCTATTATCCTTGTTTCGCTTTCGCTGACGTTCAAATTACACTACTGGCCATTAAAATTGCTACACCACGAAGATGACGTGCTACGGACGCGAAATTTAACCGACAGGAAGAAGATACTGTGATAGGCAAATGATTAGCTTTTCAGAGCATTCACACAAGGTGTGATTGCCTTTATTCAACTTATTTTGAACGATAAATAGTAGTCTCCCTATTTCTTCGCACGTTGCTGCATTTCTCTAGAACCCAAACTGATCTCTAAATAATTCGTGTCAATAATTTTTCAAACACAGCTTATTAAATTGCGAATGAAAAATCTCTTCTGTCGCTCAGCAGGCAGACTGACGAACGAGGTCATTGTTTTAAGGCATTGTTTTAGGTCTAAGAGGTGAGCCGAATACATTCAAGGTACAAGCAGCTCAGCGCAGATGTAACAAACACTGGTGTAAATTAACAGTTCGGAAGTGTTCCAGTACTTAACATCCAGTGACCACACTGCAGGTGTCATCGCAGAGGAAAGTGGCTACAATAGAGACAATCAGAGGAGAAAACGTGTTTGGGCGGCTTAATCGCCTATGCAACAGCATTTCCGATGCAAACACTTCCAGTACATGTAGTCTTAGATGGGTAGCTACTAACTGAAAGAGCACAGGGCATTACCCCTAACGCAAAAGGTAAATAGACAGGCTATAATCCCTAGGAGCTCAGAACTTCCCACTCTTAGAGAAGGGTAAGATCTAAAACAAGAGACTGTGAACCTGCTTTAGGGCAACAACACATTGCATCAAGAAACTAAAGAATACACTGGGAGAAATTTCTACGAAGTCAGCTGCAATTTGACATATGGGGAAGACTAAGTTACTGAGAAGGTTAATTCGTATAGAGGATTCTTTGAGAGGATGACCCAATGATGGCTGGATGGAGGGAGTCCGCAGAATATCTGCTAAGCACCCTACTTACTGATGACAACACAAACAAAGAACCGATGTACCCGCTCATCTTAGAAGTGCATTAAGTAACGAATACGGCAGTCAGGTTTCACCTTTCGCTCAAGAAGAAGTTGCTATTGCAGTTTCAAATCTCAAAACTAGACCTGGTGTGGATGACTTCTACACTGCGATCGTGCGTCCACTGGTAGCGCCGTTTTTCACAGCATTCTTCTTAAGAATTTACTTTATTTACTAGCGATTCATCAAGAACATTAACACATTTACTCACACTATGTGAGCATCGAAGTACACTCCTGGAAATGGAAAAAAGAACACATTGACACCGGTGTGTCAGACCCACCATACTTGCTCCGGACACTGCGAGAGGGCTGTACAAGCAATGATCACACGCACGGCACAGCGGACACACCAGGAACCGCGGTGTTGGCCGTCGAATGGCGCTAGCTGCGCAGCATTTGTGCACCGCCGCCGTCAGTGTCAGCCAGTTTGCCGTGGCATACGGAGCTCCATCGCAGTCTTTAACACTGGTAGCATGCCGCGACAGCGTGGACGTGAACCGTATGTGCAGTTGACGGACTTTGAGAGAGGGCGTATAGTGGGCATGCGGGAGGCCGGGTGGACGTACCGCCGAATTGCTCAACACGTGGGGCGTGAGGTCTCCACAGTACATCGATGTTGTCGCCAGTGGTCGGCGGAAGGTGCACGTGCCCGTCGACCTGGGACCGGACCGCAGCGAAGCACGGATGCACGCCAAGACCGTAGGATCCTACGCAGTGCCGTAGGGGACCGCACCGCCACTTCCCAGCAAATTAGGGACACTGTTGCTCCTGGGGTATCGGCGAGGACCATTCGCAACCGTCTCCATGAAGCTGGGCTACGGTCCCGCACACCGTTAGGCCGTCTTCCGCTCACGCCCCAACATCGTGCAGCCCGCCTCCAGTGGTGTCGCGACAGGCGTGAATGGAGGGACGAATGGAGACGTGTCGTCTTCAGCGATGAGAGTCGCTTCTGCCTTGGTGCCAATGATGGTCGTATGCGTGTTTGGCGCCGTGCAGGTGAGCGCCACAATCAGGACTGCATACGACCGAGGCACACAGGGCCAACACCCGGCATCATGGTGTGGGGAGCGATCTCCTACACTGGCCATACACCACTGGTGATCGTCGAGGGGACACTGAATAGTGCACGGTACATCCAAACCGTCATCGAACCCATCGTTCTACCATTCCTAGACCGGCAAGGGAACTTGCTGTTCCAACAGGACAATGCACGTCCGCATGTATCCCGTGCCACCCAACGTGCTCTAGAAGGTGTAAGTCAACTACCCTGGCCAGCAAGATCTCCGGATCTATCCTCCATTGAGCATGTTTGGGACTGGATGAAGCGTCGTCTCACGCGGTCTGCACGTCCAGCACGAACGCTGGTCCAACTGAGGCGCCAGGTGGAAATGGCATGGCAAGCCGCTCCACAGGACTACATCCAGCATCTCTACGATCGTCTCCATGGGAGAATAGCAGCCTGCATTGCTGCGAAAGGTGGATATACACTGTACTAGTGCCGACATTGTGCATGCTCTGTTGCCTGTGTCTATGTGCCTGTGGTTCTGTCAGTGTGATCATGTGATGTATCTGACCCCAGGAATGTGTCAATAAAGTTTCCCCTTCCTGGGACAATGAATTCACGGTGTTCTTATTTCAATTTCCAGGAGTGTAGTTACCAGTGGGTAACTGGTGAAAATAAATCAAATTTCATTCAACAAATAGAAATTTTATTCCTAAAAACCCCCCTTTTTAAGAAACGTATTTAAAATTATATGCAGAAGGCACGCTCTAAATATCAAGTTACAATTTATTCAGAGGCAGAAAGAAACAAATTTTTGACTGTATGAGCTTTCGGGCTGAGAACCTTGCCGCTCCCTTTTGACACGGCCGTAGTCACGACCGCTCATAACAACCTCTGAAAGACTACACAGGTGCAAATCTGCAACACACCAGATTACCTTAAAGTAAAAGTTTTAACAATTCACACAAGCACACAAACTATGCACCCCGTAGGAGGGATGGAAATGGTACAAATCACTAAAATTAAAAGATTAACTTGCCACCGAAGGTGCAACTTGATTTTAACTTCTATGAAAAGTCTTACGAAGGAAGGGTGGCAACTTTATATACTAAAATGACCATTTAAATAAAAGCCCATGAAATGCAATCTTAGATAAAATTATACAAGGTTGGCCAAACTTGCTTTACAGTACACATATACCGCCTCTCAAGATGACAGGTAAGATAAAAACATATTTCAGGAATTAGGCCGTTATACTTCAAGCAATAAATTCGTTAACACACCGAATCCGACAAACATGACAGAGGCAGTTATTAACGTACGGCAGATTGATAGGGAGATTACCGACCAACCCGAACCGCAGGTTGCTCTAACCCGCCCCTACTCCATAAGGGAAAAACGGGCCATCCAATTCAAAAATAACCACCCTTCCGCGGGTGGGCAAACGGAGCAGAATGGTGGGACGACCCCAAAACAAAGCGGCTGGTGACCTCCCCAAGAAAACAAGTAGAATTTAACAAGTAAATGAAACAACATATCATCAATCACTTCTAATAAACTGCGATATCTGGAGAAGACCTGGCGCAGCACCCCCAAATCGCTCTCCCGAACCGTCCACTGCCAGCCGCTTCGACGGACGCAGGAAGGCGCGCCGATCTCCCGTCTACGGCGTCGCAACTCGCACCGGCCAGACCGATGTCGTGGGTTGACTCCTGTTGCTCTCGTGTCGGCTGCGAAGCCACTACCCCTCTCTATACGCCGCGGCCCACTTGACTCGCGTGGCGACCCCACATGCGCCGAAGCTCAAGACGGACAAGTCCTCTCGTGTCTCAGTCCGCGACCGACCAACTGATCGATCCAACCGCCAATGACGATTGCTTGAGCGACTCGAGCAGACTGTTGGCCTAACGCGCAGACTCAGATGCAGGAACTAAGCCCCGACCGGGCGACCACTCGCTGAGTTCTCTTACTGGCGGAGTGAAAAGACTCTCATTTTTCCGGCTTTAAAGGTTGATCCGAACGAAAGACATACTAGCACTCCTGACGACAGACAGACACTAACTGCCTCACAAATTGGAACGAGAGACAGACGAGCAAGCTGGGGACGACAGACTGACCCAGACTGACTCCAGACTCACCCAGACTGACCAACTGACCCACTAGCGAGCTCATAACGCCCCTTAAATGCTCGTGAACAGGCAACCTTTCCCCTTTCCCACCAGAGGGAGACACCAAAGCTGCGATTGCCACAGCGGCGCCACCGCCAGAAACGGAGGGCGACTGCTTCACACTGCGCGCTGTGGCACGCTCTTCAAAACAGGAGTTTTTACCACGGCTCAGAGGGGTTGCAAGCAGATACGATCCCGGCAACTTGGAAAGCATCTAGAGCAGTAAAGGTTAAAAAGAGAAAGGACAGAGACCGGCATCACCTGAAAGCTATTGACCCTTTTGCTTATTAGGCGGCCAAAATGCAGGAGCGTCTGAATTGTGACTGGCTGGGAGAGGGGTCTAAACCTGTGTCAATATGGATTAAGAAAGGGGAAGTCTATAGATGATTTAGTTAACAGAGCTCTTCAGGTTCGACAACGAAATATGCTGTTGCTCTCAAGACTGACATCATAGGCGCATTCGATAATCTTCGGTGGCCTGCGACGTTCGCACGCGTCCGAGATGTCGGGGTCCCTAAATGTCTGTTCAAGAACTTTGTAGATTACTTTGGTGGACGTACCATACGGTGGCTTGCAAGAAAGAGCAATGTAACCAAAACGATTACCAAGGGCTGTGAGCCGTGCTGGACCTGTCTTATGCATTGGTTTAAACCTTTACTGTCACTCTGCGTTTGGTTTTCCGCGGTTATTGCGGTTATGCCTTGGTTCTTCCTCTTTCTGCGTGTGGCAGCAGCGGTGTGTATCGATTTTCACACCTTGTACTATCTTTGGCCTGGTGCTTATAGTTTACGGCTAGCCGGTGTGCGGCTAAGGTAATACATAAGATGCCCGTATTGGCACTGCTGATTAAATTACCACTGCATGTGGTGAGGTCATATTACGAAGCTATCTTCAACGCTGTTGTGGGCTCTGTTGATAGCATCTGGTCACATCGTCTTCGACTAGGCAGTTACAAAACAAACTGCGATGAATCAGCCCCCCGAGCTCAGGGTATGTAGAATGTCAGAACGACCGAGAGGTATGGTTTGGGAGAGAGGGATGATTCACGCCGAAGCGTGCAGAGAAACATTATTACATCGGAGGCACACAGCCGGCATTGCTCTGAACTCGGCGCTGGCGCCGCGCAGCGTGCTTGGGTCACCGCGAATGCCAGAATCTGCAGCGTTGGCGCCCGGTTGCCCAGCCTTGCGGACGTAGAGATCCGTATCACAGCATGGCTAAGTGGCTGCCATGTGCGTTAATTGTGGCCGTGGCCAGCAAGACGGCTGACCTGCTGCCTCAAGCGCGAGTCGTAGACTCCATGTACAGCGCCGAAGGGAAGCAGCCGACCGCTGTCTTGTAGTGAGCCTTAGCAGCTCTAGCCATCCGCCCAGGGCAGCTGGTTTAGTGCCCGCAGACAGTTCTGCAACCCGGAGGCTGCGAGTTCGAGCCCCGGCCGCTGCAGACGGCAGCCTTTAGTCCGCTGGACGATGGCATCCAGGGAGCAAAGGCCAGCAGCCCTCGCGGACCTGGCGCAGGCGCAGCTCCAAGGTGCGAAGCGCCCCGCCACAGCAGTGACGCAAGGGCAGCAGAGGTCGTAGGTAGCTTCAGCGGGCCGGTTGGCCGCCGATAGCCGCGCGGGATTAGCCGAGCGATCTAAGGCGCTGCAGTCTTAGACTGTGCGGCTGCTCCCGGCGGAGGTTCGAGTCCTCCCTCGGGCATGGTTGTGTGTGATTGTCCTCAGGATAATTTAGGTTAAGTAGTGTGTAAGCTTAGGGACTGATGACCTTAGCAGTTAAGTCCCATAAGATTTCACACACATTTGGCCGCCGATATCTATCACCAAAAGGTCGTCGTGGTTGGCCTACAACTTAAACATTCGTCATCCTGACGTAGTTCCTCTGAAGGGGCCAAGTGGAGAGCTCTTTGATAATTACATCAGCTTTCCTCAACCCGCTTTGGCCCCAACACAGGTCACTAAGCGCTATTTTAACTGCGACGTATAGGTTCTTCACAGCACGTCGGTGCCCTGTGCTGTCCTGATTACTTCACGTTTGTAAACCGTGCCCACCGGGCCGCGCCTTTTAGCCCGCGAGCTGTGTCATAAACGTGCCTCACAGAATCGTTTGCAAAATATCAACATTGACCGCGCCTGCCATCCGATGTGCCAATCGGTCCCTCAACTACTACCTTCCAGCCACAGCTGCGTGAAATTTACAATTATTCCCCAAATCGACGCCTATCTTATTCGTGTCGTAGCAACACTTCTGATGCTCACCACTGACTTTCGAACTATACATGTCGACGGTTTGTTGTTGATTCTCAGGATGGATGTCGTGGTATGTTACACGGCAGAGGATGTATTAGCCGTAGCGTGATCAATATGATCGTGTGTACGAGACCACATGAGCTCGAATTATTGACAAAAGACACATACGAGCCTGGAAATTAGATGAATGACAATATCAGTGGGACACTAGAAGCACTGCAAGTCTGGTGTACAGCGTATTACCAAGCATTAGCAACAGGTTCAAATTGCGGGATATTGCTACTAGATGAGGTACGGCGTACCTATTAACAGGTCACGGTCCGTATCCCAAACATCGGCATCGAGTGGGATTCACTAACACATCAATCTGTGAATTTGGAAGTTTCGCTGATCATGTCGTTTTCAGTTTCCCACATTTCAGGCAATTAGACTGCTATCTGAAAATTACTGTAAATCATCAAAGCTTGTGGACTACAGTTCATATCATTGCATATAGAATATCTAAAAGGCACTGCTGAGTATTCATTCTGTAAGATTAAGTGGATGATCAGAATATCAAAATAACGCTTACAGATCACAAGAAGTGTTCCCTCCATTATAGAGAATGACAGTCACCTATAAATACAATTAAGAGAAATGTGCAGGGTGGTTCACTAACTATTGCCACCTGGAATAATTCCGAACGCATGATAGTTGCTGAAAAGTTTGTGCGACAAATGTTGCATGGGACAACGGGAGCCATAATATGAAGTTGGTTTTTTGTTGCTAGGTGGGGTCGCTTCAGAGATATGAAGGTCAACTTTTGTTTTTTTAAATGGTACGCTATAGTTCGGTACTTATTTTCTGATAGCGGCCGGGAAAAGATCCTGTAAGAACAGGACCAACGACGACTGAAGAGAATCGTTCAAAGTGACAGAAGTACATCAAACTGCTGATGTCAATGCTGGGCTGTCAACAAGTGTCAGCGTGCGAGCCATTCAACGAAACGTAATCGATAAGGGCTTTCGAAGCCGACGGCCCACTCGTGTACCCTTGATGACTGCATGACACATAGCTTTACGCCTCGCCTGGGCCCGTAATGCACTGGTGCTGACTGGAAACATTTCTCTGGTCGGACGAGCCTCGTTTCAGATTGTATCGACGTGTACGGGTATGGAGACCACAACATGAATCCATGGATCCTCTGTGTCAGCAGGGGACTGTTCAAGCTGGAGGAGGCGCCGTAATGCTGTGGGGCGTGTACAGTTGGAGTGACATGGAACCCTTGATACGTCTAGATACGACTCTGACAGGTGACGCGTACGTAAGCACCCTGTCTGATTACCTGCAACCATTCATGTCCATTGTGCATTCGGACAGACTTGGGCAATTCCAGCAGGACAATGCGACTCCCCAGAGATGAAAATTATTGAGCATATCTGGGATGTTTTGCAACGCGCTGTTCAGAAGAGATCTCCACCCCCTCGTACTCTTAACGATTTATGGACTGCTCTGCAGTATTCATGGTGGCAGTTAAAAAAAATGGTTCAATTGGCTCTGAGCACTATGGGACTCAATTGCTGTGATCATCAGTCCCCTAGAACTTAGAACTGCTTAAACCTAACTAACCTAAGGACATCACACACATCCATGCGCGAGGCAGGATTCGAACCTGCCACCGTAGTGGTCGCGCGGTTCCAGACTGTAGCGCCTAGAGCCGCTCGGCCACTCCGGCCGGGGGTGGCAGTTCCCTCCAGCACTATTTCAGTCCCAAGTCGAGTCCGTACTACGTTGTGTTGCGGTACTTCTGCTTGCTCGCGGGGGCCCTACACGATATTAGACAACTGTACCAGTCTCCTTGGCTATTCACTGTATTATCCACTTAGTACTCCACAGTTAGTTCTGGTACAATTCGGGAATCATATGGTGGCGAATTGTCATGCTGAAAATCGGAATCACTGGCTTGAGGCTGTAAGCGAAGAAATGGATGTACATGATCAGACTCTAAATTGAACATTTCCATATCATATGCCCATGAGAGACGGTGACAAAGACATCACAGTCCCCACTTAATCGAATATATGCACGCACCACTAGAGAATGGCTAACCTATACCTTGCTGTGTATTGGCATGCATTGTCTTGCGTGGTTTTGCATGTACTCGTTCTCAGCAATAAGTATGCAGCAACGTGTACTATGACACATATGTACAGCTGACCTTCCCTGCGTTTACCGTGTCTAATGATGGTGTTCCTACTCCACTGTTAGTCTCTGCGCCCTGTAACATACTCTGAGGAGAGTCACAGTTGGGGGTGACGATTTTTCTCTCCCAAAGAGCAGTAGCGATTCCATGGTTACATACTTTCTGGTTACTCACCAGTTGATGTTATCCAGGGTTTATTGCCCAACGATTTAATGCACTGCTTCCTGTATGTCTCTTAACATTCCATGATAGTCGATGGCTACTTGAATCATCTACGTCTATATCGATACTCTGCAAATCACACTTAAGTGCGAGGCAGAAGGTTCATCGTGGCACCTTCTCAATATTATCGCACTCTCGCACACCTGTATCTTTCCGTGAGAGCTCTGATTTCCCTTAGTTTATTATGATGATCGTTTCTCCCTATGCAGGTCGGCGTCAATAAAATATTGTAGCATTGGGACAAGAAAGATGGTGGTTGAAATTTCATGAGAAGATTCCTCCGCAACGAAAAACTCATTTGTTTTAATGGTGTCCATCCAAAATCCTGTGACACGTCCGTGACTCCTATTTCGCCATAATACAAAGCGTGCAGCCGTTCTTTGAACTTTCTTGGTGTAATCCGTTAATCCTATCTAGTAAAGGTCCCAGATCGCGCAGCAGTATTCCAAAAGACGACGGACAAGCGTAGTGCAGGCAGTCTTTCTAAGTGTTCTGCGACTGAAACGCAGTCTTTGGTTTGCTTTCCCCACAGCATTTCCTTTGTGTTCTTTCCAATTTAAATTGTTTGTAATTGCAATTCCTAAGTACTTAGTTGAATTTACGGCCTTCTGGTTTGACTGATTTATAGTGTAACCGAAGTTTAACGAATTCCTTTTAGCACTCATGTGGATGACCTCACACTTTTCATTATTTAGGGTCAACTGATAATTTTCGCAGCATTTAGATAACTTTTATAATCGTTTTGCAATTTCTTTTGATCTTCTGACGATAAACGACAGCATCATCTGCAAACAACGTAAGACGGCTGCTCAGATTGTCTCCTACATCATTTGTGTCGATAAGGAGCAGCAGAGAGCCTATAACACTACCTTGGGGAATGCCAGAAACCACTTCTGTTTTACTCGTTGAGTTTCCGTCAGTTACTACAAACTGTGACGTCTCTGACAGGAAATCACGAATCCAGTCACATAACTGAGACGATATTCCATAAGCATGCAATTTCCCCCAAGCCGCTTGTGTGGTACAGTGTCAAAGGCATTTTGGAAATCTAGAAATACGGAATCAATTTGAAATCCCTTGTCAATAGCACCAACACTTCGGGTCAGTAATAAACTAGTTGTGTTTCACAAAAACGATGTTTTCTAAATCCGTGTTGACTGTGTGTCAATAGACCATTCTCTTCGAGGTAATTCATAATGGTCTAACACAATATGTGTTCCAAAATCTTGCTGCATATTGACGTTAATGACACCGGCCTGCAACTGAATGGAATACTCCTACTACCTTTCTTGAATATTGGTGTGACCTTTGCAATTTTCCAGTCTTTGGGTAAGGATCTTCCGTCGAGCGAACGGTTGTATATGATTGTTAAGTATGGAGCTATTGCATCAGCATACTCTGAAAGGAGCGTAATTGGTATACAGTCTGGACCAGAAGGCTTGCTTTTATTAAGTGATTCAAGTTGTTTCACTACTCCGAGGATATCTACTTCTAAACTGCTCATGTTGGTAGCTGTTCTTGTTTCGAGTTCTGGAATATTTACTTCGTCTTCTTTGGTGAATGAATTTCGAAAGGCTAGGTTTAGTAACTCTGCTTTCGCAGCACTGTCGTCGATAGTATTTTCATTGCTACATGTTGTTGCCCATGGCAGCGCTGTGGTAAGACACTGTACTCTTGTTCCAGAGGACACTAGTTGGAATCCTCGTCTGACCATGTAGTTTAGATTTTTTGTGGTTTTCCTATATCTGCTGAGGTGAATGCTGCTATGTTTTCCATTGTGTCTGGTGATCCACTGGCTGTTTCTGGCGCGGTACCCCATACAGTGGGTTATATGATTCACGGCTGCATATGCTTTATTCTCTGGAGACTCTTTACAAGGATTAAAATTATATCATGTTTAAAGGACACAATGCTGCTGCTAAAGAATATGTTGACACGTTCATCGCCAGTAGCCGCGAAACAGTATCAACTGGCCAAACTATACCGACTTTCCCCCAAACTGTAACTACTTACCCCTGAAATTTTATTAACTTGCTCTCCTAATCACATTGGCTTGCCCCTAAAAATGTATCACCTAGCCCCCAAACTCGTTCCCATAATTGTATCAATTTTCTCCCAAATTGCATCAGCTTTTCCACAGAACTGTATTAACTTACCCCCATACTGTATCTACTTGCCCCTCAAGCTGTATCAACCTCCCCAAACTGTATCAACTTGTCCCACAGTGTATCAGCTTGCCCTAAAAACTCCATCAACCTTCTGACTAAACTGTATCAACTTGCCTCAATACTATCTGAACTTGGCCCCAAGCTCCATCTATTTGCCCTCCAAAACTCTATTGGTTTGCCCCAGTTCTGTGTCAGCTAGCTACAAACTGCATGAAGTCCTCCCCAAACTGTATCAGCTTGTGTATTAACTTGTCCTGATAAAACTGGATTCCTTTCACTCTTTCTCTAGTATATAACATCGTTGTTGCCTCAATAAAGTAAGCACTACAGAGAGAAACAGAGAGAGCGCGAAGGAGAGA
Organism: Schistocerca serialis cubense; assembly: GCF_023864345.2. NCBI lineage: Eukaryota > Metazoa > Arthropoda > Insecta > Orthoptera > Acrididae > Schistocerca > Schistocerca serialis. Next base: position 103,488,381 of record NC_064645.1, read on the forward strand.
AGAAATTTACTCTGTTGCCAATACCTGACATGCCCCAGTAGATGACATTTCCCATTAACTGTATCCCCAGTAGCTGTAATCCCGTGGAGCTGACACATCCCCAGTAGCTAGCAAAATTTCAGCTACTTGTGATATAACACAGTTTCAGTATCTGACGTCCCCCAGTAGTTGACTCTTCAGTAACTGGCATCCCTCAGTGGCTGACACATTGCTCTGTCTTGGTAACTCTCAATTTGGTGACTACAAGTGGCAACTCACTATTATAAGTCTCAACTTGCTTTGTCGACATCATAATTAGACTGTTAATGCCTATGTATGCACGAACAATGATGCAATCTCCAAGCATGTCATATTTCATAGAATATGGAGCAATGCTTATCTGTAACCGAATATAACGTGATGACATGTGGACAGTTTTTTTATTTTTGTTGCGATTTGTCGTGGTGTAACAACCTGATTTGTCGTGGTGTAACAACCTGATTTTCCTTCTCAAGGTAACACGAGAACTGTGTTATATTATTTGTATCTGGTGTTGTATCTGCAAAGGCCTACCCAAAAATCTTGTTGTTTTGACAACAATTTCACGATAAGTGTACTCAATAACGTCTTTTGTCATTTTCAATATTTATCCTTTCTCAAAAAATAGTGAAAGGTACTAAAATAAAAATAACACTAGGACCAAAAAAACTTTTACAAAGACGTCACGAGATTAACATTACTTGGAGTACAAAAAAGAGTTAGATATATTAGTACACATGTGCTGTTGCACTCATATAAATTCAACTTCTTCGTCTAATACTTCGTCTGTGTATTGTTCAGACATCTACAGAGTGAGCCGAGAAAGTGACATCTGGCACTCGCTCCGTCTTTCTAAACTCGCAGTCCGCACCACTGACCATGCGGCCACAGATATACAGGCGCCAGAGACCTTGATGGGTGGCATAGAAGTACAATATGTATGAATTACTGTATTTTGAAATTTTTTGTAGGGGTCCATAATCTCAGCGAGTTTTGAAAATGAAAACGTGGTCCAAGTAGGCTGTATTCTTTTTATTTTCCGTACAATCACTCAATTTCAGCAGTAGGTCGCTTTCAAGCACATACCGAAAGCTTCTTGCTTAACTGTATGAATTACGAAATATCGTAATTGATGAAGCGTTTGTAGTCTGCCCCATAGTGAAGATAAATTACAAGTATTTGTCAGCCATTTGAATTCCACCTACGCACAAATCCAGTTTTCTGTGGAAATTGAAAACGGGGGAAGACTTCCCTTTTTGGACGCTTCGGTTCGGCGCAAAGATAATGGCACACTGGGACATACAGTGTATCGGAAACCGATGCATACAGCTTTATATTTACGTGCAAATAACTTCCATCATCCTTCGCGGACGATAAGTGTTCTGAGAACTTTAGTCCAAAGAGCACACACCGCTGACGAAAGCTGTCTGAAGGACGATCATCTAAAGAGAGTTTTTGAAGCAAACTGTTATTCTCCATAGCAGCTACGAATGGCGCTATGAATGAAACCAGAAGTGGTCATAAGCAATGCAGAAGAAGACACAGAAAGATTAGTATCCGTGGCTTTCCTGCCATATACGAGAAGCCTATCGTCAAAAAGAGGATGGACCCTCAACAGGCACAAAGTAGATTTGATTTTTCGACCACCGAAGAGAGCAGCTCTCTTGGGTTTTGTTAAAGATGATTTGATGCCCAGAAGGCTGGAGTTTCAGGATCCCTTACATCGGACAGACATTTAGTGGTGTCTATGAAAGATGTACGGAACACCGCAGATACACCCACCTCTTACATCCCAATAAATGCGCTATAGCAGAACACTGCGTTGCTACAGGTCACTCTATGTTGTACGGATGCGTCGAAACTTGAGCGTATACATCATCTTTCTGGGACTCGGTGATGAAAGAGGCAACTGAAATTCTCTTGGCGACGAATTTAATTAATAGAGATAGTGGGTTCGGCCTGGATAAGTCATGGAATCCAACGCTTTCTGTAATGAACTTACAAAGAAATTGAGAAATGGCAACTCAGAGTGATATATCGACACCGCAGCGTGATCTACTGGGTAGCCACAGATATAATTCATACAGTGAAGCTGGAAGCACAAGGTATGTGCTTGAAAACGACCCACGGTTGAAACCGCCCACTTGCACGGAAAATAAAAAGAATACAGCCTACTTGGACCATACTTTCATTCTAAAACTTGAACCTGTGTACCCCAAAAAATAAAATTTCAAAGTAATTCACACATATTGAACTTCTTTGCCGTTCATCAACATCTCTGGCGATATCTGTCTTTGCCCGCATAGGCAGTGGGGCTGTCCGGCTCTCTCCGAAGGTGGCTGAACGGTAAACAGCCGAAATATTAGGGGAAGGAACTGAGTTATGGGGCTGTGCACCCGAAATTTAATGCAACAGTCCTTGCGCCACGAAAACGTGATGATACACATCCAACTAAAGGACGTCTGAGAAAATCACATAGAGCGATTGGACAAAAATTTGAAAGCACCACGAGAAATGCACCCTCGGACATAAATGCGGGTGCTAGTCAAGCCTGTAGTCTGTGCCGTTGTGTTTGACCATGAACGGATCCTCTACTATGTCTTCAATGTGTTGCAAGTATCTGTCGTGGCCAGAAAAGTATTCCGTGTAGTAGTGGGAGCGTTATGTCGGAGTTAAGTGAATTCGAACATGGGCTGCTCTTTGGCGCTCACATGATGGAATGATCTGCAACGAAGATAGCCAAAGTGTTTAGTGTTTCAAGATGCACCTCGTCGAAGAATTGTACCGCATACAGTGAAAGTGGAAAAATGTAATCCGCTAAGTCACAACGTGGACGAGAACGAATCTTGACTGATAGTAGCAGACGGTCACTAAGATGATTGTGACGAGGATGACAGCTTCAGAAGTCAGCATCATAATAACACTAGAGTAGACCCACAAGCAGGGAATTGCAAGGCGAGCAGGTATAAAAAGTTATCTATCAATGTGTTGCTGTCCTTTACTACCCGAGTAGGAAAATTGACAGACGTCAAATTGAAAGAACCGAGCAAGACTTCCAGGTCATTCTTCCCATTACACTCTTTCAGTGAATCAACATTGAAGTCCCCACAAATAATAATTTGCTTTCCCCTATCTGGCATACAGCACAAGAAGGCACCTAAGTTTTCCAGGAATAAATGAAAGTTTCCTGACGGGGACCTATATACTGATGCAATTATAAAAGAGCCCTCCTTCAGTTTAAGTTGACAGGCACATGCTTCTATATGTTGCACTAGACAAAACTTTTTTCTATCTAAGCTTTTTACACAGTGATAACTTTTGACATATATGGCAACTTCTCTCACTTTATTCTCTCTATTCATATGTGCAGCTACTTTATAACCACTGATATTTACATTTTCCTTATCAGACACAATGTGATGCTCAGACAGGAGTTCCAAAACCAAGCATCAGATATGCAAACACCCGCAACAGGAAAACGTAGTGCGGAAGCCACAAAAACTTGGCTGTGGAACAATGGAAGAAACTCATTTGGTCGGACGAGTCTTGTTTCACACTGTTTCCAACTTCTGGACGAGTGAGTCCAACGAGCGAAACATGGAGGAGGTTTGGTGGTGATTTGGGTGCCATTTCGTCATATTCCATGGTTATTCAGGAAATTTGTACTCGAAAATGGAATTATGTCTTTTGAAACCGTTTATCATAAACACTCCGTCTTTCGTAGTTGTAAGGTTATGATCTATCACACAATCCTCTTAACAGTCTGTTTCCATTTTTCCTAGTCTTATGCATCTCTGAGTAGCTAGCGCCATGTTTGATGTCTCTTCGCCTTCATCTGGACCACTCATCATCTCAGTGGTCTTCCCTGCAATCTTTTCCTTCCGACTTTGCCTTGTCTGGTAGTCTTTTCCTTGCTGTCGTCCTGTCGTCGAACTATGTGACCAAAGAACTGAGGGATTGACTGGAAACAAATACCGGACAACATCTTCTCCACCGTGGGTTTTTGGAGGATTGGTTTGTTGGTCCGATTGTCCGTCCATTATCGTTTCAGCAACTACCTACAGCTGTCATGTAGAAACCATTAGTGTTGAAAGAAGGTAAAAAAAATAGCTGTTGTGAAGAATGAGTTTTTTGTACATTTGAGATTTTCTACGTATGGACCCGACTGGAAACTCAATGAGATTTTTTATGCACAAGTTTAAGCGTTAGCTTACAGGAAGCTGATGTTTCTGGGCATAAGAGCAGTACAATCCTCTTTACCCATCATTGTAGCATTGTAGTAAGATGTCTCCACTTCAGGAAATGAGTGCACTGCATTATGGAACTGGGGGCATCCTCGACCAACAAGAACACCCAGAACTGTGTTTCTGTATGCAAGTATTGCCAATACTCTCTCGAAAGAAACCCCCTGGCAGATTAAAACTGCGGGGCAGTCTGGGACTCGCACCTTGGACCTTTGTCTTTCGTGGGAAGTTGCTCTACGGACTGAGCTATTCAAGCACGATGGACGACTTGCTCTCGCAGTTTTACTTCTGTCAGTACCTCATCTCCTAACTTCCTGCCAAATTGGCACAGGTATCAGTACCGCGCCTCGGCCTGGCACACAATTTTAATCTGCCATGTAGTTTCAAATCAGTGCACATTTCAGTGCAGAGCGAAAATTCATTCTGGAAGCTCTCGAAAGTCTTGCGAAATTTGGTGGCTGGTGTATTCAGACGACGATGCTACATACGAACGACTACTAATGGACCCTATTGCTTAATCTAAGTTGGTGATGGAGAGATACAACAATAGTGTATCTATACTGGTTATGGCTGAACCTTGCGATACCACTGACTTCAAATGCAAGGGCTGGTGCTGGCAGGGACATAGACATCAAAAATCAGAATTGTTCAACGTAACACTTATCAATGATGTCATCAACAACAAGTGCCACAGAACACCCATTAGTTCCTCATTCTCGTACCCCATCCTGCTCCAGCCAATATGAGAGTAGTAAGGAGACTGGTACTATTTTTTATTCCTATACTTGTATCATCTGAAAAATAGTATAAAAAATAAGCCTTATCAATGATGTCATCATCAATAAGTGCCTCAGGAAACCCGTTCCTTCCTCAGCCTCGTACCCCATTCTTCTGGAGCCAATATGAGAGCAGTAACGAGACTGGTACTATTTTTTATTCTTATACTTGTATCATCTGAAAAAAGTACAAAAAATTTCATCTTCCGAAATTGGAAGCAGAAGACCATTTATGTGTATTAGAAACAACAGAGGATCTAAAATCGAAACTTGTGTTACGATATGTCTGACTGCTTGAAATTCTGTATGGTTATCGGTATGTGGTCGACATGGAATTTGTACACACAGCTTTCTTTCATTTATATGAGATACAAACACCGTGAAACTGCTGTGCTCACTAGTCCGTAATACTTTAACTTTTGCGTTGGGACCATGGTACACACAATCAAAAGTCGTAACTAAGTCACAATCTATTCCCAGTGCTAGTAATTTATAGTTCGTTAAGCCGTCGGCACACGGACCGTGCAGCCGATCGTTGAGCGTTGAGCGTGCCGAGTTTCTGACGTCGTAGTGTGGAATAGCACGTTCGGGAGACTTTCCGAACGTGCAGAGCGATATCTGACATGTCAGATATTCTGAACCTGCGTCTGAGCGTTAACCAATGAGATGGCACAACGCCATCTACGTCACACGCACGCCGTCTCCCTTCAGTACAGAGTTGTGAGGCGCGATATTGGCATTCATTTCAAGTTTATATGTATATATGCCGTTTGTGAGCAACAGCAACTTGAGAATCACTGAAAAACTCGTTGTTAACTGTGTGATTCGTTCCAATAAAAAAATGAGAAACATCATATTTATGGGAAAAGAATTATTGTAACTTGCGTATTATGAGAGTAGGCTATTTGAAGGCAGCGTCACTCTGAAGATCCACCCAAAACGCATTGTTCTTCGTACAATTTATTGTGACTTAATTTCAACTAGTAAATATCTACGATAAGGTTTTCTGCCAGGGGTAACATACTACGATTCGACTTTCGTGGTGGGTTGTTGGTTTAGCGTATTGAGTAGCGTCACTGGCTTGTAGTCAGATGTTTGTTGGAGTTGTGGTTCGCGTCGTAAGACTTCCAAATTTCTTTTCCTAACATTCGCGTTTTTGTTAGGTTATGATACTTTAATTATTAGTTTAATATAAGTATATACTATAATATTTGATGTTATCTAAATATAAGTTCACCCTTTTTTGAGGGGTGACTTCGATTGGCTTAATCTACAGGACAGGTTGCTCTACTTGTATAAAGATATTTTGCTCCTTTTTCTTTTACGCTTCGTAATTGACATGTTGCAAAGAATCTGCTTCTGGGTAGGAACAGTGATTAAGTAAGACTGACTTGGGGTTTTACTAAAATGTGGGAATGATGAAATAGTGTTTATCTTTTGCGGAGAAGTTCAAAATTGTTCAAATGGCTCTGAGTACTATGCGACTTAACTTCTGAGGTCATCAGTCACTTAGAAGTTAGAACTAATTAAACCTAACTAACCTAAAGACATCACATACATCCATGCCCGAGGCAGGATTCGAACCTGCGACCATAGCGGTCGTTCGGTTCCAGACTGGAGCGCCTAGAACCGCACGGCCACTCCGGCCGGCTTTTGCGGGGAAGTATTCCAAATTGGTACCGCACTGTTTGTAATGGAACTTTTATAAGCCTGTGTTCTTATTGATTGGACATGGTACTTTTCTTTTCGTTGACGATGGAGGAAATGTGCGTTGTAATAGAGCTAACGTGGGAATTTGTGCGCGCCCGCTGAGTAAACAGTGTGATTTACGAACTAGAAACATCACACAACTGCCGCTGGCGTGCGTTGCGATCGCGTATACCACGCTGGGGCCCACGTGCCGTGTGCACAAGTCGCATCGTTCCTGAGCGTTCAGCAGCACGTTGAACTTGGCACACAGAACGTTAACGTTCGACAGCACGGTCCGTGTGCCGACGGCTTTAAGGTAAGTAAAGCACATTCAGTTGACATTCCTCTTAGAAATCCAAACTTTTTGTCACTGAGTATGTTTTCCTGTACGAAAAAATGAGAAAAAATGTGTTGTACATCATTTTCTCTAAAATTTATGAAAATACTGGCACTAGTGAGATGGGTCAAAAATTCAATCTAAAATTTTATCTCCTTTCTTGTGAACTGACTCGACAATAGCATGTGGCCATGAAAAGATTCATTACACAATTAACTCAACATATTACTATGTTTAGCTGAACAACACCTCTTTATTTAAATACTGATCACATCATAATCATTTCACTCTAATCTTGTTGCATAATTTTATTGCTACTATTCAATAGCTGTTTCCAGCTACGGATATAGTACACTGATAGTGACATCTCAGTCAACTGTGCCCAACGAATCGCACACAATAGGTCGTTATAGGATGGTAATTAAGAAAAAAAATCGGTAATCTACAAGGAGAGGAGCAATTGTAGTGGAAGTGAGCAAGGGGGGCGCTCACTGGTTGTCGACATAATTATACTGTTGTTCGTCTACGGGAAGTGACTACACACGACATTGAGAAAACGGGATTACGACTGCAGTGGTGCGAACGATCCCAGAACGAACAGTGTTATGGAACATCTATTGCAAGCAACTATTCGGAGCGACTATAGGTGGTACTAGGCGACTAGCAACTGACCCGTCTGGAGCGGAATTATCTGCTTGTAGTCGCTCACCGCTGGTGCACACGCTGCTACAACTACGATCACCACAGATGTAGATTATGAGAATTGAATTAGTATGCTCAAATCACTACATAAAAGATGAAGGAGAATTATTTGCTTCCCGACCAGGTGTTGCCTATCTTATCAACAGAACCACAACGTAACCTTCTACATTACCAAAAAGCACAGCGATAGAAATTCTGACGATTCGAACGAAAACTTTCTGGTGAAAAGCGAATTTAAAATTAATATGTGAAAGTAAAGCTAAACAGAAAGGCAGCGATCATCAACTTTTGTTAAGTCTCCACCCAGATATGCAGAAGAAGAAAGAAGATACAGCAAATTTTCATAAATAAGGAGCAGCAACAGCAAATTGACCCGCACGTGTTGCCTTAGTGTACATTCGCAGTATTCCTACCGCTCTGGAGCATTCAGGAGCGAAACAGGCTCACCTGACGACATTGCTTAGTAAAAATGTGGTTCAGTTCATGAGGGCATGCGTCAATACCTTCGTAAAGTTACAGAGCGCTTGAGTCGTGGTGAGGTTGTGGCGTCGCCTTTCGAATTCTTGGCGCCACTAGCTCGATCTGTCGTGTGAGGTCCCTCTGGTCTGAGGCAACTAAGATCTTTGCTCGAGATTGTCGAAGACGGACGGGGCGTTTTGTGGCGTGGAGAGTTGGGGAGTGGTAATGGTGCGAGGAGGAGGGTCTGAGAGGTCCGCCCGGTACGCCGAATACTTGCGCAAACGTCTTCGGAACGGAGTCCGGCGAGTGGTTGGTGGGAATAACTGTGGGCTGATTTGAATCCGTGGATGACTCAGAGTGGCGTCTTGGTGCATAGCCTGGCCAGCCAGCTCTGAGACGTGGCACAGCGATGAGAGAGTTGAAGTCAGTTTCGCTTTACTGAATGCAGGGCTTCCTTTGGAACTGGCAAGCTTCAGCTTCGATTCGTGATCTTCGGTACGTTTTGGATTTTGAAGTCATAACTCTTATTACTGAAGAACTGCCTGTTTGCATTTGGTGAATTTTACTTAACTGAAGCTGGTATTAAATAAGGCCTGGGTGTTTTCTATTTAGTAATTTTACTTAACTCAAGCCGTTATTATTGAAGGCCTGTCTCTCTTGCATTTGCTAATTAACTGAAGCTCTCATCATTGAAGGCCTGTCTGTTGCGTTTGGAAAATTTTACGTAACTGAAGCTGGTATTATTGAAGGCCTCCCTATTCCCTATTAATTAAATTAAGAGCTATTTCCTAATTGGATTAGCTGAATTATTTATCAATGCCTTTCTTTTTTCATTGCCCTATTATTGAGATCTGGTATCTTACTAAACCTATATTGTAATTAACTTAAATTGTGATTACCAAAGTCGTACCTGTTTCAGAGGTATTACGTCAACAAGACAGTAACAGGAAATGACACATGATGGTATGTGAGACTTAACCTTTCGCCTTACATCGCTCTATCCATAATTGTAGGGTTCAGCCCTCATAGATGGTACGGTGTTTATATTACGTGTTTTAAGATGTTACAAAGTGGTGGATACCCCTCAGAAACAAACACTGGATTCACCCAGCACCTACGGTTTCTTCTATTACACTACTGGCCATTAAAATTGCTACACCAAGAACAAATGCAGATGATAAACGGGTATTCATTGGACAAATATATTATACTAGAACTGACATGTGATTACATTTTGACGAAATTTGGATGCATAGATCCTGAGAAATCAGTACCCAGAACAACCACCTCTGGCCGTAATAACGACCTTTATACGCCTGGCCATTGAGTGAAACAGAGCTTGCATGACGTGTTCAGGTACAGCTGCCCATGCAGCTTCAACACGATACCACAGTTCATCAAGAGTCGTGACTGGCGTATTGTGACGAGCCAGTTGCTCGGCCACAATTGCTGAGAGATCTGGAGAATGTGCTGGCCAGGACAGCAGTCGAACATTTTCTGTATCCAGAAAGGCCCGTAGAGGACCTGCAACATGTGGTCGTGCATTATTCTGCTGAAATGTAGGGATTCGCAGGGATCGAATGAAGGGTAGAGCCACGGGTCGTAACACATTTGAAATGTAATGTCCACTGCTCAAAGTGCGGTCAATGCGAACAAGAGGACACCGAGACGTGTAACCAATGGCAGCACATACCATCACGCCGGGTGATACGCCAGTATGGCGATGACGAATACACGCTCCCAATGTGCGTTCACCGGAATGTCGCCAAACACGGATGCGACCATCATGATGCTATAAACAGAACTTCGATCCATCCGAAAAAATGACGTTTTACCTTTGGTGCACCAGGTTCGTCGTTGAGTACACCATCGCAGGTGCTCCTGTCTGTGATGCAGTGTCAAGGGTAACTGCAGCCATGGTCTCCGAGCTGATAGTCCATGCTGCTGCAAACGTCGTCGAACTGTTCGTGCAGATGGTTGTTGTCTTGCAAACGTCCCCATATGTTGACTCAGGGATCGAGACGTGGCTGCACGATCCGTTACAGCCAGGCGCATAAGATGCCTGTCAAGTCGATTGCTAGTGATACGAGGCCGTTGGGATCCAGCACGGGGTTCTGTATTATCCTCCTGAACCCACCGATTCCATATTCTGCTAACAGTAACTGGATCTCGACCAACGCGAGCAGCAATGTCGCGATATGATAAACTGCAATCGCGATAGGCTACAATCCGACCTTTATCAAAGTAGGAAACGTGATGGTACGCATTTCTCCTCCTTACACGAGGCATCACAACAACGTTTCACCAGGCAACGCCGGTCGACTGCTGTTTGTGTATGAGAAATCTGTTGGAAACTTTCCTCATGTCAGCACGTTGTAGGTGTTGCCACCGGCGCCAACCTTGTGTGAATGCTCTGAAAAGCTAATCATTTGCATATGACATTTCTTCTTCCTGTCGGTTAAATTTCTCGTCTGTAGCACGTCATCTTCGTGGTGTAGCAATTTTAATTGCCAGTAGTGAATTTCGGAAATGGGTTAGCTGAAACACTTTTTAATCAAGGCCTTCCTGTTTGTATTGCCCTATTATTGAGATCTGGCATCTTACTAAACCTATATTGTAATTAACTGAAATTTTTTATTGCCAAAGGCGTACCTGTTTCGTAGGTATTATGTCAACATGATAGTAACGGGAAATGACACACGATGGTGCGAGAGCCCTAACCTTTCGCCTGCCCTCATAGATAGTACGGTGCTTATATGACGAGTTTTAAGATGTTACAAAGTGGTGGATAGCCCTCAGATACAAATACTGGATTCACCTAGCACCTACGGTTTCGTTTATTAGTTTGCATTTTGCATACGACACATCGTCGGGTACAAAGTGTCCGAAAAGAAAATCATATCCGCAGCGTGCATTGAGGTATAATTTTCTTACATCTGTCTACAGACGTCGGTAGCATACTGACGTTCGTGCAGAATTACTTAGAGTGGACCATCACAGTCACGAAAGTAGTAAGACTCACGTCGCTGGTAATCGGGCTTTCCCGCAGCAGCGTGTTGTCCTGGTCAGCTGGTTCTTTGGGCTGTCAGGAATCAACATCTCTTCGATTTGCTCCTCTAGCAGTTCTTCATGGATCCATATCTGTTCGACGTTCTTCGTATGCCCCATCACTCGAGACCAGTCCTGCGGGGTAAGTTACAGTCTTTCGTCAGTTTCCATATCAATGAAATTGAAATTCTTTTTGTTTATTGCCACGTAACTTGTTACAACAAGGTAGAATTTCGTTTTCCTTTGCTCGAGTACCACAATTGCAGGCTTTGGGTGACCAAAATTCGTGCCCCATTACCAAAGGTAACCATCAAAATTGTGGGCTGGAGAGAGCAGGAACGTGTACATCTACACATTAAGTCATTGGGCCTCATCATTTTGCCACTGTCTACTTCCGTTCTTCTTATGACCCTACAACGCAGAGAGTCTGCTCGGTGTCTTCTTCGTGCCATTCCGCCCCGTCTGTGACACAGCGATAGTGCATATGGGACTACCCGGCTTCTGAGAAGTGCTCTGACGCCATCGCTGGTGTGGTTGTCGTTGACCGAAATGCCACCTTCCGTGTAGAGCACGATTGTACGGACATCTATTGAGAGTCTGTATGATTATACCGTGAATAAGACACAAGACGAGCAGATAAAGGTCTGTTGCTTTAATTTTGAACATCAACATATTGCTCCTGTCTTGTGCACACTGTGTCCTGTATCTCATGGAGGACACAGCGAAAAGATTAGCAGCAACAGGTGACAAATTCTGTTTGTAATTCTGCCCTCTTTTTGAGTTCATACAACAAGCGGATATGGTTAGCGCTGTTGGTTAATAATCCACAGTAAGCAACATCTAACATTGGTCGCCTTGCCGAGGACGTTATCCTGCTACATTTCGTTAATTTATTTGAAAGGTATGAGGCTTACTTAGCTCCCAATTCTTGCCTTACTCGAGCGTTTACTTCATTTGTAATGACATCAGACGGGACGTTTAACTTTAATCCTTTTTGATTCATTTGCTATGCCCTCCTGTTTACGCCACACCCTCATATCAATTTTTTGTCATACGTTCCAGACAGCTATAGACACATGAACGTAGCTGTAACATTTGCACGCACAGAGCAAAACTGTTACTATGTTCCTCAAGGAGTTACCTCTAAGACCGTCCCATTTTAAATTTACAGCTATTATTTCGCTGTTCGAGACGAGTCACAATTTTTTTCCCGCAATGCATATGTTTTGTCTACACCGTCGAGGCACAGTAATGTGATCACCTGTCAAAAGTCTGAATAATCACCTTTTGCACCGCTGATCACTGCCAGGCGAATACGAAGAGATTCTGGAAGGTAGTGACAGGGATCTGGAGCCATGCTGACTCCAGTGCCGTCGCCATATTCGCTAGGTATCTCTGATGAGGATCCATGACGTGAACAACCCGAACGACGTGGTCCCACATATTTTGGATTGGGTTTAAATCCAAAGAGTATAGTATTGGTTAAAAACAGTCTTGGTAGCTATTTTATTTTTTTTTAATTTTTCAACGACGCGTTTCGCCTTATTTAGGCATCTTCAGGTTATCTTTTCTAGATGGACGCGAGAGGCACCCAAGATCTGGGGTGCCTCTCGCGTCCATCTAGAAAAGATAACCTGAAGATGCCTAAATAAGACGAAACGCGTCATTGAAAAATAAAAATAACTAAAATGGCAACCAAGACTGTTTTTAACCAGTACTGTTAAACACTGGTTTGCTGTTATGCCACATATGGACTGGAAGAATTCCAAGGAGTATGATGTCCAGTGGAGTATGGTAAACTCATCCTGATGCTCTGAGAACCACCTACATATACTGCACGTTTCATTGTCCCACTGGTAGACGCCATCGTGCCGAGTGTAAACAAACTGAATGTGGGGGTACACATACAGCCCAAGGATAGGTGCATACTTGTGTTGACCCAGTGTGCCTTTGAGAATGACGAGCTCACCCAGGGTACGCCACAAAAACACACTTCATACCATAATGCTCCCTCGTCTCGCCTTGGCCCTTCTGACGATTGTTGCAGGGTGTTTGCTTTCAGACGTTCCACGCCGAGCACGCCTGTCTGGTGGAACATAGCACTTGATTCCTCTGAAAAGACCACGTGTCAACACTCAGTGGACATTCAGTTGCGGTATTGGTGTGAAAATTCCGCCTTCGTCGCCGATGAACAGAAGTCAGCATTTGTGCACGAACCAGGCATCTGTTGCAGATATCCACACGCAGCAACGTTCGCTAAATGGTCGTCGAGGAGACGCTGTTGGCAGTCCCGTTTTTGGTGGATTTGGGCAGTCAGCCGCTCAACAGTTGCTTGTCTGTTCGCCCGTACACATCTCCGCAGCAACCATTCACCCATGTCATCTATGACCCGTGGCGCACCACAGATGCCTCGGAGACAGTTTTGGATAGTGCGATTTTGGCGTGCATGCTCTACTTCAACCACGGCGACACGGAAACAGTTTACAGACTTAGCCTTTTTGGAAATGCTTCTACTTGTCCCGAAAGCCAATGATCGTGCCCTTTTGCACGTCAGATAAGTTGCTCCGTTCCTGCTTTACGACAACGACTGCACTCTTTCCCACATCACCCTGAATCGGTTTATATACCCTCCACTGCTAGTGCTCCCATCTGCCGTCTTTGAGTGATTACTGCACGTTGACCCCGAACGTATTAGGTGGTCGCTTTAATGTGACTGAACAGTGTAATTGCATAAGTATTGTTATTTCCAAAATTTACTTTGTGTAAACACTGAGAATTGTTAAAATTTGATAGGTAGCGTCTACAATATCACACATTTTGGAAGTGTTCAAATTCAAATGGCTCTGAGCACTATGGGACTAAACATCTATGGTCATCAGTCCCCTAGAACTTAGAACTACTTAAACCTAACGAACCTAAGGACATCACACAACACCCAGTCATCACGAGGCAGAGTTTGGAAGTGTTTAAATTCTGGTTAGGTCAGGTTTGCAGTTCAGTATCACGATGTGTGTACTTACAAGGAAAACTCCACATCGCAACCCCCTCAGATTTAGTGGTAAATTGGTCCAGTCGACAACTGAACACAGATGAAGCATGAAAACAGAAAGAAGGTGTACTGAACAATGAGAAAAGAAGTAAAATGGAAACAGTGAACTGTTCAAAAAAATGGTTCAAATGGCTCTAAGCACTATGGGACTTAACATCTGAGGTCATCAGTCTCCTAGACTCAGAACTATTTAAACCTGACTAACCTAAGAAAATCACACACATCCATGCCCGAGGCAGGATTCGAACCTGCGACCGTAGCAGCAGCGCGGTTTCGGACTGAAGAGCCTAGAATCGCTCGGTAACAGCGGCCGGCGAACGGTTCAAGCTCAAGATATACAACATCGAGCAAACTGCAAACAGCACTGTCGTGGTTGTGTAGTCACGATGTTGGAATGCAGAGCAGGAGATCCGGGTTCAGATCATCCTCATGCCCCTTTTCTTTCACAAAATTATCAACTTTCCGTCTACTCATTGACGTTTCTGTTGTCCTTCTGCACTCTTGGCAATTATGCACATTGGTTATAGAATATGAGTCACGTGATAAGAATATATTACTGTCGAAATTAAATGTGATGAATAGTGGGAGCATGCGACATTCCGCATAAATCTATCACAAATATGAAAACAACAAGTAAACGGGTATGAACTATGTTCCAGCAAAAGGAATTCAAGAGTAAATACTTCCTAAACGTAACCACTAGAGTCGTAATATGTGGTACTTGTGTAGGACGAAGGGGAGGTACGTACGTCTGGAGGTCCCTTACTTACACCTCGCTGTTGAAAACGCACGTTACACCACGGCATACACAAATTTGAACGTCAATGACCGTCCTTACTTTTGTGAAAATAAATATCGTGCACATGGTGATTTGAACATGGATCTCCAAAAAAATGTTCAAATGTGTTTGAAATCTTATGGCACTTGACAGCTAAGGTCATCAGTCCATAAGCTTACACACTACTTAACCTAAATTATCCTAAGGACAAACACACACACCCATGCCCGAGGGAAGAATCGAACCTCCGCCGGGACCAGCCGCACAGTCCATGACTGCAGCGCCCTAGGCCGCGTGGCCATGGATCTCCCCCGTCGCAGTTCAACACCGTGGCCACATAACACGACGCCGTGGCTATTCCAGTTCGCTCGACGTCGCACGTCTTAATCGTGGAGCGCTCATAGTTTCTATTTTGCTTCGTTTTTCGCAGTTATGTACATCTTCTTTCTGTTTCCATCACACATGGTCTGTGTTCATCTTTTCACGGGCTGACCACTGTGCCATCTTACCACTAAATCTGATGGGAATGCGATCCGGAGTTCCCCGTGTCAGTATTAGATCTTGCCAGTTGTGAAACTGAGCAAATTCCGAGCAGCCCATATGAAGACTGTTTCTAGTAGTGAGGGACATTCCCTGGATACAAAGCAGCCTTTGTGGCAGACTTTCTGCGGCACGCACACACCAGCCTCCTTTCTCCAGAGGGAGTGGTGGACGGACATGCGTCACAGAACATAGTGCTGCGGTGAATCACGGTCTCTCGGCGTCTGAGCAGATGTGGGGGGAAATTCCAGTGGTCCGCCGAGCCCTGCCACGGTTTCTGATTCACGCGGAAACAAGGATACGCAAGAAACTGACCCGCGGTCAGCGAGCCATACGACGATTGCGTCAGCCGACTCACTCAGCTGCCGAGAACGTTCACGACTGCGGAGGGACACTCGCATCCGCCAGCCTATGAGTATGTAGAGCCGCCTTAACAAACCGCTCTTGCGAAACTGAAAAATTTGCTGTGGCGTTGATGGCAGCAATGAAACTCAAATAACCAAATGGTAGGAAACAATTTAAAATAGAAACAATACATTGGCATGAATTACAAGCCGAAAAGATAATAACTTTCAAAAAATAAAGTAGCAACTCCGTTTCCAGAGATTGCCTTCAGTACGTCTCCCTCAGTTTAAAACTTGTGTGTAACCACCACACCAAAGGCGCCATATCTGCAAATAAGTGCCGGCCGGAGTGGCCGAGCGGTTAAAGGCGCTACAGTCTGGAACCGCACGACCGCTACGGTCGCAGGTTCGAATCCTGCCTCGGGCATGGGTGTGTGTGATGTCCTTAGGTTAGTTAGGTTTAAGTAGTTCTAAGTTCTAGGGGTCTTATGACCACAGCAGTTGAATCCCATAGTGCTCAGAGCCATTTTTTTTGCAAATAAGTGATTGTTCAAAGTGTGGCAAGAAACTTGCTCAGATACAGATGTGGAATCTTACTAAGGAGCTAAGAAAACGTCAGTCAGAATTGTTTCTGTTGAGAAAGACAAAGGTGAACTTGACTTGTATAAAAGGCTTGAAAAACGAGAGAAAAACTTAACTCTACAAAATAGCGAAACAGATATAGCAGTAAAAATGGGATTACAGAAGTGCCCGATTCCACCCGTCTGCTTTGACCAATGACGTCACCAATACGTCGGAAGCGACCATTGACAACGACTTCAATATAGAGCCTACTACATCATTACGAAAATAAATTAGAAAACCAACACACACATATTCCTCTAAAGATATAATCAAACTAACAGGATCAGGGTGGGAAATTGGGGGCTTTTGGGCCAATAATTCCAAAAATTACACCACCACCACCAATACCACAACCAATGCCACAAAACCAACACCTAAACAAATAAAATTTAAATGAATACTTCACTTGACCTACATAGGTTAATTGCAGTTCACGATACCGAAACACACAGCTAAAACAGCCCATTGGAAACTGACACTTCCCTTGAACTATATAGGTAAAAAACTAACGATATCAAAAAAATTTGAATCGAGTACTTCCCCAAAGATACATAAATCAAACCCAAGTGCCAATACCGAAACATCAACCAAAAACACATGCAGTACGCCGGCCGTTGTGGCTGAGCGGTTCTAGGCGCTTCAGTCTGGAACCGCGCGACCGCTACGGTCGCAGGTTCGAATCCTGTCTCGGGCATGGATGTGTGTGATGTCCTTAGGTTAGTTACGTTTAAGTAGTTCTAAGTTCTAGGGGACTGATGACCTCAGATGTTAAGTCCCATAGTGCTCAGAGCCATTTGAACCATTTGAACCACATGCAGTAAATACCACTGACCTCACAACACAGAAATACCACACTGAACATAACACACGAAAAACACACCCAAAAACACGACTACTTACCACAAAAAAGTTCCGGCGCTGCACACTAGGTCAAGCACCACAATCTCACCCAGCCACAGCCTCAAACACACACAAGGAAACAACCAAAAAAACTCCCAACCCACCCACTACCTACCAACCCCCCATCCCCCCCCCCCACCAAACCTCCACCCTCCCATCAAAATCAAGAATCCATCAAATAAATACCGAAAAATAAATCTCAATCACACACACTACAACTCAAACAACTGCAACAAAACAGATCCTCCGCCCCCCTACATCCACAAACATCTATAAACACAACACACTCCAACTAAATTCCGCGCCGTCGTGACGTCACACACCACAACACCCTTACGTCACTGGTCAAAGCCGACAGGTGGGATCGGACGTCTCCGTTGACCCGTAAAAATACCTTTATAACTACGGAGTACCTACATCGGAGACGGTGGAGACACGCTACTGCAGCTGACAAGGACCTACACGAAAGATGGTATGAATACTACAATGTTCTAATGAATGAAGAGTTTTCACGTAGCTACAGATAAGTGAGCCGATTATACGTGGCCTTGTAAGTGAAATAACTGCAGCAGTGGTCGAACGAACTCAAAAGTCAAGAACAACAGAGCAAGTCGTCCAGACCAAATACACTGAAGAGCGAGAACACGCCGAACGTGTGGAGAAGCATTGACCTAATTCGTTTGTACAAAAATAAAGAAGCTCTAGGGACATGAAACTCAAATCTCATGCCCTTAAAAATGTGGGAAAGAGTACATGAAGACCACCTATCTCAACTTCGGTTTTGATTCATAGAGGCAAATGTAGGAACAAAGCGTACTCAATGGTTGAAGAAAACCACAGGTCATTCCCGTTTTCAAGGTCGTAGAGCAGGCAACAAAAATGTAGGCCTATATCACTGACAGTAATCTGTTGTAGAATTTTAGTACACGTTTTACGCTCGTGTCTTATGACCTTTATAGAGTCCAAAAATCTCTTGTGTAGGAGTCAACATGGGCTTCGAAAACAACGATCCTGTGAATCCCACCCAGGTCCATGCCATGCTGCTTGATCTGCAAAGCGTTCGATATTGTTCCGCACTGTCGTCTGGTGAATAAAATACGACCGCACAGAACATCAGATGAGCCTTGTGACTGACCTGAAACATTCCTAGCAACTGGAACACATTTGTTCCCTTATGCTCTCCCAGAAACTCTCTACAACCTCTGGTTCTTTCAGTCTATCCGGGTCCCATCTCCTTAAATTCCCACCTTTTTGCAGTTTCTTCAGTTTTAATCTACAGTTGATAACCAATAGATTGTGATCAGAGTCCACATCTGCCCCTGGAACTGTCTTACAATTTAAAACCTGGTTCCTAAATCTCTGTCTTACCATTATGTAATCTATCTGAAACCTGTCAGTATCTCCACGCTTCTTCCATGTAAACAACCTTCCTTTATGATTCTTCAACCAAGTGTTAGCTATGATTAAGTTGTGCTCTGTGCAAAATTCACCTGCTACGTTTCCTTTTCTCCCTTTTCCTACTACGGAATTCCAGTCACCCATGACTATTAAATTTTCGTCTTCCTTCACTATCTGAATAATTTCTTTTATTTCATCATACATTTCTTCAATTTCTTCGTCATCGCAGAGCTAGTTGGCATATAAACTTGTTCTACTGTAGTAGGCGTGGGCTTCGTGTCTATCTTGGCCACAATAATGCGTTCACTATGCTGTTTGTAGTAGCTTACCCGCACTCCTATTTTTTTATTCATTATTAAACCGACTCCTGCATTACCCCTATTTGATTTTGTATTTATAACCCTGTATTCACCTGACCAGAAGTCTTGTTCCTCCTGCCACCGAACTTCACTAATTCCCACTATATCTAACTTCAACCTATCCATTTCCCTTTTTTAAATATTCTAACCTACCTGCCCGATTAAGGGATCTGACATTCCACGCTCCGATCCGTAGAACGCCAGTTTTCCTTCTCCTGATAACGACGTCCTCTTGAGTAGTCCCCGCCCGGAGATCCGAATGGGGGACTATTTTACCTCCGGAATATTTTACCCAAGAGGACGCCATCATCATTTAATCATACAGTAAAGCTGCATGCCCTCGCGAAAAACTACGGCCGTAGTTTCCCCTTGCTTTCAGCCGTTCGCAGTACCAGAACAGCAAGGCTGTCTTGGTTGGTGTTACAAGGCCAGATAAGTCAATCATCCAGACTGTTGTCCCTGCAACTACTGAAAAGGCTGCTGCCCCTCTTCAGGAACCCAACGTCTGTCTGGCCTCTCGACAGATATCCCTCCGTTGTGGTTGCACCTGCGGTACGGCTATCTGTATCGCTTAGGCACGCAAGCCTCCCCACCAACGGCAAGGTCCATGGTTCTTGGGGGGAAGTACTCACCAAGTCTGCTGCAATTGGCCGGCAAGACACCTACGCTCGCAGAACCAGCTTTGTTTTGGGGATTGAAGCGAGAATACACTTTCCGCCAAGAGATCGATGAGTACACTTGCTCCAGGGACGCAACTGAGAATGCACTTCACTTGAGGCAGCTGCAGAGAGGGACGTCTCTGACTTAGAACAGAGTACGGAGGTCGAGTTGGACTCAGAATTTCCAGCTGCCACTGCAGCCATCTTCCACACTCATTCCATCTAAGAGAGGTAAGCATGAGCCAATGATGCCATCACCAAGATGAGGGGGACATGAAGCTATTTAATTTACATGGGGGTTTAACCGTACAGTTTAAACATTCAGGGCTAGCACGTTGAACCCATCAGGCACTTTGGTGAAACTTTTGGTGTTCGAACTTCCTTTTATGTGGTTCTTTCTTTAAATGACTAACCACTTTTGTAGTCAAAGATTGTGTCTGTGATATGATTTTACACTGTGCTTTCATTTGTCCGCCCCCCCCCCCCCTCCAATCCAAGTTTATGATTTATGATAACAAACTTTTGTCAATTTCTTAAATGTTTATTTGCTTGATTCAGTGGGTAAATCAGTTTACTGGGTTTCTTATGATAGTATATCAAATTGTTGTAGTGACCACTAGTTTCCTTTGGTACTTAGGTACTCCATTAATATAACAGTGTGCGGTGTGGTACCCATACTTTCATGATTAACTGAGTCACCTCTAGCAGTTTTCTTCAGTAAATCATTGTTTGTTGCATGACTTTGTTTCTCTTAAATTTACATGATCTTACAGGGAGCTTTCTTCCCTGTAGGTCACCAGGGATATGACTGAAAGCTTCGTAAACAGCTCAACTGACACCTCACAAAGTGACACTCATAAATGACACTCATAAACGATTTGACCAATGTTTAGTGAAACTAGTGAAAGCTATTATTCGCTGTACTTTCTGCATGCATTTGGTCTCATAATGAAATGCAATGAAGTGTAAACAAATAAATGACCAAGAGCTGAGTACATAAAATAAATGTCTGTACGGTACAAGACTCGAGATGAATACAATTTTACAATAATACGTTATGTTCAGTAGCAATTCAATTTTCAGACTGTCACATCACAATGACCGTGTGAGGTACGGTGTTGCTGCAGCTTCTTGTTGCAGTTGGTGATCGTCGACCAGCTATGATATGTATCTGGCGATGTGTGGCAGTAAAACCACCTGAATGCTAGTCATACGTGATACAAATGGTACAAACATTTTGTAGTATATATCAGACAAATAACAGCACTACAATCATGAAGCAATAACATTAATAACATACCGTAACATATATTGTGAAGGTGGTTAAACGTTTGGTAACACGGTTTGGCTTTGTATCATTACATAGCCCTCCTACTGCCCTCAGAAAACATCACTTTCACAAAGCTATTATAAACTAATAATTACGATTATTATATGTATATTTTCAAATTAACAATATTTCCTTGTTTTCAAACGCAATGTTCTCTTTCGTTTCGCTGCTTTAACTATTGTCATTTGAATACATTTGTTTTTAATGGACACAGTTTATGACCTATATTAAGTAGCATATCCTGCCCACTTTTATTTCTTAGTGCTTGTGAGAAATCATACAATAGGTGGATTCGTGAACCCACTTACTCTTTTACTATGCATCTTTCATTTCCTACTCCTGAGAACCTAACGGGCTGTTGCAGGGCTTCGATTTTTGTACCCAAACATCGCAGTAGTCTGGGATTGGGACAGAGGTGCTCCCAATTGGGAGTTTTTGGGAGGGGGCTTAAGTAAACCAGATAAATGAACAAAACCGTCCGAAAGCCTATGTATGAACCTTGGGAGTAGAACTATTTGAATTTGTTTCTGGGACAATGTTGACCACCGTCTCTGGCTAAAATTAAACTTTTTTCAACTTGTGTGTAACGTATATGCATCTTATTAGCATATGATTGGCTGTGTCACAATTGTATATAAATTATTAATATCATTTATGTACAATTGTGACACAGCCCATCATATGCTAATAACATGCATATACATTACACACAAGTTATCTGTGAAATGTTCTCCTTGACTAGCATTACTAATTAACATCTCTTATAGATTTGCTTTAGCCTACAAAGGTAATTTTATGGTATTCACTAACAGTAGACACTTTCTCTAATTATTGTTATGGGCAATAAATTACTTCCTTGTCGCATAATTTCATGGATGAAGCAAAATCCAAGATGTAATCACTAACACGTAAACTTGGTCGTTTGTTTCCTCCAATGGTTATTTCGCAATTGTTTCCTATATCCCCATAAACTGGTTCCATAACTGGACTATCGTCTGAAATTGTGAAGTTTCCTGGCCTCTGTAATCATTTATCATCTGTATAGCTTTGTATTTATAGATTTCTGGGAAAAATTTAATTTTTCTTAGGTACAGTCATTTCCTTTTACATAGGCTTGTGGGATTTTACAACTAAATTATTTCTATTGATAATTCTTTTAGAAAATTATTGTTAGTTAATAGGCAACATACTTTTAAGAATAATATTTACTTCTGCGCGCATCGATGGACATTGTGAGTTTTTTACGAACTTGTTTCGAATTTTTCGAGTCCTAACAGAAGCTGTGTTGGCTTCTCTTCTAACGGTTAAGTCATTATGTACTGACGGTACTTACTGGCGTAACTTGGGGATATCTTGGTTCTCTGTTTTATTACCTTTGGAAGTAACGTCCTACAATCCGCTTTCCTGCGAGTTCCCTGGCACTCTCGTAACCATTCCTAACTGCTACAGTGAGAGCCCTTTCTCATTTAGCCCAGCGATACAGATTAGCAGCCCCTTCCCGCTTTTGCCAGAAGGTTCTCTGGGCTTATATCCACTGCATGGGGGCTTAATTATATATTATGCAAATACTTTTTAATTTTTTGATTTATTAGCTGTCTGTTCGGTTACGCAGTCTCGTAACCGGTTGGCCCTGACTGGTATTTGTACGCAATCTGACTGCATAGAACAGCAACAAAGAATGAAACGAAATTTCCGTTAACACAATTAATTAATTAAGTCCCCAGCAACTATGAAAGCTACGAAACAACAAGGCACAAGTGTCGCTGTTCTGTGTGTGGAAGTGTGATTCAACGTACACATCTGGCACGGTTCTTCCTCAATAAGACCAGATATTTTAAACACCATTTATACTGAAGTAATTAAAAAAAACAGAAATACTATAATTGCCCATAGAAACCAGAAATACAGTCTAATACAAGAACACGTGCCAGATGCTTTGTTGACTGAACCTGTGACCAAGAGGCATTATTGTTTAAGACATGAAATAATAAAAAAAGGAATTTTTTACCTTCATGTATATTGACGAAAAGCACACTCTGATCATTACAGCATCCCCAATCCAACAATATCTGGTGTCTAGCCCATCAAAACAATATGACAACATCTGAACAAGCACTCTCCATGGGAACTTCTCAACAACAACTCACCACTGCTCCATCTCAACAAGCACTGCCTACTGCTACTTCTCAATAAGCACTCTCCACTACCACATCTCAACAAACACTGCCTACTGCTACTTCTCAATAAGCACTCTCCACCACGACATCTCGACAAGAACTGCCAGTGGAGGCTGCTGAATAATACTCTTTGGCGCAATCTCTGGCGCTGTAGCTCAGTGTAGCCACCTTTCATATGCCCCTCCTCCACGGGCCAGAATTTGATGGTATTTTTGCCAGCATTGGTGGTGAAAATACCACCAAATTCGTCCAAAAAATACAGACAAAAATAAAAGACAATATTAATAATTAAATATCACATAACTAGCTAAGATTTTGGCTTTGCACTGACCCTTCAATAACCTAATATATAAAATACAGCAAGGAATACAAATACTTGCATACATGTGATTTTACATAATGGTTTACACAAGTATCATTCAATCAATGGCACCCAGTAATGTTGAGCAGGTGCAGACACCAACAAGTGACATCATTTCAGTAGAAGCAGTTCCATTAGTGGCACCTAGCAATGTTGAACAGGTGCAGACACCAACAAATGACATCATTTCAGTAGAAGCAGTCCATCAGTGGCACCCAGCATTGTGGAACAGGTGCAGACACCAACAAGTGACATTTCAGTAGAAGCAGTTCCATCAGTGGCACCCAGCAATGTTGAACAGGTACACACAGCAACAAGTCACATCATTTCAGTAGATGCAGTCCATCAGTGGCACCCAGTAATGTTGAACAGGTGCAGACACCAACAAGTGACATCATTTCAGTAGAAGCAGTTCCATCAGTGGCACCCAGCAATGTTGAGCAGGTGCAAACACCAACAAGTGACATTATTTCAGTAGAAGCAGTCCATCAGTGGCACCCAGCATTGTGGAACAGGTGCAGACACCAACAAGTGACATTTCAGTAGAAGCAGTTCCATCAGTGGCACCCAGCAATGTTGAACAGGTACACACAGCAACAAGTCACATCATTTCAGTAGATGCAGTCCATCAGTGGCACCCAGTAATGTTGAGCAGGTGCAGACACCAACAAGTGACATCATTTCAGTAGAAGCAGTTCCATCAGTGGCACCCAGCAATGTTGAGCAGGTGCAAACACCAACAAGTGACATTATTTCAGTAGAAGCAGTCCATCAGTGGCACCCAGCAATGTTGAGCAGGTGCAGATACCAACAAGTGACATCATTTCAGTAGAAGCAGTCCATCAGTGGCACCCAGCAATGTTGAACAGGTGCAGACACCAACAAGTGACATCATTTCAGCAGAAGCAGTCCATCAATGGCACCCAGCAATGTTGAGCAGGTGCAGACACCAACAAGTGACATCATTTCAGCAGAAGCAGTCCATCAGTGGCACCCAGTAATGTTGAGCAGGTGCAGACACCAACAAGTGACATCTCATCACTGGTTGAGCAGTTCCAACAGTGGCACCCAGCAATGTTGAACAGGTGCAGACAGCAGTCCATAATATTCACTATCACTAAACACACTGTTCATTAGGGTTTATCAACAGAAATTAAACATTTCCAAGTGGCACACATCAGTGTTGAACAGGTGCAAGCACGAACAACAGTTTGAATGCACACACAATTACTTTTACAAAATTATTATCATTGCTCTTACACTAAACATACAAATTATAATAAACACACAAATGATATCAGATAATTGTCATATTAACTATTACAAACACACAAATATCAGTAAACCTATAATATTTATGTGTGTCAGTGCAAGCCACAACAAACAAGTAAAATAATATTTAGGAGATAGGTCGGTACCAATTATTTGGGATTAGGAAAGGAAAACACACGAAACACACTCACTCATCTTTCATCCGCATTAAGTACTACTGTGGCTCTGAGCACTATGGGACTTAACATCTATGGTCATCAGTCCCCTAGAACTTAGAACTACTTAAACCTAACTAACCTAAGGACAGCACACAACACCCAGCCATCACGAGGCAGAGAAAATCCCTGACCCCGCCGGGAATCGAACCCGGGAACCCGGGCGTGGGAAGCGAGAACGCTACCGCACGACCACGAGATGCGGGCATAAGTACTACTGTGTAATTGAATAGTGTTAACTGTGTAAATGCAATTCTGTCAAAATTTTATGTTCAACTTGTGTATCAAGTAGTATTGGCAGCAATGTATAACACTCAATAATAGTTAGTCAACGTCATAGTCATCATGTCAAGACCAATGTTTGCCAAGCCAAATCAAAATGTACGGTTTCTGAACAACTGTCAGTGTGCCAAGATTTGCAAATGCTTCCTCTCTTCAAAAAAAAGTATATACTGCTTAGTGATTTAACAAAGTGTGTGTGTAGACTATGTTCCTTCTACTTGAGTGTTCTAGTCTGCCAACTTCATCTTCCTTGTTCCATATAAACCAACAAAAAAAATATGCTCCTCACTTACTTTACCTCTTATCCACCAAAACTCCAATAATCATTATCATCACATAATCTTAATACTTCAATAATACCTCTTACGTCGTTACATATAAACTTTATCATCAATATCATTTACCTTACCTCTTGTCCACCAAAACTCCAATAATCATCAACTTCACACAATCTCAATACCTCAATAATACCTCTTCAATACGTCAACACATATAAACCTTATTACCAATATCATTTCACTTCCATAACAACTCTTTCCTCTAGTCAGTCTCCTCGAACAAGTACAGATAAAATCCTAGTGCAAACCTCAATTCATCATCCCATGCAATCCGAAGACACAATGTCCACACACAACCTCTGTGTAGTTCACCTGAGCCACATCTTCTACTCATTATGAATTATAAAATACATTTTGGTTACCTTGTCCACCATAAAATAAAAGAAATGCATACATGACCTCTAACAGCCTTTAGTTTGAATAACTCTCAGTAAGTAAGTATGAGTACGGAGTGTGAATGATCATAATATTTCACAGTGTGTACACCACTTCAGGAATCATGGCAAAACAGAAGCGAACATGTGGAGTACTTCTTGTGTCAAGTGTCACTTGGTATTTCAATTGCTCACGAAGCATGCAGTGTAATAACTGTCAATGGTCTAAACCTAGTGTTGGTATGTCATGTCGTTAGCTTCCTTCCTATTAGCATAATTATACAGCTTCCATAAAACCTCCAGCTCATGTGACTTCAATGAAGTTTCTTGTATCAATGTCGTTCGTAGAATTATAGTAGTTCATTTTCTTATCTTAAAAATATAAGGCACTGAGCGTAAGCAAAACATGCAATAGCGAGTAAATATACCAGTAGAGAACAGAATGTCAAGCACAATCCTAGAACGAGGCTCTGCCAAGCGAACAATCTATAATTAATACCATAGTGTGACCTAAACTCCATGTTCGTACACCGCATATAAGGATTTCTATATACCAAATTAAAGAGTAGTTATGACAACAAACAGAAATGTAAAAATATGCAATCCATACGCAAAGCAGCAAATATGTATCTTACATAATAAACAGGTCATTAGCATCATATCAGCATAAGCAAATAAATGTTCATATGTAGTCTTAATAAGTAAACATGAAGGCGCAAGCAGATAAATCACAAAGTGTAACCTACATACATAACCACATCAGCACAATTAATCAGGTGACAATTATAATTTAAATAAATAAGCACAGCAGGCACATAATAAAAAAATATGACATCAGTGAAAAAGCAGTGCAGCCTAGCGATGCATAATATACACAAGTAACAACCCTGTTCATTAATCAATCGTTGTCAAAATCAGTTGACACAACGTATAAATCACGTAATCGCGAGCAGCAAATTACGTCTAAAGTACGTACCTAAGTGTAAATATGTTACCTGAAGAATAAACTCAATTAATAGTTATCTTTTTAGTTTATTACTTTCTTCTTCGAAATGACATTCTTCCTGAAAATTTCTCGATAGCAAGTCCTCTTAACGTCGGACACACACAGAATTTACCTGAAGTTCTTAAATATTTTATACAACCGTATCCTGAAAAATACTGAGCGTTAATAACATAATTTACCAAGTCACTATAGCTTTATACTGAATTTAATCGGAGAAATTAGACTGTGTATTTGTTTACGGCTGTCAGTGCATTCGCACTGAGCGCTCGATCAGCTGTATGTACGTGTGACGTAGGAAGTAATTGTTTGCGGTCAACGACTGCCTTATGCGGCGCGCAGACTTGACTGTTGCTTTGAGTATGTGCCGCCGCCAGAACACGGCGCGGTATGCTTGTACTCTCCGTGTGTTTACGTGTAACTGTTAGTTTCTCGAAAGTATGTCATTCCACAAAAATTTTAACGTTGTATGATGTATTCCTTTAGAGCGTCGAGATTTAAGAGTTTCTACTTCAACAGTGTTATCATGAATAATTTTGCGAACTCTATATGGACCGTTATAAAGCAGAAAAAATTTGCGACACAAGCCTTTTCCTTTGTGAGACGAACGATGAGACTTAATACCTTTTCACCAACTGACAAAGTTTTTAAACGACCAGGACGTTTAGCTGATTTCTCTCTTCTAGCAGCCGCAGATGCAATATTTCGTAGAGACAGGTTGACAACTTCAGAATGCCGCAGTTTCCGTGTAGGCGGAAAAGGAACGATTTCAGAAATGCGATTTGTCGGTGCTTTATTTTTTAATATCAATATAGGTGGTAAAGAAGTTGAAACATTAGGGAGTTCATTCAGAATGTTTTGAAAAATATGAAGATTCTGATCCCAAGTTCTGTGATTCTGATGACAATAAAGACGACACAATTTATCGATTTCCTTCATCCATCTCTCTGAAGCGTTAGATTGAGGGTGAAAAAGTGAAATGAAAATTGGTTTAATCTTACGACGCTGTAGAGTACGAAGCCAAATTTTAGAGCAAAACTGTGATCCATTATCTGATACAACCTTATCAACATGACCCACTTCTTTAAGAAAATGTTTGATGAAAGTGTTAGATACTGAACGAGCTGTTGCTTTGCGTAAAGGTGTAAAACACACATATTTTGATGTCAATTCCACTGCTACCAAAATGTACGCAAAACCATTAGTAGAACGAACCACTGGACCGAACAAATCGACTGCAGCCATCTCCTTTAATTTCGCTGGAATGATAGGAAACAACGGTGCTCTGTGAGAAATAGTTGGCGGCTTAGCCTTTTGATATAATTTGCATTTGGCAAGAACAGATCGAATACGTTTTTACATATTACTGAAGTAGCAATTTTCTCGTAATTTATGAAAGCATTTTCTGGGACCAAAGTGTGCATAACTGAAAGGTGTGTACCTAATCAATTTATTGACCCACTCATCAGGAATACAAACTAACCAGAGTTGTTGACCGATTTTCGTTTAAAAAGAATATCATTGCGAACTAAATAAAACTGTCTAATCGCTACGCTTTCCTTTCTCCTCCACTTCTCCTTAATGTCCTTCCAGATTGGATCCTTATCTTGCTCCTTAGCGATGTCCTGGAGCGAAGACGAAATAAAATTCTCAAACGCAACACCTTGAATATACATCAAACAATAATGGTTTTCTTTGCAGTCCTCTTCAGCACTTTGTTTCAAACCCATCGGTGCACGTGATAAAGCATCAGCAATAGTATTTGAAGAACCCTGTATGTAAACAATACTAAAATCAAATTCCTGTAGATACAGCGCCTATCGTGACAGTCTTCTATGTGTTAATTTTGCTGACATAAGAAATTCCAGAGCTCGATGATCGGTGTAAACCTTAGTATGTCTGCCATACACAAATATGCGAAATTTTGTGAAAGCCCAAACAACAGCCAAAGCTTCAAGTTCCGTAATCGAATAATTCTTTTCTGATTTAGAGAGAACACGACTTCCAAATGCAATAGTTTTCTGTACTATAACGCCGTTTTCTGCTATCTCTTCAAATAAATGTGCACCTAGGCCTTTGTATGATGAGTCCGTCGCGAAACAAAAATCTTTAGACAAATCCGGATGTGAAAGGAGTGGAGCAGCAACTAAAGCATCACGAAGTTGTTCAAATTCTGACTGAGCTTCCTCATCCCAACACCAATTAGAATTCCTTCCAGACAGTTCACATAAACGTGGTGTGGCCAAATTGTCCAATCTAACGAAGCGTCTAAGAAAATTACAGACACCAAGGAAACTACGAACATCACGTTTTGTAGCAGGAACAGCATAATTATGAATAGCGTCTAATTTTTCTGGATCAGGAAGAATACCTTCTGTAGAAATAATATGACCAAGAAATTTCACCTGAGAACGACCAAATTCAGATTTTTCCAAGTTCACTGTAATGCCAACTCTTGCAAAAATACGTAATAAAGACTCCAAAATTTTGTTATGCTCACTCGAAGAACGTTTAGCAATAAGAATATCGTCAACATATGAAGTAATATTGTCACGAAGATAAACAGGTAAAATTTCGTTTAAACTACGAATGAATGCTGCTGAAGATACAGTAAGTCCAAACGGTAATTTCCGAAATCACTTTTGGGTAAAATAGTCATATCCGGTTATTCTTTACCGACTCTCTAGATAGATTGATAGTTGAAGAATTGTTTTGATAGACACAAAGAATAGTAGAAGAGTAGGCAGCGGTGCAGAAAACTAAAAGGGAAATAGCACCACTACAGCTCGGAGCCCTGTGCACGCTACGGCACATATTCACTTAGTGTAGTGAGTCCCCTGAGGACATTAATAGCCGCACATAATTTCCAGTTTGTGACTTAGTGGCCAATTTGGCGGAAGTGCGTACATAAATTGATCTAACCATGCACATGGATGTATGTCATTCTTAGAATTGCGAAAGATCTTAAATTTCCGAACAGTTAAGAAGTGTTTATAGTCAAAGTTTTCTCTTCATGGCGACAAATACCTACCGCGTCTGTCCCAGTCCCAATGTCGATTATTGTCAAGTTCGCGCGCCTGGCGCTCTCTTGTTGCTTCTCGTAAATGAAATAAATTACTTTCTTCAAACCCCTCTGCTATCTGTGATTCTAAATTTCTTCTACTGTCTTTTCCTACGATTTCACCTTCAATTTGTTTGACTTGCTTTCGTAAACCTCAAATTCCCTTTTGACGCGTTCATAAAATTTTCCCTGATTTTCAACATGTTTATTAATGTTCTGCTACTCTTCGGTTTCTGCAAATGGTAATGGTGCTGTATCATCTGAATCTCTGTCCCCATTTAAACTAAGGCTTGTCAGTTTATCTGAAATCTCCTCAACTCTTTCCGATGAGTCACCTATTTTTTCTTTCTGTTTATTTACGTCTTCCGTAAGTGTCGCGACTCGGGTTTCGGTATTGTCACATTTAGTAGTTAACTGTTCATACTGTTGCGTTAAGTTATTTATCCTGTCATTTGGTACGGATTCCTCGATTCTTTCAAGTATTTCTTCCTTATCGTGTGCACGTTGTAAATTTAACTCTGAAAATTTCTGTACTATCACGCGATCTCTTTCTTCCTGTTCTCTGTCCTGTTCCTCTTGTCTAATTTCTATTGAAATTAAACTATTATTGTGAGCATTCAAAATCGGTTGTACTTCTTCTCTACTTTCTTTCTTTGATTCATCTTTCATGTTTTTGAAACATGTCCCTATTCGTGAGCCTAACTGTGTTTCCATTGTTTCCATCTCGGTTTTAATCGTTCCTATTTGTGAGCCTAACTGTGTTGCCATTGCTTTCATCTTGGTTTTAATTGTTCCTATATCTGTTTTAATTGTTCCTATTTGTGATCCCAAATTTAATATAGCACCCATCAACTGCTGCATATTAACTGGTTCGAAATTCTTTTCGCCCCAAACATTTCCCGCAAAACCAATTTCTTTCGTCAAAGCTGTAAAGTTATCTGTGTTCGATACTATTCCAGAAACTTCTGTCGTTAATCTCGTATTCTGAAAATTTTTTGATTGTGAAAAATTTTGAACTGGTTCCGGACTATTTTCCCGACTTATTAAATTGTTTTCAACTTCATTATTCTTCATACTGCTCTCCGGTGTTGGCGAGTTCGCCATGTTAACAATTTCGTCATTCTCACTATCCATCATTTTTGCCTTTTTCATCGATCGCGTAATCATTTACAAAACATACAAAACTCGCCACTGTACGAAAATTACACACAATGACACTTTATCACTAACAATATCATTCACACGAAATGCTTCCCTCAAACACGATTAACGAACAATTGAAATCTTCATAATTGCACAAAATTGTCAAACCCGTATACAAGACAACAAAAATTAAATTTTGCAAAATACCATTAGAAGAATGACAATTACCAAATCTACACATGCAATATAGACTACAATTACTAAACTACAAATTACTACAACAATACTACTGTCTGCTATTTTTACAATCAGAAGAATTCCAAGGGACGATCCGAAGCAGAGGTCGCCACGTGCATGGGGGCTTAATTAAATATTATGCAAATACTTTTTAATTTTTTGATTTAGTAGCTGTCTGTTCGGTTACGCAGTCTCGTAGCCGGTTGGCCCTGACTGGTATTTGTACGCAATCTGACTGCATAGAACAGCAACAAAGAATGAAACGAAATTTCCGTTAACACAATTAATTAATTAAGTCCCCAGCAACTATGAAAGCTACGAAACAACAAGGCACAAGTGTCGCTGTTCTGTGTGTGGAAGTGTGATTCAACGTACACATCTGGCACGGTTCTTCCTCAATAAGACCAGATATTTTAAACACCATTTATACTGAAGTAATTAAAAAAACAGAAATACTATAATTGCCCATAGAAACCAGAAATACAGTCTAATACAAGAACACGTGCCAGATGCTTTGTTGACTGAACCTGTGACCAAGAGGCATTATTGTTCAAGACATGAAATAATAAAAAAAGGAATTTTTTACCTTCATATATATTGACGAAAAGCACACTCTGATCATTACAGCATCCCCAGTCCAACAATATCTGGTGTCTAGCCCATCAAAACAATATGACAACATCTGAACAAGCACTCTCCATGGGAACTTCTCAACAACGACTCACCACTGCTCCATCTCAACAAGCACTGCCTACTGCTACTTCTCAATAAGCACTCTCCGCTACCACATCTCAACAAACACTGCCTACTGCTACTTCTCAATAAGCACTCTCCACCACGACATCTTGACAAGAACTGCCAGTCGAGGCTGCTGAATAATACTCTTTGGCGCAATCTCTGGCGCTGTGGCTCAGTGTAGCCACCTTTCACCACAGATGTCGTAATCCCATGTTTCTTCTGTTTTACTTACCAAATGCTATACCTTACCGTTACCCACATGTGATAGTGGTGTTTTTTATGGCTGAGGCGTTCTGGAGACGTAGGGCGTCTGGTGCGATATTTCCACGCTGTTTTATGTTCTTTATATCTTATTTCAAATGTTCTTCTGGTATAT
The DNA here is from genome assembly GCF_023864345.2 of Schistocerca serialis cubense. Taxonomy (NCBI): domain Eukaryota; kingdom Metazoa; phylum Arthropoda; class Insecta; order Orthoptera; family Acrididae; genus Schistocerca; species Schistocerca serialis. Next base: position 103,521,212 of record NC_064645.1, read on the forward strand.
CCTAAGTATAGAGCATCACAGTTATAGCGATTAAGGTGTTAAATGCCTAAAAACAAAAAAGACAACACGGATAGACTTAGCGGATTCTGGTCACGTAACGTGGATAGAGGCAGCCATGATAAGCGGGATTATGAGGCAATGCTCAGTGATCTGCTGAATCGGGTGGGTATTGCAGATGTAATGCAAACATAAATTCATAGTGCTAACCACCAGCAGTACACACTGGTCACGCCGTATTTTAATAACATTGCAGCCGGCCGCAGTGGCCGAGCGGTTGTAGGCGCTCGAGTCCGGAACCGCGCCACTGCTATGGTCGCAGGTTCGAATCCTGCTTCGGGCATAGATGTGTGTGATTTCCTCAGGTTAGTTAGGTTTAAGTAGTTCTAAGTTCTAGGGGACTGCTGACCTCAGATGTTAAGTCCCATAGTGCTCAGAGCCATTGAACCACTTTTTTTTTTATAACATCGCAGTACTGGAGTTTAGGTGGAACGAGTGACTCCATGACTCCACAACGTGCCATTTCCCATCCTGTGGAAGTACAAGGATTCGTTCCGAACATGGCTCCAAATTTTTTGAACAGAGGAAGCCGGTCTTTCAGGTGCACCAAGTTTTATGTTTTTTCTGCACATATGCGAATTTTAGAACAATTACTACAGATGGCAAAGCCATAGTGAACCGTAAATATTGCGTGTTCTCTAGACATTCATTGCAAGCGACGTGCTGTAATAAAAATCATGGTTATGGAAAAAAAAACCTCGGTGAACACCAGTATACGTTTGTGTGCAGTATATGGTAATGTTGCTTTTTATAGGAGTACTGTCGGACGATGGGTAAAGAGAGTTAAAGCATCAGAAAGAGCAGAAATTGACCCCCACGATCGATCACGTTATGGACGTCCTGCTCCCGATACAGTGGATCTAGCGGATACCAGTATTCGTGCAGACCGTTGAATCACTATCAACTTCCGACTCTGTAGCTGTCGGTGAGCATTGTAAGTGCGTGTGTAATGTCTGAGAATCAACAATCCTGTGGGATCCTGCCCACTCGTCTCCTATAGGGCACCTAATGGATCCTGCTTTCTCTGATAGCTATACAACAATTCAAGCAAATCACGTTAAGGGTTTTTATTACAACAAAGTAGATTAACAATACTTAACTTCGGTTTAGAATGGTGTGGCATGCGGTGGGCGTCATGCAAATAATCAATGTCTTTCGCTATATAGAATGTCCATGCAAGTAATGGATACGGATCACAAGTAACCAGTCTACTATGGTCTGTCTTCTACAGTCCACAGTCTGCTAGTGCCGATCTACAACTGTTGGGCCGAGGCAGGCAGGAGCGGCGATTATATTCTCTTCTTCTAGAGGCCTCTCCTGTCGTGGTGACGTCATAGTCGGCGTGCTATTGGCTGACGTCGTCTCACAGCCCTCTCGGCTCTTTCGTTCTTCGTGCTGGCGCTTGTCGTTTGGCCGGAAGAAATCCAAACAAATCTTAATCCAACACGACAATTCAAGCCCACACAAGAGTCTCAGAACCCCTAAAACATCGTCGAAATGGGTTGGAAGTCGCCTCATACACCCTTTAGCCTAGACCTGGCGCCCCAGGACTTCCGTCCGTTTTTCTTCAGTCATCAATATTGCGACAAGTTTGATGTGGCCCGCCACGAATTCCTCTGCTGCACCAACCTCTTCATCTCAGAGTAGCACTAGCAACCTACGTCCTCAATTATTTGCTGGCTGTAGTGCAATCTCCGTCTTCCTCTACAGTTTTTTCCCTCTACAGCTCCCTCTAGTACCATGGAAGACTTTCACTCAAGTCTTAACAGATGTCCTATCATCCCGTCCCTTCTCCTTCTCAGTATTTTCCACAAATTCCTTCCCTCTCCAATTCTGCGGAGAACCTCCTTATTCCCTACCATATCAGTCCACTTACTTTTGAATATTCGACTGTAGCACTACATCTCAAGTCGTTCAATTTCCTGTTGTTCCGGTTTCCCCACAGTCCATGTTTCCCTACCGTACAGTGCAGTACTCTAGAAATTTCTTCCTCAATTTAAGGCCTATGATTGATACTAGTAGAATTCTTTTGGCCAGGAATCCCCTTTTTGCCATAGCTAGTCTGCTTTTGATGTCCTACTTGCCCTGTCCATCATTGGTTGTTTTGCTGCCTAGGTAGCAGCTTTCCTTAACTTAATCTACTCTGTGACCATCAATCCTGATGTTAAGTTTCTCGCTGTTCTCATTTTTGCTCCTTCTCATTGATTTCGTCTTTCTTCGATTTACTCTCAATCAATATTATGTACTCATTAGATTTTCAATCCTTTCAGCAGATCATGTAATTCTTCTTCTCTTTCACTCAGGATAGCTATGTCACCAGTGAATCTGAAACGTCCCCTTTGAAACAATATGAATGACTGTGCTGGTAAACTTCTACGTTATTTGATTTTCAAACAGCTGAGTAAAACTGAACGTACTCAGACATTCCTCTATTTACTTATTCTGATCATCAATAAACTGACACACAATATTTTTTAGCGCAACGCAATCTGTCTTTCAATAACCCTTACAAAAGAATGGCCCTGATTAACAATAACCTATACGTTTCATGAATCACTTACCTCACAAAAATCTTCGTTATTCCAACTACTGCAATATAGCGCGTGCCAATACTGCCAGCTAAATAAAAGATTCTAACTACTGAAAACACTAACTACTGATAGGCATAGTTAACAAATGAAAGATTTTTATAGAGAACAAACAATGTATTTACCTTAATAATGTTCAAAAGACATTATATATATATATATATATATATATATATATATATATATATATATATATATATCAGTTCATGACATCCAGTCTTACAAATTTCCTTTTTCTGACGGACACACGTTCAGATCGTCCATTCTCAAAACTCTGGCATCTTTCTCCCCACATCCGCCACTGCTGGCGGCTCACCTCCAACTGCCCAACGCTACTCGCTGTTGACATCCAAATGCCCAACACTACCCTAGTGAATATTTCAACAATGAGTCCAACCAGCGACAGACTGCACACAGCACAGCCAGTGATTTTCACACAGAGCGCTACGTGGCGTTACCAACATAAAAACCTAAACAGCCTACTTACAAATCTTATTGATATCCTTTCACCTTGAATTTTAATTCCACTTCTGAACCTCCACTCCTGAACCTACTGAATGTCTGCATGTATCACTTAAGGATTCTCTACGTGGGACACACTTTGACGAGAGCGAGAACATAATTCACGCAGTGAAGATATGGCTACAAGTACCGGACATCAACTTTATCCACACAAGCTGTTGCACAACGCTTATGTAAAGCCACAGAAAGTGGTGAGGACTACGTAGGCAAACAGCAGATGTGAAAAAAACTTTGACGTATGTTGTCACGAAACTTTAGCTCTTGAGAATAAATGTGTTCCGAGAAAAAATTGTGAGGCATTATTTAGTAAACTACCCTGTTATGTTCCGCAGTTTCTGGAGGGAAAAGAAACAAGCGTATGTCTTCTCCAATTGGCAAATGTACCCGTCCAACTGACGTGCTTATCTAAAGTACATTGTTCGCCGTTTTCTAATATTGTATCGGGGTACTGCCAAGAAAGGAAGAGGGAAAATGGTTCAAATGGCTCTGAGCACTATGGGACTTAACATCTGAGGTCATCAGCCCCCTAGAACCTAGAACTACTTAAACCTAACTAACGTAAAGACATCACTCACATCCATGCCCGAGGCAGGATTCGAACCTGCGACCGTAGCAGTCGCGCGGTTCCGGACTGAAGCACCTAGAACCGTTTTGGCCACAGCTGCCGGCCGAAGAGGAAAACTGTCCTTGGAATTCGGTAGTAATAAAGTACAGATGGGCTATTAAGATTATTTACGATATTTTACATTTAGGTTTGGTGCAGGATTTGTGGTTATTCTGAACTCTGGAGACAGGTCGCCATTCATCTGAACTATGACAATGTTGATATAGTGCACGTCTGTCGGGTATGTAATACTGGAGGTCATCGGAACAGTATCGACGATATACTGACGCCAGAACCTCCAGATGTCAGACACTCATATCGGTACTAAACGTTGTATGTCCATAGTGCATCAACCAAAAACGTGCTGTGGTCCAGAAGAACGGGCGTAAACGTTAATTACGAGGGTAATCCCAAAAGTAAGGTCTCCTATTTTTTTATAAGTACATAGACCTGTTTATTTCTTCAATGGTTTACATCAGTCTACAGCTTGAACATTTAGCTATTTTTCGACATAATCACTATTTCTGTCGATGCATTTTTGTTGACGCGGTGGCAATTTTTGTATGCCCATGTCATACCATCTTGTCGCCATGCTGTTCAGAAACTTATGAACCTCTTCTTTCACTTCGTCGTCGGAGCTGAATCGTTTTCCAGCCAAATGTTCTTTCAACTTAGAGAACAGGTGATAGTCACTGGGCGCCAAGTCAGAAGTATAAGGTGGGGGTTGTCATGGAGAATGTGTACGCCCTTGCTCAACATTCCTCTTCTCCGGTTCTGATTGCCCGTTTCAGTTTTTTCAGAGTCTCACAGTACCTGTCAGCGTTAATTGTGGTCCTAGTGGGCATAAAGTCGACCAACAATACTTCTCATGACTTTACCGACAGACTGTGTTTGTTTGAATTTCCGCGTCTTTGGCGCAGAAGGATGCCGGCACTGGCGTGATTGTTGCTTGGTCTCAGGTGTAAAGTGGTGTGCCCAGGTTTCGTCACCCGTGACAATTGTGTCCAGAAAGTTGTCCTGTTCGGCTGCAAGGCGGTGAAGAAATGCCCAGGAAGCATCAACTCGTTGCCGCATGTGGTTCTCAGTCAGCATGCGTGGCACCCATCTTGCGCACACCTTCCGGTAATTCAATGTTTCCGTTAAAATTCTGTGAGCGGTGCTTCGGGAAACCTCAGGAACCATCGTGCAGAGATCATCCAGGGTGATCCGCCGATCTTCACGCATGCTTTGCTCAACCTTCAACACTGTCTCCTCAGAAACTGACGGTCTCCCGCTCCTTTGTTCGTCGTGAATTTCAGTCCGACCACCTGCAAACTCTCTACACCACTTACGAACATTTTTGACATCCATGGACGACTCACCATACACTTCCGTCAATTGGCGATGTATTTCAATCGTCGCAGTGCCCCTTGCGTTCAAAAACCGAATAACTGCGCGCAATTCGCACTTGGCGGTAACATCCAACGGGAGCTCCATTCTCAACGGCTGCCAAGCCAGGACTGAGCGCCTCAGCGCGGCGTGCGCATGTTTACACACAGTGCGTGAAGCACTCTTCATAACAGTGTGACCAACTGCCATACAAACAATGTTCCGTACTTATAAAAAAATAGGACACCTTACTTTTGGGATTACCCTCGTAAACGTAACACAACAACTATGGAGCGAGGAAAAGCATAACTGAGCAATACGCATAGCATCCGTGGGGAAGTTGATAGAGCGTTAGATCGTTGTACCAAGGGTCGTGGGTTCATACCCCAATGATGATATTCTTTTTTTTTACTGTACTACGCTAGAAAGTATTATATAGGACTATTAACACTTCCACGTGTGTGATGAATTTGTTTCTTTATTCTACTGTTCCGATTGTTTGTTTACTCTGTGAAACTACAAAAACACTAGCTGCTTCATATTGGATGGTGTCTGTTCTCTGGCACATGTGCGACAGAACACCATACCTATCCGTACAGATGTACTCTATAGGTTTGCTGGTTTCAGCTAACGAAGCGAAAGCAAACTGCCGAAGAACATTGCTACAAACTCCAAAAAGTCCTTTTACATGTTAGGAAAATATTCTCCCATCCAAAAATTTCACGCGTAAACAGTTAAAAAAAAACTGTCATTAGTTGGGTATGAGCGCGAGAACTTCGCCACGACAGCCTCACGCTCAACTTCTTTTAAAACATGTCAAGTCCGTTTATTTGTCACCACAGAGTACAAATTGATGCCACGTTTTACGAAACTTTCAGTAGTGCAAAACATACATATAAAGTGTATCGTGGCCAGAATATAACTAATTACAGTATTAATATTCAATCATTCATATTCTGCGAATAATTGTAATCGTCTCGTGGCACGTAAAGTCTTCGGACTGCTCCTTGGGTTGACCATCGCCCAGGTGAAGATTCAATCCGGAGAAGGAGAATTCCTGTGTCGCGCGAAGAATAATGATTACCTTGTGATACTATGTCTTTCCGAGCTACAGCTATAAAAATGTTTCCTCTGGGCCGAATTCGTACCAGCGACCTATGGATTTCATTAGGTTAGTTAAGTTTAAGTTGTTCTAAGTTCTAGGGGACTGATGACCTCAGAAGCTAAGTCCCATAGCGCTCAGAGCCATTTGAACCATTTTTTTTAAATATCTGCGTGCAGCTGCTAGAATGAGGTGAAGTTGCAACATGATTTCTGTGACTTATTTGTCACTTCAGTCCTGATTTAAGAATCTAAGCAGATCGATGTCACCAGCTTAGTCACGTTCGTAGTAGCAGGAACATTCTTTCTGAAACTCGACAACCTACTTTATAGTTCCAGGCGAATACGCTTTATCTGTCAGTGCGTATGTTTACAGCCTAACGCCGACCAGGACAGAAAGCAGCACCCACCGTGGCGGCAGGCGTTCGTGTGCGCCGCTCGGATTCGCCGCGTCGGCCGCAGCTGCCGGCTTTCTCTCTGGCGAGGGCGGAATGCGACGAGCCGCTTAAGCCGGCGCTGATTAATTGCGCTTCCCGCTTCACTTTCCTCAGCAGCGCCAGCGACGCTGACGTATTGCCGGTCTTAAGCGAGACAATTTGTTCCTCTGAAGCACAGATGGCAGACTATTAGTCTCCCGGGAGTGGTGGTAGCGACGTGAAAAGCGAGCCATTTGGGACCGGGCCGGACGATCTTCCGAACAGCTGAGCGCCGTCATCCGCCCTTGGATGCAATCGTGACCCCTGGGACGGTTACGACACGCCTCCGACGTCGACTAAAAGAAAATGATTCGGGCATAGTTAATGAAGGGGCTTCATAACTTCGTGTTATCCCGTCAGCCCGTAGGACTCTCGGACTCTTCTTCCCAAAGATTACACCAGAAAGATCCAGTTTTCTAAGTAACAGCAGTAGTCTCCTCGAAAAGTAGTGTGGATAGGATGTCGGCTCAGGAGTACCACAGGGGTCAGCTCTGAACACGATTGTTTCCTTGTATCTCAGCCTCTACATGTCATACACTCACAAGGGGAGGCCACGACGTTTTGAAAGCGGATTTACTGCAGACTTCTTACACTCGTAGTACTCCACGAGGACAACAAAATGTGTAAGCAGTAGCGCGTACTTCTCAAGCGTTACTGAGAAAATCGCAAGATAATTTCGGTCGTCAAATACATACCTGCGCGTGGCCATTTTTACCATGAAGCGGCGGCAGCCGCGTTCTTAGGGTTCAAGCTCCGTAATCGCTGGATCGATGGATCGAGTTCCGTTCGTCATTTTTTTTATTTTCAACACAGTCATTTTGTTTACTATTTATATTACAATTGATAAAATGGGAAAAATATGTGTAATTTACAATGTTATTTGGCTGTCTACAAAGTTTTATCATCACAAATAATATAATATTCATAACTTTATGTTTTCCATGTTTTGACGAAAAATACCTTATTTATAATGGTAACTATGCAAACATGTAATATCGCTGGTCCGCTGTCATCCACGCTGTCAAGAAGAAAAATAGCGTACATGAAAACCAACTAAAAGCAGATACACATCTCCAGTCAAAATGGTTCAAATGGCTCTGAGCACTATGGGACTTAACATCTATGGTCATCAGTCCCCTAGAACTTAGAACTACTTAAACCTAACTAACCTAAGGACAGCACACAACACCCAGCCATCACGAGGCAGAGAAAATCCCTGACCCCGCCGGGAATCGAACCCGGGAACCCGGGCGTGGGAAGCGAGAACGCTACCGCACGACCACGAGATGCGGGCCATCTCCAGTCTAGATCCATGATATGTGGAAATTCGGATGTTCATTATTTTGATAAAAACAAAGACGTAACACCAACAAAAATCATAAACAACAAAATTATTACGAAAAAATGAAAACAAAAAATAAAAATTTCCGATAAAACTAATCAAATTACGGACAAAACAAAATTAGAATCAATCCTAAAAAAACTGGTTCCGAACAGGCCATGAAGGCCCAACGGTACCGACCGGCCGCCGTGTCACCCTCAACCCAGCCGCGTCACTGGACGCGGATATGGAGGGCCACGTGGTCAGCACATCGCTCTCCAGGCCTTATGTCAGTTTCCGAGACTGGAGACGCTACTTCTCAATCAAGTAGCTCCTCAATTTGCCTCACAACGGCTGAGTGTACCCCGCTTGACAACAGCGCCATCCAAGTGATAGCCCAGCCCGACAGCTCTTATCTTCGGTGATCCGACGGGAATCGGAGTTACCACTCCGCCAAGGCCGTTGGCATTTCCAATCCTATAAAATAATTAAAAAACATCCTAATTTCCCCACATCACTTATTTATAATGGTAACTATGCAATCATGTAATATCGCTGGTCCACTGTCATCCACGCTGTCAAGAAGAAAAATAGCGTACATGAAAACCAAATAAAAGCAGATACACATCTCCAGTCTACATCTAAGGAGAAAATAACAGTTCCAAAAAAAGACAGGACGTGTCAGCAACAATGTTACACGTAGGGCAAAAACACCTAACGACTTACTATAAATTTTTCTTCATAGTTGCAAACTGTTATTTTAAGACCATCACTTACTTATGTATTTACAAAGCGCCTCATGATGGTGATATGCCGAAGTGGGCTTATATGAATAATTTATAAAATAAAAACCATTTAAAGAGCATTGTAGCTGGCTGAGATTCGTAACAAACACAAATATCTTATTACAAATTTCCTCAAAACCGCCGCATTCAATTTATCTTACATTCTGCTCACGGCTGGTTTGTATGATACGCAGTTTACAAATTCTAATTTCCCAGTTTCACCGTTTCTGAGTAAATCTAATTTCGGTTGTAGGAAATCTTGCCTCTTCCTGGTTTTTGATCCCGTTTGGATGAGGTGGTCTTTTTTGCAGAGTTAATTCATATGTAGATTCAGTTAGTTCATGCTTCAGACTTTTCACAAACTCGATGTTTGCGTGATGAGATTTACAGGAAGCTTTGAACTGGGAATGAAAGCTTTCACAAGCATTAGTCGTTCTCTATAATGAACCGCAGTCTGCTGCCCAGACCTGAGAAGGAAATAGTGCATCTTCTTCATCAGTTACATAATCGACAAATTTGGTGAATATTAGGCTTTGTGGCTGTATACTGATGGCAGATCAGCAAGGATATCAGGAACTCAGGAACATCTTGGGGATTTAAGCAACTAAGCTTATGTACGGAATTTAGCCACTGGCCTTTTTCACTGTTCTGGCCTTTGTACATCGAAACCGAACCAATTGTTTGTGTTTTTCGCCCCCTGAAATTTGGAGAAAAATATTTATGGTAATTTAAAAGAAAAAGTTTTTAAAGTCCTTGGCTTAAGCAGTATACAGAACTTTCAGTAGCGTGAAAGATGAATAGCTAATTTTGGAAATGACGTAATTCTAGGAATAACTGTATTATACTTTGTGTGTTATTTTTAAAGTCAAATAATATTATGAACTAATTGTTACCGTTTATCGTTCAGCAGTAATACGGTTTTCTTAAAATAAGAATTACAAATGTAGTTACCATGCTAGAGCCAGGTGAAACCAACAACTGCCGTATTTTACGGGTAATAAGACGCAATTTTGTCTTAGAAAAATTGCCTCCAAAATTCAAGTGCGTCTTATACTCGAATTTACTGTAAAAATTACCAGCGTTTGATTTAAAATTCCTTCCAGTCTTAAAAGTGGCCATATATTCGATGCCGCGGGAAACTTATCTCTATCTGGCAACATTGAATTCAACTGGCGGCAGCAGTGCACCGATGCGACGAACATGACCTGCGGGGATTCACAAAATTACGAGCACTGTCTTCCTCTTCCCCGTCATCACAAACTCAGAACAACGTGTCGTTGCAATCTACGGTGCCAGTGAACTGGAATTGAAAGTGATTTGTGTTCCCAGAATGAGATTTTCACTCTGCAGGGAGTGTGCGCTGATATGAGACTCCCTGGCAGATTAGAACTGTGTGCCCGACCGAGACTCGAACTCGGGACCTTTGCCTTTCGCGGGCAAGTGCTCTACCATATGAGCTACCGAAGCACGACTCACTCCCGGTACTCACAGCTTTACTTCATATCAGCGCACACTCCGCTGGAAACATCCCCCAGGCTGTGGCTAAGCCATGTCTCCGCAATATCCTTTCTTTCAGGAGTGCTAGTTCTGCAAGTTTCGCAGGAGAGCTTCTGCAAAGTTTGGAAGGTAGGAGACGAGATAATGGCAGAAGTAAAGCTGTGAGTACATCTTGCGTACTGACCACAAGGAGAAAATTCGAGAAATTGGAGCCAATACAGAGGCTTATCGACAATCATTCTTCCCACGCACTATTCGTGAGTGGAACAGGGTTAGAGGGATCAGATAGTGGTACCGAAAGTACCCTCCGCCACACACCACTTGGTGGCCTGGGGAGTATGATGTAGATGTAGATGTGAAGGCCATCTTATGTATGAAGAAGACAACGATGTCGACGAAGAAGAAGGAGAAGAAGAACAAAGTTCCGATGACGATTTTCAGGGATTTTGAAGATCAGTTTGGCTTTATAAACTACGAATTTTTTTTTAATCTGGCTTTTCAGTCATATAATAAAAACGTTATTTTTAAAAGAAATTGCTAAAAAATTAAGGTGTGTCTTACGATCAGTAGGGTCTTATAGTCCGTAAAATACGGTAGTAATCTTGACTGATGGGAAGACAACCTTGATACTCTTATGGGTGGACTGTTCGAAGTCAGTTACCAGCCCTTTTGGATTAAAAGACAGTTGCCTCTTCCTACACTACTGGCCATTAAACTTGCTACACCAAGAATAAATGCAGATGATAAACGGGTATTCATTGGACAAATATATTATACTAGAACTGACATGTGATAACATTTTCATCCAATTTGGGTGCATAGATCCTGAGAAATCAGTACCCAGAACAACCACTTCTGGCCGTAATAACAGCCTTGATACGCCTGGGCATTGAGTCAAACAGAGCTTGGATGGCGTGTACACGTACAGCTGCCCATGCAGCTTCAACACGATACCACAGTTCATCACGAGTAGTGACTGGCGTATTGTGACGAGCCAGTTGCTCGGCCACCATTGACCAGACGTTTTCAATTGCTGAGAGATCTGGAGAATGTGCTGACCAGGGTAGCAGTCGAACATTTTCTGTATCCAGAAAGGCCCGTACAGAACCTGCAACATGCGGTCGTGCATTATTCTGCTGAAATGTAGGGTTTCGCAGGAATCGAATGAAGGGTAGAGCCACGGGTCGTAACACATCTGAACTGTAACGTCTACTGTTGAAAGTGCCGTCAATGCGAACAATAGGTGACCGAGACGTGAAACCAATGGCACCCCATACCATCACGTCGGGTGATACGCCAGTATGGCGATGACGAATACACGCTTCCAATGTGCGTTCACCGCGATGTCGCCAAACACGGATGCGACCATCACGATGCTGTAAACAGAACCTGGATTCATCCGAAAAAATGACGTTTTGCCATTCGTGCACCCAGGTTCGTCGTTGAGTACACCATCGCAGGCGCTCCTTTCTGTGATGCAGCGTTAAGAGTAACCGCAGCCATGGTCTCCGAGCTGATAGTCCATGCCGCTGCAAACGTCGTCGAAATGTTCGTGCAGATGGTTGTTGTCTTGCAAACGTCCCCATCTGTTGGCTCAGGGATCGAGACGTGGCTGCACGATCCGTTACAGCAATGCGGATATGATGCCTGTCATCTCGACTGCTAGTGATACGAGGCCGTTGGGATCTAGCACGGCGTTCCGTATTACCCTACTGAGCAGCAATGTCGCGATAGTATAAACCAAATTCGCAACCTTTGTCAAAGCCGGAAACGTGATGGTACGCATTTCTCCCCCTTACACGAGGCATCACAACAACGTTTCGTCAGGCAACGCCAGTCAACTGCTGTTTGTGTATGAGAAATCGGTTGGAAACTTTCCTCATGTCAGCACGTTGTAGGTGTCGCCACCGGCGCCAACCTTGTGTGAATGCTCTGAAAAGCTAATCATTTGCATATCACAACATCTTCTTCCTGTCGGTGAAATTTCGCGTCTGTAGCACGTCACCTTCGTGGTGTAGCAATTTCTATGGCCAGTAGTGTCCATTTATCTCGAACACACTGTATGATTTTCAAATAAGTTTTCTTCTTTTTATAAGTATAAACACTCGTGGGATGTAGGAACCTCCAAAGTAATTGTGTATCGTGAACAACTGCAGAAAGTGTTTCGCTGCATATTGAAAAGTACCATCCATCCGTATAATTCCCTGCTGATACAGGCATTGTAGACTGGACTCAGCTGAAAAAACATACCAATTTTCCATATCATAATTAAAGACATAGGCTCCAGCTTCCGGACTGTCACCTCCATCTGAAATAAGGTCACATGAATTTCCGTCGCGGCGTTTGGCAGTTTCGGCATACTCTTCAAACGAGTGTGTGTAATATTGTTCCGAACGTATATTACAGCCTTCCTTATTGATATTGTCACTGTTGTCGGATTGTCATCTTCTTCTTTGTGTTAAGCTTTTTGATGGTCTTTCATCCAAAGCTTTGTCATTTGTTTTTACAGAATTAGACGATGTTATACTGCTTGTTAAGTGTTCTGGAACTGGTTTGTGTCATGAATGGCCGGCCGGGTTGGTCGAGCGGTTCTAGGCGCTATAGTCTGGAACCGCGCGACCGTTACGGTCGCAGGTTCGAATCTTGCCTCGGGCATGGATGTGTGTGATGTCCTTAGGTTAGCTAGGTTTAAGTAATTCTAAGTTCTAGGGGACTGGTAACCTCAGAAGTTAAGTCCCATAGTGCTCAGAGCCATTTGAACCATTTTTTGTCATGAATGCCTTCTAAACGCGAAAATAAATTTCGTTCTTCATTTCCTAGAACTTGTCTGTAAGATTTGAATTCATGGCCATCATAGGTTAAATGTGTATTACCAGGATCACTAAAAACAGGTTTGCAAAACGTGACTTTCTGTCATATATTTCACTTGAAATATATGACAAACTTGACTATATGACGATACACCACGTGATTCTGCAAATATTTTAGCGTGTTGTTGTCTTTCACAGGACTGACGAGTTCGGTTAAGACCAGGAACATTGCCCTATAGTACCTAGGGGCGGGCCGTCCTGCTATATGGGTACAAAATTTGAGTGTGGGATCAAATGACCCTTCCACATAACACTTCTTGAATTCGTCAGAAGTTGGCGAATTGGGGTCTTCACGTTAAATCATTTTAGGCCTTGTGAAAGGTTGCCTTGCTGTAAAATGTCTTGCTTGTACGAAAGATGTTGGGTTGCTACTCCAAGCGCCGGAGTCGTTTCACGAGTCTTCATTGCATGTTTGTTGACAACAGAACGCTGTAGTAGTTAAAATTTTACTGACAAAATATGTTTCGACAGATCTGCTCGAGATGATACGCTCGCTATATTGTTATCTGCGCAACATCAAACGTATGCATTATTATAATACATTGTAACGTGTTTTAAATTTGAACGTTAGTTCCTTCTCCGCAATAATATTTTCTTTTTTTCCTTGGCTTCAGCAAATCGGTGCACATATGGATAGGAGAACTAGATACACAGAGCGTTACTCGTTGTATTAATAGTGTATTTTATCTCCACCAATACTAAACAAACACAGCATTTGAACAGCTGTTTTATCTTTCCCATGAACCATTTTCTCCTTTGGGCTTGTCTGTCGTAAGGCGTAGCCTCCTATAGCACTTCTTTGACACAGTTCACATATGGTCAGCACAAGCTGTTATGCAATAAATTTTACATCTTCGACCTTCTAACCCACAAAGCTCTAAAGATAAGTTATAGAAGCATGATTTAGATCACAGGCTCTTCTATGGCCAGGGCGTATAAACTGGGAGTTCTGCTGTGATAAACAGATGGAATCTTCATGAAGTATAGTACGTAAAGTATTCCTAGCATCCAGAAAAATACCATTATTTCTCGTCTCAACCCAACGCTTTGGCAATTTCAACTCGATTATCATAGTAACTGCCGTCTCGCCAGACATATGGCTGCCCAGAAGACGCTGAGATGGCTTGTGACGGTTTCCACATAAGACCCTGAAAAAGAAACTGGGCGGATCCGGACTACCACTGCGGCGAAGTTTGCTACACCTCTGAGCTGGCCGCTGCGTGATTTACTGCCAGGCCTCCTGGAGGGCTTATGTCTGGGCCATTCTGGTCTCGACGCTGCATAACTAAACGCATTCACGGCCACGAGGAGAAAATATTCAGCTACCACAGGAAATGTAAAATTATATCTAGCGCCTGGTACCTTATTCTGCACACCTATTAGCACTTTTAATACTAGTCCAGAGAAACAAAAACGAGGAAAAGGCGACAATGTTCGTCCCCTGCATCGCAGTACACTTTCAAGTGGCGTATATTCGTCTTTTAATTGGTAACCATTTAAGAGTTATCTAGTTTGTTCCAACTGACTAGCAATATACATGTAGGTACTGAAAATTTTAGTTCAATAAAGGCAGCATTAAAGCCTGCAATATAATTCCTACAATTATTGAGGACAACAGCGCGAGGGTTGAACCACTTTAATGTCAAACATCGCACTTGTAATTCCAAACTCACAAGGCGTGGCACTATTATGTTTATAACGTGGTTATAATGCGGATGAAAGTTCCTGGGACCTGCTCAGAGATACGAGATCTCTTTGTAATTCCGTTTCTTGTGTTACCCTCCGTCAGTTTTGGCGGTCCGTCATTAGTGTCTACAGCCAATACAACACGGTCAGATGAAGCGACCTGTTGTGTGAGCTAACGAGAAAGTACGAAGTTTACACTCCACATATGAGTGCATATGAGTTCTTCAATACGAATAGACATGATTACGTATGATAGCTTCGTTTCTTTGAAATTTTGTTCAACTGATCTTCTTTGGCTTATGAGACTGGAATCTGTCCCTAACTTACGGCGTAGGAGCTCAGTACGACTATAGAATGTTGGCTTTACATACAAATTGAAAAACACGGCACGTGTAAAAAATAATTTATAGTCCCACAAAATCACAATAATTCAAAAGAAATGACCGGTTTCGGGCAGAATTTTCCATTCTCAGATCTAATAAAGCAGATAAGTTTAAAAATTAAAAGAAAATGCAGTAAAATATAGAGTAATTAAGTGATACAATACCATAAAACACATGCCATTGATCAATCTTACCATTGCAGGAACTACGTCGTTTGTAAATATATATGACATGAGTTGAATATATAAAAGCAGTTCCCCTGGTGTGCTGACTAACTATCTTTTGTTATTGACGTATTTCAATAAAATGTTTTTCAATAAAAATTTAATAATGTACATAAGAACTTGTCCCTGGAAGTGCATTACAAACAGCGCAGTTTTATGACACGTCAATTATTTATCGCGTAGATCTGAGTACGGCTGCAACCGGTCATTTAGTTGGAAACTAGCGTGACTGTGACGGGAAATAAATTATTTGTGCGTCTCCAGCTCGACTGTAACATTGTTCTTTCCAGAAATAAACTGTGACATCAAGGCGAAAGTAGGAGTAACCCAATGGTTACTACAATAAGAGTAGGAGGTTCAAATGGCGCAAATGGCTCTGAGCACTATGGGACTTAACTTCTAAGGTCATCAGTCCCCTAGAACTTAGAACTACTTAAACCTAACTAACCTAAGGACATCACACACATCCATGCCCGAGGCAGGATTCGAACCTGCGACCGTAGAGGTCGCGCGGTTCCAGACTGTAGCGCCTAGAACCGCTCGGCCACCGAGGCCGGCTGAGTAGGAGGTACTGCATTATGTAATAAAATTGTTGGCAATTACATCCAGACTTGCAGGAGAGTAATAGAGATCAGTAGGAATAAAGTAAAAGGTCTTCACATATCCGATGGATACTGCGACATAGAGTGTGAAAGTATTTTTAGAGAAACCTGTACCGTCCTATAACACTTCTGAATCGTATAGGAATACAGTAATGTATCAGAAAACGTACACAACGTGGCTGTTTAATAGTCCAGAAAAAATACAATCAGGAAACAAATACTATGGTGAGCTCCACAGTGATTTTAATATACACTAATTTCATTTGTTTCTTACACAAAAGTGAAACAAATGGGAAACGCTCTATACGTTTTGACAAAACGATATCTTGATCTTCCTATTCCTTTTTTCTTTCACGCAGTAAAATTCTATCTGCCGATCTTGCAAAAAATGCTAAGAATTTTTGGCCTTGCGTTAAAACCTCTGTCCTGTCACTCAGTGACCATACTGGTACCGAATCGTAGGATGGGTGACAGCAGACATAAACACCAAATTCCGTTTCCTGAAATTGTTCTACTCAAGAATGTCAATGCACGCAACGAAAGAAATACATAAAAAATTGTTTATCTGGGACATTAGTAATTTATAACACTTCTCATTCCCTAGTCCGACAAAGGTTTCCCTTGCATATCAGGCGAATGCCGTAACTGGAAATCCAAGCCTTCCCATTTACGATTCCCCCTGCCCCACTTGCAGCCCGCTGAAGTATTCGGATGAAAGGAATGAAATTCTGCGATACACCACTGTGCTCTTACGAGTTGGGAACGATAAAAAACCCCAAAACTTCCTTATTCCAATCGTCGCACGAACAAGAAAATAAGACATTTCAAAGTAAGTAAACACTTCAACTCTGCAACTCAACGGAGGGAAAGCAATTGGACGTGATGGTCAACCTACACGATTCTACATAGATCGGCCGGCCGCGGTGGCCGAGCGGTACTAGGCGTTTCAGTCCGGAACCGCGCGACTACTGCGGTTGCAGGTTCGAATCCTACCTCAGCCATGGATGTGTGTGATGTCCTCAGGTTAGTTAGGTTTATGTAGTTCCAAGTTCTAGGGGACTGATGACCTCAGATGTTAAGTCCCATAGTGCTCAGAGCCATTTGAACCATTTGTACTTGAGCCTGCACTGTTACCAGGTCGTATTGATAGATGATGATACTTGGTCTGTAGGGAGCTCAACTGCGTGGTTATCAGCGCCCTTACAAATTCCCAATCTTTTCACTGTCCAGTCTCGCCACTTTTCCAGAATGATGAGATGATGATAACACACTTAGCCCCTGTGTGAAGAAAATCCTCGAACCAACCCGGAATCGAACCCGGGATCCGTGATCCAGAGACAGCAACGCTAGCCACTAGACAACGAGTTGCTGACATATTGATAGAGGAAATTGAAAAGATAAAAATAGATAAATTAACAGGTCCGTTTAATAAACCCGAAATCGTTTCGGAGATTTTCAACCAGTTGTAGCAGCTGACACAATAGCAGAAGCGTTACGCATCACGGAGAAGTTTAGTGTCAAAATTCCGATAGCGTACGTTCGTAGAGGCGTGAACCAAAATTATACATTGACCGGCAAAAATTGAAGCACCCGGAAGGGAAGAGGGAAACTAAATGATACCTGTCGGGTTCAGATGATACGTGATGTTTGGTTTCTACAAAATAGTCTAATTTACGAAGAACTTGGCAGCATGAGCCCACTTATCCACACGACGTTGCACCCCTCTGGCCTAGATATAATCACTGATGCGATACGAAATGGCTTCAGGAAAACGTTGTACCGTCTCCTGGGGCAAGATGGCCATCAGCTGTTGTAATTGGTCCTTTATATCCTCGACAGTGGCACTGGGACGGAATTCACGCCGGAGCTGTCCCACAGATGTTCTATTGCGAACAGATCTGGGGATCTCGCTGGCCATAGAAGTACCTCGACATCACCCAGACAGTTCATAGAAACTGTTTCCACGTGTGGACGAGCATTGTCCTGTTGGAAAATGGTTCCACAACACTGTCGCATGAGAGGTAATACATTAGGGCACGGGATGTTCAAAAAATGGTTCAAATTTCTCTGAGCACTATGGGACTTAACATCTGAGGTCATCAGTCCCCTAGAACTTAGAACTACATAAACCTAACTAACCTAAGGACATCACACACATCCATGCCCGAGGCAGGATTCTAAACTGCGACCGTAGCGATCGCGCGGTTCCAGACTGAAGCGACTAGAACTGCTCGGCCACTCCGGCCGGCGGTACGGGATGTTGGTGGCGTACCTTTGTACCATCAGAGTTCCCTCAACCACCAACAGCCGTAACATGAAGATATACCTGACGACACACCACACCATTATTCCAGGAATAACACCACTGTGCCTCTCCAAAAAATTCGAAAACTGGGACTTCTCTCCAGGTCGTCGCTAATCTCGCTGACGATAATGCAGAATCGCAATTTATCACTGAACAGAATGTGACGCTTTTACACTGTAGTCCACGCTTCCCGATCACGACAACGTCCAAACGCAGCCTACTGTGCTATGATGTTAAAGTCGACTTACGCATGGGAGAGTAGTCGGGTTACCGCTGGTCTCCAACCAGTGCTGCCCGATGACACAAGTTGTTCCAGGGAGTTCATTAATTATACTCGGCTGGCAGGCGCAGATGTGCCGGGATTACGCCGTGCTTGGCGCACGACACGGCTGTCCTCGCCTCTGGTGGTCAGGCGCGGTCGATCGGAACATTGATGACGAGTGTATCCGCTGTCACGTTCCCGTTCAGCCCAACGTCGGGCCACTGTCACATCCGAATGTCCCACAAATGTGGATACTGCGCGACTCGACCAGCCGGCTAAAAGAATACACACGACGAGGCCCCTTTCCAGCTCTGTCAGCCCTTGATAACAGTGTCTCACGAGAGTACACAGCTTCTCCGTATACTTAACAGTAGCTGAACTGGTAAGTACTCAGGATCTGGAAGTACTAAGATCTGGAGCGAAAATAAGATAATGCCTGAAAGAAAATTATTTATTTATTTACCACAGAGTTACTGGTTTTTAATTTACAAAAGGGAGTAGTACTTGAAACTTCCTGGCAGATAAAAATGTGAATGTCGTGTGACTAGGGCCTCCCGTCGGGTAGACCGTACGCCGGGTGCAAATCTTTCGATTTGACGCCACTTCGGTGACTTGCGCGTCGATGGGGATGAGATGATGATGATTAGGACAACACAACACCCAGTCCCTGAACGGTGAAAATCTTCGACTCAGCCGGGAGTCGAACCCGGGCCCTTACGATTGACAGTATGTCGCGCTGACCATTCAGCTACCGGGGGCGGACTCCTGCCAGATTAAAAGTGTGTATCGGACCGAGTCTCGAACTCGGGGCCTTTCCCTTTGCGGGCAAGTGCTACCCAAGCACGACGCAGTTTCATATCAGTGCACACTCCGCTGCAGAGTGAAAATCTCATTCTGGAAACATAGCACAGGCTGTGGGTAATCAAGTCTCCGCAATATCCTTCCTTCCAGGTGTGCCAGTTGTGCAAGGTCTGCGGGAGAGCTACTGTGAATTTTGGAAGGTACGAGACGAGGTATTGGAGGAATAAAAGCTGTGAGAAGAGGTCCTGAGTCGTGCTTGGGTAGCTAATAGGTTAGAGCACTTGCCTGAGAAAGGCCAAGCTCCTGTGTTCGAGTCTCATAGTTTTAATCTCGCAGTAAGTTTCATATCAGCACACACTCCGCTGCAGAGTGAAAATCTCTTTCAAGTATTACTTGTTCGCACCCAAATTTTGTCAAAAGTTTCTCAAACAACAATTTCTCAAACACATGAGCAGATGCCTGGCAACGGAAGTAATATATACGACTGAGAGAATAGACTGTAGCGCAAATAAGCTCATAGATGAAAAATTTAACAGTAGTAAATTTAAGTACACTGCCGCGAAGCAGCCAGGGGGAATGTTATCTCGCTAATATGTAATATGTCCATTTGAAAATTTAAAGCAATATTTCTTCTTTCTAACAACAGTTTCTGTAACATTCGTTAACAGATGCCCCAAACTTGAAATAATGTACACATCAGTGAAGCTGACGGAGCAGACTGTAACATCAATAATTACCAGAACGGGTAGATAGAACTGCTAGCAAAAACTAGAAAAAAATTACATGGACAGCTGTAAAGTAATCACAGGGTATCGCTGCCCCACCAGACAGCACAGTCTGTGGAGCAGACTTTTGCGTCAACGAACAGGAGTCACATGAATGGGAAAATTAGTATAAAAAGTGTAAAACTTTACATTCCTGTTGTAAAGTAGCCAAAGGGAATTACTACTTCGCCAATAAGCGTAACCATAGAAAACAGTAACTTTAAAATGTCAGACTCTAGCATCAACAAATACCAATCACACAGATGAGAAAATTAGTATTAATCTTAGCCTTACGAACGTAGCTGTGAAGCAACCAAAGGGAATTACTATTTCACTAATTTGCGTAGTCATAGATAACAGAAAATTTGAAACAATTTACACGTGTGTGAGGCGGACTGAGGGCGTTACCAACCGCTTTTACGAGCAACAAAAGCGTAGGCAATCGAAGGGCCTGGAGCACGTGACTTAGGCAATTGCAGTAACAGCTCAGTTGCGGCCGATATCCCAGACACCTGCTCGACAAATTCCTAAAAACATGTGAGGTCTGTTCAAAAAATGCCAGAACATTCGTAATTTCGCGCCAATGGCGTGTTGGAGCGCCATGCGGTCGGCTTCCCTTCGTACGCCTGTCTCATGTGTAACTGCCGGAAATTTCATTGTTGTATGTCTGTCAGTTACTGTTCAGTGCTCTATGCGTAGAACATTGTGTCGCAAAGTTTGAAAACCAGATATCAGAGTTTGAGAAGCAACGCATCTGCATTACGTTTTGCTTGAAGCTCAAGAAAACCTTTACAGAGACACACCAAATGATGCAGGAAGCGTAACGCGATCAGTGCTGAAGCCGAACTCGGCGTTACGAATGGTTCATAAGGTTTAAGAATGGCCGGACGGAGGTCAAAGACGACCTCGTCCAGAGCGCCCTTCGACGTCTACCGACGACGCTCGTATCAGGAACGTAACCGAAATTGTGCTTGCCAATCGAAGACTGACAGTCAGTGAGATTGCGAAAGAATGTAACATTTCAGTTGGATCATGTCACGAAATCCTGACATAGCACCTTGGAACGCATCGTGAGTAGGGAGAGTAACTATTCTTTTGAAATGATATTCCAAGACAACGACTTTAGAATTAAGAATGTATTCAAAAAGACGGAGTAAAACTTGGCATGATCTTCGCACTCGACGTTGGTCTGCACAGTACTATGCTTAACGAAGTGAACAATGACTCGAAAGGGGTGTATTGTGTATTAAACCGGGGACCTAAAAACGACGGAGAGGCTTTGTCCCGCCGTAGTGCTCTCAGAGACGTCACAGTTCGTTGTGATAGACGGTAAATCATCGAGTAGAATAAAAGTGATATCTGGCGTTCCGCAAGGTAGTGTCATAGGCCCTCTGCTGTTCCTGATTTACATAAATGATCTAGGTGATAATCTGAGCAGCCCCCATAGATTGTTCGCAGATGACGCTGTAATTTACAGTCTATTAAAATCATCAGACGATCAATTCCAATTACAAAATGATCTAGAGAGAATTACTGTATGGTGCGAAAAATGGCAATTGGCACTAAACAAAGAAAAGTGCGAGGTCATGCACATGGGTACAAAAAAAGAAACCCGACAAATTTTGGGTTACGATAAATCGCACAAATCTAAGGGCTATCAATTCGGCTAAATACCTAGAAATTACAATTACGAGCAACTTAAATTGGAAAGACCACATGGAGAATATTGTGAGGAAGGCGAAACAAAGACTGCGCTTTGTTGGCAGAACACTTGGAAGATGCGACAAACCCACTAAAGAGACAGCCTACATTACACGTGTATTGTCTTCTGCTGGAATATTGCTGCGCATTGTGGGATCCTTACCAGGTAGGATTGACGGAGGACATCGCAAAAGTGCAAAGAAGGGCAGCTCGTTTCGTGTTACCGCGCAATAGGGGCGAGAGTGTCACTGATATACGCGAGTTGGGGTGGCGAGATCTATTTACGAAATTTCAATCACCAACTTTCTCTTTCGAATGCGAAAATATTTTGTTGTCATCAACCTACGTAGGGAGAAATGATCATCATAATAACATAAGAGAAATCGGAGCTTGAATGGAAAGATTTAGGTGTTCCTTTTTCCCAAGCGCCATTCGAAAGTGGAATGCTAGAGAATTAGTACGAAAATGGTTCGATGAACCCTTTGCCAGGCACTGAAGTGTGAATTGCAGAGTAACCATTTAGATGTAGTCCTCAGCAGTGCACAACCTCACAACAGGCCACAGCAGTCCACCCACCCCACCGCCGCCCCACACCGAACCCAGGGTTATTTGCGGTTCGGCCCCCACTGGACCTCCCCAGGAACGTCTTATGCCGGACGAGTGTAACCCCAAATGCTTGCATGGTAGAATAATTATGATGTACGCATACGTGGAGGAAGTGTTTGCGCAGCAATCGCCGACATAGTGTAACTGAGGCGGAATAATGGGAACCAGACCGCATTCGCCGGGTCAGATGGAAAATCGCCTTAAAAACCATCCACAGGCTTGCCAGCACACCGGATCTCGCCATTAATCCGCCAGGCGGATTCGTGCCGGGGACCGGCACGTCTTCCCGCTCGGGAAGAAGCGCGTTAGACCGCGCGGCTAGCCGGGCGGGCTTAAACTGTGTGCCGGACCGAGACTCGAAGCCGGGATCTTAGCCTTTCGCGGGCAAGTTCTCTACCATCTGAGCTACCCAAGCACGACTTTCGAAAGGGGTACGACGTTAACAGAGAATTTCTATTCAAACCAAACAGCTTAATCAGATGACATCTTAATACATTACTCGGGGAAGTGGGGTGGTCTTTCTCTCAGCTCTGAGCAAGTTAACTAGCTGACAATAGTCACTCCTAGCTGCCCAGTGCTACAGTCTTACCTCAAACTTCTTCTCTTCAAAAATAATAACATTATTCAAAATTTATATCCTTTTCGTCTTCCAATATATACAATTTTTCATCCTTGCTGTCCTTTACAATAAACCTTTCTTCATTTAACAGACACCACCACAAGTCAACACAGCACTACTAAATACGTCTGTCACCTTCCACACTTTAACTAAGAATGTATCAGAGTGCAGGGAGGAAAAAACTGTGCCACGATAAGACCAAATATTGTTTAACAACATAACTTGCTGTTTCTCTGACGTGCACGTGAGTAACATACAAAAACCAAAATGGCATGACCACCTTACAAGGCGCGCGCGTCTTAAATCCCTTGCCAAGCCGCCAAGGAGCCACCACTCGAACCGCCAAGTAAACGATAGCTACGCATTACTGGGCAAAGAGTTTCCGCAAGCATAGGAGCCGATACAGTCCCGTGCAAGTCTCTGTAATTGCTCTGCGTCTGACGCTGTTCTCGCCCCTTATGCACCGATAAGCGAAAACATCATGACAACTGCCCACCACGAGGTTGAATGCCGTTGGTGATGTTGTAGACACCCGACGTGCTATGAGAAGTATGTAAGCAGCAGAGACGGATGGGGATCGCCCTAGTGTATGGATTGGAAACGGGAAGTCCGCTGAGATAAGCGACTTCGACAAAGGGCAGACTATTATTACGCAAAGCCTGTGAACGAGTATCTCTAACACGGCGAGGCCGGTCGAATGTTCAAGTGCTATTGTCGTGAGCATATACAGGAAGAGGTAAGACACCGAAACTACCAGTACGCACTAAATTGTTGGATGTCGACGATTCTTAACAGAACGTGGGGTTCGGAGGCTTGTCGGATCTGTAAAGAAGGATAGATAGTGATCCGCGGCATCTCTGCCGAAAGAGCACAATCTGGTGTGTTTCGGAGCTCACCATTCATCCTACATAGTTGAGCCGGGAGCTCCGCAGCAGATAACCCTATAGTGTTTGCGTGTTGACCCAACGACATTGTGAGTTAGGATTGCAGTGGGCACGGGACCACCGGGATTCGACCTTCAATCAATGGAAGCCTGTCGGCTCTTCTGGTGGATCACATTTTTGTTACATTAGGGCGCTGGTCGTCTTCACAAACGGCGTCATTGAGGTGAACGACAGCTCGAAACGTGCAGCGGACGCAGGCTGCTAGAAGCAATATTATGCTACGGGAGACATTCTCCCGCCCTTGCATGGGAATTTGGTTGTAATTGAAGACATTCTGACAGCTACGAGCCACCTGTATCCCTTCATACTATTTATCTTCCGCGGCGGCAATGTCATCTTTTGGAAGTATAATTGTCCATGTCTCGGAGCGATAACCATGCTACAGTGGTTTCAGGAGCATTATAGTGAGTTCACGTTGATGTCTCGGCGACCAAATTCGCCTAATTTTAATCCTATGGAACCCATCTAGGCCGCTATCGGGCGACACCACCACGTACACGAATCAGCGGTTTGTTAATTACCTGTGCGTAGATATCTAATCCCACGTACCTTCGCAAACCTACCAACACTGTCGGATCCGAGATATGCAGAATCTGTGAGGTATTTCATTCGAAAGACGGAGAAATAAGCTACTAAGCAGGTGGTCATGTTTTGGCTCATGAGCGCATACCCTACATAAGTAATGTTGAACAACATTAATCCACTTGTAATCTCCCTCTTACTAATCGGCCTATCTTGCTTGCGATATAAAATATGACCGTGGATCGCGTGTATTCCTAATGGATTTTTTCTAATTGTATAAGGCTATCTTTCCCGAAGAAGTGATACCGATAAGTAGGAGGAAAGTGTACAACCGACCCTCCTGATGGAGAGTCTGCTAAAAATAAAAGTAATTAAACCGAACAGGGCTATAATTTGGAAAATGAAAGTTATTTTGTGCATTCACTCATGAACAACACTGGACAGCAAAGGGGAACCACTGATCATGAATCCACAAGTTACACTAATGAACGAAAAGGAAGAAATTAACGGTCGCCAGCCCACTAGGGCAATTTACATGCAAAATCCTGTACAAGATGATGGGGAAGAAAAACAAGCATTATTAAACACTGACGTGGCAACTAAAGGTCACTCTTACGTTATGTTTGGCAATAAATTTTGGAAAAGGCATTCGAGTAATGCTCTGAAAATATGCAATTAAATTGTATGTTAGTGTTGAACATCGTTACGTGAACAATGACTTTCAATGACCTCAACATAACGTCATCATAGAAATTTAGAGAAAGAAGCAAGCACTTTTTACTTTGTCGTTACTTATTTTGCGAACTGGATTTCATATTATTGTCTGAACAACTGAGCCTTTTTTACTGACTTCAGCAGAATTAAATACTAGAATACGTACCAAACCAAACACCCATGTGCTCCAAGCTGTATGTAAAATAAATGAAACTTCCGCACTCTTAATTTGTGCATTTTCTTTAGATTTGGATTTTTTCCAGTGATAGATTCCCAAACTAGAAAAATGAAATTGATTTACTTTAGTCATGGACTGAAGCCTCTGTTGTACAACAATTAATGGAAAGTAGACTGAGGCTATAATTCTTAAAAGAGAAATTATTCGTTAATAAACTGGCTGTAACTATTCAGTTTGTTTGTTATGACACTCAGTTAGCATATTAGGAAAAAGAAGGAACAAAGAGCCTGCTTGGCTCTGAGCACTATGGGACTCAACTGCTGAGGTCATTAGTCCCCTAGAACTTAGAACTAGTTAAACCTAACTAACCTAAGGACATCACAAACATCCATGCCCGAGGCAGGATTCGAACCTGCGACCGTAGCGGTCTTGCGGTTCCAGACTGCAGCGCCTTTAACCGCACGGCCACTTCGGCCGGCCAGAGCCTGCTTGGTAACAATGTCTGGGGGCAATGAGGACACAATCGCCCTGAGTCTAACTGATTATTATTTAAATAAATCTTATCAATGAAATCACATACAGTTGTGCTGCTGGGTTAGCCGTTAATACTTTCTACCAACGAATAGTCTTACTTCAGTGCTGTGCATACGACGAAACTCGGAGCCGACGACGAATCTGTATTGCTGGAACTGCTGCTGTTGTTGAAGACGGTAGCATATTGTGCAGCCACGGCTAATTATAGGAACGGGCAATAATAATCAATACAGCCTCTTCCGCCCGTCCACTGTCCGTACTCCTGCTCTAGACACCTGGCCGGCGCGCGTATATGATGCTGCCGGAAATGGTACTATGTACTGCGAGAGCGTTAACACCACACTTCCTCACACTACAAGCGCTGTAACCCGCCTCCCCTTCTCTCCGCGCGCTCTGCGCAACCGCTCACTACCCAAAGATTTTACAACGCACAAGCACTGCTATTATCTTTGCTAGTCGATGCAAATAACAATTCCTTTGGCTTTTTCCCAGAGCTTATAAGTTTCACAGTAAAACACAGATAAATACAATGAAATGTCAACAGACATCTACCTAAATGTACACATACAGTGAAGCAATGTCGTTACTTATTAAAAGAAAGAATTTAAATTACAAATATTTACATGCAATTAAAAAAAAAAGTTATATATCGGTAGCAGGTGCCATGCATCCTGCATTTTCGGTGTTACACGCTCTGTTGGCCTTTTTATCTATCACAGAGCATTGCAACTCTAATTACCTACGTACATATCCAACGATCGAGTGGACATACACGAAGTTACATTGACATCCGGCCAAGTCTTGTGGGTTCCTCACTTTTTTTTTGTCAGACATTGTATATTCGCGAAAAGACACCGTGAGGTAGCATAAGGAATATACAGAGAAACTGGAAATTTCCTGTGTGCTGTGTTAGGAGCGGATATAAGCGCATCACTTGCTTTCGAGCCTTTCTCTCTAATCACATCTGCCCGGCGCTCGGTCTGTGTAAACACGGCGCCCCTCTCTGCGTCCTGGGCGTCACCCTACGCGAGATTTTAAAATGTCGCCGTGTTCCATTCACGCCTAGTGGTGCCGTTAACACGGCAGACATAGTCTGGCTCGCGGGGTACTGTCTAATAAAATGCGAGAAAAAAAGACATACGCCAGTATCTCGGCCACGGTTCCCAGACTAGAGTGGAGTTGCGTTCCCACCTCGCGCCTTCGTGGAAACCCTTCCAATGGGAATATGCCAACGAACTTGAATGGCCAACTTCCGCAGCAGCTGTTATAAAAATATTATTGTTTTTTTCCTGTCTTAAGCGTACTGCCGTTTTAGAGAGTGTTACATCACACGAGTTTCGCTTTTACTGGCGAAGCATAATGAGCTGCCGTTCTGTAAATATTGCATACGTAATACCGTGGCAAAACAAGAGCGAGTGTGCCGGGACTTACCCCAGCTCACTGCTACTAGCGCCACGTCATCGTAGCGCGCCTGTGGGCAGCATACAAAGCATTGCGCCATAACCTAAGAATGAAATTAAAAATTAAAGTAACTTTTTCAAACTTTGTCAATATATGCTTCAGTACATTAACGTTAAAATTGTAAAATCTCAGAATGATAAGATGGATATGTTTCGCTAGATACATTGTTTTAAGAAAAAAATAAGTGCCGCTAAATAATGCAGCTAGAAAATTGTTCAGAATGTGCAGATGTATGTCACAATCAACTGTTACAAGTTTCAACTTGATCGAAGCAATATTTTGGTCAAAATCGGTGTTTTTATGTAAAATTGAAGGCGCTAAGTATGTGACTCCATTAAGCTACCTCTAATAGTTTTCAAGTCATTTACAAAAAAGTAAGTTTGAAACAAAAACGTCCTTAATCGGAACAGATTAACTATCATTTGTATTAATGATAGACATTTCTAAATACAGCACTTGCTTACATTCGTTAGCTAATAGAACTGTGCAAAGTTTCAAGACTTTAATGTTAATAACAATCAATACTTGAACTCTTAAAGAAGCAGATCAGAGGTCATGTTCTACTGTCGGTTCCGTTCTAAAAATTATAGCCGACAAAGTTTAATTGCAGTCAAGCTGAAATTTCTCACTGACTGAAGCCAACTTAACTCCATTCATATAAAAATTACGAAGATCGTAAGTTCTTTCACGACAGAGTTATTAAATAATATGTGTCCGAGAAAACGGCCATTCCGCTGCTGCTGGCTGTGCCTAGAGCGGTTGATAGATGTTCCGTTCGACCGTCCGCTGCGTCTAATATATAAATGCGGCCAGAGCGACAGTAGAGGGAGGTACTTCGAACCGAGCTATCAATCTGGCCGCGTCAGTCAAACGTCGGATTTGCCTCGGATGCCTTCAGAGCCAGGCAGCTACCAGTCGTACTCCGTAAAAGTACGAAGTGTGCTCGCCAGGACTGTACACAGTTCCCGTACCACTTAGTTTTCAAGGAGGTAATTAAGCAAGTGCAGTCACTGAATTCTTGAAAGCAGAAGGTGTCACCCCAAAGGAGATTCATCAGAGAATGAAACAGTTTATGGTGATTATGTTGATGTGAGTACTATGCGTCGTTGGGCGAGTAAGTTGAAAGATTTTGAGGTGGGAACATCTGGCCTGCGTGACAAAGATTTGGACGTCCTGTGACAGCAACCACCTAGTTTGACAAGCAAAATGTTGACAGACTGATTCAATACGATCGTCGTATCACTCACATTTTTGCTTTGCTTGGCTATCAGAAGATCTATGCACGATGGGTACCCCGGATGCTGACTCCTGAATTGTAAGCGTACGGACTTGATATTTGCCAGGAACGCCTCTTGCGTTACGAGAGTGAAGGTGACGCCTTTCTCCATTCAGTTGTGACAAGAGACGAAACGTGGGTACATCATTACGACCCGGAGACATCTATGGAATATCGACACAAAGACTCGTCCCAGAAAAAGAAATTCAAGACGCAGCCTCCAGCTGGAAAAATCATGGCCACAGTGTTCTGGGACGCAGATGGTGTTATCCATGTTGATTTCCTTGATCGTGGAACAACAATAAATTCAGAGCGGTACATTACAACGCTGCGAACTGTGAAACGACTGCTAACAATGGTCCGAAAGGAAAAGGGAAATGTTTTCGTACAGCATGACAATGCCAAACCACACACTTCACGTGCCACCACAGCAGAACTTCAGAGACTGAATCTCACCATCGTACGGCATCCTCCATACAGTCCAGATTTAGCACCGTTTGACTTCCATCTGTTCCTGATAATGAAAGACGATCTGCGGGGACACCATTATGCTTTTGATGAAGACGTTGAGAGAACT
Source organism: Schistocerca serialis cubense (assembly GCF_023864345.2). NCBI lineage: Eukaryota > Metazoa > Arthropoda > Insecta > Orthoptera > Acrididae > Schistocerca > Schistocerca serialis. The sequence continues at coordinate 103,550,560 of NC_064645.1, forward strand.
GTGAGACTGTGGTTGCGGAAACAGAGTGTCGACTTCTTCCGTGACGGCTTCACAAAACTTGTTCATCGTTGGCAGAAATGTATCCAATTGGCTGGTGATTATGCGGAAAAGTGAATAGTGGTAATTAGAGATCACATTCTAAGGGTTATTGCTGCGTTTGATTTATTGAAATATTCCCATCCAAACCCAATTAACGAAGGTGGAGGCATTACTTTTCATTCTTCCCTCGTATTATGTTTGTGCACGTAAACTTAATCAGTAAGAACTTAAAACTTTTATTTGTAGTCATAGTTTCTGATAACGCTGAGAAAATAGCTAGTAGGAACATTTCCCTTCAGTAAGCACGAGAAGGATGTGGGCTGGCAAACTGCAAACTATGATCCGTATCCAGGAGAGCTTCTGTAAAGTTTGGAAGGTAGGAGACGAGATACTGGCAGAAGTAGAGCTGTGAGAACCGGGCCTGAGTCGTGCTTCGGTAGCTCAGATGGTAAAGCACTTGCCCGCGAAAGGCAAAGGTCCCGACTTCGAGTCTCGGTCGGGCACACAGTTTTAATCTGCCAGGAAGTTTCGTTTTTTTTTTTTATGATTCGTGTGTTCTCCATCGCTTTCTGGCTGATCACAAAAACAGTTTTCAGGCTCTTGTAAAAACGGTGAAGATGAATATTATTTAACTTGCTGCCCCACAATACATTTTTGCATTTTGATTTTTATCAGTAACCCCCCCCCCCCCCCCTCCCACCTCAACCGATTCTTTAAAGAGCTTCCATGTATAAAACGGCTTCAAAGGGCTTATTATTTTACCGAGTTTTATGATATCATATCTCCTAAACCGTGTGTCCCAAAATGATATTCATTCAGCGGTATATGTGTCTACTGTCTGCAAAAACTGTTGCGAATAGGCTTAGTAGTAAAGAAGTAATAAATTAAATTGCAATGTCTGATGCTCAAGTTTTACTGTATGACCTGTGAAAAAGTATATTGTGGGGGCGCCAGCAAGAAAAAGTTTGTAAAGTTTGTTGGCAGTCACTATGCACTCTCATTCTCAAATACTGTAAGCAATTTGCATGCCATGAATTATACTTCTTCAAGACATACACACGGTTGCTAACTTCAATATTTATGTAAAAAAGCTGAGAGGTATCACTCCACTCTCTCACTTTAACAGTACTATCGGTAAGATTAATTTTAGTATTTTAGGTCATGATCTCGGTGTTCCCCTGTACTACATTTGGTATGTGTTGTTTATGATTTTTTAGACGAGGAAATTGTGGGCAAACTGTTCTTATAACTGCATGTGAGTGAGACGTGGTACTTAGGGAAAGGCAGGATTCAGTGTGGACGGGGCCGCACTCAGTTCCCGTTGGTTGCTCAGTTTTTTTAAAAACTCACTCACACTTTAATTGAAAACAATTGCAAATAAGGTTGACAATAAGGAACAATTATCGATTTGACTGTTAAGACACAATGTCTAATAAAAAATTTCTTAAGCAAGTTTCACTCACGGTTGAAGGCCTTATTGACAAGAAATTCAAATTATTTGTCGGCTATGACCCCAATAGTAATAACTCAAAACAATTGCATGGCTAAAGGCCTAGATAGCCAATTCTTAAGAACGAGTCAACTTCTCCAAGAAATACTAAAATATTATAAAAAAGTACAATCATCAAATTTTCACTATCAAGAGACAATATCTAATTAAAAATTCTTAAGAAAAAATGCATTCACGGCTGAAGGTCTTATGACAATCATCACAATCTGATCAAACCAAGAGAGAAGTGGGCCTCAGACAGTGTTCCAAGGATCGACCTGGGAAAGTCGCTCAACTTCGTAAATGATGAGACGGGCAGCCAAGAGTTGTATTCACTTAACCGGATGGTATCTCAAACTAGCGACAGTTTAAACGCAGGCCAACACTCTTGCAACATCTACCTGACGTCTGATAACCAACACAACGATGGAATAACCTAGGCAAGGCGGATCCGGCGGACAGCACTGCGTCTTCAGAATCCGGTGTTTAGAATATCCAGAAGCAGAAGGACCCACTACGACCAAAGTAGTCCAAAAGAAACAAAATATCCGAACCACAATCCAGGAGGTTGTCGAACTACACGCCTTACCGAACAGCAGCGGCAAGGCGAGGAAAGGTACACCGCCGTGAAAATACGCTAACCTCCAGGGCAGGTAACTGGGGCGTTAGTGGCCACTAGGCAGAAAAACACCGCTGGTTGAACTGCATCAGTAAACACAAGAAATTCAATGATTAATAATAAAAGGTGGAGGATAGATAACTAATTTCGCCAACTCCAAACACTCCACTCCTTGCTCATTGTCTCAGCGACCCTGTGAGCAGCAACTCGCGAACAAACGGCGTGATCACAAAATAGTAGAGGTTTCACTACTGGGTTAATGTTCACTCAACTCAAACGTCCTGGGTCCGATGGAGAACGAGGTTGTCGCCCTCGCAACTGCTGCCCCTCGATCCGGCAGTGCCTGCGTGACGCCAGCGGACCCAGCATGTCCTCGTGCTGAAGGACCTCACTGCTGCTCCGTCCGAATCGAACTACCCGACACACTCCGACCTGGAAAACACTTGACACCCTTCCAAAGATAGTACTAGGCTACTAGATATCGATAACCGCTGCTGCTGCCACTCGCAGACAGACAACGCTAGCAAAGTAGTGGCGCCAGTAAACACGAGAAGGAAACGAGACACCACTATCCCCATTACATTATGCCAACCTACCAACGGCACCAACGCGAGTCGCAACACGGCTCAATGAGCCTGTAGAGAACTTATACCTCAGGGCCATAATGTAGGTGACGGAGAACAGGGAAAGAGATGAGTTGGGGGCCGTAAATGGTGAGTGCAGCAACCTGGCAGTATGGGTGAT